>NC_050573.1:143046198-143695885 GCF_011100635.1 Trichosurus vulpecula
CGAGATGCGGCGGTATTTCGTGTTACCGCCCTGGAGACACACACAGAATTCCGGACCTCAGCAGGGAGTCTCTGCCCCCGATCCACCTTCTCTCACTTCAGAGGGCCGGCTCCTAGGGATTTCTTTTCCTAGGACTCTGATGTGGAGTGATGGTCTCGGAGAATGGGCTCTTTGCTGACCTGTCCCTTTTCGGCCTACGGAGAATTCTGGTTTTGTAGACCTCTAGAGGTAAGGTTTTTCTGGTTTGGGGCTAGCCATTTGGATCTGATACCATGCTAAACCCTGACGAGGCTGTGGTACAGAGCTAGGAAGCTGGGACGCCACCCTTCCTACTGGGGTGTGGGAAGATTGGGGGTCGTATCCTTGAGGAGGAAATCTTTCCCCTGAGAGGACTTGTTTAGCCTTCAATCAGCTCATGCCATTTGGTTTTCTGTTTTGTGTTTTGGGTGTGGGGAGATTGGGGGTTGTATCCTTGAGGAGGAAATCTTTCCTCTGAGAGGACTTGTTTAGCCTTCGATTTCACCCACACTGTGTGGTTCTCTGTTTTGTGTTGGAGTGTGAGAGAGATTGGGGGTCGTATCCTTGAGGAGGAAATCTTTCCTCTGAGAGGACTTGTTTAGCCTTCGATTTCACCCACACTGTGTGGTTCTCTGTTTTGTGTTGAGGTGTGAGAAAGATTGGGGGTCGTATCTTTGAGGAGGAAATCTTTCCTCTGAGGGGACCTGCTTAGCCTTCAATTCGATCCACACCGTGAACTTTGTTGTGTTTTGAGTTCGTCTCTGTTCGCGTGTCTGTGTTAATTGTGAAATGTCTATGTTTTGTTGAAAAAAAAAAAGAAAAAAAATCTGAAACATAGGCAGCCAGAGATATCAGGCTGTCAATAGGGAAACAGACTCCCTTCCTTGTGGCTCCCGTTTGGCCAGCGTGGAACTACGGGGAATAGGTTAAAATCTGGCAAATTCTAGTTTTTAAATTGTTAAAAAGTTTGGAAATTGGTTAGTTGAATTTGGGAAGAAAGAACTCCTGAAATTGTAAATCCATTCCAGGAGCTCACTCTTGCTGAAAACATCTCCTCCCAATGAATGCCTTGTGGCTAAAACCTCAGTTAAAGTCTTCAGTGGGACTCTCGCATTTGTCCCAGTCCCTGATTCCCTTAGATTCAAGTACAAAAGAGGTTTTTGGGAGTGAGCAAGGGGTGAAGTTTTACTTGAATTACAATCATTGAGATCTTTTCACTAGGGCTACAGTAAAAGTTAGAGCAGTTAAATCAAACTCTTCTCCTCCCGGATCAGATTAGTAGAGAATGCAGGAGAACTGTAGGGAAAAACTTAAATCGCCCTCCCCACCGGGCAATGAGGAGAGGGATAGAAATTCACAGACTGACAGTCAGTCCTGTGCCCCTGAGTACCTTTGTAGCCCGTCCTTGTGGTAAAGTTTAAAAGGTGAATTTGTGAAAGAGAGAGATAGAAAACCTGTATAAGGAACTTAGGGGGTGGTAGAGCAGCAGCTTGAGATTACCTGTCTAGTCAGGAGTCCATGTGCTCCTCTTGGCTGCCATGTGCTGCTCCTGGTCTCACCCTTCCCCCACCCTCCACAGTGAAAGGTTATCAGAGCTGAAGCTAAAAGGAAACTTGTAAAGAAATAGGGTTGGTCAGTTAGTGCTTGGAAGGGTAGGCTCCTTGCCCTCAAGGAGCTGCCAGGCCCCACCTAGGGAGGAGCCCCTTTAGAAAACTAAAAGGGATTTTTTCCTGCTCTTATCTTCCTTGGGAGTCTGAAAAAAATCCTTTTAGGCATTTTTGTATAAGATGAAGCTTGGAAAAGTGGGTGCAAAATTAAGTTTCTCTTTCTTTCATAAGTTCATTCATGGCCAGGCAAAAGTTCCTATACCTGGGCCAGAGGTAGTGGTGCTGAAGAATATACAGCTAAATAAAGTGTATTTGGGATGTTAATGTATTAGTATATGTGATACATGTATTATATATTAATACATTAATATATAATACCAAAAGTAATAAGCTGAATAATTTCTATATGTGGAAATCTGGAAATGCAATAGATGTCATCTGAAAATTATTGTTTCTGTATTTCTAAACTTGCATTGTGTTCCCAAAAATTCTCTTAGATTGTGAAATTTGAGAAGACCATTGTGTGGTAAGAAATGATATTATAGCAATTTTAATCTGATTTTGAGATATGTGAATTGGGTTTTTTTTAAAGGGATGTGATAAAATTTGGAACTGTTATATGTGGTTATAACAAGTAAATAATTAATAATACTGATATTTAACCGTGAGAACAAACTTTCTGTGTGAAAAAAGTTTTCTATTATGAGAATATATCTGGTGATTTAAAGTTATAGTTTCAAATAATGATATGAAAGATTCTCTGTGCAAGGAGATTTAGAAATGTGTTCACCTAATTGATAAAAGGGTTGTTTCAAGTTTTAAAATGCATAGTTATGTTTAGGGCACTGGTACATTTCTAAATTGTGTAATTTGACAAACAGATGTATCAGCAATATTGAAAAATATGGTAATCTTTTACAATGCAGAGAGTATTGGGCCTTAGAAATTAAAATGTTACCACTACTGGTTAAGAATCAGATTTGATTTGCTTATCCAACTCAGTTATGATCACTAGATTGGTAATTAATTGGAATCTGTTTCAAGTTTTTGATAAGTGCTTGTAGTGTACTTATTTCTAAGTTAGTTATTATATACAAATTGGTTAACATCGCATTACCTGTGCTGTTAGAGAATAATTTCTCTTATAATCTGGATGTTGTTAGATTAAGAATCGTAGTTAATTAAGAAATTGAGGTTATTAACTGAAACAAGAACTTTTGAAACCATCTAGTCATGAATTCTTATCAATCTTGTGTGAGTTTTCTGTGTAGAGGAATTCTTATGGAAAAAGCTTTTTTAAGTACTGGTAAACCTTATTATTGTGATAATGCTAATTAATTGAGTATGTAATTTATAGAAATTAAGTGTCCTCCCATTATAACACTTTTTGATTAAGGAACTTTGTAATGTCTAGGAATTCTGTGCAATATTGAGAATGAGGACATTTGGCACCAACTTAGTTAATGAATTCCAGCATTTAAAGGTTATTTTGCTTTAAGAAGGGAAAATACTTTTGAAAAAAATGTTCTGTAAAATCTTTTTGTATAATTTTAGAAGGCCTGCTGAATTTCCACCTGTAAGCCAATTGGTTGCAGTTCAAACCTATTGTGAGTTCTCAGAGTTTCTGGGTGAGAACCTTATTAGAATTATTAGAATTAATGCTTATCTATAGAAGCGTTGAGAGGGAGGTTGAAGGCCCATTTGATGCCTTATTCAAGTTTTTTTGAGTAAGGAGGTTCCAAACGACCGTCTAAATTCCTTACTCCTCCCTGCCCTTAGTTTAGATAAGAAGAAAAGAATTTCACCTTAGCCCACCTGTCAGAAGGGAAGGAAAGGAGAGGGGCAGCAATAAGAGGATGGTAGGGGCCAAGAAGCCTCCAAACTGGCTTCTTAAAAAACTGATAAGATTAGATTAAGACTTGAGATGGGCTGGCCTGGTAGTTAATTAGTGAAGTCTGCCAACTGATGGAGAAGAACCCACCCTTAGGGGGAGATGAGATGGCAGATCTTTTTAATAAGTGTTCCCTTTTTTAGAATGAGTTATCACGAAAAACAAATCCCCTTTTTTTCTGTGTCTTTGTGGTTTAAGAAGCTGGAATGGGATTCCAGTATACACAGTTATGACAATGAAAGTACTAACTTATGAGTTGTTTTGTCTTATGGTTGAAATGTAAAGAAGACTTAGTACTAGGTTTGAAAGATTTGGAAAGGTGAATTAAGGTTGAGGGAAAATAGGAAAGGCAGATAAGAAAGTTTGGGGACAAATGGGAGTTAGCTAAGCCTCTCCTGTCCCGAGAATGATAGTTTCAGATGGTCAAAGTAAGTTGGAGATGAGTGTGAGGAAGTATTTAGAAGATGGAAAAGTTATGTAGCTTGATTTGATAATTATTAGCTCAATAAAATTTGGGCAGTCTTATCTGAAGGATATTTATTTGCTATTTAAGATTTTATGGGACTACAATTTAATACTGTCTTAAGCTCTGATTACAGGACTAAGTCACATGAAGCCAGTAATGGCATGGCAGGCATTGCAAGCTGAGAATTTAAGGTGGGTCTGCCTGGGAGCAGTCAGTCGTGAAGACGACCTTGGACACAGCCTAGGTAGGATCTTCCTGACTTTATTTCCCAACTCTGCTATTTCCTTTCTGAAAAGGAAAGTCCCCACCTGGTTACACCTAAGCCTTGCTTTCAGCACCTGGTGACTATAAGACTGGCTATCAGATATGACTCATGCCTGGAATCAAACAGAGCTAAGGAAGTAAGTTCTTTCCTTCTGTTAAGATATGTGACATAGTCCCTCGTTTCTTTCATAGCAAATTTAAATTATCAAGAAGTTTTGTAAGCACTATGCTAAATCTGTTAGGTAATAGATAGATGAATACTGAAAAATCTCTGAGTTATTATAATAGGATACAGGTATGAATAGCTTACAATTTTAACTTAGGTTCATGACCAATAAGACATTGAAATAATATAGGGATAACATCCTCCGAAAGGGGAAAATGATTAGGCAAAGCAAATAAGGCAAAGATGTAATGTGATAAATGTCTAATAAAAGGAAGGGATAGCGAATTTTGAAAAAGGCAATTATGTACAGATGTGTATGATTGGCTCTAAAAATTTATCAATTCTGGAAATTCGAGCTGTTAAGTGTGTTTTGGTAATAAGATCTTAAATTTGGATGCTAATACAAGAAAATTGTATAAGATAGTGGTACAGGTGAAAATATATCCCCTTTGTAAGGTATCTGTAAGTTATAGTAAGTTAAAATTGTCTGAGAATTTCTAGATCTGAACCAGAGAAGCAGAACTCTCTTTTACTATCAAGGGACCAGATAACTACAATCAGGCATCTGGGATTTTAAAATACTGCTTTAAATGAACATTGTGAGGAGTGGACATCTGGGCCTATAGAAGACCTCGCCCTGCGGTTCCAAGAGCCTGAGAGGGACAGCACCGGATGCAGACGGCTTTCTTTCTCACGGGATCCGGAACCAGAACCTGAGCAAAGACCTGCTTTTTTCCCTTCTGCGTCCTTGTGTTCCCAAGACTGTTTTTCCTGAACTTTTATTATGTTCCCTCTACTTACTTACAGTTAGTTTACAATTTCTGCCCATCCCTGGGGATGTCCCAATACAGAAAAGGGAAAACCTGACTCCACCTAGATAGGGATTTTAAAACTTCACCCTGTGGGAAATAGAGTTTTTTTTTTTCCATACCTTTAATTGGTCTTTAGGCAAAACTTTCAGTTTGCCTTTGACCAAAAAATCAAAAAAAAAAAAAAAAAAGGGGGAAATGTGGGATGTTTTGAGAAATGTGGGATGTTTTATACCATTTTTTAAATTTCTGGAGTGCAGTACCTGGGGAGGCTCCTTGGACTCTCCTTGAGTCTTCCAATTAGGTCTGGCCTTCCCCTGGGGCCAACGACCTAGCGTTCCTTTTATTGTCACCCCTGCTTAGCGTTTTGGTTGGCCTCCTAATTTTATTGCTATGCCCTATCAGGTCGTTCCTTTTTCAAGGATTTGAAATTCCCATGAAGAAAAAAGTGGGGAATGTAATACAAGGAAAATTAGGAACCCCTGAGTAACCCCTAGCTACTGACAAGCCCCCCCAGAAAGAATGGATTCAGATATCTTTGGTATTTAGCAAACCCCCTGGGACTCCATGGCTCCTTCCTGAAATGTCAATAGATAGGACCATCCCACTGAGAGATAACCTGGCAGATCCTGTCTAGCAGATATCCCTGAGACTCCTTGGTTCCTTCCTGGAATGTCAATAGATAGGACCATCCCACTGAGACATAACTTGATAGACCCTTCCTGGGAGATATCCCTGGGACTCTGTGACTCCACCAAGGAATGTAAATGAGATTATCCCACTAGTACGATAACCTGACTGAATCTTTTGATCAGCCAGGACCTTTGTTCCTCTTCCCCCCTACTCTGTACCCCCATATCCTATATAAGCCAAGCCATCACCCCAACACATTTGCCATTGATTTGTGGTGCCGTACCCCGATGGCCGCCGGCTAATAAATTCTCCACTTAAAACTTATACTCTGTGGTGTGTCTCGCTCGCTTCTGGTACAACATACAAATTAAAAACAAAAATAGTACCTGCCCTCCAGAAGCCTACATTCTAATGGGACTAATAATATATACATATAAGTACCTAGGAGATAACAGATCCAGCCTTAAACTCAATTCACTCTGGAGCTCCTAGATTGGACAATAGGTCCCTGCCCTCCTAGCACAGAGTGAATGTAAATAGTAAATAGTAACTGTTTCTCTATGGCCAGGAACCCTGAGGGTCTTCCCCTCCCAGTTTGATTTTTTTTTTTTTTTAGTTAAAAGGGCCATTTCTTGATTAACTTCTTAAAGAGGCCTATTCATTGAATGGGTGTTAACTCACTCAAAATGAGACCAGCTCTCCTGATGAGTCCTAGGCCATCTCCAGTCCTCCTGGCTATTCAGGCCACTGGAACCAGGTGGCTCTGGAAGAGAAAGTGAAGCTGGTGACCTTGCACAGCCCTCCCTCACTGAAATCAAAGTCAACTGCAAGTCATGTCATCGTTTATCTGATGTCACGGTCCTCTTCGAGAGAAGGACAAACACAACTGCTGGAGTTGATACAAGGTAATAGAGAGGAAGGTACTAAATTTATTTTGCTGGGCCCAGAGGGCAGAACCAGGGAGCCATGTGTGGGAGGCATGAAAAAGCAAATTTAGGCTTCCTATTGGGGAAATTTTTTCCAACAATTGGAACCATCTACCAGCGGAATATGCTGCTCCTCACAGGAATTCTTCAGGTAGAGACTGGATGACCATTTGTTATAAAGATGTTTTGGAGAGAGGATTTTTTTAAAAAGGTATATGCTGAATTATATGGTCCTTTTAAATCCCTTCTAACTGAGATTCTGTGAACCAATGTGGCTCTAGTTGAAATGTATTTTGCAGGTATCGTTTCGATTACTACTGCTGTTGCTCAAAGAAAATTCCTATTGTCCTAGGTAGTCCTATGGTAGACTGCTCTGGTTTTCTGATTCAATGTAGTAGTCAAAAGCCTCTGGAAACTTGGGGAACTCTAGGGAATGTCTGCCTCCTAGTATTCCCGCTCCATCAAGTTGCTATGGCAACCTTATTGTAGGGATTACAGTCTCATTTCCTTTTACCTCTCTCTTACTTTTTTCTTCTTTCTTTGCTTGCTCTTTGTCCCTTCCTCTGTGCCCGACAGTAATATTGAATTTTTATACTATATATTGTACTTTTCTGAAAAAACAAAGTTTTCTGTTTCCTATTCTTAAGTTTTAAAGGAGGTAAGATAAACATTTTGCATTTCCTTATTGGCCAGGGACTTTAGAAAATGAAAAAATTCTCCATCCCTGAGCCACAGGGAAAAAGAGTTAAATTTAGAGTCAGAAGAGCTGGGTTCAAATCTTGATTCTGTCATTTACTTGCTGTTACTTATGTGAGAAACGTGGTTTTGGCCTAGGCAGGGCCAAAGTCCTGAAGAAGAACCCTGTGATAATCCCTAGGGAAGGCTGTACAGACCACAGGACTCCCAGAGGAAGACCAAGTGGTAGCCATCCCTTAATCTGTGGGGATCACAGGGCCTCCTAGGGGTCAGACCCTAAGGAAGACCCAAGTGATGGCCCCTTAGGATGGCAGTAAGATCACAAGGCTCCCGAGACAGGGCCGGAGGTCCCATGTGATGTCCCCTTAAGAAGGCCGTGCAGACCACAGGGTTCCCGAAGGGAATCCAGAGTGGTAGCCCTCTTAACACCACAGTGGGGATCACAGGACACCCCAAGACAAGATCCAGGAGTAAGCCTGGCGAGCTTCCGCTGCCTGTTGCTTCCCTTCACTTGACCTTAGGAAAATCCACACGATTTGCCCATTCACACCCAAAGAATTCAGGACCAGAGTGGGCAGAGGAAGGCATTTTATTACGCTCCCCGGGAGAGCTGGTGTAGTGCTCGTGGGAACACTCACACTGATACAGCTGCAGGAGCAGGGGTAACCATTCCCTCCACTCCTGCTAGAGTCATGGTTAGTTTACAATCTTTGTTTTTTACATAGTTTTCCTAGGTTATACAGTTTGTATAAATAGGATAATAAGGATACAGAAGCAAAAGTGAAGTTAATTAGATTTTCCTTGTATTAAACTACATTCTTTTACTTCCCCTACTTTCCCTCTTTAACATATGCAAATGATGCAAATCAGTAGGCCTGGATTCTTGACCAAGACCAGACCCTAGATAAGCTTGAACAGGTTCAAGTGGGTTTGGCCTCTCTAATTCCCCAGACTGCCTTCTCAAAAAGTATGCACATGCTTACAAGCCTCTAACCTCTCACCTGACCGACCTTGAGGCCTGGTCTCTGCTAAAGCTGGGGTGGGGGAGGGCAGGGAAGCACACCTTTAGTTCTGTGGAAACAAAACTCCTCCTCCCATTTCTTACACTTAGGGTTAATCATTTCATCTCTCTGGGCTTCATTTTTCTTATGAAAAGGTGGAGGGAGTTGGATAAGTTGACTTTTAAGGTTTCTCCCACTTGTGAATCTTTGATACTGTGGCTTAGGTTTCTTCAGGTCCTCTCCACAGAGGAGCTCAATTCCCTCTGCAACTGTTGTTTACAAATGTAATCTTCTGTGTTCTTTTTGAGAGAACCCCTTTCTAGTTATGTGGCTTTGGGTAAGTCACTGTACCTCAATGGACCTCAGTGTCCCCCTCTGCAAAATGGACTAATTTGTCTTTGAGGCCCCATCCCAGCTCTAGACCTGAATCTTAGGTAAGATTCTATAAAGAAATATTAAGGCCTGAGCCCTGGGCTTGATTTCTTTGGCACTTAGTGTAATTAGCAGGAGACTAGTGTGGCAGATTAGCTCTTCTCTCAAGGGCACACCTAGGAGACGATTCACATGCTCTAAGATTCAGTATCCAAGAGGAGAAAGCAATTGTTTATAACCAAATAAATCCTCCCTTTCTCAGGATCCCAGCTTTATTTGAGCCACGGAAAAAAAAAGGCTAGAATGACACTAAGACACTACTACCTCTGATGTCATCTAGATGGCATTGCTCAAAATTATAAGGAAGATGCCTCTAGCTCCCCGTGTAAGGATGGAGCATCCCACAACCCTGTGCCATTCATTCCCAACAGATGACTTGACCTCAAACTTTACTTCTCCATCAATCATCTCTGTCCCACCCTTTCTCTTGGATCTTCAATTTCTTCCCCTCCATTTGGCTTTTTCCTCACATTCCACAAATATGCTCATGTCTCCCAAATCCTTAAAACAGCCTTCCATGGACCTTGCTACGCCCTAGGTGTTTACTGCCCTCTCTGCTTCCTTTTATCACCAAAGTTTTCTATATAAAAAAAGTATATAGTCACTGCCTCCACATCTTTACCACCTAATCACTGCTCAACCCCTTACGATCTGGCTTTCATCCCTATCACTCTATCAAAAGTAACCAATCACCAGATCTAGGGGTTTTATCCTTCTTGATCTCTCTGTCAAATTTGACACTTGAATGCCCCCTTAATTTCTGAAACTCTCTTCTCCCTTGGCTTTCCTTGACACCTACTCTCCTCTTTTTTTCTCTTTTGTTGGCAACTCCTCTTTCTCCTACAGCAAGCCATCCCCAAGTACCCCACCTCCTCTTAGGTCTCCTTGATGAGGTGTGAATTCCCTAGACCAAGTATAATTCCCCTTGCACTCATTGCTCCACCTTTGAGGCCTTTGTCCTGGCTTTGATTCAAGTTCATGGATAGTTCATATGCCTGAACTTTTCCCTGTAGGCTTACCTTGAAAAGAGGTCAGAATTTCTAAAGTGTTTATAGCAGCTCTCTTTGTGGTAGCAAAGAACTGGAAACTGCAGGAATACCCATTAATTGGGGAATGGCTGAACAAGTTGTGGTGTATGATTGTGATGGAATACTACTGTGCCAGAAGAAATGATGAGCGGGATAATCTTAGAGAAACATGGAAAGACTTGCATGAAATGATGAAGAGCGAAATGAGCAGAACCAAGGGAACACTGTATACAGTGATAGCAATATTGTTTTAAAACCAACTTTAAGCGAATATGTTAATTTTGTCTATTATAAATACCCAAATTAACTATGAAGAAAGACACTATTTGCATCCAGAGGAAAAAACTGATAAGTAGATGTATAGAATAATTTTACATATGTGTGTGTATATATATATATATATATATATACCTATTTGTATCTAATGGCAGCCAGGGTGAGAGAAAGGAAGAAAAAAATTACATGATAATTTTTTTATATATTTGAAAGGAATATCAAGTTGTGCATAGTAAGTAGATTTGCAGTTTCATGCATGATCATCTTTTTTATTGTAGTGTGTTATGGAAATGCTTGTTTTATTCCATACATTAAAAATAAAATAATATTTAAAAAAAAGAAAACAGAAGTCAGACTCAGGACAGAGAGGTGGAAACTGCAGATTGGGTGTGGATCCTACTTGGGTTACTTGGGAGAGGCTTGTCCATCCAAGGACAAGCCCCTCCAGGGAATTATGTGCATTCAGTGAGTGGAGCCCAATGGAGACAATGACCAATGGGGAGCTGAGGACTGGACTTATAGGCAGTCGGTGACACTCGCTATGTAATCTAAAGGAAGACTTGGGAAGTGGAAGAGAGAAGGAATCTTCCCCAGATGGTCACTCAGTGAGACAGAGCCTAGGAAAGAGAAGATTGGAGATAAGCGGCCTTACCCAGACCTGAAAAGAGGCCTGTGGGCCATACCATCTGCACAGCCTCAAAATAGAAGGATTGGCTTAGCAAGGAGCCAAGAAATAGAAGAATAACCATGGAGCTATCCATTTGGAGATACTATGAGTCACATGGATTATATAGATCCCAAGAAAAGGTAGGACCAGAAGGGAGAGTAGCTTGATTTCCCAGCAACCCTGAATTCTTTCCCACATGGCAATAGGGAGAGGACTCAAGACCAGAATGGAACTGTAACTTGGAGAGCCTATATAAGTCCTTGGAGGGAGGTAGAGCCCACTAAATCACAGAATTGTTCATATTATGAATAGCTGAGAGGCAAAAAGGTATGGGGGCATTGAATGCCAGACAGCTCAGAAAGACTGAGGTTTAAATTCTGACTGCCACCTGCTAGCTAAGTGACCATGACCTCTCTGTAAAATGAGAGGGTCAGATTCAATGACCTCTAGACATGTGGTCCTATGACTTGGGTCCAAGCCTTTGCATTTTAGTTGGATTAAATAAAACTTTCCTGAATCTTATGGCTAGTTGGCCTGGGTGGTAACATGTCCTTAAGGAGACATAAGCCAAATTCTAATGTTCCCAGGGTGACCCTCCATAGGAGCAGGAGTCAGAGATTTATCAGAGGTGTTCAAGGTAAATCCGGTTCATACATTCCCATAGCCTAAAATCTGGAATTCTACAGGGTTCTGTCCTGAAGTATTTTTCTTCCTTCTTTCCCTCTGTATTCTGCCCCTTAAGTACTCCAGGGGCTGCAACCATTTATTCCAAAATCTTTATTTCCAGTCCTTTAATCTTAAATAAGATCTGGAGGCCGGAGCCAAGATGGCGGCTGGAAAGCAGGGACTAGTGTGTGCTCCTCGCCCGAGCCCCTCCAAAAACCTATGAAAAATGGCTCTGAACCAATTCTAGAACTGCAGAACCCACAAAATAGCAGAGGGAAGCAGGGCTCTAGCCCAGGAGAGCCTGGATGGTCTCTGGGTGAGGTCTATCCCACACTGAGCTGGGAGCGGAGCAGAGCAGAGCGGAGCGGAGCAGAGCGAGCATGGGCAGCACGGACCAACCAGACCAGGAGCTTGGCAGAGCGTGCTCTAGTGCCCTGAATCAGTGAGCTGCAGCAGTTACCAGACTTTTCAACCCATAAACACCAAAGACAACAGAGAAGGTTAGTGGGAAAAGCTGCTGGGGACAGAGTTTATAAAGGAGTTCCTGGTTCTGCCACCGCCCCAGGGGCAGAGGAGGTGGGGCAGCTACAGAGCTAGAGCTGCAGTTGCTTCTGGCACCAGGCCCACCTGGTGGGAGGAACTAAGTGGCAGATCAGAGCAGGAGTGAAGAGCCTGCTAAAGATCTAAGTCCAGTCCGGGTTGGGGGTTCTTGGGGAAGGAGGAGTGCTGGTGTGGCAGAGCTGGCACATCCCCCCAGGCTTGGAACATAGTTCTCTTAACTCTACAAGCAGTTATACCCCACTGAAAAACTCAAGGGTCAAGTTAGTTGGCTGGGAATATGGCCAGGCAGCGAAAACGCACCCAGATTCTGTCTCAGACTCTGGAATCTTTCTTTGGTGACAAAGAAGATCAAAACATACAGCTAGAAGAAGTCAATAAAGTCCAAGAGCCTACAACAAAAGCCTCCAAGAAAAACATGAACTGGTCTCAGGCCATGGAAGAGCTCAAAAAGCATTTGGAAAAGCAAGTTAGAGAAGTAGAGGAAAAATTGGGAAGAGAAATGAGAAGGATGGGAGAAAACCATGAAAAACAAGTCAATGACTTGCTAAAGGAGACCCAAAAAAATACTGAAAAAAATACTGAAGAAAACAACACCTTAAAAAATAGACTAACTCAAATGGCAAAAGAGCTCCAAAAAGCCAATGAGGAGAAGAATGCCTTGAAAGGCAGAATTAGCCAAATGGAAAAGGAGGTTCAAAACATCACTGAAGAAAATACTACTTTAAAAATTAGATTGGAGCAAGCAGAGGCTAGTGACCTTATGAGAAATCAAGATATTATCAAACAGAACCAAAGGAATGAAAAAATGGAAGACAATGTGAAATATCTCCTTGGAAAAACCACTGACCTGGAAAATGATCCAGGAGAGATAATTTAAAAATTATTGGACTACATGAAAGCCATGATCAAAAAAAGAGCCTAGATATCATTTTTCAAGAAATTATCAAGGAGAACTGCCCTGATATTCTAGAGCCACAGGGCAAAATAGAAATTGAAAGAATCCACTGATCGCCTCCTCAAATAGATCCCAAAAAGAAATCTCCTAGGAATATTGTTGCTAAATTCCAGAGCTCCCAGATCAAGGAGAAAATACTGCAAGCAGCCAGAAAGAAACAATTTGAGTATTGTGGAAACATAATCAGAATAACCAAAGATCTAGCAGCTTCTACATTAAGAGATCGAAGGGCTTGGAATACGATATTCCGGAGGTCAATGGAGCTAGGATTAAAACCTAGAATCACCTACCCAGCAAAACTGAGTATCATGCTCCAAGGCAAAATATGGATTTTCAACAAAATAGAGGACTTTCAAGCTTTCTCAGTGAAAAGACCAGAGCTGAATAGAAAATTTGACTTTCAAACACAAGAAACAAGAGAAGCATGAAAAGGTAATCAAGAAAAAGAAATCACAAGGGACTTACTAAAGTTGAACTGTTTTGTTTACATTCCTACATGGAAAGATGATGTGTATGATTCATGAGACCTCAGTATTAGGGTAGCTGAAGGGAATATATATATATAGATATATATGTATAGATATATATATGTATAGATATGTATATGTGAGTGTGTATGTATGTATATATGTATGTGTATCTATATAGGGAGAGAGAGAAACAGTGGGCACAGGGTGAGTTGAAGATGAAGGGAAGATATCTAAAAGAAATAAAATCAAATTATGGGATCAGAGAGGAATATATTGAGAGAGGGAGATAGGGAGAGATAGAATGGGGTAAATTATCTCTCATAAAAGTGGCAAGAAAAAGCAGTTCTGTAGGAAGAGAAGAGAAGGCAGGTGAGGGGGAATGAGTGAATCTTGCTCTCATCAGATTTGACCTGTATGAGTATGTATTTGACCATACATACTCAATTGGGTATCTTACCCCACAGGAAAAAAGGAGGAAGAAGATTAAAAAAAGGGGGGGGGGGAATGATAGAAGGGAGGGCAGATGGGGGTGGAGGTAATCAGAAACAAACACTTTCGAAAGGGGACAGGGTCAAGGGAGAAAATTCAATAAAGGGGGATAGGTTAGGAAGGAACAAAATATAGTTAGTCTTTCACAACATGAATATTGTGGAAGGGTTATACATAATGATACGCATGTGGCCTATGTTGAATTGCTTGACTTCTTAGGGAGAGTCGGTGGGAGGGAAGGGGGGGAGAGAATTTGGAACTCAAAGTTTTAAAAACAGATGTTCAAAAACAAAAAAAAAAGGTTTTGCATGCAACTAGAAAATAAGATACACAGGCAATGGGGCATAGAAATTTATCTTGCCCTACAAGAAAGGAAGGGAAAAGGGGATGAGAGGGGAGTGGGGTGACAGAAGGGAAGGCTGACTGGGGAACAAGGCAACCAGAATACATGCCATCTTGGAGTGGGGGGGAGGGTAGAAATGGGGAGAAAATCTGTAATTCAAACTCTTGTGAAAATCAACGCTGAAAATTAAAAAATAAAAAAATTTTTAAAAAATCTTAAATAAGACCCATAGTCACTCAAAAGATTATGTCCAGATTCTAACTATTGTTTTTTGTCCTTTGCTCTCTAAGAGATCCAAGACATCAAGAAGGTGATGCCATGACATGTAAGTGAATTGGATTTAAGTGGAGGAGGGCTATATAGGCAAAGTCATCAGCCTCACTTTCTCCTCCAGAGCCATCTGGGTTCTATAGCAAGATATAGAACATGATGATGGCTAGATGTAGTTAGAGACCTTTTTAAGGCTTCTTTAAGCTAAGGCCTTTAACAGGTCTCAGTTTGACTGAGGCAACACCCATCAGTGATTAGGCTAGGTAACAAATGAGGCAGAAAATGGCCTCTTTTACCTAGTCAAAAAAAAAAAAAAAACCAAACACATCTGGGCGGGCGAAACTCTCAGTGTTTCTGGTCAAAACAGAACCAATTGCTATTTACATTCACTCTGAGCTAATCAGGGTCCAAACAATGACCAAGGAGGGCTTGGCCTGGTACCTATTGTTAGCCAATCAATGTCCTGACTCTAACACATGAAGAATGACTGATTATCCAGATTTAATTGTAATAGGATGGACAACCTATAGAGTTCATCTATCAGTATATATTTGTATGTGTGTATGTGTATTTTGGATAAATATTGGATATATGTGTGTGTATACGTATATGTGTGGGGCAGCTAGATGGCCCAGTGAATAAAGTGCTGGGCCTGGAATCAGGAAGACCTGGCCTTAGACACTTTCTAGCTGCGTGACCCTGGGCACATGACTTAGCCTTTGTTTGCCTTAATCCACTGGAGAAGGAAAGGGCAAACTACTCCAGTATCTTTGCTAAGAAAACATTATGGTCCACAGGGTCACAAAGAATCAGATACAACTGAACAACAACAGATGTATTTGTGTATAAATTATATATACATTATATTACATATATTATATATATGTATATATCATATAACATAATGTACCATAAAGCAGTACATTAAGAATGCATGCATATTATAATATATAAATATATGTAACATAATATATAAGTGTATACATATAGACATATTTTATAAATATAATATAAATATATGTAAATATATTATAGAAATATAATACATAGATATGTGTAACATAACATAATGGGTACCATAACTTTTCCAGTCTCCTTACACCTTATTACCCTCCCTATTCTCTCTGATCCAATGATGCTTATTTCCTTATAGCTCCTTGCAAATGATATTCTGTCTCATGACTTCAGATATTGGCACTGACAGTCCTTCATGATTGAAATCCTCAACCTCCTCAAACCTTCCTAATGTCTTTCTTCAATTCCTCTAAGTCTTAACTAAAATCTTAGCTTCTGCAAATCCTTTCCCAGTCCTCCTTGATCTTAATGCCTTCTCTCTGAGCCCAGCCCTGATTTATCCTCCATTTATCTTGTTTGTACACAGTTGTTTGTATGTTGTCTCTCCCATTAGACTGTGAGATCCTTGAGGGCAGGGACTGTCTTTTGCCTTCCCCAGTGCCTAGTAAATTGTAGGTACTTCATAAACCTTGTTGGCTGACTGATCCAACTGACCTATTTAGAGTTCTTTAATGTGCCTGATGGATGAATGCCACCTACAACTTCCCTATAAAGCAGTTATCCAGCCTTTGCTTAAACATTTCCATTGATGGAATTGATGGAGAATTCACTACCTCATAAAGAAGTACAATGAAGTGAAAGGATGTTGGCCCAAGCCTCAAAAGCCTTGGGTTCTAGTTCCATCTCCTCAACTAAGTAGCTTTGGAATCTTGAGTATGTCACTCTTTGAATCTGTTTCTTCAGCTGTAAAATGAGGTGATGAGACTAGATGGTCTCCAAGCACACTTAAATTTTAAGATTTTGTCATCTCTTTTTGGACAATTCTTAATTCTTTATTTTGAGTAGAAATATGCCTCCCTTTAACTTCCTGGTTTTGCCCTCAGAAGCCATGAAGAGTGTCATATTTCTCTTCCTTTCAAATATTTGAAGACAGAAATATTACCCTAAGTCTTCTCTTTAGTTCCTTGCACTGGTTCCTCATAGGATATGATTTTGAGTTCTTTCAGCCATCTCGGTCACTCTCCTCCGACTTTGCTTCAGATTGTCACTATTCTCTATTCCCCTTCCAGAATTGAACCCAATATTTCAAATGTGGATTGACCAGGGCAGAGTACAGCAAGGTTATCACTTCTCTTATTCTGTATAATTGGGAAGGAGGAACAAGGGAGTTAGTAGGCAATTTGATGAGTTTCCTAATTAATGTGACAAGATTATAGGACATGGCCCTTTGTTTGGATTCAGCTAAGGGGCAATTTCCCCTTGGAATATGAGTATACCCACTGGCGCCATATTCATAGGGAAACAGAGCTCAAAGTGAGTGGAGTGATGGAGACTCAGCCTCTAATTACAGAAATTGCTTTTTTCCATGACATATAAAAGCAATCTACGAGACCTCCCCCAACCCCAAGGCCCATGGAAGCTCTGTGAATCTTTATCTGAACCCCATCTCCCACTGAGTTGAGTCCCCAGAGCTTAGCTGGCTACATTTCCCCTTCAGGGTTCTAAGTGTACACTGAGAGACTGAGTAATTTTCTAATACCGGCAGCTTAAGCTCCCACAGCTGGCTATGGTCCCCACCAAGATTATCGGTTGAAAATCAGTTTAGTCCATCAGACATTTAGCTTTTAGAAAGAAGTATTTACTAAAGTGGTACATTAAGAACAATGAATGTAAAGCATCCTCCAAAAGTCAGTGAGATATTCTCCATCTCTCTCTCTCTCTCTCTCTCTCTCTCTCTTTCTCTCTCTCTCTCTAGCACACACAGAGTACAGAGGAAAGATGACTTGACTCAAGCATAGAAAGTATATGTAGCAAAGGGCTAACTCCCAGTTTCTGGTTCCCAGAAGTCCTTTTCTCCCATTCATGAGGTACTTCAGAAATTTCCCTTAAGCATGGAGAATCTATAGCTATCTGTTCTTTGTTCCTAATACAAACACAACCATCAGCTGATTCGAGGCATCCATTTTGGGTCCCAGTTAGGAGAATGGGAAGTCCAACATTCTCTGGACTCTTGGAAGCTTTCGAAGTCTAGCCATGGCCAAAGAGAGGAGGTATAGAAAAAGACATGGTCAGGTATGGGGCAGAAATATCTCCTCCCCAGGTAGTTCCTCCTCAGGGATGTGCTGGAAAGCTGTACTTTCTCCAATTTCTGGGAAAGTTTTCTTTTCCAAAGTGGTGTTGATGTGATCAAAGATCTTGGTGGGGGGCGGGGGAAGGGAGGTGTTAATCCCATTAATAGGTCTCAGTTAGAACTAGTTAAGGGAAGGTTGATTAGGGGAGGCTTGTTTGTAAGAAGGCCCACACCCTTTTGCTAATTAGGTCACAAGGGTTGTGAAGCCTTTGGGCTCTAAGGGTACACTCTGAGGGTAGCCATTAAGCTCCCTCTCAGAACTGCAGGAGGAGGGGATACAGGCAAGCAGACAGCTAGGATTTGTGAGGGTTTTTGGGAAGCCCAGCAGAGGGAAAGTTACCAAGATGGCTTGGCTTTCTGCTGTGATATTGTGTTTTAAGTTCCTTGTTGTTATGACGAAGTAGACTTACTGGTTTGGGGATATAATTGCTTCTATGTTGAATTGGAGTTATTGGTTTGGGGATTTGATCCTCTGGTGTCTGAATAAATGTTTTACTTCTTCTGCCTTTTATATGGAGAGTCTCTTATATTCTGCGATACAGAACTATACAAGCATATTCATGGTCACCATCGATATTGTGACACTTGCCTTACTGATACATCCAACTAACTGGATGCTTTTGTATGGAACTCAGAAGGCATAAAGAAATACTCCATGATTCCAGAGGACTGATGATGAAAAACGCTATTCCACCTCATGACAGAGAGATGATATGGAGTAATATGCAGGAGAAACATATTTTTTTATGTTGCCAATGTGGGGATCTTTTTCACTTCACTATGCTTATATGATACAAAGGTTCTGTTTTTCTTTCTTTTTTTTTTCCCCAATAGGTGGGAGGGAGAATAAATAGATGCTTGATAATTGAAAAAATTATTATTATTATAGCTGGGTGGCAAGGTGGATAAAGTATTGGGCCTGGAGTCAGGAGGACCTGAGTTCAAAATCCAGCTTCAGACACTTACTGGATGTATGACCTTGGTCAAGTACCTTAACCTCTGTTAGAAGAAAAGAGATTTTGGGATCGTGCAGGGTCAGAGATTTGACTTGACTTGGTTATATGTGTTCCCTATATATGTATCTCTTGCCTTTGAACTAATTGTGTCAACTGTCTGATTGTTAAAGGTAAATGAACTGGTTGGGGCTCATGAGTTACAGTTTTAGAAGGTCAGACTCACAGAGTGCTTGGGATAGTTGTCACCCAGGAGACCTAACCTATGAATGCAAGTTGGGAGTAGGGGGACATGCTAGGAGAAGCTAATTAAGTGTTATGTGTACATGACTTTGAGCAAGTTATTTAACCTCTCTAAATCTCAGTTTCCTCACGTTAGGAAAGATGATGATGATATGGTTTTACAGAATTTTTTGATAAATACAGGGGCTTTGTACTAAATAAGGAATTTTGCAAGGATCAAACGAGATAAAAGTATAAAGTAATTCATAAACTTTAAAATTATATAAATGCTATTACCTTTGGACAATATCTATCATTTCAAATAATAACTGCATTTTAAATACTCAACAAATGTTCACATTCACAAATAAGTTGCACAGTAGATAGTGCAGGAGATAGTAGAGTCAGGAGGACTTGAGTTCAAATGCAGCCTCAAACACCTACTAGCTGCGTGACCCTGGACAAGTCACTTAAGTTCTGTTTGCCTCAGTTTCCTCAACTGTTAAATTGAGATAATAACAACACCTACCTCACAGGGTTATTGTAAGGATCAAATAAGATAATATTTGTAAACCACTTATCACAGTGCCTGGCACATAGTAGGCATTTAATAAATGCTATTACCTTCCCTTTCCCATCATTCTCAGTACTACCAAGCCTTTCTGTGACATCTAACAGCTCAGTTATTTGCTACAAGACTAATATAACTTGAGAGTCAAAAGTTCTCCAGCTCTGGGTTCCAGGATCATCAAAGCAGGACCCAGTCCATCCCAGGCCAGAGTGATCTGTACCTCTCCTGCCAGAAAGCCAGGACCAGGAAAGATTATTCCAACCTGCTTAGCATCAAGTTGAAGGATTCATTAAGAAGGTAGGAGGGTGCATGGGGGAAAACAGGTTCCCCACCCCTGTACTGTTAGGCAGAGGAAACTAACTAAAAAACAAACAAGGGGAGGTTTATACGCCATTTTTCTTTCAGGGAGTTCTCAGCTTTTTAAGTCACCAGAGGCAGTAGATAGAAGACTGGACATAGAGTCAGCAAAATCTGCAGTCCCATTTCGGATGCTTATCAGTTATGTGACCATGACCAAGCCATATCATTTCTCTGAGCCTCAGTTTCCTCATCTGCAAGATGAAAGAATTGAACTAACTAGTTGGTCTTTCAGATTTCTTCTAGCCTAGTTCTATGATACTATGGTCAGTTCACTGATGAATACAAACTTCCATAGAATAGACAACGTGTAACATATATTCATGCCTAGAGGAGGCTTCAAAGATCCATAAGTAATTAGTCTATTTCTCTACCATCATGGCATTATTATCACCTCCACCACTAGAAAGCCTGTTTTGAGAGCCCATATTTTCAGTCAGATATTAGAGTGCCATAATAATAACTAGTATTTACATGGTGTTTTAGATTTTACAAAAGGTTTCCTCAAGACAGCTTTAGAGACAGGTAAAGCAAGTATCAGCTCTATTTTACAGGTGAGGAAACTGAAGCTTAAAGAGGTCAAGGGACATGCCAAGTTGCTTTGAGATAAAGTATACAGGGTGTCCCAAAACTCTTAGTGCAGTTTCACTGCATTGTATTACGTTGCCAAACAGTATTTAGACTGAATTCGTTGAATGCTTTCATGTCCCAGGGATACTTAAAGATAACCTATAAGCAAATATTTTATTGGTCAGCAAGGAATTATTATGTCCTCTCTGTACTACAATTTTTAATGACAAGGATAGGGCTAGAATTCTAGGTAGGCAGTCTGATTTAAATGTGAATGTGAAATGCCATAATCCTGATAAATTCTATTCTGGCTGAGCTGAAAACTCACCTGGGGAGATCCCTTCCCCTTTAGCAGAGCCATGTGGCTAAAGTGAGCATTAACACATCTATCTCCCAGCTAGGATCACGTCTGTGATCACACCGGGTTTGTCCAACCCTTGTCTTGCCTCCGGCCTGACCGCCATATTTGGACACACACTTAAAGCAGTTGCAAGATGGTAGGGAGAGCACAGGATCTAAGATTGGAGGAGCGACCCTTTAACCAGCTAAGTGACCTTGGGCTTTTCCCTTTAACTGCTCTGGGTCAGTTTCATCATCTGTAAAATGGGGATCATATGCCACTACTAACTACCCCCTCCTAGACGGTATTAATAAAACACCATACAAATACAAGTTAATTTATGTTGCTTTTGAGTGAGAAAGCAGCTTCTTCAGAAGACGATGTCTTTTTGTATTGGTTCTAATAAAATCAGATGTTCTCAAGTCTCAGTTTTTAATATCCTGCTCCTTCTCCTCCTCCTTCTACCAACAGTTGTAGCTGGACTTAAGTAATCCCTTATGACTCCAAACAAAACTGGGCAACAGAGAGAGAAACCACTTCATTAGGTAACACAGCCTAGACCTGCTGCTGGCTCAGAAGTGCTGTTATCTAGAAATCGACCCCCATGGCAGTTATTGAGTAACCAAGTACTGAGTAACTTCAAAACTGAAAGTACTCCAGTGGAGATTGTGGGACTGGGCAGGGCAGGACCGAATTAGGCAGCACAATTAGGACTGGCTTCCTTTGGGGTTTGAGCCTTCTCACTACACCTGGACCTTTTAAGACCCACTGTAAGCTCTTCAGGTACCACAGCGGGGGAGCAACTGAAGGAAAGAGCTGGAGAAAGCCTGACTGTAGGGGAGCAAAGCTGCCTGAGGCTGGCCCTTTGGGAGTTTGTTTTGTGCTGCTCGCTTGGCCTCCTTCTCTTCCCCTTTCCACACCTTGCTGCCGGCAGAACAGGACTTGGCTCACACCATGAAAGAAGTGATGCCTTTTCCCTGTGTCCTTGCCTCTTTTCAGTAGCCCCCTCTACAATCTCAAGCGTGCATTAACCAGGACCTGCATTATTTGGCCCTGTACCCCCAGGGTTGCCTCCTGTCCTGTTCCCCAGTCTTATTTCTTTCATGTTTTTTCACCACAACCCTCCCTTTCTGCAACGTGACAAATAGTTAATATGGGAGGCAAATAGTAGGGCATAAAAAACACTAGCCTGGAGACTGAGGCCTTAGAATCAAAACCCAGCGCTGCTTCTTACTGTGTGACTGAGTCACGTTATTTCATTTGATTTCTCTTCTATAAAATAAGGGGGTTGGCTAAGGTTCCTTCCAACTCAAGATGCTTTGATACTTTGAGTGCAAGAAGTCAAGAAATCAGGAAAGTTTCAGAAAGACTTGAGTTCAAATCCTACCTCAGACACTTGGCTTGGTGGATAGAGTGCTGGACCTGGAGTCAGGAAGACCTGAGTTCAAACCCAGCCTCCAACACTTACTAGATGTGGGACCTTGGACAATTCACTTCTGTTTGCCCTTAATCCCGGGGAGAAGGAAAAGGCAAACCACTCCAATATCTTTGCCAGGAAAACACCATGAACAGTATGGTCCACAAAGAGCCTGACACAAGTCAACAACAACAACATGGGGGTAATGGTAGCACCTACCTCACAGGATCGTTGTGAGGATCAACCGTTGTTAACATACGTCAAGTACTTTACAAAGCTGAGCTGTACAAATACTACCTGTAGAACGATATTGTGCTCAAGTGGGCTCAAGTGTGATTGGTTGTTCCCTCCGTTGATATGGATCAAAATCCATCCATTTCTTCTATCTTGCCCTACAAGAAAGTGGGGGGGGGGAGGGGATAAAGGGGGGACGTGATAGAAGGGAGGGCAGACTGGCAGAAGGGGTAATTAGAATGTGTGCCATCTTGGGATAGAGGGGAGGGGAGAGATGGGGAAAATTTGGAACTCAAAATCTTGTGGAAATGAATGTTGAAAACTAATAATTAATTAATTTTTAAATATCCATCCATTTCTGCCCTATTCTTGTTCATATTCTCCCTAAGTTCGCCACAGCAGATCCATTCAGTGAATATCCCATAGATTCTCCTTGCTTTTTCTGGTATCTTGAGGGTACCGGTGGGACACCATCACTCTCCACTTGTCATCCTTTGCCCAGCCACATGGTGTGCTGGTAAGCAAAATGGGCTCTTAGCATTTAGTTGGCCTTTTGTTTCCTTTGAGTAATTCAGTGTATTTCATTGAGCCTTACTAAGTGCTAAGCCCCAGGCCCAAAGCCCTATTAGGTGTAAAACCTTAGTGGGTATGGATTGGCAACTAAGATGGGGCCCAAGGTGGGGCTAACTCCAGGGAGGGCCTAGTTTACATGTCTGGGACAGCAGAGGCTCTTAGACCACGTGGGTTTAAGTTGCCTCTTTGTGACGATTTTAGGTCACGTGGGTGAGTTGCATGTGTGACTCACCCCTGACGCTGAAAAAGATATAAAAACTAGGGGTTGGCCTCCTCTTCCTTGGAGCTCTTTGCCGCAGCAGTGGTGGCACGTGTGACTCTGGGCCAGCCCTTGTTCTGAGCTCCCGGGCTGAACCTAGATGTTGGTAACTATGAATCTGTATTTGGTCTGTCTGTTGATGTTTGTAATTTGTTTGCAATTTGCTCTGAAGTTCAGTGTACTGGTCTCTTCCCCTGAACTAAGTGAAAGATATTTGTATGCTGAATCAAAGTAAGCTTGCCAACCCCTTCACCTTGCTTTCCTTAGTTAAGCAGATCAAAAGAACCTGTGCTGTTGGCAGCTTTCTGGGTGCTGGCTGTGGGTGGATCTTATACCCCCACAGAAGCTGCTAGATGGATTGTAGAAACACATGGCTAGCCCATTTTCCTTTCCTATCATACAATTCCTTGATGACATCTTTTCTTTCTATTATTCAAAGTTCTTCATTGGATATGTGTTGCAGCCTGCTCACACCCACCACATACCTCTCCATTAACTTCTGTACTCATTTTTAATTCTTTAATTCTATGACAAGACATTCTCATTTTGTAGAGGAGGAAACTAAGGAAATTGAGCCTGGATTCAAACCCACATCTGACATCAGATACAATTTTTTACGACAATACCTCTGGGCCGCTCAATTAGCTAGTGTGTTAGTTAATGGGATAGAGATGTCCTACTCTTCCTCATAACTGTCTATTCTTTCCAACCTTTCATCCCATAGAGCTTTTGTAGACCTCATCCCTGAAAGAACTGGCTCATGGAGAAAGTATAGGAGAAAGAGGAGGAGAGGCAAGCAGACTGCAACAGAGACAGGAGCTAGAGAAACTTAGAAGAATCCCAGCAGTCTTTAGGACATCTAGGTGGCACAGTGCATAGAGCATTGGGCTTGGAGTCAGGAAGACTCATCTTCCTAAATCCAAATCTGACCTCAGACATATATATATATATCTTGCCCTGGGCAAGTCACTTAACCCTGTTTGCCTCAGTTTCCTCATCTGTAAAATGAGCTGGAGAAAGAAATGGCAAACCATTCCAGCATCTTTGCCTAAAAAACTCCCAAATGGAGTCACAAAGAGTCAGACCTAATTGAACAACAACAGCAGTCCTTGTGTTTTCCTCTTCCTACTGCCAACTCCTTCCCTTCCTTCCAAGCCTACTTGCCTTCATAATTCATGTTCCTACCTCAAGCCACATCTTTAAAGGCACATTCCTCAGGATTCAGGACAGGGGCCTAGAACAAGTCTTATCTACTGAGTTACAGAGGAGGTAGTGATGTAACATACTGCCCTGGCATCTGGCTCCACAGCAAAAGTTTCCTGTAAAAGGAGCATACATAGACCACTCATTCAATCAATCAATTTATGAAGTGCCTACTATGTGCTACTTTTGGGTATTCATGGAGGACTAGCAACTCTGGTGTGAGGGCTTGCTGAGCTCTTTTCAGGGCTGCTCATCTAACTTTGGTGTCCACCTTTCACCCAATTCTCACCTGTGGCTCCAAGAAGCTATAGTATGCACAATGCCTCCCCGCCCCCTTGTCAGATGGGCTAAACCAGGTTGAGAGTAACCAACAAGCCTCAGACTCATCAGTGAGTTAGGGGATATCTACCGCAACCATGTTAAGACTTCCTCTGGCAGAATGGGTGGTTGAAAGCAATTTGTTCTAGTGGCCATAAAAGGTGGCTGAAGCAGCTGCAGTAGAGCACTTAGAGCTTGGTCAAACATGGAAGACACCAAGGTCATCCACTACATCTCTGGGCATTGCCTTGTCGTGCAACAGGACTTTGATGACTCTGGAAGAGAAGAGTAAGGCTTCAGACTTTGTGCAACTCTGCCTCGCTTAAATCTAATTCAGGCACAAGTCAAGACATCACCCTATGATGTTATTGGTCCTCTTCAAAAACAAAGGACCAAACAACAACTATGTGCCAGGCACTGTGCTAACCTCTGAGGATACAAAAAGAGGCAAAAAATAGTCCTTGCCTTCAAGGAGCTTACAATCTAACAAAGGAGACAACATGCAAAGAAGTACATACAAAAAAACTATATACATAGAGACTCATTGGTTTCAAATTTTCTAGTTCGTTTGTGTTTTTGCTTGTTGTTCACTTAAGTTAGATGGTCTTGATGCTACTGATTTGTAACTAGATTTCCTCTCTCATACTTGTTTGCAGTCTTGGTTAAAGATTTCCTTAAAAAGGAAAATGCCAGTTCTTCAGATAGTTAGTCATTTTATAGATTCAAATACCAGCTATTCCCTGTCATTGTTGTAGTAGTTATATCTTTTGGAGAACTTTGTGGTGTTGGATGGATGGATGGACGGGTGGATGGATGGATGGATGGATGAAAAAACATTTATTAAGTGCTTACTAGGCTAGGCATTGTGCTGAGCCCTGGAGACACAAATGTAAAAAACAAAGATGTACCAGCCCTCAAGGAGTTTGCTGTCTAATAAGGGGAAAACAGTCCATAAAGAGGAGAGGAAATACCACTGATATTGGCTCAAGAGAGCTGCATTTGACCTACTTTGCTAGTAACTTTGACTTAGACAACTAACTTTGCTAATTACCTTCAACAACCCCATCTACAATGTGGGGGCCCCTCAGAAACCAATTCCAAGGTCCCAGTTAATGAAGAATGGATCTCCTGGAATGGTTGCATTATTCTAATTCACTTTGCCTATTTCCAGTGGGCTGGAACCAATGACCGTGCTTTTCATAATTATTACTTTGAATAAAATAAATTTGAAAATATAACCACTTCCTGGGATTCCTTCAAACCTGGTTGTAATAACATTGTCATATCTACTTCACAGTGCTGTGGTTGTTCCCTGTACTACTTTTTGTTTCCCATACATGCTCTCCCATCTCCTATAACCATATCTTTGTGCTGGCTATCCCTCATCCCTGGAATGCTGTCCTTCCTCCCCTCTGCCTCTTGGAACTCCCTAGTTCTTTTCAAGGCTCAATTCAAGGGTAAATTCTTTCCAGGATTCTCCAGTTGGTAATACCTCCTCCCAATCAATTTATATTTGTTGTGTAGTTGTTAGGAGAGTGGTGATCCAGGAGGCCCATTGCTACTTTATTTATTGTTTCAGACAATAACTGCCTCCTGGGAATTTTATGTCTGAGGGCCAGGGAGTTCAACCCTCATTGGAAAAACTACCTCTCCCTTACAATATGTAAAAGTAAATTGAGATACTGTTTAATGCTCTCTCCAGTCTGATTTCTCATTCTGAGTACAGAAGAATGAATCTACATCTGCATTCTGGGTGGCTTGTGGTAGAAATCCAGTACCCACAGTTTCCTTCCCTCACGATCCCAGGAGTAGATCTCATTGAGATGGGCTGGCGAAACACTTGGCTAGTTAACTATTTGCCTAGCTAGACTGAGAATGGAGTTCACAGATCTTAAGTTCATGGATTCTTTCTACCTACTTCCTTTCCTGAGCACAGGCCAAAGATGAGAATTCCTAAGAATGGATTTTCCTTGTCCAAGATATGGCAGCAGCTGAGGTATTGATAAGAGTTTTTGCAGAGTCACACAACAGTAAGAGACATGTACTTGCAGTTGGCTTGAGAGGAGAGATCCTCAGAATAGATAGGATGGCTTACTTTGTAGGTAAACCCTACGTCCAGTGGCTTCCAATACTGACAGTTCCTGTGTTTGAGAAACTGATCTCAGCCAGGAGCCAGAGATTTCCTCAACAGCATGCCTCCTAGAAAAAGAACAGGACTGCCGGTGTGGCCCCATCTAACTAGAAATAAATAGCCACATCATGTAGGGGCAGGAGATCAGGACCTTGACAATCTCACTTGCTATTGCCGCGACTTGCTTAGACAGTGAAGGTCCAGTGAGTCAGGGAATGTTTGTTCAGAGCCTCTCCACACACCCCCATATCAAGATGTTTTCTACCGGAGGGGATCTAATGGACTGTTTACATGCTTTAGATTTCTCTTGCTTCCTCCAGAGTTAAATTCAAGTACCACATTTTGTAGGATGTTCATCTTAATCCCTAGACACATGCTCAGGCACATACTAATATCATAAAGCAAATTGGTATTTTATGTCTTATTTTTTAAGTTTGTATTTTAAAAGTGTATTGGTTTTTAAAATTTAAGTTTAGATAAGTTTTAATTTCCTTAATATGAATAAAATTAATGTCCTTTAGGATTGAGCATCCATAAAAAAGCAAAAAATAAGATCTCCTATGTGCATATCCTAAAGGAATGTCCTGTGCACACTTATGTCCTGATCCCACCCCCAGTTGCTGATACCCTACTGCACTGGTAACTCAGGTGGGACTTTCTTACTGTTTTAGAATGATAAATTAAGTCTCTTTGATTGAGTCTTACTAGGTACTAAACCCCAGGCCACACACTTTTACTACTAGGTGCAAAGCCCCAGGCCCAAACCCCTAATTACTAGGTGGTAAGCCTATGTGGGCATGAAGCCCTCAGGGTCCTAAGGGGAGCTGCTAAGACCACAGCCAATAGTAGGCACCTGTAGCCAGAATGGACTTTGTTTTCTTTGAATGACTCAGCTCGCCTCGTTGAGCTTCCCTGGATGCTGGGGCTTGCTCTTCCGGGGCAGAACCAGAGCTTCCTGTGTGATGAGTTGTGGCGCTGGCTGAGGGGAGGTGTGTTAACGTGGTCTACGCTGGGGGAGGGGCCAAATCAAGAACCAATCGGCCCTGGTCGTTCAGGCCGCGCTTGATGATGTCAAAAACTCTATAAGAGGGGAGAGGACAGCTTGAAGATCCTCCTTTCCTTTTCCGGTTGGAGCCAGAGACACCTACAGCCGAAGCTGAGCTGCCGGTAGCAGAGCTGACTAGAGGCTAGTGGGTAATCTTCTTACCATAGAGGGGAAGCATGTATACGATTTTGCCTTATACCATCTCGCTTCTCTGTGGCCTCCTATTTACCCTTGTGAGGCGGACTTATTGGGCCTGGAAGCTTTTGATGAAAATATCAAAATGGGGACGCTGGTTTGTGGGATTGTTACTGTGGAGTGTAAATACATGCTTTAGTTCTCCTGCCTTCTGCCTAGAGAATTCCTTATATCCTGCAGTTCCGGACCTTTTAGGCACATATGAGATTCTCTTTGAAATCATAAATTCTGCCTTCCTAATATAGCACCTAAGTTCTGGTGGCTCAGATGATGTTTGATGATGTCCAAAGACTGTATAAAAAGAGAGAACAGAGCTATTTGTTTGACGCTCTAACTCCTGGAGGAGTGTTGGCGTGAGATTCTGGGCAGCCTCTCTTAAGAGCCTCCCCGGCTTGTCAACCCAGGTGTTGGTGGTCTTGGTAACTATGAGCTGTATTTGGTCTGTTTATAATGTGTGTTTGCAATTTGTTTGTATTTGCTCTGAAGTTCAGGGTACTGGCTTTTTCCCCTGAACTAAGTTTATATGTATATGTTGGATTAAAGTAAGATTGTTAACCCCTTAACGTTGCTTTTCTTAGTAAAGCAGATCAAAAGAACCTGTGCTGGCAGCATTCTTGTTGGGCTTGTGTTGATCTTTCTCCTCCACAATAGATGCCAGCCCAATTGTTGCAACACCTACTCCCAGATACTACTTGATGTATATATATACATATTTTGTATTGAATTTTCTATGTATATGTTGTTTTCTCTCAATAGAATATAAATTCCTTGAGGTTGGGAACTGCTTCATCTTTGTCTTTGTATCCACAGTGCCTGGCTCATGGTAAGTACTTTAAAAGTGCTTATTGAAGAGAAATATCTATTCATGAGTTCCTGTGAATCCCTAGCATCTTATGTATTTTTGGGGGGTGAAATAAAGGTTGCATTCTATCCAATACTCATTTTGTACATTGGAGTGCCCATTTAGGGACCGTTATCCCATTTGGGGAAACCTAGATATGAGTCTAGAAAATCTAGAGATTTTCTTGGAGAACTCCATGTGGTGGCAAAAAGCCAAAGAAAGAGAAACTCATGAATCATCTTTGGGTCACCCCTCCAAGGCAAGGATTTGACTTGGTCTGTGTGATCCTGATGAGGTTTGGGGTTTATCAGGTTCAAGGGGGTTCCCAGAGACTGTACCCCCATCAATCCTAGAGTCCTTGTGGGCCATGGGTCATGGCCCATACATATGTACCCCTACATTATGCTACATATATATACTACATTTTCTTATCACATTGTACTTTGCCTCCCTCACTCAGTAGAATGTAAGCTACCTGTTGACAGAAACTTGTCTCCTTTTTTCACTTGTATCCCCAGTGTCCAGCCCACTGTCTGGCATGTTGTGTCAGATAAGAAAATGTTTGTTGATTGACTGGATCATTGGTGGGGATCAAATGAGCTAGTATGTTAAAGAGCATCATAAAACATAGGCTGCAATGTAAATGTAATTTGCAATTATTTCCTCACTATCAGCCTGCATTAACTAATGATAAGAGTTCACATTTCTGTAACACTTTAATATTTGAAAAGTGCTTTAAGTAAAGTTTCTCATTTGACCCTCACTATAACTCTGTGAGGTAGGTGCTAATATTACTAGCTTTATTTTGGAGATGAAGAAACGGCTCCCACAAGTTAAATGACTTATCCAGGGTCACCCAGCTAACACCTCTATTGAAGCAGAAGTTGAATGCAGGTGATCCTTAGTCAAAGTCCAACACTGTGTCCACCAAGCTGCTGCTGGGAAGCCCCAGTCCTACCAGTCAGAAAAAGGCCCTGAAAGTCACCGGGCTATTTTGGGGAAAGAATGGGACCACTTACTTGACTTAGCTTTGGTTTGTGACCGTCTACTCTAAGATCCTCATCAATAAGCAAGGTACCCACCATTGCAGCCATTATAACCAGGATTTGCCCTATGAAGATGGAGATACCAGGTCTTCACTGGGGGCCTGGGGTTGGCTGTGGGTACTGCTCAACGAACGTACATACCAAAGAAAGGTTTCCTGGCCAACGGACCAGAGTCCCACATGCATGATAGGGGGTGAAAGAAGAATTTCTGTTCCAGCTTGTTGAGCTACATTTAAGTACTCAGAATAATCTCAATGATACTCAACCTATTTGCCTCCAGGTCTAAAATGAGTCTAAATTTCAAAATCCAACATTCCACTTTGGGGGTGGGAGTGATCCAAGTCTTAGCTCCTGGTTTGGGGCAAAATAGGCTTATAGGGGAAAAATGAGAAGGCCTTACTGTTTAAAGAAAAATGAAAATGGGGAAATCGCTGGCCCCCTCAGCCACAGATAAAAACCTTGATCTGTGGCAACCTCATCTCTTTACGAGTGAATAAATAGTTGGTGCTATAAATGAAAGCTGACTGCTCTTTGCTCATTTCTGGGAGAAAGGCCTGAAAACTGCCATTTAAGGACATGGGAAGGTATGTCCTGCCATTTAGAGGAGGAAGAGGCACAGTCTAGGCATGTGACTAAAAGCAACGAGTCAGAAAAATGCAAGATAAGTTTAGGGGACAGAAAACAGTCACATAAGTTTAGGCTCTCAGTGGTGGGGGACACTATAGATCATCCAGCCCAACCACAACTGAACAAGCAATGCCTCCACAATATACCAGACAAGTGGTCCTCCAGCTTTCCTCTGTTATCCTCTAGTGATTGGAAACTCACTGCCTCTAAAAGTAATCCAGTCTACTTTAGGACAGTTCTGATTCATAGAAATTTTTCCCCTTATATATTGCTTGAAACTGTCTCTTTGTAATTTCCACCCACTGCTTCTTGTTCTGCCCTTTGGTGGCAAACAAAACAAGTCTAATTCCCCTTCCTCAGGACAGTCCTTCAAACACCGGGCTAGCTATCATAGCTTTCCTAAGTGTTCCTTTCTCTAGGCCAAATAACATAACGATGGCTGATGTGTTTCTGGTGCTTAAGGCTTGCAAAGTGGATCTTCCACATATAATCTTATTTTCTTCAGCTAGCCCCCCTACAGCATGGTTTTTCTTCCTCTCACCATCCTGGTTGTCTTCCTCTGGTTATTCTGTCAATAGACTTCCTGAAATGTCACACCCAGAAATGAACACGATAACTCAGGTGAGGTCTAATCAGAACAGAGAACAGCAGGTGTGGAGCTGCTCTCATTCTGTGTTCTTATCTTCTGTTAATGTAGTACAAAATTGTATTCATTTATTCTGGCTACCATATCACACAGTTGGTTCATGATGAGCTTTCTTTCAGTTCACTAAAACCTCCTCATCTTTTCTGCATCAATTGTCATCAGGTCTTACTTGTCACATTCTTGTAAAACTGATTTTTTGAACCCAGATGTAGTACTTTACATCTGTCTCTCTTCGGTTGAATCTATCAGGGCGCATTTTAGTTCAATGTAGTGGTAACTTTTAGCATTGCGATGTCTGCCTGCAGACATAATATGATGGATGAAATAATTGTGATTGGGACCAGGCATCTGGGACCTTTGACAAAATTCAATTCCCTTATCCTTGATAAATTAAGGGAGCAAATTCTACTTTAGCCAATGTATATACAATTCAAGCTTTAAGTGAAAAAAAAAGTATGAGATAACACCGAAAAAAATGGGATGATGCCAGATTGTGGAGGGCCTTGAACATCCAAGGCGAGATGAATAATGATATTACTTCCAAAGTTCTATTTTTCTTCTCCCCTTAAATCCCCAGACACTCCCCCTGGCAAATTCAGTGTTTTTCAGATCCTGGCCACCACCATATCAAATAAGAAACCTCCACACTGTGAGGGTTCTCTCATAAACCTAGGTGTGGTTTGGACACAATGAGGAAGCTCCCGGCAGCTGCACCCAAGATCTCATGAGTTGGGAAAGTTGTGATCCACCCTGGAAAATCAGGAAACAAACTGTATTTACTGGTACTATAATCAGAATTGAATTATCTTCTTCAGATGATCATCATGAAGGAGCATTGATTTCACAACGATATGTGTGTAGGCACTCTGTGAAGCAAGTTAAAAGCACAACTGCTGTCTGCTAGCTGTAGGCGGCCAAGTGTAGAAACCTTCAGAGCTGCCTACCAAACCTTCCCTTTGGCTTTTCATTAGGATCTAAAGCAGAAGAGAAAATGCATAAAGCTATACAGCACCAGTTCTTGAAAAGTGTGGTGCAGGGACCCCTGAGGGTCCTAAGACCCTTTCAGGGGGGGTCTGAGATGAAAGTTATTTTCATAATAATACTAAGATGTTTATATTCCTAATGCAGTAAATATCAACAAATATAACCCATATAAACAAAAAGCTCTTTGGAGTGTTCTCAAGAATTTTTAAGGAAATAAAGAGGTCTCAAGACCAAAATATTTAAGAAATGCTGATCTATAGGATTTGAAACTAAAAGAGACCTCAGAGGTCGTTTAGTATGTATAGCCTCTTATTGTACAGATGAGGAAACAAGTCCAAGGAGGGTGATTCATTAATTAGGAAAACCACCAATTCAGGGTACCCCTTTGGTGATTTGGTGGAAATCTATGGACCCCTTTTCAGGAAAAAAAATTAAATAATTGAAGGAAATGCTAAATTATACTTAGAGAGTAATGAAAATAAAGATGTATTTTTTTTCCCAAATAGGTTCAGAGACCTCTTGAAATGTACCCATTTTCATAGACCATAGGTTAAGAACTCCTATCCTAATAGGCACTGAGTTACTATGGTACTGTTTCTACTCTTAGACACAGTAGACACACCACTGTTGCTATCACCTCTAACCTTGACCCCAAAGTTCAGGTTGCTCTGCACACCTCAGAGCAAATGTTCATTTGGTACCCTTTAGGAAAGTTTGAAAATGCTGGTCCCTCATCTACCCTCACTGACATTTCTTCCTCAGATACCCTGTGCCATGGAAACTTTGAAAACCTCTACAACGGCTGACAAAGACAACCTTAAATTTCTAGGGGAAGCAGGGCAGGGAACTGGAGAAGCCTAGAGGGAGGCTAGGGCAGGGCCAAGAGGTGGCCCAGCAAGCCAAAAGGCAGGGCTGAGATTAAATCTCTGACAATATTTCACCCAGCCAGAACCAAGACAAGAATGGTGCTGTTACTCTTCTCATTTTGCCAGTTTGTCTTCTTACACAAAAAAGAGCCATACATGGAACAGAAATCTCTAATGGGTTTGCCTTTCCTCCTCTTTGTCTGACTTTCCTCTCTAGTCAGTCCAGAGATGATATTTAAGCTAGGCAGGACATTGGATAGAATTTGAGGGGAGGTGAGAGAGAAAAGGAAAGAAAGACTTTTAAAAATAGAGGACACAGTCCCTGCCTTAGAAGACTTTCTACTCTAGCTGGGGAAACCAAGCCAGTGTGAGGTCATGTGCAAGCCAGGCCAAGTTAGCACACTGCCAGGTGAGTATAATCCTGCTTTGGAGATGTGCAGCACAAGACTAAGCAGATGAAGGGATGCTAATAAACAGAAATGTCTTATTCTTTTCTTCCTTTTAACAGTACACCTCTGCTTACTCATCTGACCTCAGGACTGTATCCTTCCTCTAAGTGCAGACTTTAAGCTTGGATCATTGCTTGACCAAAAGCCACATTTGGGAAGTAGGACCAATTTCTTGTAATCCCAACTCAAGCTAGAATTTCATCTAAAGATTGGACACCCCTGAAACAGAAGCAGTCACAAAGGACATAACAAGAAGCCAAGGCAGTTTTGAGTCCCAAGAGGAAGCTTATGTCTAGCACATAAATGTTGAGTTTAGATGTTGGATTCTCTGATGTCTGAATGGGAGTTGTGTGGGATGAAAGACCCTCACCAATTAAATTTATAATAAAGAGCCATCTCAGGGTGGGAACAGAAATAAATTTTATTCAGTTCTCAAGAATTGGGCATCCCCTGCTAGCACAGAGCAGAACCAGCAAAGGAGGTGCTTTACAAAAGGCAAAGCACCCATAATTATACCTAACACAAGAGAATTCCCACCCATCTCTGACCCTTCTCACCATTGTCTGGGAGGTGGGCTTACAATCTGAGCATGAAAGTTAGACAAAGAACCAGGAAACTGAGGCACAGAAACTCTAATTCCCATTTCCTTAGTTAACCATTACAACTGAGGTGATATCTATAAACCTAAAGAAGGAGAATAGGATAAGGGGAGGGGGAGACCCTCTCCATTCCTGAAATTCCAAGTCACAGTGACCCTATTCTTACTGAGCAAATCTTTAAACCAGAACCAGAAGAAAGAACAAAAAGTTTCAGGGTAAACTTTCCCAGAGGCTGAGCCATCAGACTCTCATGGCCTCAGAATTTTTTTTTCACTTCCCTATTTCTTGATTTTTAAACATTTCTTAGTATAAACATATATATATATATATATATTTATGCATATCTTTCCTGTGAAGTCTTCACATTTTATTTACCTCACAGAGTCATCCTGCCCCTTTCTTTTAAAATTATTTTACTTTCTTTTTCAATTAGCAAGCATTTACTTTCTCTCTTCATTGAAAAAAAGAAAACCTTTGTAATAAATATTCATCACCAAGCCAAATAAATTCCCACATTGTTCATATCCAAGTACATCTCATCCTGTATTTTTAATCCATCACCTCAGGAGGCAGGAAGCACTCTTTATCAGAAGTCCTCTGGAATCATGGTTCATTACATTAATCATAGTTTTAATGTCTTTCAAAGTTAATTGTCTTTATGTTGTTATCGTAAAAAAAAAATTCTCCTGGTTCTACTCACTTCACTTTGTATCAGTATACATGTCTTCCTAGGATTCTCTGAAACCATCCCTTTCATCATTTCTCCTGCATCCTGCTCCTTTCTTCTCCCTCAGCCACAGTTCCAGCCCTGTCCTTTTGTAATTCATCTTTTCCATATCCAATTCATTCCCTGATATCCTGTCATCATTGGCAACTGCTCCAGGGGATTTTGTTATTGTCTTGCCCTCTGCTGCCTAGGAAGTATACAGGACCCAAGATGAGAGGTGACCCAGAAATCACTCTTCTTAACTCCAAGACAGGGATATAAAAAGCCAGAGAGTCTATTGGACCTTTGATTCTGTGAGAGAGGGAGGGAGAAAATTTGGAAGTCAAAAAAATTTTTTTAATGAATGTTAAAAATTGTCTTTACATGTATTATATTTTTTAACAGTCATTTTATATAAAGTTCCATTTACTTTCCTCAAAATAATTCATTAAGTGGTACTATAAGTAGTAAACCTGTTTTACAGATGAGAAAAATGAGGCCCAGAGAGGCAGGCCTCAGACCAAAGGGTTGAAATTGCAGGGAGTTAGACTTTGACTCAATATAAGAAAGTGATGTGTTTTTTTTTTTCTTAAAAGTCAGACTCATCTAACCCTACAAATATTGGGGTTCTTACTATGTATAATGTACTGAAGCTATGAAGTAAAAAAAGGAAACAGTTGCTATGCTTAAGGAGTTTACATTCTAACAAAAAATGGACTTGGGAGGTAGTGGCGGGCTCCCTGTCTTGGGAGGTAGTGGTGGGCTCCCTGTCATTGACCGTGGTCTAGGAAAGACTGGATGGCTGTTTTTCAGGGATTATTGTATAACAACACAGAATCAAAGGTCCAAGGGGGCTGACCTGGGGCACTCATCTTCTTCCTCAAAAGGGGCCTCTAGCTCTGAGCCAACATTCATGGACTTGAATGAGCTGTGGGAGAATCTGTATCCTAGAAATAATGGTCAAGTTCTTTCTTAGACTCTCTGGCTTTTTATATCCTTGTCTTGGAGTCAAGAAGAGAGTCTCTTAAAGGGAGAATGGGCAGTTTCAAGGTACCAGAACAGTAGGAAACAATCTAACTGAGCTCCTCTCCACAAAATCCTAACAGACCTAGGAAATGCGGGAGAACGAATCTTGATGGGAAAATACAGAAAAGGTGACAGTGAGTCCTTCGTTCAGTCCAGTTTGGCATAGGGAAACAGACAAGGAAGTCTTCAGACACTAGGGACTGAGTCAGGTGAGAAGCATGGGGTGCATGGAACACTCTAAAGCCCAGAGAGGGGCTGTACACCAGAGCAAGAAGTCTTAGATTCATCCTGGGGGACTCCAGGCCCACACCCTGCGCAGTTCAATGGTGACAGGTGCCAACTAGCAGCTTTGTTGCCCATTATGAAGTTTTGGGTCATAGGGCTAGGGTGGACTCAGGTCCCCTGTGCCAAGCAGTGGTATTCCTGGATAGTGTCATTAGAAGCTACTGTGTACCAGCGGAGGGACCCAGGAGCTCCTCACCTCTCAAACTCACAAGGTCACTTCCAAGGCTGAAAATCTTAGAATCGTGATTTGGTCCCCTAGGCTCAAGGAAAGAAACACAAAGCAGGAAGAAGGAAGCAGGATAATATTTTTACTTTTTTGTTGTTTTTTCTTATGGTTTTTCCCTTTTGTTGTGGTTCTTCTTTCACAACACAACTAATGTGGAAATATGTTTAATATGATTGTACATGTATAATCTAAAAAAAGAAGAAGAAGAAGGAAGCTGGGAGCCTGAGACCCAGGCTGAGGCTTGGCAAGGAATACATGTGCCCGCTCACTTGTCCAAGGGGTAGCCATAGGTCCTGGGAAAGGAATGAGCAGAGGAAGTGTCACTCCTTTTCAAAAAAGTTCCAGAGAAAGAAAATTACATCATGTATATTCCCTTCGCTCTACTCACTCAGCCACACTCTAGTGCAGGGGTGGGGAACCTGCAGCCTCAAGGCCACATGTGCCCCTTTAGGTCCTCAAGTGAGGCCTGCTCTCATGCTCACCCTCATCACCTCTGGCCTGGATCATCGCATTACATTCTCATTGGTCTCCTTGCCCAACAAACTCTGGGGCCTCCCTTGTACCTCCAAGATCAAACTCAAAGTCCTCTGGCATTGAAGGCTCTTTACGACCTCACTCCTTCCTAAATTTTTGGCCTAACTTTTCTCCCATATACTACATGGTCTAACGATACCCTACTTGCTACCGCTCACACAATATCACATTTCCTGTGTCCATGCAAAGGCATTTTTTATGATTATGTTATGTTATATACATTATACACATAGATATCATTATGAGCTTCAAATTAAATAATTTATATAAAGCCAGAATAATGTATAATTATTACTGAGAGTCAGCATGATTCAGTGGAAAAAAACGCTGACTTTAGAGTTAGAGGATCTATGTTCACATTTTCTGTCATTTATGATCAGTGTGACCTTGGGAAAGTCATGTAACCTCTCTGGGACTCAGTTTCCTCATCTGTAAAACTGTTAGACTGTGTAATTCCTTGAGAGCAAGGACCATCTTTTGTCTTTCTTTGTATCCCCAGCCCTTAGCACAGTGCCTGGCACGTGGTAGGTGCTTAATAATTGTTTATTGACTGACTATAGGATTAGGAGGTGGGGCTCAGTGGCTTCTAAGCTTTCCCCTAGCTCTAAATCTATGGTGTTATGACTATTATGCCCCAAAGCCGAATTTCTCTGACAACTAATTTCACTAGGTCCTTTAGTGAGAATAAATCTCATACTCATCAACCTTTACTATAACTGCAAACCCAAGAGAGAATAAGGGAGAGTGGCTCTGCCCAGTACCTCCCCCTTTAACTCACTTCTGACCAATGATCAGAGGACATAAATGTTTACTATTTACCAGAAAGGCTCAGGGCAAAAGCATTACCAGAAGGGGCCTAGCTCCAAATAGAGCATGTCTGACACTTGAAGGCCTCCAGCCTCAGATGTACTACAGAGTGTCCTGTAGCTAGAGCTGATCAGTGGGACTAAGAAGGGAGTCCTGGATTACATCCACTACAGAAGCATCAAAGAAATTGGGAGACAGTGAAGTTATAGGTCATCTAGGCCAGCAAATTCATTTTTATAGATATAAAAACAGTATCAACAAAGTCAGGTGCCTAAGAATACACAGCTCCTGAAAAGCAGAACCAGGACTTGAATTTTGTTCTCCTGAGGCACGCTTGTGCCAGGTAGGAAGGCAGTTTAAATCAGTCAGTCAACTTTTATTAAGCACCTACTATGTGCCAGGCACTGGGCTAGTTGCTGGGGCTACAAAAAAGAAGCAAAAGACAGTCCCTGTCCTTAAGAAGCTCACAGTCTAATAGAGGAGGAAAAAAAATCAAGTACAAACAAACTCAATATAAATTCAGTGAGGGCCCTAGGTAACCTTAAAGTTCAAAGAATCTGGCTTCTCAAATTGGGCCCACCTGCCCAAGACCATCTTGAATCTGAAGGGACTCAGTCATGGATAGAAGGTCTGCATTTAGTGAGTTTCTCAGACAGTACAAATCCTAGATCAGAGGTGCGGACCCTATGGCCTCAAGGCCACATGTGGCCCTCTAGGTCCTCAAGGGCTGCCCTTTGACTGAATCCAAACTTCACAGAACAAATTCCTTTAATAAAAGGATCTGTTCTGTAAAACTTGGACTCAGTCAAAAAGCCACAACCAAGGACCTAGAAGGCCACATGATAGCTACTCAGCAGTCTTCCAAAGTTGTCTTTACCTCCCAGGAGAATGCGATGGCAATGACTGGGTTATCAGTTTATGTGTTAGCTATTTAATACACATGTGCTTCTGTTTGTTATAGCTATTTGTTAATCCGTGTTAAGTATGTGTGCTTCTATCTTTTAAGCAGTCTCACATCTATTTTGTACATTGTGTACCTATTCGAGATGGAGACCTATTAATCATTTTTAGGGAAGACTCTAGACGTGTCACATGTCTAAATTTTGTTAAGAAAACTCCAGGGTGGGAACATAACAGAGTCAGAGAATATAATAGAAAGCTGACTTCCTCTCTTTGAGCCAGGATCTACTGAAGATGAACTACTCAGAGTCCCCCAGGCCTTAGGTTTTGCATATATAAATATATATCACATATATGAATGTATGTGAATATGTATATATATATATATATATATATATATGTGTGTGTGTGTTCATACACATATACACGTGTATGTATGTAGATATAGAGATGTGTATGTATATGTGTGGGCAGCTAGGTGGTACAGTGGGTGGAATGCCAGGCCAGGAGTCAGGAAGACTCATCTTCCTGAGTTCAAATCTGGCCTCAGACACTTACTAGCTGTGTGACCCTGGGTAAGTCATATCACCCTGTTTGCCTCAGTTTCCTCATCTGTAAAAATGAGCTAGAAAAGGAAATGGCAAACTACTCTAGTACCTCTGCCAAGAAAACCCCAAACGGGGTCACAAAGAGTCAGACACAACTAAAAACAATGGAACAACAACTATATATGTATGTTTATGTGTATCTGCATCTGCATATATACAGTATGTATATATGTGTGTATATGTGTATATGTATGTATATATATATAAAATTTTCCCCCACTCATTTTGCAGAAGAGGAAACTGTAACTCAGACAATTTAAGTGACTAGCTATGCTCATACAACTAGTGTCAAGACCGGACTGTGATCTTCCTCATTCCAAGCCCAATACTCAAACCAGTTTACCACACTTGCTGCCTCTCAGGATGTGACTAAAGTAAAGCCTCTTTCAAATCCTGATGTCTTATGCTCCTAAGGAAGACAAACAAATAAAGCTCTTCCTTAGACGCTTGGAGGAAAATGAAAAACATATGTAAAAATTCATATGCTATCCTAAACATGCCATGAAATTAGTTTCATGACAGCGTGCTTACACGGGTTTTGGATAAAGGACAACGTTCTTGTGGTTCCCTAGTCACCAGTGGAGTAAAGCAAGGCCGTGTGCTTGCTCTCCTGATTTTTAGCATGACTTTTTCAGCAAGGTTGTCAGATGCCTTCAACAAAGACAAAAATGGCACCCAGATCAGCTACCAACAAAATTTTTTAACTTGAAATTATTTATATTATTTAACTTGAAAAGGCTGTAAGTCAAGACCAAAGTGGAGGAAAAATTGGTGTGTGATTTTTTTTGTTTATAGATGATTGTGCACTCAAATTGTGCACTCTGAGGCTGAGACCCAACAGAGTATGGATCCATTCTCTGCCACTTGTGGTAATTGTGGCCCGACAATTAACACCAAGAAAACAGAAGTTCTCCCTCAGCCAATATTGCACTCTCCGTATGTGGAATCGTCAGTTCCAACGAATAAAGAAATTCTGAATGCTGTAGATAAGTTCATTTACCTTGGCAGTATACTTTCCAGGGATGTTCACATAGATGATGAAGTTGACTCATGCATTGCCAAAGCTGGCTCAGTGTTTGGGAGGCTCCAAAGGAAAGTGTGGGAGAAAAGAGTAATATTAGGCTGACTACCATACCGAAAGTCTACAGAGCCATTATGTTGACCTTATTATTGTATGCCTGTGAAACCTGGACAGTATACCAGCACCATGCCAGGAATCTGAATCATTTCCATTTGAATTGTCTTAGGAAAATTCTAAAGATCACAGGGCAAGAAAAGGTACTGGACATGGAGGTCATTTTCTTGAACTAAACTGCCAAGCCTTCAAACTTCATTGCAGAGAGTGCAATTCTGAGAGACTGACCATGATCTCCAAATGCCAAACATACACACCCTTAAAAATCTACTTTGCAGAGAACTCACATATGGCAAGAATTCACATGGAAGGCAGGAAAAGCTATACAAGGACACTCTCAAAGTCTCTATGAACAACTGTGGAATCAATTGTGTGACATAGGAGACACTGGCAAAGGACCACCTAACATGGCATGCCTGCATCAAAGAAGGCACTGGACTCTATGAGTGAAGTGGAAGTACAATAGCTCAAAAGAAATGTGAGATGCGCAAATTTAGAGACATCTCCACTCTAAATGCTCATGTGGACTGTGCCCAACCTGTGGGGAGATTGAAGGGCCTTGCCCAAGATCACATATGTGTTTTTGTCAGAGGTTAGATTTGAGCCTAGGGACTCCTAGCTCCTAGGTACTCCTAACTTCTCCGTACTCTTTCCAGGGGGCACAAGTCGATATCCTAGCACACAAATTTGCTAAGTGTGGGGAATTTCTTGTCTATTCCTTTACATAAGCAAAATACAGTAAAAAGTTCAAATCTTATTTTAAAATTCACCCACAGCTTGAATAAATTCCTAACTGTAACATTTTAGAACTGGAAGGCATCTAATTCCAGTAACTGGCAATAGTCTGACATGTTACCTGTCCCTGGAATATCCAAATTTGACATTGTGCTTTTAACCTGAAGGTAAAAGGCGCTAAGCTTTGAGTAGGGAGGTTGAGGCAGCAACCCAGGTGTGGAAGAAGGTGATCTGGGGGCTAGAGGAAGAGCACGAGGCCTTCTCTGCCTCTTGAAACCTTAGGACAGCAAGTATAAGGCTTTCCCTCACCTGCTATTGAATTTTAGGTAACCTGAGCATATGGGCAAGGAGTTATTTTCAAAAGGGAATTCATTAGAGTACTAATGCCATTCTAGCAGCTGCTGTACCTACTATTTTAAGGTATTCTGCATATACTCCGGTTTCAGCTCCCCATCTTAGTTGCTTCCCCTTCTCATTCTCTCCCTCTTCACTGAAGCTAAGGCCTTGGATTCTGATCACTGAAGCCTAGGGTTCAGGGCTCAGCCCATAGCTCCAGTACTAATTGAACAATGGAGTAATGATAACATTACCAGTTCAATTGGACCAGCAATCTGCTTTAACATTAATAAAGTTTATCATAAATACAAACTAGTACAATATGGGAAAATGAGGGCATGACTGGTCCTGAAACTCAAAAGATAAAAACTTCACTGATGAGGAAGAAAAATCAATAGTAGGGAACAAGTCAACTCCAATATTCTCTTGACCCATTTCTGCTTGGCTTCTAGCCAGGAACTGGCCCAAGGACAGCGCTGGGGCCAGCACTGAATGACCTCTGAATGAGATTAAAGACAACATCACTAACCAAAAACATACCCTGGGTGTTTTAACATTTCATAGCAAGTTTTATAAAGAGATGTCTCCAAAGTGGAGGCTATGGACTGACCAAAGGTAGCATGTGATCAACAAATTAGAGTCAGATAGTAAGTCAGCAAGCATTTATTAAGCACCTACTATGTACCAGACACTGGATATACAAAGGCAAAAGATGGTCCCTGCTCTCAAGGAGCTTATAGTCTAATGGAGGAGATAACATGCCAACGACTACATATAAACATGATATGTACAAGGTGAACTGGACAGAATCAATAAAGGGAAGGCAATATAGCATTAAGGGGGATCAGGAAGGGTTTCTTGCAGAAGGAAAGATTTTAGCTGAGACTTGAAGGAAGCCAGGAAAGATAGGATACAGAGATGAGAAGATAGAGTGCCCAGAAGAGGGTAGGAAGACAGATCACATCCAACACAATCCACGATAATCCCACCATCCAATTAAGGGGTTTTTCTCCAACATAACCACATCTGCTGTTATTCCCTAACACTATACCACTCTTTCTCTTTCTTCTGTTCAAACTCTCTCCACCTTCCCCATTTCAATATGGGCATTGGCCTCTCAAAGCTATTATAACCTAATCTTTACCTGGGCACCCACAGAAGTAGCTACATAGGTTGTTGTTCAGTAATTTTCAGTCATGTCTGACTCTTCATGACTGCATTTGGAGTTTTCTTGGCAAAGATACTGGAATGGTTTGCCATTTCTTTCTCCAGCTAATTTTACAGATGAAGACACTGAAGCAAATAGGGTTAAGTGATTTGCCCAGTTCTGAGGCCAAATTCGAACTCAGGTCTTCCTGACTCTAGGCCTGGCACTCTATTGTGCCACCTAGCTACATAGTAACCTAGTACCTGGCTACATAGGTGCCCATGGGGAAGTTCACTCTCCCTTTCCCAGAGCACCTACCTCTTCTCATCTAGATCGCCTCACATCTGCATCAGGAACCTCTCTTTACATAGGCTCCAAGACAATAACCAATGAGTAAGAACTCCACCCACTCTCCCATTTTTCATTTTGATTAGGAGAGAATGAATTATACAAGATGAACAAGAATGTATGAGTTTTGGTCTTCCTCATAGATCTCATCACATTATCTTTCCCCTAAGATCCATCCATCTACTGAGCTTCCCTATTTCTATCCAGGGCACCACCATCCTTCCAGTTCCCCAGGTTCACAGCTTCAGTATCATCTTTGACTGCTCATTCTCTCTAAACCTACATCTTGCCAAATCTTGTCATTTCTGCCTTCACAATATCTCTCATCTGTCTCCTCTCTATTCATGAGATTATCATCCTAGTTCACACTCTCGTCGCCTCTTGCCTGATCTATTTCAATAGTCTCTTACTTGGTCTTCTTGTCTCAAATCTCTCCCTTCTCCACTCCATCCTTCACACAGCTGCTGAAGTGATCTTCCTAAAGTGCAGGTTGAATCAAGTAACTTTCTCATTCAATAAACTCTGGGGGTTCTCCATTACCTCTACGATTAAATATTACTTCATCTTCATCTTCAGTATTAAAAGGTTTGGTACTTTGTTAAGATTCAACAAGCCCTTTCTCTCTTTTCTGTTTTCCCCGTACACTTTGGCCTGGTATATCTTAACCCTTGCATCCTGAGGAAAGTTACCTGTAGCTTAGGTTTGGTGTATGTCTAAAGTGTCTTCAAACTGGAGAGTAAAAAAGTACTTAATGTATAATATGAATTAGGTATGGGACAGCTATTTATTGCCTACACAAAAAGAAAATGCTTAAGATGAAAAGCACATGTATGTAGTAACAAAAAGACAAAACAGTATATAGCACCTTATAAGTAATTATACTCTTCTAGGAGTCTGATTTAAACCATGAAAACAAGGAATTTAAAAATCATAATAAAAAATTGGGGGCTGCTAGGTGGCACAGTGGCTAAAGCACCAGGCCTGGAATCAGGAGTCAAAGTCAGTTCAAATCCAGCCTCAGACACTTAATAGCTGTGTGACCCTGAGCAAGTCACTCAACGCTGATTGCCTCCTTAAAAAATAATGATGATGATAATGATAAGGCACTTTGCAGGAGAGCTGAATAGGCATTTTCATGTTTCACTTCATCTCTGCACTCTTTAAACAGTTCCAGCCAAGTCTGGCAAGCCAAACCAGGGGCAGAGCACTTCCCCATATGGATGGCATCCTCTTTGATGCAAGAACTCTCCCTGCTCCAATCAATGGACCCGGGATCTCTGGAGCTAACAAGATTGTTTCCAACCCTGGACGAGTCAACACTGAGATCTGTATTCAATCGCCTATGCCCAGGGAAGGAACATAAAGCAGAAGAGGCAGCCAGAGGCCCAGAGTCAAGCTCACCTGTTTGAACCTCCTCATCATAGCTAAGGGCAACTAGGTGGTGCAGTGAAGAGAGCACTGGGCTTGGAACCAGGTAGACATATTCCTGAGTTCAAATCTGACCTCAGACATTTACTAGCTATGCAATGCTGGCCAAGTCATTTAATCCCTGTTTGCCTCAGTTTCCTCATCTGTAAAATGAGCTGGAGAAGAAAATGGCAAACTATTGCAGTATCTTTCCCAACAAAACCCCAATGGGGACTTGAAGAGTCAGACATGACTGAAACGACGCCACAACAACCTTATTTTACAGCCTTTGGAAACAATTGCCATGTTTGCAGGGTTAGGGGAAGGGCTACCCTTCCTCCCATCCTTCTTAGGAGAATTATGTACCACCCTTCCTGGAGAATCAAAGAGGTATGGAGATAGAAAGAGCAGGAAGCTGTCTTTTTAATTGACACAGCATCCCCACCCCTGCTGCTCTCACATGGCTGGAGGATCATCAAGGGACTGCCCAAAGCACCAAGTTCCTTCAGTGCTGAGCCGCTGGTGGTCAGCTTGAAGCAGGCAGGGTTGCTTTGTACATGTTCCATCTGTGTTACATAATTATTAGTACCTATATAATTTAGAAACAAATATATGCTAATTGGAAATGGATGCTAATTTTTTTTTGATAGGGGTATACGATCAAAAAAGTTTGGACATCTCTACTCTAAAAGCTGACTACTGGGGAATAGCTAATTAGCACTGGACTACCTCCATAAAGCAGGTCAGGCAAATTCCCATGATACTAGGTCACTAGGCAGAATTTCCGAGGTAAGTGAGTAGGCAGGCCACTGCTGTTTCCTTCCCACATCTCTAAAATAAGTGTAAGACAGGCAGGTTGATTCCATAAGCAGGTGGGTTGATTTCTGATTGCCTTCAGACGTATTCTAACCCTGCTGTCTGTATGCCAGCCATACCTGATTACACAGACTGAAGCTTCATTTTTCCTGAAAGATGATCCACCACAGTGGTGAGGACCTGCTGTTTCCCTGTAAGGGCTGCAGTGTCCCACAAGACTCAGCTCCCAGTTTATCCCACATCCCTGAGATCTGCGGGAATCAAAGCATCCAATGCATCAAAGATGGCTAGTTTCATCTTTTTCCTTTTCACCCAGTTATACCTGGAGCATTCCATAGTACCTAGAACCGAAAAGAAAATAGGAATGACGGCAGCCACAGAAAGAGGAATATTTTAGGTGGCCCAACATAGTAGTATTTAGGAACATGCCTATGGGCCATGGTAATAATGAAATAATAACACTTAATGGCACGTTTCTATTATAGCTGTATCTCTTACCACTACAGGGCAGCTAGGGTGGTGCAGTGGATAGAGTGCCAATGAGCCTGGAGTCAGGAGGACCTGAGTTCAAATTTGACCTCAGGCACTTACTGGCTGTGTGACCTTGGGCAAATCACTTAATCCTGTTTGCCTCAGCTCCTCATCTGTAAAACGAGCCGGAGAAGGAAATGGCAAACCACTCACAGCAAAGGCTGAAATGATTTCTAAATGTAACAGGTTTAAGGATGGCAACTCCATACATAGCCCAGGTGAGGGTCAGCTATCCTGTACAATAGTTGACACCTACATCAGACCTCATGACTATTTACCAGCTAGGTTTTAAGACAACCAAGGGATATGTTCTGATATTTCCTCAAAAATTAAGAGAAATATACAATCTCATTATTTAATCAATTAGCTCTGAGTTTCCACTCGCACCTATAAATAAGAAACCTCTTTTTGAACAATCTCTTGATTTCAAACCCCCCCAATCTCGGAGGCTTCAACAAGATCAATTTTTACTGACTACATAATTTATTATCAATGTAATCATTCAAAAACTTTAAAATATTTCAACAATGTGTCCACTGTGAGAAAGATCATGGCTATAACCTAGAAGTGCTGGCTTCACCAGACCCTGGAACCAAAGCCCCACCATTCAATTCTTCCACATCACAGTTAAGTTTCCCAAGAATCCTGGAGATCCTAGAACCCTTCTTAACAGTTTCTCTTCTGTATGGGACAAAAGGTAAATGCAGTTCTCTCAAAATTTCTCCAGTCTTTCTCAAGGTTCCTTAACTCATTCAGTCTCAAGAAATAAGTTTTCTCAATCGTCACATAGACTCTCTTAGCCATGACAATTAACTCTCTTAAGGTGACAGTTAAACTGTAAGTCCCCCAAGGTTCCATTCCCTCTAGTAACTGGGTCCATAGTCTCTGTGAGTAGGACTACTGAAGTTCAGATTACATAAATAATCTAGAGAACACACAGACATATGGCCACTTGTTAAAGAGACACAGTAAAGAGGGTTATGGGAAGGCTTCCAAAATGTAAAGGCTTATTTTACACTCTGTTTTAAGGCAGAAATCAAAGCTTGAGCCCATGTCAGACAGAAGGATCGCTGCTTCCCACTTCCCGCAGGGTAGAAGAGAGGGGAAATTATTCAGGAAATAACCATGGTTACTACCTAAGCCTGATTAATGGACTCAGTTCCTCTTCTTTCCCTGATGATTAATGGGCGGAGAGGGCGGTAACTGGATGCCATCCTCCTTTCCTGAAATGATTTGGTAATTAGCAAGTGACCAGGTAACAAGGTGTGAGCTTTTACATTAAACCTCGGCTGAAGGTTTAGGAATAGAAAGACTCCTTGCATCACCGTGAACATTTCAAACTCCTCCCACTTTCCTTTTTTCCTTCCTTTCTTCTTTTGCCATATATTAAATCCCAGATAAATTCTAAATTTGCCTATAAATATCTATAGAATGTCCAGTAGTCTATAAAATCTCTCTGGTTTGGGAGGGATGAAGGTGGGGGGAAGTTACTATTCTTGCAATACATTATCTGTTTCCTAGATTATCTGCAGCTAAGAGAGGCAGTTTATATAGAGTATTGGATTTGTAGTCAGGAAGACCTGAGTTCAAAACCTGCCTCAGACACTTACTAGCTCTGTAACACCAAGCAAGTCACTTAGTTGCTGTTTGTCTCTGTTTCCTCATCTGTAAAATGGGATGATAATGGTACCTACTTTCCAGGCTTATTATGAGGGTCAAATGAAATAATATTGTAAAGCCCTTAGCACAACACCTGGAACACTGCAGACACTTTCTTCCTTCTTTCTTTTCTTCCTTCCTTCCTTGGCATGCTCCTGGGGGATACCTGGAGAATAGGTCTTACTGATTATAGATTAATTGGTTGGCTTGGCTTCCTGTGGGATGGACTATTGTGAGAGGAGACACTCCCTTGTGTTGGTTTATAGAAGGCCCAAAGACTTCACCCTTTAACCTTCCCTCCCCCCTTTTTCTGGAGGACAGACTGGTTCATAACAGAATGATTCTCTTCCCAAACAACCCCCCAGCCCACCCCGCCTCCCAAATCCACCCCAGGAATAATAAAATCCATCATGGGGCAGAAGGACATTAAAGTTTTATGTGCTTTCAGTCATTTTGAAGGGAAAAGTCTGGACCCCAAGGCCCTAACCTCACCTTTGGAGATGCAATGGCACAACCTCTCAGCTTTAGAGATAGCAGCCACAGAGAAGGGAGCTACACAGCCAAGAGGTAAGAGTACCTGAATCCTGGCCTCTTGAGTAGAGGAAGGCTTTCTGGACAATGTCAGGTTTCTGAACCCCATATTCCTGGATAGAGTAGGAAAGAGTTCCTGGAGAGTGTAATTCTAGAATCCAGACTTCTAGTGGTGTGATAAGGGGGATTTCCCTGGCAGCATGAAGCCTCACTATTACAACTCTAATAACCCCAAGTTCAAAAGTCCCAGAATATGGCCTTCTAGTGAAAGCAGGGGATTTTTCCACTCAGCAAAAGACTCAGGTAGAAGTGCATCGTTCACGATTCTCTCAAAACTGAAGTACTGTCAAGAGACTAAAGCCACCAGATAGTAGACCAAGAGAAATAGACTTTGCGGTCCACTATTAACATTAGTTATTAGGATAGGATAGGTACAGTGGGAAAAGGCTTGTCTCCATGGCAAGTCCCAAGCTTGGAAAGTCCAGTTCCCCTCTGGTAGTCCCACAAAACCAGATGCCTATAGGGATCGCCAGAAGTGAAAGTGACCTCTGAGGAGACTTTTGTGTATATGTGTGGTGGGGAAGGGAAGATAGGATGTTGCCTGCCTGTTTATCAATCCCAAGTTTGTTTCCTTTCCAGGGAAAGTCCAAACCACATGGTAGTACCATAAATCTGGATGCCTATATGTGACTTAGGATCGAAAGAGGATCTCAATTGATTAACCAACGAACGTTCATTAAAAAATAAACATTCTCTGCCAGGTTATTATGCTAGGTACTGAAAATAAAAATATATAAAATAAAATAATCTCTACTACCAAGGAATTTATATTCTACATGGAGATGCAAACACACATATACAAAATAAATAGAGAACAAATACAAATAAATTCAAAGTAGTTAGGGAGAAAGAACAACAGCAGCATGGGGTATGAAGGGGTGAGAAGTCACCTCCTTAGAAAACCCAAGTACATCTTCAGGAGAGAGTCCAAAGCACCAAGAGATCCTAGGAATCCAGAAGATTTTAAGAGCATGGGGCAAAGTGGGCCTAACCAGAGAGAAGAACTGCATCAATTGTTTATGGTCTATTATGAGTCCTTAGAGTGTTTTCTGTAATTTCTGTGGGGCAGACCTAAAAGCTATCCTGTATTTGATATATGCATTATTACCTTAAGTTTTTATAAAAGGCCCAAGGACTCTTTTATTAAAAAAAAAAAAAAAGGAATGTAAGCTCCTTGAGGGTAGAGTCTGTTTTATTTTCATTTTTGTATTCCCCGGCACATAGTAGGTACTTAAATAAATGTTTGTTGATTAATGTGTGGAGACCTAAACATGAGCTACATTTTAGCTATACTCTGCGATTTCTTAGAGGCAACTTTGGATCGCCTCTAAGACAAAGACAAAATATTTGGTGGAGGAGGGGTGCTAAGTCATGGTTTATATTTCTATCTGCCAAGTAGCCCTGGTTCTCAGTTGTTCACAACACTACAACAAACATTGTGTAGGAAAGGGCAAAACAGTAACCAGAAAATGATTGGCTGAAATAAACCATTAATAAAGGGATTAGCCTTAGTCATAACTTGGCATTTTCATTTCTCTGTGGCCCAAGGAGTATCACCTTAAAGTAAACCAAATCCAGATATCTCTCATAAACCTTTCTTACTGCCTTTGTAGGGAGAACTAGAAAGAAAGCCCATAGGCTATAGGATTTTCAATCCATGAAAAATAAGAGTTGAACAAGATGTTCTCTCAAGTACCTTCCAGCTCTAAATCCTACTGATATTGGCTATGTATCATCTCAGCAAAGAAAGGGTTGAAAGCAACAAAAGCCCTACTGTGTTATAATGTGTACTTTCCAGGAACCTTGGTCTCTGCTGTTTTCCTTTTTTTTTTTTATTTGTCAGGGCAAAGATGACTTGTTAATCAATCCTAGGATCGTGACTTTACAACCAAAAGAAACCTCAGAGATCATCTACAGCCATATTTATGGAGAAAGAAAAAAGTGAAAAGTGATTTGCACTCTGCAAATTTGAATGCAGACCTTCTGAAGGCAGATCCAGCACTCTTTCCATAATTTCGCATCACCTGCCAATCTTCCATCAAGGACAAATACGATGACATTCCTGCCCTCAAAGACCTTATGTTCAAGTCAACGAGGCACGGGTAACCTAAGAGAAACAAACAGAATAAAAAAGAGAGTGAGGAAGAGCTGAGTAGCAAAATGAATCAAGACATCATTGAGTCCGATAGGATGTACAATAGCCTGTACCCACAGTGCCACTCCTCCTCCCTGCCAAGGCACAAAGTACATTTTTTTCTCTTCTTTAAGGCCAAATTTGATGAATTTGGTTAAATAACAGTTTTGCTGTGCTATCCATTTACAATGTTGTAATCATTGTGTATATTGTTTTCTTGGTTCAATTAATTTCACTTTATATCAGTTCATAGAAGAATTTTCATGCTTCTCTGTATTTTTTTTGCATGAAACTGAAAATCTGTATTATAAACAACTTGCTTTTTATACATAAACTTCGGTTCAACATGTTATTTTGAAAGCTCACCTGCTTGTCTGTGTTTCCGAATAATTTTTATTCTTTTCTCTTCTAGGGATTTTAAAAGATTCTCCAATGAACTTTGATTCACCTAATATTCAACTGTGATTCCAGAGAACCATTGATAAAGAATGCTCCTTACCTCCTGACAGAAAGGTGATAGACTCAATATGGAGATAGCTAAATGGAAATGTAGGCATTTCCCAAAATGGGAAGCTGTTTTGCTTTACTATAGATACATATTACAAGGTTATTACTGTTCTTTTTTTTCAGTGCATGGGAAAGTGAAAAAGAAACTAAATGCTTTTAATTGAAAAACCGTTTAATTAAAAATGCTTCAATGACTTTCTCTCTTTACTTTTTTTTTCTTTTTTCATTCATTCTGGCAACCTCATCACTAACTTTCTCTTCTCATACTACCAATTAAAAGAAAGAAAAAGAAAACCCTTTTATGTGATAGGCATGGTCAGGCAAAACAATATATGCCACATTCTTCACCTTGGGTTCATCACTTCTCTGTGAAGATTAATATTTGTCAAAAGAGGAGGAAGAGAACAAGTATTTAGCGCGCACCTACTGTGTACCAGGCACTCTGCTAAGTGCTTTGCCTCATTTGATCCTTATAACAACCCTGGGAAATAAGTGCTGTTACTGTCTCCATTTTATAGTTGAGGAAACTGAGATATACAGAGGTTACATGACTTGTCCAGGGTCCCACAGCTAGTATCTGAGGCCACATTTGAATTCAGGTCTTCCAGACTCCAGGCCCAACACTCTTAACCACTGGACCACATAGCTGCCTCAATACAGCAAAATGCCACTTCAAAGTTTCTCTTTCAGCCAAGTATCTCCCATGCATAAGTCAAAACCAAACACGATTCCCTGAAAGATGGATAACAGAGGCTTTGTTCAATAACTTTCTGCTTATTAGTATCAAACAAGGCATAAAACAGGGAGACATGTGCCAGCCAAAGGTGTCTGCCATTCTCACGAGATACATCCATGTCAAATAGAACAGAGGACAGCTACCCACTTTGGGTGATTCTCGTGGACATGAATGACACTTGCAGAAGGAACCTAAAAAGTATTGTCAAAAATGATAAAGCCTTGGGCAGAAATTAAAGACTATTATGGGGGTGGGGAGGAAGAGAAGAAGTGTTTTTTCCATTGTTTTCCATTAAAGGAAAAGGATGCAAAAAAGGGGGGAAAATGAATTTGGGAAGTGAACAGCTGGATAAGAAAGTGATATCTGAGAATGGAATTTGGATTTCTGGACTATGGCTTAAAATACAGGGATGATAGATTTCCTGGTAAGAGATAAAATAGACCTAACAAAGTCTGGTAAGAATATATTTGCCACGTGAGTTGCAAGTTCATCCTCAGACACTTACCAGCTATGTGACCCTGGGCAAGTCACTTAACCCCATTCACTTGAAAAAAAAAAAAGGATAGGGAAGAGAGAAGACAACTATGTCTTATCTTGTAGATACTATGGAGAGCCACAAAGAAAGAAAGAAAATAGTAGTTAAGATGCCCAGAAATTCACAGGAGGGAAAAAAATCCCAAGAAAAGAGTAGGAGAGCCAATGGCCTAAAAAGTCTACATAAAAATATTTAAAATTTAGGCAACAAACAAAGGAAATTAGAGGGCCTACTGCAAGAAGACAAATTTGAATTTATAGATATTATTTGGAGAGATGCAACTTACTTGATCCGGGCAGAAAAACCTCATCTCCCCCTCCCCCCACAAATATACATATACATTTATCTTGAATTCCAACAAGCATTTATTTAGCATTTACCAAGCACAGAGCACAAGGATTGACCTTAAGACACCACTCAATCAACAAGTATTTATCCCATCTAACACATAGCTGCCCAAACTGATATTCCAAAACCCAGGTCTAATCATGCCATACCCTGACTCAATAAATTCTGGTGGCTCCCTTTAACTCTAGGAGAAAATATAAACTACTCTGTCATTTATAGCCCTTCAAAACCTGGCCCCAACATAGCTTTCCAACCTCATTACTGAGCTCTTTTATGCTTTCTACCATTCAAGTAATCTGGCTTTTTTACTCTTCCTTAGTTGTGGCATTCCATTTCCCATCTCTGTAGTCAACCAGCATTTATTAAGCACTTAATATGTACCAGCACTGTACTAAGTGCTGGACAAGAGAAACGACAAAAGCCTGGCCCAGTGTACATTCAGTACAATGTCTATGTGAAATGAAAAGTGCCCGATGAGCAGTCTTTATGTTCTAATGAAGTTTAAATTTCAGACTCCTAGCAAATACAGTTTTAAGTTAAATTACTGACACCTGTTAATTCTATTAGTGTGCTGTGATTCTTACGTGTTTCGTATTTCTATGTAAAAATAAACTATCAGTCCAAATGAGTATCTTTTTACTTCCTTTTTTATAGGAAAATCCTAGACTCATAGGCCATAACTTTTACTAAGTTAGCATGGTTCCATGTGGGATGCCAGGCTTGGGGTTTGCTATCAAACTTATGGGTTTAAGAAATAGAGCCTCCTTCACAGTAGAGACAGCTTCTGCCCTCCCCCAGCACAGGACTCTGTCCACAAACCACAATGTCTGCATACAGGAAAGGAAGGGGCAGGTGTTGCAGACCCTGTGAGCTCAGTCACAGTTATCTGGCTCTCCAGATAAACAGATACAAAATTAATTCAAGGTAATTTGGGGGTAGGATGGAAAAGTTAGTAGCTATGAGTGAATCACTAATAAAACATTGTGGAACAGAATAGAGGAGATTATATTCATTTAATGCTACTTCCAAATGCCAAATGGATCCTTGCTGCCCCACTAAGGAGGCTTTTGTTCCCCTTGACAAGGTGTAACATTCTAGGGAAAGGTTAACCTCTATGATAATTATACGTATTTTTTGCCTTATCCTAGGTACTTGCTGCTACTTTAATAACATAATGGTAATGGTTGACTCAATTCAAGTCTATTCAACAAACATCTTTTTAAGCAGCTACTAAGTTCAATTATGCTCATAAAACTGTGAGAAGGCACCTGAGTTATACTTTGAAGAAAGATAAGATAGGAATTCTAAGAGATGGAGATTAAAAGATTCGGATACGGGGAACTATCTTTGAAAGCATGGAAGAGAGAGATGGAAATGTCCTGTATGGTGAATAACTAACAATCCTGTTTGACTAGCATGGAAAATGCATGAAGGGGAATAATATGAAATAAGAATGGAAAGTTAGGTATGTCATATGATACAGGGCTTAAAATACCAGGGTGAAAATTTTGTATTTTACCCTACAGATACGATACTAGTGAAGATTTTTGAGTACAGGAATACCAAAATTGGATCTGTACTTTAGGGATATTAATTTGGCAGATGCATAGAGAATCATTTGAGAGGGAGTCATAGGTAAAGGCTGTAGAGAGACAGATTTCAGTATAAGGTGCAGTGGAGAGAGAGCAGGACTTAAGACCTGAGTTCATATCCTCCTTCAGATACCCCCAGACAAGTTACTTAATCTCTCCCTCTCCCAGCCTCAATTTCCTTATCTATAAGATGGGAATAAATAATAGCACCTATCTTTTGGGTCACTGTGAGGATCACTGAAGTAACATATACAGAATGCTCTGCCAACCTTAAAGCACTATGTGCGGCTTATTATCAACACATCTGTTGATGCTGTTTAGTCATCTCAGTTGGCTCTGACTCTTCGTGACCCCATTTGGGGTTTTCTTGGCAAAGATATTAGAATGGTTTGCCATTTTCTTCTCCAGCTCATTTTATAGATGAGGAAACAGAGACAGTTAAGTGACTTGCACAGGGTCACACAGCTAGTATCAGAAGCCGGGTTTGAACTCAGGAAGAGGGATTGCAGGACTCCCCCAGGCACAGTGCTCTATGAACTATTCGACCTACACTTGCTAGCTATTTGACCCTGGGCAAGTAGCTTAATACTGTTTGCCTCAGTTTCCTCTTCTGTAAAATGAGATGGAGAAGGAAATGGCAAAGCACTACAGTATCTTTGCCAAGATAACCCCAAATGGGGTCATGAAAAGTTAAATGTGACTGAAAGGGCTCAAAAACACAACAGAATTGGAGGTAATGTAAGTTACTCCTCACCACAAGTCTTCCAGCAGACGATATAGGTGGTCACTTGTAGGAGATGTTAAAAAAGTTATTCCTCTTAAGGCTGACGTGACTTCTGGTATCCCTTCCAGCCCTAAGATTCTGAAATCTTATGATCGAAAGAATCTAGTATATTATAGTGGAAAGAAGCTGGGTTAGAAGATCTGACTTCATTACCTAGCTGTGTGACTTTGGGCAAGTTACCTTACCTCTTAAGGTCTCTGTTTATTCACCTCTAAAATGAAAGGGTTGGGACTCAGATTACTTGTCTCAACAGAATATACCTATACTTCCAACCAGGCCTGGAGTGGTTTTTGGGTGGGACAGCCAAAAGAAGGTGGGGCTTCCTATGCTCTGCATAGCTCTGTGAGGAGAGAAGAGACTTCAGAAGTCATTGGAGAACCACTTCAAGAAGGACTTGAGAAATACAGTGTGGAGAGTAAAGTGGAGGCTTTTCATTTTTTTCCCAAATTCTATCATAGTTTTATTTTAACATAAATCAGGACCCCAGGGCAAGGACAGTTACCAATCACATTCCTTCTACTCAGACCCTGGGGAAAGAGGGGATCCAGCCCCAGACTTTGGGGTGGGGATGAGAATGGAAAGAGGGAGCAGCTCAGATCTTCCCAGGGAAAGTATCTTTTGCTCTGCCATTCTATTCAAGCAGTTACCCAGAACAAGGGACAGAGGGACTTGTAGACACATTTGTGCCAAAGACAGATAGACACATCTCTACCTTTCTCAGTCGTGGTGTCCTCACAATGCTGAAAGTCTAGGAAGTTCTGCCAGCAATTCTTGGTCTGGTTCTGATTGGGAAAGCAATGGTCCAACAGTTCAGTAGTCCTGGATCTTGGCCTGGACATCCTCAAACATGGTGGCTCCTAAACCAAGGCTACTCCTGCTGTTGATGTCATCTCTGCTGTTGCTGCTACTCCTCAAGCACCCTCCCTTCCCCACCCTATGGAGTCAATGCGACCCTCCCAAAGCACAGCTTCTGAACGGCTTCAGGGAACCTTCAGAGCAAGACTGGTATAGGAGAAGCCAGCCTTCTAACCTATCCCTTGACAAAGCTTGCAACCCTCGAGACTGCTGAAAGCAAATTTCCCCTCCGTGCTATCATTCTTTCTTCGGGTTTGGAATGAAGAGCACATTTACTCTTTCATATTCTTTGGTCTATTCTAGTCTGTATAACTTTCCCCAATTTCTGTTTATTGCTTTGCTAGCATAAATGAGTCAACTCCCCATTCCGATTGTCTTTTATAAAGCCAGTTTTGGTAAGAGGGAGCTAAGTATTGTCCCTTTTGTGAGTGGATTAGGGAAAGTGCCTTTTAATTCTGAACTCACTAGAACCATAGACTTTAAAATTTTGATAGGCTTGGGTGGAAAGGAGCTGGGATCGCCTCCTGCTCCTTTCTATGTCATCATAATATCACTGTTTTTCTTGGAGAGAGAGTGGGCCACATCCCAGAAAAGCTATCTATCCGTGCCAGGATACTCACACATATATCCTAACAACCCAGAGAAACACTTGCCTCCTCCTAGCAGTGATACGGGGCACTAATGGTGCATAATGTTGGCGCACATGCTGTTAGATGGGTCTGTTTGTGGGTCAGTTTTGTGCAACTGTTCTTCTTACAAGCAAGGATTCAATGGGAGGGGTTTTGAGGAGTAACTATGAAAAAAGGGGCAGCTAGGTGGCCAAGTAGACAGAATGCTGGGCTTGGAGTTGGGAAGATTTACCTCCCAGAGTTCAAATCTGGTCTGACACTTACTAGCTGTGTGACCCTGGACAAGTCATTTAATGCTGTTTGCCTCAGTTTCCTCATCTGTAAAATGAGCTGGAGAAGGAAATGGCAAACCTCTCCAGTATCTTTGCCAAGAAAACCCCAATGCTGAAGAGCTGGATACAAGTGAATAATGACTCAATAACTATAAACAAGGCATCAATAGAACATTAAAAAAAAAAAGACCCCTGGATTCAAGAAAAAATAGAACAATAAACTGAAATGGAAGGATTGTACTATCACAGAATTTCAGTGTTTGATGGAGGCTTCAGTGGCCATTTAGTGCAATCCATACTGATAAACCTACCTAACAAGGACTTATCCACCTGCTGCTTTTGAAGATCTCTAACTAAGGAGGAATCCATTACAGTTATCCCTTCCACATCTCCACTTTCCCCTTTGTGGTTTCAATATATATCTCCGGAAATTTTGGGGGAGTTTTGAAGAAGTCACAGATGACATATGAAGGCTGGCAGACCACCCAGAAAAAGTTTAGAAACTCAGAAATGCATAAAATATATGTATCTTATTGCATAATATCAACCCAAATTTTACAATAAGCTACTGTAAACACCCCATAAAAGAAAAAGGGAAAATTCAGACTTCTTCTCTAGTACAAAGGGAGGGCCAAAAAATTTGTGCAGATTTTGGGGGCGGGAGGAACAATACCCTTACCCCCTTGATGCGGAAGAGATAACTGTCCTTCCTAGGGGTAGCCTGTTTCACTTTTGGATACAGTGAGTGATATTTAAGATCTCTTTTAGGTCTATGAAGGCCTTGGTTGGTTACGATGCCCAACGTTTCCTTATTCCCCTTTGCCAATATCCCATGTGGGTTTTGGAGGCTAGCTGTCGGGATGTAGTGGTATACTAGGAGATCTCTGTATTCTTTGATCTTTAAGCCCTAGAAGGCTTCAGATCCCACCCAAGGTCCCAGAGTTCCTAATCCAAGACCATCTCATGTACGGTCCACTCTCAAGCTGGGTCCTCCAAGCATGCTTTACTGTATTCTGCTATCTTCTTGAAGTCAGCTAGCTACTGCTTCCTTCCTAACTTAACATATCTACTTCCTTTCCCCCTTCCTGTATAAACCTTAATCAAATCAATACTTCTACAGCTACTGGAAAGGGTGTGTCAACGTACTCCTTTCCTCAGCCATTCCAAAACAAAATAGCCTTCCCTGAACACCCCTCTCCTAATATATTACTTTCCCAATTCCAGTGGATGCCCATTAAGGGCAGGAACTACCTTTCATTTTGTTTGTGATCCCCAGTGTTTAGTACTGTGCTTGGCACTCAGTAAACACTTAAATGATTTTTCATACACTCATTAACTGAATGTTACATTTAACATTGATCAAAAGCTAGCTATTATTAACAGTGGGTTAATTGTTATATATTAGCCAGTGAGGCTAACTTGTTCAAAGTAAACTCAAACACTGAGGAATGAATGAATTTACAAGTCAGGCATCTCTAAAGATACCTTGATAGATCTTATTCATATAAGCATTCCCTCCATTAATGTCCTATGAAATTCTTTTCTCCCATCTCCCATAAATCATCCAAAGATTCATATTCTCTCTCTACTCTTCACCACCTGGCTTGCTTCAGTTTTCAACTAAAATCTTAACCTTCTGCAAAAAAAGCTTTCCAGGTCCCACTTAGTGCTAGTGTCTTCCCTTTGAGATTACATCCAATTTATACAGTATTTATCCAGCATGCACATAGTTGTTTTGCATGTTCTCCATTAGACTGTGAGCTCTTCGAGGGCAAGGAACTGTTCTCCCTTCTGTGTATTCCCAGTACCTAGTATAGTGCCTGGATCATAGAAAGGGCTTAATAAATGCTTGTTGACTTGACCTGAACAGTACCTACTAGATGCCAAGTACTAGGGATACAAAAATATCCCTGACTTTGGAGAGCTTACATTCTATGGGAGGGGGGGCGTGGAATAACTTGCATAGGAATAAATTCAATCTATACATGAAATAAATATAAAATAATTTCACGGAGGGGAGTACTACCTGGGAGAATTAAGAAAGGGTCTTGTGTAGGAGGTAGCACTCCAGTTGAACCTTGAATGGAGATGGGGATTAGATAATCTGCCTAAACTCTTGTAGACCTTCCTCTGTTGGTTTTTTTTTTTTAGACCTTCTGTGGGTATCACCATCTGTTATCCCTCCCACAACCCTTCAAAGATATAACCATACAACTGGAGAGTCTTTCATACTTCAAGTGAATATTTCTGGCATTTTAATTTACATTGAATACTAGTTTCTTTCTCCGATTGTGAGACATCTGTTATAACTTGGTTGGGTAGTTAACTACACAGGGGGAGAATCTTATTACCTATCCAACTTTTAAAATATTAGACTGGAAGGGACCTTAAAGAGCATCTAATCCAAGCCCCTCAATGTTACAGATGATGAAATTCAGCTCCAGAGAGGCTGTGACTTGTCCAAGGTCACAGGCATTAAAATTTAACCAATATCTTCAGACTCCAGATGCAGCATTGATTCCACCGCATCACACTAGATGTTAAACTTGTTACGGAGAAGCAGGGTTGTCAGTCGACTAGCATTTATTAAGTTCCTACTATATGCCAGGCACTGTGCTAAGTGCTGGAACCAGAAAAGGGGGGAGGGATGTTAAAAAAAAACAGTCCCCCATCACAGTCTAATGGGGAAGATAACATGCAAATAGCTATGTATAAACAGGATCTTTACAGGGTAGATTGGAGATAATCTCAGAGGAAAGTCGCTAAGATTAAAGAGGACCAGAAAAGTCTTCTCGGAGAAGGTAGGACTTTAGATAAGTCTTGAAGGAAGCCAGAGATGCTAGGAAACAGACGCAAGGGGTGGGGGGTGGGGGGTTCCAGGCATGGGAGACAGCCAATAAAAACACTTGGAGTTAGGAGATGTGTAGATGAAGAAAAATCAGCCAGGAGGTCGGAGTCACTGGACCTTGGAGTATGTGGTGGGGAGTAAAATGTAAGAAGACTGGAAAGGTAGGAAGGTGCTAGGTTATGAAAGGTTATGAAAGCTAAAATACTTTGTATTTGATCCTGGAGATAATTTTGAAATAAGAGTAACACCTACTCCACATAGACCTCAACTATCTCTCGAACACACTTATTTTGAATATAACCTAAAAGCAAAAGACAAGTGATTATCTTTTGTGAAATCGCATTCAGGTCTAGTTGGACAATCTGATTCTAAACTGTGATATGACTTAGCTATAAGGTATTAGAAAGGAATAAACTCAGTACAGTCAAGTTGGCTTAAGAGGAATTCTTTTATATGGACTTTTGCCTTACTCCTCATATACTTTATACATAAATATCTGTGTGAAAACACAAGATGGCTGTGACGTGCTAAAGGAAAAAGGGAGCAGGTATCAGAAGCATGGGCCCTAAAACCCTAGGAGGAGGAGTAACAGAAGAAGGGAGGAAAGGTGATTAGGATCAGCTATGGTCAGAGAGAAGGCAGTTAGGTCACTCAGTGGATAGAGCACTGGGCCTGGAGTCAAGAAGACCTGAGTGCAAATCCAGCCTCAGACACTCACTAGCTGTGTGACCCTGGGCAAGTCACTTAACCTCAGCTTGTTTTAATTCACTGGAGAAGGAAATGTCAAAACCACACCAGCATCTTTGCCAAGAAAGCCCCAATGGGATCATGAAGAGTCAGATGTGACTGAACAACAACAAAGGTCAGAGGACCAAACAGGTATGGGGGCCAAGATGGTCCTGAAGGGGGCAGCTAGGTGGCACAGTGAGTAGAGCACCTGCTCTGGAGTCAGGAGGACCTGAGTTCCAATCCGACTTCAGACACTTGACATACTTACTAGCTCTGTGACCTTGGGCAAGTCACTTAACCCCAATTGCCTTCCGTTCCCCTCTCCAAAAAAAAGATAGTCCTGGAAATTTAGCATCTTAGATCACAGATTAGTGATTAGTGCAAGTGTAGAACTTGTTGAAGGAGAAAGCCTTGGGGCCCATGGATCAGTTCTAAGGAGAAGCTGGCAGCCTGGTCTACCTGCCCATAGATCAGGCCTAGAGCTAGCTCCTTTAAAAATCCACCCTCATTAGGAGAGAAGGCACATCTCTTTTAAATACTGGTCACCAAATACTAAAGGCCTTCTTTTGCTTTGTGTTACAGATAAATGATTTTCATATCCAGCAATGAAGCAACTATTAGTCCACATAAATGGAAAAACTTGGGGTAAAGATTATCTCCTCAGTTTATCCCAAATCACGGTGTTCTCCAAGGACACAGAAGCAGCCAATTTTTACCTCTTCTCTTTTTCTCTGAATCTAGGTGGGGAAGGTCACTTCCAGCTTGGATATGTTATAATACTTTTGAATATTTCAGAATCTACACTGCTTCTGCTCTTTCAACTCTCCTACCCCTCTCTCTCACTCCTCACCCAGCATGGACTCTTCCCCCCGTTTCCCCTGTTTAGACTGTATTTCTGCAGCATACTTTGGTGCATGGGAGAAGGGAATGCATTTTCATGGGATGTATTTGCATTCAGGTCTTGCAGGACAACCTGATGCTAAACTGTGATGTGACTCAACTGTATGGAACAGCCCTTGACAGGAAATACTGCTTCTATCAGAGACAGAGTGCTTCCTCTGACTGCAGCAGGTGCTAAAACCCAGCTGAGCTGCTTTAGCACAGCCTGCTTCTATCAACAGGATGGGGCAGACTGAGCGGAAGGAAGCCTGGAATAAGGGACAACCCTGCAGGCAGAAACAAGGGAAGGGGGAGGAGGGAAAAATTGCCTGGCACCATTGAACTGAAAATCCTTCAGCTGATTCAGGAGAGGCAATGATAGGAGCCCATTCAGTCTTCCTCTGCACAATTCCTTGAGCATCTTTGGCACTGAATAAATATATTATTATTATTACTATCATATCTGACCTAAACTGGCATGCTTGCTACATTCAAAGCAATCTACAGATTTTTTTCCAAATATCCCATTTCCTCTTTTTACTGTATCTGAGACAGGTAGAAAGGGGGCAAAGCATTCTAATCATACAGGTGAGAAAACTGAGACACTTAAGCCAGGAATCTGGAAATAGAATGTTTTCTTATTTTAGACAATGAGTTTAAAATTTTTAAATATTCTATTGTTATCGTGAAGTTGTCAAACATCAGCAGACATTTCCATAAGGGAAAGAACAGAAAAAGGATGGTAGGGCACTATGAATCTCTATCACAGCTTGTATTTTTAAAGAACATATTAAATCTAATTTGATAGTGGCAACACTGCCCTGCTAATCTGTATACCCTTCCGGAGTTCCAGCAGAAACACTGGTTTTCAAGTCCCAGAATATGTGTTCCAGTAGAGATGGACAACACAAGCTCAAAAGTGAGGAAAAACTCAGGAACAAAATAGGAACCACTAACCCTACTTAGGCAGGCAGGCAGTCAACTGGCATTTATTAAGGTCCTCCTATATGCTGGGCACTGTGCTAAGCTCAGGAAACTCTAATGACAGGCGTGCATCCATAACAAGGGTGGGTCTGACACCTCTCTGGAAGAAAAGTGACAATGCAATGACAAAGTAGAGGTTTTACATACGTGGTCTTGCAGGGATTTGGCTGTTCTGGGGTGCTGTCAAATTTACCAGGAAGTTATTTCCGATGAAGGGATACGAGGACGTGATTAGCCATAACCACCAACCACTCACTCCCTGGACTGGAGGACCCTTGGAAAAAGTGACAATTCGGGTTCATAGCCATGGCACCTGCGGCGACCCTGGGAGGTCTGGAAGTTAGCTTGCTGCATTGGAACTTAAGTTTACAACGCAACAATAGGTACCTAGGTCTTAAAATATTGGGGCGAGGAGAGTATTATTTAAAACTTGATTCAATAGTGAGCTGATTCCCTGTCTATAAAAATGGAGAGATTTTCCGCCAGACGCCTATACTCCATGATCTAAAGATCTAAAATCTAGTTATTAATTCCCCAGTACCATAGCTCATTACACATCCACAAGGCCGTTTCTCTACCGACTCAAGAGTTTTTAAAGCTCTCCTTCCTCCTCTCGTCAGAAGACTACGCCGTCGCGACCCCTATTTTGCTGGAAGGGGTAGGTGGAGGGGTCAGCCCAGGTTCAAGTGCACTGCGAGGGGAACCAGGTGCGTGCGGACCCTGGGTGACGCTCCCCAGCCTCCTTCCTTCCCCTCCTTCTCAGCGAGGAGGAACACAACTCGGCAAGTAGGAAATGCTTTTTAAGTGAAACTAACGAAATCACTAGGATCTGGTTTCTCCCCAGCTTCCCCACTAATGGAGAACGAAGGCGCCTCTAAATGCAAATCACTTGGCTCCGGCCCCCTCGGCTGCAGCAACCACCGCCGCCCGCTCGCCGCCAGCCGGGCCGAGAGGCTTCCTCCCTGCACCCACACCCCTCTGGGCCCACCCAACAGAGGCGTGGCCAGGGGCGGTGGGGAGCCCGGAGCGGGGAGCAGGGAGCGGACAGGGGCGGGGCGGAGGACGGAGGCGGACCGCCCCGGGCGGACTGACTGGGCCAGCCTGCCAAGCTGGGAGGTGGGGGTGGCGGGGCCCGAACTGGGGAATTCCTTCTCCCCACCCACGTGGTCTCCGGCAGACCCGCCGCAGCCGGGTTAATCCACCTCTCCAGTCCAAGCCTCACCCCCGCGGCGTTCCCCAGAGACACCTAGGAAGAAAGGAGAGCAGAGAAAGGCCAGAATGGGAGGCAGGGGAAGGCGGGGAGGGTGACACCAAGTCATGCGGGGCAACTGCAGGGAGTCCCTCAGGGTAGAGCCGAGGGAACACGCTGCCCGGGATTGTGTACACGCTCTACTGACACTGGCTTCACGCTGCCGGGCAGCCGCTGATCACGCGTGGTCCCCAGAGCCCATTGGCCGGCGCCTCACACACCTTTGCAGCTGATTGGGCCGACGCAGGCTCCGCCCCCGCCCCCTCCCGCGGCGCTAGGCAGGCTGAGCGGCTACCTGAATGGGGGGGTGGGCAGACTGCTAGGAACGCTGTAGCGGCGGGAGCGGCAACGCGTGTCTCTAGCCGGTCACTAGCCAGCCATGCTCAACTTCGGGTCTTCCCTTCAGCAGCCTTCGGTGAGTCGCCTGAAGATCTCCCTGTCCTTCCCTGCAGCTACCATTTCCCCAGAGGATCCAAAAGGCTACAACCCCCCGAACCCCTTACTTCTGGCACGTTTGAGCAGAGGGGCCGTGGGAGTCCCGGGGTGGGGGGCTTGCCTTCTCGCCTCTTGGCTGCTTGGACTAAGAGGACGTGGGGGATCGATCGGGGGTGTCCGAGGAGAGGAAGGGTCTGGAGGATACAAACGCACGAAGAGAGGCATTAGGACTGTGGGGCAGGTAGCTCTGATGAAGGATGGACGGAAGAAGGGGAGGGGGCTGCAGGGCCAGGACCTCGGAGGGTGGGGGTGGGGAGTAAGACGGGAGGGGCCCGCTTGCTGGTCTGGCACCTGAGGAGGCGAAGGTTTGTGGGCTGCGGGGTAGGTAACCGAAAAGGCGGGAGGGATGAAAGGATAAGGGTGCAGGGAAACCGGGGCAGGAATGAGAAGAGCGGGAAGGATGGGGACAGAAAGGGTGAGGAGGGGAGGCGGCTGCCCAGTCAGGGACATTGGGGAAATGGGGAGGGGTTCCCAGTTACTGATCCGAGAGTGGGGGACAGGTGCACTGACGGGGGAGGCAGATCCGGGAGGGGGTACCTGAGTTTGGGGCGTCTGGGGAGGTGGTACGTAAAACAAGGTGGGGGCGCTTGCAGTTTGGGGGGAAGGTGTAAGGCCATACGAGTGAAGTTTGGAGGGGTCCTACTGGGACACATGAGGAAGAGAGGGCTAAAGAACGTGGAGGAGGCTGGGGAAATAGGAGGAGGGGGCGGATGACGAGCGGGAAGGGGGCTGTTGCAGGACATTTGGAGCTGAGGACAAGTGAGGGCGGGAGTTGCGGTGGCGAAGGATGGGGGGCTCCGAGCGCGCTCAGTCCGGGAATGGGAGGGAGAAGGCAGGGAGCTGCCCCCGGCGGGGCTGTCCAGAGACGGGGGAGCGGGCTGCCGCCCTGCGGGGTACCGGAGGACAAGAAAAGGGGTCGTAGGTGGGACGAGATAAGGGATTCAGATGGGAAAGGGGGCCGTGGGTGGCAGGGAGACGCGCCGCGTGGGGGCTGAGCTCCGCTCAGTCTGGGAGGTGGAACATCTCTGGGGGCCGCCCGTCTGGGAAATCATGTCAGAAGGAGTGGCGGGGGCTGCGCCTCCCGGAAATCGAGGGGAGGGGGAGGGGAGCCTCGGAGCGTCTGGGGAGGGCTGCGAGGTGGTCTGAGGTCCCCGGGGCGGGGGCGGGGAACTGTCGGAGGAGGAGGAGGGGGGCGGCGGCTGCCTGGCTCTGCACTGCCTTGGCCGAGCCACGCCGGTCGGGGCGGGGGCGGAGGGGAGGGAGGGGCGGGCGGAGCTGAGCCCAGCCTCTATCTGCGAGCAGCCAGGCTGGGCGTGGGGGCCTCGGGGTCAGCGCTCGGGCCGGGGGGCGGGGCTGAGGCGCGCCGGGTCCCCCTGGACTGGCGGCCGGGGAGAGGAGGGGAGGGGTGATGGCTTCCGCGGCGGCGGCTCTGGCCCCTCCCCGGCCGCCCGGGCTGGAGGGGGGAGGGAGTAGAACAGTTCCTCGTCCCCGGGTGACCCAGCCCGCGCCTGGTGGGGCGGGGAGTGAGGCCCAGCCCCTCTGTCGGTTCCTAAGGGAACCGCGGCTGGCTGGAGGCATGAAGAGGCGGGGGGAGTCTCCTTCCACTAGGCGGGGGGAGGAGGGCGCGGCGCGGTCCCCTCCCCACACCCACCCCCAGTCCTCCGGAGCGGACTACTGGGCGGTTGGCGGCTGCCTTCAGTCCCCTCCTCCCTCTCCCGCCCTGACGCGGGGGCGGGCTGGGCCCCTGCGGTCTCAGGAAGTAGGTGAAGGGTGAACGCGCGGCAATTCCCAGTTCACGTTTCCTGCCAGCCCGGGAGCAGCCGGTGATCACGCTTTGTTCACATGCCTCTAGCCCCAACCCCCTCCTCACTTCTCTCCCGCCCCCTTCTTGGAGATAGCCAATCCCGCTCCACGCCGCCGGTCCGGACGGGCCAATGGCAGAGGAGGGACTCGGGGACGTGCGAGCGGTGAGGAATGTTCCGCCTCGAATCACCCTCGAGCCTCTTTGAGGTTAGGGCGGCCCCCTATGGTTGGTCTCGCCCGAGAGGAGCTCCCCCGCTGTCTGCCACCCCCCTTTCATTCTCTTCCCTCCGTCTGCCTCCCCCGCCCTGAGCCTCTCCTGCTTCCCTTTCCTGCCCTGCTCCCCACTCCCTTTTCCTCTCCCTCCCTGTACCTTTTCCTTCCCCCTCGGCCAGCTCTGGAGCTTCTCCGCCTGATGCTTTCGATTCATCCCTGCTCCCCCTCCCGAGGCTTGCTGAGGGTTTGCAGACGTGCATTCTCCCCTGATTTAGAGAAACAGATGGGATGGCACTAGTACCAGTTCTGTTTCAGCCATCCTTTCTTTTAGGGTGGCTTTTTTTCCTTTTAACTAAATACTAGTTAAACTCTCTTCAATGCTGTGCTTAAGCTTGAAAGAAACAACTTTTTCCATGTAGGGAAAAGTGGTTATGAATCCCTTAGGTGTCCTCCAACAAGGAAATACAGTAATGGTATATTGGTATGTAGATAGTATATATAGGATATTCCAGAAGTCTTAGTGTAGTTTTAAGCTATTAAAACAATATTTCAGAGAAATTTCAGTGATTTATTCTTTATAAGTCTTGTGACACATAGAAGACATCTCAACAATATTGATTAAAAAAAATTAAGTTTTCAAGTCAGAAACTTACATAAGTACAAAAGATATATAGCAATCAACTGGTATTTAAAACCAACCAAACCTGAAAAGCTACACTAGTATGAAAGCCAAGCTTTCAGTTTTTCAGAGGCATATTCAGTTTAGTCAGGCATTTTAATTTTTATATCTTGTAATGCTTAGTTGTTACTCCTGATCCATAAAAGTAAAAGGTTGCAGGTGTGCAAAATTATGGTCTGACATGAAGCTTGGAGTTTCCTGAACCTTACATTCCACATCCTTCACAACAAATAAAAAGAACAAAAACTTTAGAGATCATCTAGTCTCCAAGATTTATTAACCTGTATGTGTGATCGTGTGATCCCTTTCTCAGCATGTTTTTGAATGCCCGTCAAAATTCTTAGGAATGCAAAGAGAAAGAATTATATTGGAATATAGTTTTAAAAATTCAAGTTCATGGACCCCAGGGTAAAAGCTCCTGAAGTGACTTGCTCCAGTGTTGTATAATGAATTCATGAGTCCGAATTAGAACCTAGGTCCCCTGAAGCTTCAGTGCTTCTTCCAATTATTTGCACCCCACTGCTTCTATCAAAAATTCGCACTGCACAAGATAGCTTGCAGAATTTTTGCAGCCACACAAATATCTTTTTACAAAAGGAGCACTTAATATACATGCATCCTAAACTATTTTTGTCCAAGGCCATTTAGTAGTTAGTGAGTCATTTGTTTCATATCTATCTCTCTTGATTTACAAGTGTGGTTAACACAAATGCAAAGTTTATTTCCTGACCATTATGTTAGTTAATATTTAGGCCTCAATATCTGAGTGATGAGGTTTTTTATTGTTACTAATGAGTTTTCAGTCTCCTAAAGAGCAGCAGCAGCTTCATTTTTGTCTTTACTTAACAATATGGAGGGAAAGAAAAAATAGCTTCGTTTTTTAACGCCAAAGTGGTGTTCAAGTAACTCTGGTGTTTTCTTAAGTTAAACTATAATTCACTTTACCATTTAATTGTTAAAAGCTAGTGATAATTTTTTTTTGTCTTTTTGTAGGCGGAAAGAATAGAAATGATTTTTGAAAAACCAAAAGAAGGTAGATGTTCCTGGAACCATACAACAGAGAAAAGTGATTTTGAAGCTGTAGAAGCACTTATGTCCATGAGCTGCAGCTGGAAGTCTGATTTCAAGAAATACACCGAAATTAGACCAATCACACCAGCATCTGATGTGTCAGAAGAAACTGAAGAGGGCTTGCTACCTGGTACTGCCGATTTCCATGCGATACCAGCATTTGTAAGTTACTCTTTTTAACATTAACATCTCTGGCTGAATTTTTGTGGCACTGTTAACAGAATTAATCATACTCTGAGATTTTTCTTGGTAACATTTCTATTTTTCTTTCTCTTTAGTGTTTGACTCCACCCTACAGTCCATCTGACTTTGAAGCTTCCCAAATACCCAATTCAGTGGTGCCAGCGCCATCTACTGGGCACTTCAAATCATTTGCTGACACTTCAAAGCCTCCCAATACAGCCGATTTTAAAGAGAATGATAAGGGCCAGTTACCAGCACCAAGACCTTTGAAAGCTCAGGCCACAAGTGTAATTCGTCATACAGCTGATGCCCAATTGTGCAATCACAGAACCTGCCCTGTGAAAGCAGCTAGTATGCTAAAATATCAGGACAATGTTTTTAAAAGAAGAACTCACCCAAGTGTTGAGACTACAAGGAAAAATGTACCCTGTGCAGCTGTGTCACCAAACAGATCGAAATGTGAAAGCAACACAGTGACACATATGGAAGAAAAAGCAGGTGCTGCTCTTAGTGACTTTTCAGTACCTTCTTCAGAGACTGTCATCTGTAACCCTCAGCTACTTCCTGTTTCCCCAAAACAAAAGTCAGTGTTGGTCTCTCCACGTACTGCATCAGCAAGTGGAGTTCCACCCGTGCCAGTCATTTGCCAGATGGTTCCACAGATGGTCCCCCTCCCTACAAACAACCCTGTTGTAACGGCAGTCGTCCCCAACACTCCACCTAGTCAACAGCCAGCCCTTTGCCAGCCTGTTGTGTTCATGGGAACACAAGTGCCTAAAGGTGCTGTCATGTTTGTCGTGCCACAGTCTGTGGTCCAGAACCCCAAACCTCCAGTGATGAGCCCAAATGGCACCAGACTATCTCCCATTGCTCCTGCTCCAGGTTTTGCCCCTTCTACGACAAAAGTTGCAGCGCAGATTGACTCGTTGAGAATAAGAAGTCACATTTGCAGTCATCCAGGATGTGGAAAGACTTATTTTAAAAGTTCCCACTTAAAAGCCCACATGAGGACACATACAGGTATTGATCATTTTGTGTCTTGGGTATTTAGACAAAAATTTTTAATTACGGTACTGTTGACTGTTGACAAACACATTTCTAACCATGTTGTAATAGTATGGTAAGCATAGCGAGAGTCTACAGAAAATTTTATCTTTGAACTATAGGCATGATTTGAAAAGCTGATATCTTAGCCTGGGGCCACTTACGCGGGGGCAGCGGCTGGCAGTTTTACATGTCAGATGTGATGTGATTAGATAATCCAGAAGCTCAGCATGAGTAACGTTATTGATAGCATTCCTTTTTGAGTGGCTTAGAAAGCATCCAACCTCATTTTCATGGAGTATTTTACCGTACCAGCAGATTTAATAGATGATATGGGAAGATACAGAGACTACCTTCATTCACTGCTCCAGTTTTTTATTATGAATTATCTGTTTTTGTTTCAGGAGAAAAACCTTTTAGCTGTAGCTGGAAAGGTTGTGAGAGGAAGTTTGCCCGCTCAGATGAACTCTCCCGACATCGAAGAACACACACAGGCGAGAAGAAGTTTGCCTGTCCGATGTGTGATCGGCGGTTTATGAGGAGTGACCATTTGACCAAACATGCCCGCCGCCATTTGTCCGCTAAGAAGCTCCCAAACTGGCAGATGGAAGTGAGCAAATTAAGTGACATCGCTTCCCCCCCAGCACCTGCTACCACACAGTGAAGTCATGGTACCTGAAGACAACATTGGAATGAACCTTGGTCACAGCCACAATCCGCCATGATGTAGAAGTGCTTCCACCCCGGTTCCGGGATGCTTTGGTGCCCACTGGGGGTGGGACTGCAGTGGCTTCTGGGGCAAAGGCCCACTCTGGGTTAGAGATGACAAGAAGCAGAGACACAGGCAGAGAGGGGGGCCAGTCACTAACAGAATGGCAGATTTCATTTGCACATGAGGAAGAAGAGTCTTTAATACTTTGGAAGGTCTCAGATCAGGAAAAAACAGGCAGCACAGGTTTTGAATTGGTGTGCATCATTTGTTAGCACATTTGCTCTTACTTGAGACCCATTCAATGGGATCCTTTTGAAATACTTTGTGGTTTCAAGAGAGTATAGACAGGAGAGAAACATGGTACTGAAGTAGACGTGTGATGTTGGTTTGCGTTGATTACTACAAATATTGTCATCTTTTCCTAGCTGAGTAATTATCTGGTTTCTTTGTATCTCTATACTTAATGAATGCAGTTGTCAACTATTAACTAGTATTGGCAGTTTTCCACAATTGTTCATATTTGGAATGAAGCAAAACAAGCCGTTTGTGGCTGGAGAGGACCAACAAAATTGGAATCCTCATAAATTTAATTACTTTAATATATAGCTCCACTTGTTTTTTACTTTTCATTTTCAGTCACGAAGTTAAAACATGACTATTTAAGCATCCCATGATGCTTTAAACTTTTAGTTTGCCTGCAGTTTCTGGTGTAGATTTGAAAATTGTATACCAACGTGTTTTCTATAAACTCTGAGATACACTGCACTTTGTTTAAAAATATCTGAAGATTAAAAAATCTTGCAGTTTTAAGAAGGGACATCAAGAATAAGTTACTCTTTGAAAGATGGTTCTATTATAGGTAAATTATCCTTATATAATAAGGATATAATGTGTGCTGTATTGAACTAGAAAGTTAGTGGGGGGGTTATTGGTTTTTTAAGTTCGCAAGGACAATTAAAAAGTCGGTCCCATTTTAGGAATTTTTAGAGTAGAGGGGAGGTAGGAATAATTAGTACGTAACTTTCATTAACAGTATTTCTATTCTATCCTGTCGTATCGTGGATGTTATACACAGTAGAGCAAAATGAACTGTTTGGCATATACAATGAAATTTTCATTATATTGTTCCTTCATTTAACATTTTTCTGTGTATCAGGTTTAGTTTTTAAACATTCAGGTAAAGGCCAAAAAGCAATATTACCTCCTCAAATTTTTTCTTAATATACAATTTAAAAACTTGGCCCTGTGGGAAACATTATAGAGAAGTTTCGTTGTAGTGTCAAAAGGATTCTTGTGACTACTTTAAGATTTGCACAGTATTTCTTATGTTGTACTTTATATCTTGTTTACAATAAATAATTTCCTTTGCTATACGGACTGTTGATTGGTTTGCTTAAAGCATTTCTCTAAGCTCCTGATATCTCCCGATTATGAAGTCTTTGTGAAATCTGACTTCTCTAAATGACCCACATTCACATTTGGAATTGCATGAATGATAGACTATATCATTAGTATGCTTAAGCCACATTGATTTGAAAACGTGTCTCTGTATACATATGTGAGACTATGTGGATGTCTAATAGAGCTGGTGTTGGGGCAAGATAGGAGCTTGTCCAAAGGTAGCAATAAAATAAATCTGAAAACACAGATACAGTTCATTATTTGTTTCAAGTATATCTATGACCTTTCAATTCAACAAATTCATATTAAGCACTTAAAACTATATGTTGAGACTTGGCCACATTCTATGGATATGGAGAGGGAAAGCAATCCCTGCCCACAATGAGTTTATATCCTACTGGGTATAGGCTTGGGTAAAAGATAAATTATTTTGGACATCTTGAGTTGCCTATGGTGCATCCTTTTTTTTTGAGGGGGGAAGGCAAGGTTATTGGGGTAAGTGACTTGCCCAAGGTTACACAGCTAGTGGGTCAAGTGTCTGAGGCCAAATTTGAACTCTGATCCTCCTGATTCCAGGGTTGGTGCTCTACCCACTACACCACCTGGCTTCCCTTTTCAAAACTTCTATGTTACTGTTGAGAAAACCACCATTGTCCTTCCACTCTCCTAGGTTTGCAACCTTGGAGATATCTTCTCCTCCCCCCTGAGTCCTCATTTCTCATCAGTTGCCAAGTCTTGTCGATTCTCTACGATATCTTTTTTGTTTGACTTGTTCTCTCCATTCACTATCTTTCACTGTAGTTCAGGCTCTTATTACCTCTCCTAACCTAGTCCAATAACTTCCTAATTGGCTTTACCTGTCTCCATGTCTCTCCCTACTCCAAGCCATTCTCCATACAACTTGTGAAAGTATTGTTAAAGCATAGGACTGACCCTATGGTTCTGCTGCTCAAGAAGTTCCCAGGGCTCCCCTTTTCCCGGGAATAAAATTTATGCTTCTGTATTTGGTGTTAATACCCATCAAAATATAACGTTATTCTACTTTTCCAAAGTTCTTGCACATTACTTTGTTTCATGACTCTAGGTCTTTTTTTTTCAAACCAACACACATACACACTGTAACCAGAATGGCCTTTGTTTCCTTTGAATGACTCAGCTTACCTCATTGAGCTTCCCTGGACACTGGGGCTTGCTCTTCCGGGGCAGGAAGCCCAGTGACCATGCCATGAATCAGAGAACTTCCTGTGTGATGAGTCATGGGGCTGGCTGAGGGGAGGTGTGTTAACGTGGTCTACGCTAGGGGGAGGGGCCAAGTCAAGAACCAATCGGCCCTGGTCATTCAGGTGGTGCTTGATGATGTCAAAAACTCTATAAGAGGGGAGAGGACAGCTTGAAGATCCTTTTTCCTTTTCCGGTTGGAGCCAGAGACGCCTACAGCTGAAGCTGAGCTGCCGGTAGCAGAGCTGACCCACGTGGAGCGAGGAGTGCTGAGCGAGGACTGGAGGCCATTGGGTAATCTTACTGTAGAGGGGAAACGTGTATACGATTTTGCCTTATACCATCTCGCTTCTCTGTGGCCTCCTGGTTACCCTTGTGAGGCGGACTTCTTGGGCCTGGAAGCTTTTGATGAAAATATCAAAATGAGGACGCTGGTTTGTGGGCCTGTTACTGTGGAGTGTAAATACATGCTTTAGTTATCCTGCCTTCTGCCTAGAGAATTCCTTATATCCTGCGGTTCCAAACCTTTCAGGTACATATGAGATTCTCTTTGAAATCATAAATTCTGCCTTCCTAATATACACACACACCCCCCACACACGTATGCATGCACACACACACGTTCATGTCTAAATAGGTTCCTAGATCAAAACCTTTTTTTTAAACCTTTTTCAAGCTTCATTTCTGACCAAACAGCTATTCTGAGAAAATTTAGGCAAACCTTCATGTGAGATGGAAGTGGTGGAATTTAACTATATTCAGAAAAGGATGAACAACTGGACAAAATAACCTGTATCTCCCCAAATCCAATAGGAAACAAAAATCAACTATATCAAATTCCCCCATGGGTTTAACTATCACCCTTATGCAGATGACTCCCAGATCTGACATTGTCTTCCATTTTTTCATTCCTTTGGTTCTGTTTTATAATATCTTGATTTTTCATCAAGTCACTAGCTTCCACTTGCTCCAATCTCATTTTTAAGGTAGTATTTTCTTCAGTGGTCTTTTGGACCTCCTTTTCCATTTGGGTAATTCTGCCTTTCAAGGCATTCTTCTCCTCGTTGGCTTTTTGGAGCTCTTTTGCCATTTGAGTTACTCTATTTTTTAAAGTGTTGTTTTCTTCAATATTTTTTTCAGTATTTTTTTGGGTCTCCTTTAGCAAGTCATTGACTTGTTTTTCATGGTTTTCTTGCATCATTCTCATTTCTCGTCCAAATTTTTCCTCTACTTCTCTAACTTGCTTTTCCAACTCCTTTTTGAGCTCTTCCATGGCCTGAGACCAGTTCATGTTTTTCTTGGAGGCTTTTGGTGTAGGCTCTTGCACTTTGTTGACTTCCTCAGGCTGTATGTTTTGGTCGTCTTTGTCACAAGGAAAGATTCCAAAGTCTGAGACCGAATCTGGGTGCGTTTTCGATGCCTGGCCATGTTCCTAGCCAACTTACTTGACCCTTGAGTTTTTCGTCTGGTATGACTGCTTGTAGAGCAAAGAGTACTTTGTTCCAAGCTTGAGGGGATGCACCATTGATTTCAGAGCTATTTCTATATAGCCAGCTCTGCCACCCCAGCACTCCTCCTTCCTCAAGAACCACCAACCCAGACCTGACGCAAATCTTCAGCAGGCTCTTCACTCCTGCTCTGATCCGCCACTTAATTCCTCCCGCCACTTAATTTCTCCCACCACGTGGGCCTGGTATGGAAGTAACTGCAGCTGTGGTTCTGCACCTCCCCTGCTGCCCCTGGGGCAGTGGCCAAACTGCGAACTCTGTCCCCCCGCAGCTTTTCCCACTAACCTTCTCTGTTGTCTTTGGTGTTTGTGGGTTGAGAAGTCTGGTAACTGCCACAGCTCACTGATTCAGGGTGCTAGGGCCTGTTCTGCCCGGCTCCTGGTCTGGCTGGTCCTGCTGCCTCCCACGCTGAGCTCCGCTCCCCTCCACTCTGTGCGCGATAGATCTCATCCAGCGACCATCCAGGCTGTCCTGGGCTGGATTCCTGCTTCCTTCTGCTATTTTGTGGGTTCTGCAGTTCTAGAATTTGTTCAGAGCCATTTTTTATAGGTTTTTGGAGGGATGTGGTGGGGAGCTCACGCAAGTCCCTGCTTTCCAGCTGCCATCTTGGCTCCACCCCTGGGTGACTCCCAGATCTATATATCCAGCCCCAGTCTCTGCCCTGAGCTTCAGTCCCGCATCACCCAATGATTGTCTATTGGACATTACAAACTGGATGTCCTCGAAGTATCTTAAATTGAAAATGTAGAAAACTCCCTTAATTATTTTTCCCCTGAAACCTTTCCCTCTTCCAAACTTCTCAATTTATGCTGAATACACTGCCATCCTTAAAGTGACTCCATTTTGTAATCTTGGCATGAACCTGTACTGCCACTCTGCTTCACTTGGCTTTTCAGTCAGATGCTAAATCTTGCTCTCTCTACCTTCACAACATCTGTTGATCTCTTTTATCTAGCCTATTCTCTTTATTCAAGCAACTATCAACTTAGTTCAGGCCCTCTTACCTCTTGCCAAGATGATTGCAACAGCCTTCTAATTGGTCTCTCTGCCTCAAGTCTTTCTTCACTCCAATTCACCTTATACACTGCAAACAGAGTAATTTTCCTTAAGTTCAGATCTGACCTTGTGACTCCTTTACAGTATTGGTAATTAAGGTGGGACTTTTTTTTTTTTTACTGTTTTCTCTTTTAGAAATGCTAAAGTAGTCAAATACCTTTGATTAAGCCTTACTAGGTGCAAAGCCCCAGGCCCACACCCTTTTGCTAACTATGTGCTAAGTCTCAGGCTCACACCCTTTTGCCAATTAGGTGTGAATCCTTCGGGCCCTGAACAGATTATAAAAACTCAAAGGTTAGCATTTTGTCTGGGCCTCACTCATGGAGGAGTGTTGATGTGGAGACTCTGGGCAGCTATTGTTAAGAGACCCCCAGCTTTGAAGAAACCCAGATGTTTTGTTTGGGGGCTCTCAGTCACTGGAAGGGTAGTGTGTGACTCTGGGCAAGATGTTGCAACTGCCTCCCTGGCTTTGCTAACCCAGATGTTGGTTTGTATTTGGTCTATTTATAATGTATGTTTGTAATTTATTTGTATTCACTCTGAAGTACAGGTTTCTGGCTTTTCCTCCTGAACTAAGCGAGTATATATATATATATATATATATATATATATATATATACTATACTATATATATATGTGTTTGATTAAAGTAAGATTGTTAACCTCTAAAAGTTACTTTCCTTAGTAAAGCAGATCAAAGAACCTGTGCTAGCAGCTCCTGTTAGTTTTGTTGGGTCTTACACTTCAATAGCTGCTGCTAGCTGAATTATTGTTGCATCTACTCACTCAATTATAGGGGGCTTCCTGTTTCCTCCAGGATAAAAAGTAAACTCTGTTTTGCTTTTAAAGTCCTACATACCTGGGTTCTGGACTAGCTTTCCAGCCTTCTTACTCCAACACATTACTCCTCCTTCTATACTTTACCATGCAGACAAACTGGTCTTCTCTCTATTCACTTACAACATTACTTCTCCCATCTCCATGATTTTACACTGCATGCCTGGAATAAACTCCCTCCTTCCCTGTACTTCATGAGTCCTTTCCTTCCTTGTTTAATAAATGCTTAGCTTGCTTGCTTCCTTTTTTTTTTTGTTTTTGGACTTGGTTAATGTGTGAATTTGTTTTCCATGACTATCCATATTTATAATGGTTTTTCTTGCCTTCTTAATGAGTGGGGGAAGGAGAGAGAGGAGGGAGAGAAATTGGAACTGAAAATAAAATAAGAATGAATTTTTAAAAATTTAATGAACATGTTTGCATTTATTTGCTTTATAATTATGCAGTCTACATTTTTTACATATCTCTCATTAGAATGGAGGCTCCTTGTAAGCAGAGGTTGTTCCATTCTTTGTACTTTATCCCCAGTACCTACCACAATGCCTGGCACATAGTAGGTGGTTATTAAATAATTGTTGATCGATAGTGTTATTATTTTTTTAAAAGCCACCTCCTCTTTCCAACCTATTGATGAATCCCATTGCAAACAATAAATCCCCCCCCCCTGCCCCACCCCCACCCCCGTACTCTGGATATGGCTCTATATCATAAGAAACAGTTGGTTTTGTGCCTTAATGTAGCATGTACCCAGATGATTACAGATTGGTACAGGATAAAGAACATTGATTCTTGAGTCAGAGGACATGAGTTCAAATCCTGAATCTGTACTTCCTATCAGTATGACTGGGGTCAAGTAATTTCACTTCTCTAGGGTTCAGCTTTCTTGTCTATTAAGTGAGGGGCTTGGAACAGAGGACCACTAAGGCGCTCTCTGGCTCTAAGTCAATGATACTATATCCTATCTAGGTCTTTCAACATGCAGCTTTCTAGGTAATCATCAGACCATACTGCTTTGAAAGCATTTTCCAAATTAAACTGAATAACAAAGAAGGACAAGAGATTCCCTGCTGGGAGGAAGACACTGCATTAAAATTAGTCATGCCCCTGAAGGCATACAGGGACACTGTGCCAATTTCAATGACTATGAAGAAGGCATCTGAGGGGAAAGGTAGCCCCACTTACAAATGCTGTTGAGTCAGTGATGAAACAGGCAGAAAATAAGGAGGCAAGATTTGAATACTTATCACTGAACTTGATTTCCAGGTAAGAGATCGACTTCCATCGTGAACATCTGCAAATCTCTTCCTTATAGAAGAATTGTTATAATGATCTATTGCTAGGAAAGCACTCCCAGTCTGTAGGAGCTAAAGAAAAAACATAAGTCAAGTCCTGCTCAACTTTCAAGACCCTGACCTACTGCCACTTCCACTGTGAAGCCTTTCCTGATTCCTCCTGGTCAGAAATAGCCCCTCCCTCTTAGGAAGTGTCATTGTACCATGTTAATGCCTTTCCTGTGGACCTGCCATATCCTACTGGCTATTTTAGTTATTCTGATCAAATATTTTTAGAAATCTAGAAGAAGGCCTACCGTGTTACATAGGAACATAGCTCTAGAGCAGGGACGGACCTTGGAAGTGGTTGGTCAAAACCCTTCATTTTTTTTTTTAAGATAAAGAAATTGAGACTGAGGGAGTTAAAGTGACAAAAAAGATTAGCACCAGAGATGGGGTTCTAATCTAGGAGTTCTTAACCTTATCTGGATGTCATGAACCCCATTGAACCCCATTGAACCCCACGGATCCCTTCTCAGAATAATATTTTTAAATAATCAAAGGAAATGCTAAATTTTGATTGCAAGTTAGTGAAAAATGATGATATACTTTTTTTTCCCCATCCAAGTTCCAAACTCCATGGGAATCTACAGACCCTTGGTTGAGAAGCCTTGTACTGAAAGGGTGCACAGTGTCAGAAAGACTCATCCTCCTGAGTTCAAATCCAATCTCAGATTCGTACTAGTTGTGTGATCCTGGGCAAGTCGATGAACCCTGTTTGCCTCAGTTTCCTCATCTGTAAAATGAGCTGGAGAAGGACACGGCAAAACCACTCCAGTGTCTTTGCAAATGGAGTCACAAAGAGTCACACATGACTGAACAAGATCAAAAGGGACAAGAATCTTGCAGAAAGAGAAGTCCTAGGTGGGTTGCAATCTTCCTAGCTGGAGTGAACACACACACACACCAGTGAGGCCATGGACTCATCCATCAAATTATGTGTTGTCTCTTATCTACTTTATCAGATGAAGATTATAAACTCCATAAGGGAAAAGGATGTATTTTATTAACCCTTGTATCTTTGCCAGTGATTGGAAATATGGCAGTTTGGGCTATAGGTTGCCCATATCTTCAACTCAGAAAGTAGTTCTCATACATGTTCTGGGGAGAGATATAGACTAGTAGTTTACTCTGAGGCATAGACTGCTGCAGTAGTGGACCACTTAGAGAAGGGCTAATTGGAATTTTAACCTCAACAGTACCCATACTTCCTGCCTAGTTGCCTTTTTGGAGGGGAGGGTAAGGAATGACTCCTTTTAAACAAATTTCGTGAATGGTATGTTAACCTAATGGAAGAAAGGAGTAGAGAGTAATATAGCCTAAACACTGCCATACATGATAGCTGTTTTAAACAATTCTTAAAAAATCAGCTTTTTTTAAAACGATAACCGTTTATCTGATTATCAAGGGCAGGTCTGCACAGATGAAGGCTCTATACTAGAATGATCCTATCATTTATCTCCTCTTGACTCTCCTTCATCTCCGTGCAACGACCTTGGGAGGGAACACCCCAAGCTCAAAGCTTAACTAATACATGATAAAGTGCCTAATATCATGAGCACTTTGAAGCACAGGCTAAAAATGGTAAGCAGACACACCCTGGGACACAGAGAAGTCAGTGTCCTGGAGGCAACAGGGAACAGAGCAGTCAGTACAAGGGACTTCTTCTAGCTCCCAGCCCCATCCCAGATCTCTTGGCCACGTACCACCAGGTCGGCAGCCCTTACAATTCAAGGGCCTCCAGGTTGACAGAGGCAGAATTTCAAATAAGCCACAACCCTCTCATCTTTTGCTTGTTCCAGCCGAAGCGATTCAACTAAATGAGGCCTACTGTTGTCTCGAGCTTCCATCAGCCAGTTGGCATCCTGAACTTGGCAGAAGTTCCACATTTCAGGGCAGTCTGCCACAGGGCTGCCAGAAATCCTGGACTGACCTAAATTGACCTGGTTAACAGGAAGGAGATTAAAAAAAAATCCAAGAATATAAGGAGGCTAGCTCTCTACTTTTCTTTTGTTTTTTTTTTTTTTTTGTTGTTGTTTTTTTTTTTGAGGGGGGAAGGCAGGGCAATTGGGGTTAAATGACTTGCCCAAGGTCACACAGGTAGTAAGTGTGTCAAGTGTCTGAGGCCAGATTTCAACTCAGGTCTTCCCGACTCCAGGGCTGGTGCTCTATTCACTGCGCCACCTAGCTGCCCCTATCTACTTTCCTTTTAATTCTCTTGGAATAGCAGAATTGTAATTTAACCTAGTCAAAGTTCAGGCTTGGCTCATATCAGGGAGAGCTCTTGAGGGATTCTGGGAAGAAAATGACAGGTGACTCTGCCCCAAAATGTTAAGTGAGGACATTAAGATCCTGGGGTACCCTTTGATATCAGCTGCATATTTATCTGGTTATATCAGCCAAGAATGGAATATTGGTTTCAACATTTTTTTTTTAGCTTGCATAGTGTTACTTAAAAAAAAATACATGACTTATTTGGCTGTGGGTTTCTTTCTCCCCACTTAGGTAATCTACAAATCCAAACAGTATAGTTGATGAAAAGAATACTGACCTAATAGACGTGACCTATGTTCAAATATCTCTTTTCTTCCCCAACCTCAAAATTTGCCATTAAATATGTTTGACGTCAGAGTAATTGTTTTTAAAATCTGTGTTTCATTTTTATAGGATTGTAGATCTAGTGACGAAAAGGATCTTAACCAGTTAGTCCATCCCTCCCCTTTTATAGGTGAGGAAAATGAGTCCTGAGAAAGTTAAAAGACTTGTCCAAGGTCACACAGGTAGGGAGTGATAGGCAGGGATTCACATAAAAGTTTTCTGTCTCTGGACCAGAGCCAGTAATCTTTCGAATGCACCACTCTGTCTCACCTGTTTAAAAAAAAAGGGGGAGTGGGGTGGGGCTAATACCTATTTTATCTAGCAGCATAAAGTTAGATATGAAAGCTTTGAGAGGCTGAATACTCTCTATAAATGCATGGAACCCAGACTTCCACCTCAGCTCCAGGCATTTTGGTGAGAAAAGGCTAAAGTAGTGCTATGTCCCTGCATAAGGGGCAGAGTTAGTACCAGGGCTTCTTGGAAGAGACACTTGTAGTTCCAGATACTTTAGAAGCTGCAGATGTCTTATCTCACTTCTATCTAAGGTATTCATTCTCTTTTGTGCATTTTCTGTTATATTCTAATGTGTTTAATTTGACAGAAAGCCTCTCCCAACATCTCTTAATTCCAGTGCCTTCCCTCTGTTACTTATTTCCTGTTTATCCTTGCTTTGTATATAAATGTTTGCATGTGTTCTCTCTCATTAGACTGGAAGCTCCTCCAGGGCAGGAACTATCTTTTGCTTCTTTTTACTACCCCCACACTTAGCACAGTGCCTGGCACATAGTAGGCACTTAATAAAATAAATAAATTGATATTTTCTATTTGCTTGTTTAGCTGTTGTTTTGCTTTGTTTAGGTTTGCTATTTTTATTTTTGATGGTCTTTTATGTAATTAGCATTTATTGGGAAGGAGCAGGTCAACAGGTATGTAAGCTTGGAACTACCTTCCCCCTTAAAAGTGACCTGGGAAGAGTCTTTTGTTCTCTTACCCGCAGACCAGAAATATTTGAGGGGACAGATAGATGTAATTCTAGTCTGATATCCCTCTTGGAGATCATTGAGGGAAAGCACCCAGCCACAATCCTAATTTCTGCCCCTCTCAAGGTGAAAGATGCAATCTCCCTTAAAGAGAGACAAGCCAGATTCCAGAGCTATCTAGCTATGCTACCTTCAAGCCAGGCACTTATCCATACAGAAAACCTATAACCAATATAACTATCTTACAAGTTATCATTATTTTGAAAACCCAGATGAATTTGTCATTAACTCACCTTATTCATGTGTCATTCATTCTAGTATGTATTAAATTTCTTATGCATGCAGAACATTCTGCCAGATCCTGGGAAGAGCTAAAATTTAAATGATGCAATCCTTGTCCTCTGAAGAATTTAGTTTAATAAACTCTTTTTGTTTTGATAGAAGGAAGAATTTGCTAGCAATTAGAATTACCCCAAAGTTCAGTGGGCTGCTTTGGGACATAACAAGTTTCCAAACCCTGGAGATTTCTATCAAGCAGGAGACTGGATGAGCACTTGTCTGAAATATTGTAGAGGAGCTCTCAGTTTAGGTAGGATGGCCTAAGCACCCGCTGATTGCTTCCAGTTCTGAGATCCTATAATTAGCGCTAATTGCCTTCATTTGTCACTAAGCAGCTCCACAGAAGCCAAAGTGGTCCAGTTATAAGGAACACAGTAGCCTATCCAAATCTGCTAAACAGAGGACTTTGGTATTCCAAGCTTCCATGAGCCTGTATTAAGACAACTTGCAACAAATGTCTTGCACATTTATTAGCCAAGTGCCTCTCATTCTATACTTGTGATCATCTTTAATGATAATCCAATTGCCTCATGCTAAACTGTCATCATAAACCCTTCTGCCTTACCAGGTAACATGCATCTTTGCTTGCAGAAGTTAAAAATTAAATCCAGATGGAGACAAATTCACTTTTTAAATTCATTATGCTAAGGTATTCATGGAAACTAGTGTGTTAATAGTGTTCCCCTTTCCAAATTCATTTTATCAGAGGGCTTCTGGAGATAATACTTTTTTGGAGAGGTCCCCAAATTTGCGTGTGTGTTGAGAAGCTGTCGTGCATCCAACCAATTTAGAGGAATTAAGGGGGGAGATTAAACCAAGGAAATCCAGTTTCCATGTAAGCAGGCATCATATAGTGGAAAGTGTATCAGAACCGGATTTAGAAGACAAAAGTGCATATGCCATCTTTGCCAGTCACTAGCTGTGTGACCTTGGCCAATCACTTCTCACCTCTGGGCCTTTGTTTTCTCATCTATACAATAAGATGGTTGGATTTGGAGAATGACAAAGTCCTAAATGAGAGAGTATATTTAAAGTGCCATACAACTGTGAGGCTTTGTTGTTACTTCAGCTCTAAATCCACGACCCTCCCATACAGAAGAAGGGTGCTGTAGCAACAATTGTGCTGGCAACTCTTGTTGGTGTTGTGTTGGTCTAATCCCTAGTACTACTATATACAAGTCAATGACTCCTGATTGTTTTAGTGCTGGGAAACATTTCAAGACAAGATCCCACTTTACCTGCCCCATTCAAAGGCCAGAATCATTAAAGGCACTTAAGACCAACAAAAAGTTCCACCTTAATTACTGATACAGGTGCTGGTACTTACTCTTATATTTTAACATTATAAGACTTCCAAGTATGCCTACCTGACCCCAGCAATACTCTGTGTTATTACTATTTTAAAATTATTATTAATTATTATATATGATAGATAATAGATTTTATAAAATACATTATTATATACAATATATAATATAATATATCATTATTAATTATTACTAATACATACTACTTATGTAGCTACGGGCAAATCTCAACCTCTCTAAGTTTCATTTTCCTCTTCTGTAAATTAGAGATCAGATATTCACAGGATTAAGATCTTCCTTCTCTAAGTGTTCTTAACCCAGCATACCTGAACTTGTTTTTGGTAATAGCTAGCTAACGTTTACCTAGAGTTTTAATCTGAACTTCACAACAACCCTGGGATATAGGCATTATAATTACCCCCACTTTATATTTGAAGAAACTGAGGCCAGAAGAGGTTAAATGACTTGTCCAGGGTCCCACAGCTAGTAAGTATCTGAGGCTTCATTCAAACTCAAGTCTTCTCAATTCCATGTCTAGTGCTCTAATCACTGTACTCTTAGAATATTTTGCTATCAGGACTTCAATATAATTGGTTTCCTATGCATTTAATTTTATGCATTTAAAAAAATATTCTTCTGTGAAGAGTTCACCAGACAGCCAAAGGGATGGATTGCCACAAAAAAAAAAGGTTAAGAATAGGTACTGTGATCCTACCCCCTTTGCAAATAAGGGCATTGAAGCTAGCTAGGTGGCACAGTGGATAGAGCATCAGGCCTATAGTTAGGAATTCAAATTTCTGAGTTCAAATCTGGCCTCAGACACTTACTAGCTGTAGGACCCTGTGCAAGTTGCTTAACCCCTCTTTGCCTCAGTTCCTCGTTTGAAAAATAGGGACATACTGGAGAATGAAATGGCAAACTCCTCCAGTATCTTGGTCAAGAAAATCCCATGGACAAAGTCCAGGGGAACATTCAGAGTCATACATGACTGAACAACAACCCAGGAAGGGGTTTAGCACTGTGCTAACGCCAAATCTGTCAGTCTAAGTCCAGTATACCAGGCAGTTTATACTATGTCCCTTACCGGGCTATTGTGAGAAAAGCATTTTGTAAACCTTTATACATGAGTATGAGTGTTTTTATCAGCATGGGGAGCTCCTGGTGTGGAATGTCCCTTCACCAACGCAAATCAGCAACTCATCCATAGCTGTTCATTTTAGAGAGTTGTCTGGGCCTTGAAAGATTATATAACTTGCCCACACCCAGCTAGTATGGGTCATAGGCAGAACTTGCACTCAGGTCTTCTATGTACCAAGACGAACTCTCCATGTACTATACTGCTTCTCAAGACATCCCCTATCCATAAATCAAAATTATTCAAGATTCCTTGAGCAAAATAGAAACAGAGATTACCTGGTCACTGATCCTCTGATCACACGTCTTAGGCAAGGCATAAACAAAACAAAGAGGCAGATACAAGTTCATCAAAGATGCTCACTGCAGGCAGAATAGATCAATTAATTGATAAACATCTATTAACTGGGTAGGTAGCTCAGTGGACCGAGCCCCGAACTAGGAGTTAGGAAGACCTCAGCTCAAATCCTGCTTCAGGCATTCCCTAGCCGTGTGGCCCTGGGCAAGTTACTTAACCTTTGTCTGCCTCAGTTTCCTTCTGTGTCAAATGGGGATAATAATAGTACCCACATTGCAGGGTCATTGTGAGGATCAAATCACTTAACATATATAAAACACTCTGAAAAACTTAAAGTGATATATAAATGCTACTGCTACTACTACTACTATTACTACCAGTACTACTACTACTACTATTACTACTACTAGTAGTACTACTACTACTATTACTACTACTACTACAACAACTAGTACTACTACTACTACTATTACTACTACTACTACAACTACTACTACTGCTAGTAGTAGTACTACTACTACTACTATTACTACGACTACTACTAGTACTACTACTGCAACAACTATTACTACTACTACCAGTACTACTACTACTATTGCTACTACTACTATTACTACTACAACAACTATTACTACTACTAGTATTACTACTACTACTATTACTACTACTACAACTATTACTACTACAACTATTACTACTACTACTACTATTACTACTACAACTATTACTACTACTACTACTATTACTACTACTAGTATTACTACTACTATTACTACTACTACAACAACTATTACTACTACTACTAGTACTACTACTACAACAACTATTACTACTACTACTAGTACTACTACTACTATTACTACTACTACTGCTACTACTACTACTACCATTACTGCTACTATTACTACTATTACTACTACTACCACTACTACCACCATTATTATTACTATCATATTCCAGGCACTGTGCTCAGTACTGGGAGCACAAACAAAAATGAAACTGTCTCTTCTTTAAAGCCTCTTACTTTCTATCGGGAGGAACACACATACAAAGATAAGTACATAGAAAAACCATATTTACTTTAGTAAAGACGAAGTTATTGGAGCAGAGGATACTAACACCTGTGAGGGTCAGGGAAGGCCTTTATGTAGGAGGTGGCACCCTAGCTGAGCTCTGAAGGGAGCTACGTATTGTAAGAGGCAGACGTGCAGGGAGAGCCTTCTGGGCAAGAGGGATGGTCTGTGCTGAGGCCGGTATACAGGAAAAGGGATGTCACCTATGAGGAAAGCAAATAGATCAGTCTGATGTGACACGGAGGGTGTGGATGGGAATCATGTGTCATAAGCTGGATACAATAGCCTGGAGCCAGATAGGGAAGGCTTTAAGTGACAGAAGAGTTTTTATTTTTTCCTAGAGGCAAGGGTGAGCCACTGTGAGAACTGGAGTGACATAGTCGCTTCAATTTTGATTTAGGAATGTCAGTTTGGCAACTGTGTGGAGAAACGAATTGGAAAGAGAAAAGATCAGAGGGCAAATAGGAGGCGACAGAAATACTTATGGGGCATCTAGATGGCGCAGTGGATAGAGTAGTGGACCTAGAGTCAGGAAGACTCATCTTCCTAAGTTCAAATCTGGCCTCAGACTCTTACTAGCTATGTGACCCTGGGCAAGTCACTTAACCCTGTTTGCCTCAGTTTCTTCATCTGTAAGATGAAACAGAAAAGGAAATGGCAAAGGCTCCAGTATCTTTGCTAAGAAAACCCTAAATGAGGTCATGAAGAGTCAGATATGACTCAAAAATGACAGAACAAAAACAAAGAAATGGTCTAATTTAACAATTCTCAACATTTTTGGTCTAAGGACCCCTCCACATGCTTAAAAATTATTGAGGACCCCAAATTTTATAGGTTATATCTGTTGATATCTACTGTGTTAGAAACTGAAACTGATAGTTTAAAAATATTTATCAATTCATTTTGAAATAACAATAATAAACCTGTTACATGTTAACATAACATATTTTTAAGAAAAAAATAACTTTTCCAAGCTTAAAAAAAATTAGTGAGAAGAATGGCATTGTTTTACATATTTTTGCAAATCTCTCTACTGTCTGGCTTAATAGAAGACAGCGGTATTCTCATATCTGTTTCTGCATTCAATCTGTTGGGATGTGTTATTCTGGTTGAAGTATATAAAGAAAATCCAATCTTGCACAGATAAATAATTGGAAAAGGGAAGAGTATTTTAATAGGTAAATAGATAGCATAGTGGATAGAGCCAGGAAACCTGAGTTCAAATGTGACCTCAGACACTATGTGACACTGGGCAGGTCACTTAACTCTGTTTGCCTCAGTTTCCTCATCCAAAAAAATGAGCTGGAGAAAGGAAATGGCAAACCACTCTAGTATCTTGGCCAAGAAAATCCCAAATGGGATCACAAAGGGCCAGGCAAAATTGAAATGACTGAACAAAAACAATAAATTGTGATGAAAATAATTTTGACCCCACAGACCCCCTGAAAGGATTTCAGGAACTCCTGGGGGACTATGACCACATTTTGAGAACTGCTTGTCTACAGAAAACGTGATGAAGTCTTGATCTAGGAGAGTAGTCATGTGACTAGAGAGTGACCGATTGGAGAAATGCTGTGGGGTAGAATCTACAGTATTTGGCACCCAATTAGATACAAGTAGCGAGAAGAAATAAAGAGGTGAGTTCATTTTGAAGAGAGATTCATTGTGGATGGTGAGGTTCTCCAGATGCTGTTCTTCCCAGATGACATGGGTTGGGTGAAACCCTGAAACACACAAAGCCTTTCGAAAGAGGTCTGAAGTCACTTAGAGCCTAACCATCCTCTACACAGGGAAGGCTGACTCTTTCCTTGGTTCCAGTCCTCGAAGTTGCTTTTAGATTTCAGTGACTATCTTTCCACAACTATATCTTGTCTGGTATGTGCCCCTGTGCCCTCAACAAGATGTATCTCAAATAAATTTCAAACTTTCTTGAACTGATGAACTCCAGGATTGGTGGATTCAATGTCTCCTGGATGACAGGAAAGCAGACAGAAATCCTTTCTTCCCTTACCCCCATCAAGGATCTCCTCCATAGTAGTTAGTTCCTGGTATGTACTGACTCCAGTCTCCAAACTCTAGCCTCTAACTATCTCTAGCCTTAGTTATTTAAATGACTTCTATGGGGGTATGACCCGTTGTTGTTTAACTAATTCTTCTGAATTCCATAGGGAAAAACATAAACAGATAACAGGGTATTAATACCTTTTCAATACATGAATACCTTCTCATCTGTGACTACGTGTTTAGACATGGGAGGAGAGAGAAAATCACTTGGCAAGGACCAACCCCCCTCCCCCATACCCATGTTATAGATTATGAGAGGCAGTTAGGTAAGTAACCTTTAGAACTTGACCATCAGTTTATATATCTTGGGCAAGCAATGCAAATGGACAGGTTGGACACAGAATTAAATAGGAGGAGGAGAGTGACCTGGATTATCTTCAGGAAATTGCAGTGTTCCCTTAATGACTGCAAACTTATGCCACAACCTAAGGTCTATGAGCCAATATTGTATTATATAGCTGTGAGTCACGAAACATTACAGTCTTTGAAGAATTGAAGATGAGTATCATGCATAGGGCAATGGAGAGATGCATGGTAGGTGTGAGCAGGCTGGAACATATACCAAAAAGAATTATTAAGAACTGGAGTAAAGGACATGTATGATGCAAAAAGTTGGCCTGGTTATAAGACAAGAACCAGTGGATGATGTATGTGCTTCATTGGTATCTCTTTTATAAATAAGCAAAGAAGGCACTGAATGAGAGAGAAGACTTAGAAAAGGAAGAAAGGTTTAAAGTAGGCTTTAGAGGATAGGTATGATTTTTACATGGGGCAGCAAACAGGGAGGACATCACAGACTTAGAATATGGAAAACGGAAAAGCAGAAAAGAGAAGTCTCATGCTATTGTAGTAGCAATTTAGATTTGAAGATCTTTCCCACCCATTAATAGGCCATGTGACATGCTTACATCACAGGAAGCCTAAGATATATGTGGTGGGAGGAGCTTCCTGACAGGAAAAGGAAGTTATGTCACAGGAAATGCTGAGAGAGAGAAAGATGTTATGGCTGCTAATGGCTATGCTTGTGATTGTTAGAACTGAACAGGCTGACTTAGCTGTACTGTGAGTTTGTTTTGGGGAAGACCCCATCAGGGAGTCCAAGAGGTTTCAGGATGGTGAAGCTCCATATTGTGATATTCTGTATTGAATGTTTTGGGTTCCTTGCTGTTATGATGAAGTGGACTGACAGGCTGTGGGAGCTGAGCATTTGGTTATGGGATGTGGTTCTCTGGTGTCTGAATAAATGGTTTGCTTCTTCTACCTTCTATGTGGAGATTCTCGTAACTTTGCTACACAGAACTACATGGGCATTTTGACAATTATCATCTACGTTGTTATTATTGTCTTACTGTTTCAGCTATATACAGGAGAAATTGAAGATGATGAAGAGAAGGAAGACACTAAAATTAAGAGGGGTTTGGGAAGGTTTTCTGTAGAGGATGGGATTTTAGATGAGACTTAAAGGAAGCAGGGAAGTCAATAAGTGAAACTGAGGAGGGAGAGTGTTCCAGGCCTGCGGGACAGCCAGAGAGAATGCTTGGGGTCAAGAAATGGAGTGTCTTGTTTGAGGAAGAGCCAGGAGGCCTGTATCGTTGAACTGAACAGTATGTTTTGGTGAGTAAGGTGTAAGAAGACTGGAGATAGGCATTCTGGGAAGATGGCAGAGTAGGTCAGAATTTCCAGGCTCTCCAGATTTCCTCCACAAACAGACAAAGTGCCATGAAATGAATGTAGAGCAGCAAAAATAAAGGGGTAAAGCAGTTGTCCTCCTAAGATATCTTGAGAGGACCTCAGAGAAGACTCCAGGGGCTGATGTTTGGTCTGGGTAAAGTATAAACACCTCTAGGCAGACTCCACTGAATCAACAAACAGTGGGCTCTGCCGGAAGCAACTAGGCCTCCAGAAATGTCACCTCAACTTTCCCCCTCACTTATGGCCTCAAGAGATTTATTTCACCTCAGGAACTTTTACCTCACAAACTTTCATCTAAGGAACAGCAGAAGTTGAGTGAGGGAAGATTGAAGGACCTCTTGCTGTTTCCTGCAGTCAGGCCTAATGGTGTTGACCAGAGGTGATCCCTTTTTGTGGCTGTGGGTGAGGAGGAGCAAGTACACTCCCTTTGAGTGCGGTATGTCAGGGAGCAAGAACATTTTTTTGGACAGCGTGACTGGGGCTTAGGGGAGGAAGAGAAGAGTCCTTAAGGTTGAGCTCCCCACCCACCCCCCCCCAACTGAATTCAGAAAACAACAGTAAGAAGGACCTGAGGCTTAAGGCAACATTACCGGTAACTTGGGATTAAAACTTGATAATAATAATGTTATGCTGCTAAAAATAAGATAAATTAAAAATAAAAATGAGTAAGCAAAGGAAAAAGAGCTTGACCATTGATAGCTACTTTGGTGCAAAAGAAGATCTGGGTTCTATTCATAGGAAGATAGGTTAAAAAAAAAGTTACTCCTACCCTAAAGAGTAATGTCAAATGGTCACATGCCCCAAAAGAAATCTTGGAAGAACTTAAAAAGGTATTTAAAAATCAAATAAGAGAGAATGAGGAAAAATTAGAAAAAAATAAAAACAATCCAAGAAAATTATGAAAAGAAAGTTAACCAATTAGAAAAAGAGATACAAAATCTTAAGGAAGAAAATAACTCCTTGAAAACTAGAATTAGACAAGTGGAATTGAATGACATTGTAAGATACCAAGATATAATAAAACTAGAAAAAAAATCAAAGAGAATTTGAACATCTCATTAGAAAAACAACTGCTCTGGGGAACAGATTGAAGAGACTACCTGAAAATTATGATCAAAAAAAGAATCTGGATACAATATTATAATAAATTGTTAAGGAAAATTGTCCTGAAGTTCTAGAACAAGAAGGTAAAGTAGAAATAGAAAGAATCCATCAATCACCACCTGAAAGAGATCCTAGGAAGACAACTTAAAGGAATGTCATAGCCAAATTTCAAAATTCCCAGGTTGAAGAGAAAATTTTGCAAGCAACAAGAGAAAAACAATTTAGATACTGCAGAAAACAATCAGGATTTCAAAAGACCTATCAGCTTCTACACTAAAAGGTCTTAGAACATTATATTTCAAAGAGCAAAGGAGCTGGGATTTGCGCCCAAGAATAACTTATCCAGCAAAGTTGAATATAATTCTGAATTTAAAAAAAATGGATATTTGATGAACTGAAAGACTTTCAGGTATTTGTAACAAAAAGACCAGAACTCAATGAAAAATTTGATATAAAAGATTCAGAAGAAATATACGGAAGTCATTAAAGATTAGTTATAAGGTACTAATAAAAGTCAAACTGTTTACTTATGATATACAAAAATGTTATCAGTATTCTTAAAACTGTTATTATTATTAAGGTAGTTTGAAAGAAAGGTTGTGGCTGAGTTGTGTATGATGGGGTAATTCTAAAAAACAAAATTGGGTAGGTAAAAGTAAAAAGGAGGAATTATCTAATAAAAATGGGGTGTGAAAGGAAGAACTAATACCAAGGAAACTGGTGGGGAAGGAGGGCTGGTAACGTTGGAACGTTATTCTCATCTGGGTTGAAGAGGAAACAAAGTATATACCTGAAGAGGTTTAGAAATCTTCTGAACTTCTCAAGAGCTGAGACAACTGGGGGATAGGGTGAGGGAGGGACTTTTAAAAGGATATATAGAATAAAATTAAGAGGATAAGGGAGGGAATTTTAGAGGAGTGGGTAGAATAAGGAATAAGAGGGTAACAGGAAAAGATAAGGTAACAGGAATAGGGCAAAAAGAGAGGCTGAAGAGGAAAATAGTGAGTAAAAATAAGATGGAGAGAAATTCACAAATAGTAATTATAACTTTGAATGTAAATGGGATGAACTTACTCATAAAACAGAAACTGATAGCAGAATGGATTAAAAATCAGAATACAACAATATGTTGTTTACAAGAAACACATTTAAAAATGAGAGATATGCACAGAATTAAAAGAGAGGGTTGGAGTAGAATTAGTTGTGCATCAGCTGATGCAAAAAAGGCAGGGGTGGCAATTATGATCTCAGACAAAGTTATGGCTCAAATAGATTTAATCAAGAGAGATCAACAGAGTAACTACATTTTGAGAAAAAGCACCATAGGCCAGGGCTTGTTAAGCTTTTTCTACTCACAACCCCTTCAGCATTTCTTAAACTGTGGGTCACCACCCCATATGGGGTTATGACCCACAGTTTAAGAAGCACTGCATAGAGACAATTAAGCAACTACCAATACTGAACTATGCACCAAATACTATAGCATATACATCTTTAAAAGAGAAATTAAATGAATTACAAGCAGAGATAGATAGTAGTACTGTAGTAGTAGGGGACTTTTATCTTCCCCACTTAGAATTAGATAAATTTAATACAAAAATAAATAAGAAAGAAGTTAAGGAAGTGACTAAAATTTTAGATAAACTTGATATGATAGATATCTGGAGAGAACTGAATGGAAATAGAAAGGAATGCACCTTTTTCTTAGTGGTTTATGGTACCTTTACAAGGAGTGACCATATATTAATACATAAAAATATTATAGTTAAAAGCAGACATATTAAAAGTATCCCTTTCAGATCATAATGTAATAAAGATTATATTTATTAAAGGAACAAGGAAACATAGATTAAAAACTAGTTGGCAATTAAATAACCTAATCTTAAAGAATGAGTGGGTTAAAGAACAAATCATAGAAACAATGAATAATTTCATTAATCAGAATGACAAAAATGAGACAACATATCAAAACCAATGGGATACAACAAAGGCAGTGATTAGAGGAAAATTTATATCTCTAAATGCTTGTATCAATAAAATAGAGAAAGAGCAGACTAATGAATTGTGTATGCAATTAAAAAAACTAGAAAAAGGATAAATAAGAAATCCCCAGTTAGACACTAAATTGGAAATCTTAAAAATTAAAGGTAAGATTAATAAAATTTAGAGTAAATAAAACCTATTGAATTAATAAATGAAACTAGGAGTTGGTTTTATGAGAAACAAATACAATAGATAGTTGATTAATTTAATTTTTTAAAAAGGGGAAGAAAACCAAATCATTACTATCAAAAATGAAAAGGGTAAGTATGGTCAGTTGGTTGTTGTCCTTGTTCTCAAAGAGGACCAAAATGACATCACTATACTGGAGTCAAATTTCAATGTCTCTGACTGTGGCTGATCAGACCAATACAAGCTTGGATTGCTCTACTATAGGTTGGGCACAAATAGTCCATGTGAACATTTGGGGCAGATATTCTAAATTTGTGCATCCTGTATTTCCTTTGAGCTGTTTCAATTCTGCTTTGCTCGTAGAGCACAGAACCTTCTCTGATGTGGGAACACCATGGTGAACAGTCCTGCGCCAGCGCCTCCTATGTCACACAATCAATTCCAAAGTTCTTGAGAGCCCTTGAGAGTGTCCTTGTATCACTTTTTCTGACCACCATGTGAGCTCTTGCCCTGTGTGAGTTCTCCATAAAATAGTCTTTTTGGCAAGCCCAATCAAAGTTGTGCTCTCTGAAGCAGGATTTGAATGCTTGGCAGTTTAGTTCGAGAGAGGACCTCAGTGTCTGTTACCTTATCCTGCCAGGTGATCTTCAGAATCTTCCTAAGACAATTCAAATGGAAGCAATTCAGTTTCCTGGCATGGTGTTGGTAGACCGTCCAGATTTCACAGGCATACAACAATGAGGTCAGCACAAGGGCTCTGTAGACCTTCAGTTTGGTAATCAGTCTACCACTAGTGAAAATGAAATTAAAACAATTATAAGGCATTATTTTGGCCAATTATATGCCAATAAATTTAACAATTTAAGTGAAATGGAAGAATATTTACGAAAATATAAATTGCCTAGATTATCAGAAGAGGAAATAGAATATTAAATAGACCTATTTTAGAAAAAGAAATTGAACAGGCCATAAACAACCTTACATTTTACCTAAATCTGTCTCTCAGTAATTTCTGCCCATGGTTCATAATCTTGCTCTCTGAGGACAAACAGAACAAGTCTAATCTCTCTTCTGTATTATAGCACTTCACATACCTTAAGAATATTTGAAGTTATCATGTTTCCCCTAAGTTTTCTCTGTTCTAGGAACAGAATCACCAGTTCCTTCCACTGATCTTCTTGTGGCATTGTCTCCACCAGCCTAGTCACCCATCTTTGGGGTTCATTCTAATTAGTCAATATCCTCCCTGAAATGTGATGCCCTGAGCTGAGGACAATACTTTTAGATCAGGGGTTAGCAAGCTATTGTTCCTGGACCAAATCTGGCTTGCCACATATTTTTGTGTGGACCATGAGCTAAGAATGGTTTTTATATTTTAAATTATCATCAAATTAAATTATCATATTAAATCATATTAAATATTAATATACAAACATGATATCAACACAGTATATCAAATTATACTAAATTATTATAAAAATTAAATTACCATGTTAAATTTATATTAATTATATTAAACATTAATATACAAATATTATATCAATGGCATTAAATATAATACTAAACTATTATAAATTAAATTATTGTTTACATAAATTTTTAATTATTTAAATCATCATTTTAAGATGTAAAAACCATTCTGAACTTGAAATCATACAAAAATAGGCAGCAAGCTGAATTTGGCCCATGGTCTGTAGTTTGCTGACCCTTGTTCTAGACGGGATCTAACCAATGCATCAGACACTTGAATTAGCGCTTCCCTATTCTTGTACTTTCTTAATGAAGTCTAAAATTGTACAATAGTTATACAGTTAAACAGTTGAGTTTTTGAACCCAAGTACCTGACTTTATGTGTTTCCCTGTTAATGTTGTCTTACTCAATTAGGTCTATTACTGTAGTCTGTTGAAATCATTTTGGACCTTGGCTCCATTATCTAACATGTTAGCTAACCCATCTATCTTAGTACTATCTACAAATATGATAAGTATAAAAATATGGGTCAATGAAGGACCAAGAACATAGCCCCAGGTCACTTAACCAGAGATATCTCCCAGATCAACACTGAGGCATTAATGATTACTCTTAGGGTATAGTCATTCAATCATTTTGAAATCCATCTACCTGTACTGTGTTCTCGAGGACAATACAGTAGTCAAAGGTGTCACTGAAAATTAAGTAGATTATATATTCAGTATTCCCCTGATCTGGATCTACCAATCTAATAAATGTTAAAAAAGAAAGAAAGAAAGAAAGAAAGAAATGAGTTGCCAGTCAGTCAACAAGCATTTATTACCTATTTACTGTGTGAGGCACTGTGCCAAGTAGTAGGAATACAAAGAAAAAGCAAAAATGAACCCTGCCCTCAAGAGCACCAACATTCTAATGGGGTGTGGGGCATGTAAATAATGATGTATATACAAGATATACACAAGGTAAATTGGAGATAACCAGAGAGGGAAGGCACTAGTGGATGTGGCGGGAGGGGAGGACCAGGAAAGTCCTCTTGCAGAAAGTGGAATTTGAGCTAAGTCTTGAAGTAATCTAGGAGTTGGAGACAAGGAAGAAGAGCATTACAGGCATGGGGGTACAAATTAATTATATTGTGTGTTGAATGAATGGATGACAACCAGTCTTGGCCTTGAAGAATAGATAATGAAATAAATTTCCCCGCTCACAGTTAAGAGGTGGAGGACTACAGATGTGGATTGTCTCATATGCTATCAGATATGTTTGCTCTATTGACTAATTTTTTTTCTTTGTTACAAGGGAAGATACAACTGAGGGATGAGGAGGGTGTATTAGGAAATGGCTATGATGTAAAATCCAAAAAGCATCAATAAAATATTTTTTAAGAACTTTTTTTTAAAAGTCTCTTCCAACTCAAATCTAAGATTCTCTAATTCCACTAACCATTCTCTGGTGCCTTACACAGGCATTTAATGAACTTCTGTTGGATGGAATCAAATTCTTCATGTAAACTTGCTGACTCTTAGTGATTACAGCTTCCTTCTCCAAATGCTGAAGAACTCTGGTGGATAGGAACACTTAGATAGGAAGGCAGTCCTACCTCAGACACTTACTAGTTGTGTGACTTTTCTCAGCCTCGATTTCCTCATCTGTAAAATGAGGGGGTCAGACTCATTGATACATAAGGTACCTTCCATCTCTAAATCTATGATCTTATCCTTTAATATTCTATTCTGGGATTTTGATAAGAACTAAAGTCAACTCCATCAACCAATAGTTTGAAGATAATAGTCTATTTTTTTTAAAAAATTAAGATGACATTTGCCCATCTTCTGGCACAGCATAGGCAAATAAGTAAATGTTTATTGATTTAAGTTTGACTGACTGTGGTATCTCTCCCAGGCTCCAAAATTTTTCAAAGATCATTGACACTGGTTTTTGCCAATTTCAGTATTTTGGTATTTAGCCCCTCTGGGCCACCTAACTTGAACTCATTGAGGCAACTCAATGCCTTCTTATAATCTCTTCCAAGGTTTCACCTATCTGTTAACTATTTTGTTCTATTCTTCCCACCCTGAAGACAATTCTCCTTGGTAAAGAAAACAGAAGTAAAATAAATAATAGTTCTGCCTTTTCTCCATTGTCCACTCATCCACTGTGAGCAGCAGTCCCACCCTTTGCTTGATCTTCTACTTGACCACAACACAGTTTAAAAAGAGGCTCTGATTATTCTTAGCATTTATTGCCAGTGCATGATCACTCTATGCTTTAACGTTATGTGCATTATCCTTTCTCCTCTTATTCAGAACTTTGTAATATTGAAAAAGACAAATATTCAAAAAAACAAATAAAACTGATTATATAAAAGCACAAATTTCAAAGCATTTTAAATTTGTTAAGGAATATATTAACTTTTAAAATAATCATTACACCCCTACCTCCTTACATACTCCCTCTGATGTCTTTCTTTTGCATTTTTCTAATATTGTTTCTATTATTATTTTATTTCATTATATTATTACATGCTCATGGTGTGCCTATGGTTGTTCTGACTCTGATTTTGTCACTCTACATAATTTTCCTTCCCTTATTTCCATCTTTTATACAAGTATAATCCAAGTTTCAAGCCTGGAACATTTGCATAAGGCTCCTTTCACTGGTGGAGAGAATGATGATTCAGTGCTCAGAACTTGGGTTCCAAACTAGTCTTCTATTTTAGAGATGACCCACAAGGAGTGTTCAAGTTTCTTTAGCCAAACTGAATATTTTATCAAGGTCATTCCAGTTCATTCAAGTACTTTTCACACAACCTTAACTGATTGAAATCTGTTCTCACATGATAAATGTATCAGGACATAGCATATTATCACTTAATTTAAGTGGAGGTAGGGTAATTGATAGACCCCTTATCCTTATTCTAGCATTAATCACACAATAAGAATTAACAACCCCAAGATTTTCTTTTGTATTAAGTGGAATAAAGTGAGTAAAGGGCAGGGAAACAGTCCATTAGGATAGAAAACTGCCGATATTCATACTGCTAATTGTAGAGCAGAAATCAGCTTCTGCTTTTAATTCTTTTCCCCAATTGGGCAATTAATAGGAACTGTTTCCTACCCTCAAAGGGGAAGGAGGGAGAAGAGGAAGGTGTTTTGGAAGGGCTCTCAAGGACCATTGCTTTCAGTTCTCAGAAGTCCCTTCCACTGCTATTCTCTCAGAACAGCAAGAGCACAGTAGCAATAGAAGCAGTGGGAGCCTCTCAAAGTCTCAAAACAAAATGTCAGGGGAACATATGCCCAGAGACCTGGCACAGAATTCAACCCTTGCCTGCACAAATGGCACCAAGATGGAGAGTGAACTTTTGATCTCTCTGCTTCTGGCTCCCCTCTCCCAGAGATCCCCAAAAATATAGTCCCAGAAGTCCTGGTTCTAAAATATCATGAACTGGTAACCTCAAATAGTTTCTGCTTGACTCTTTCAACTCCATAGCAGTGCAGGTGATAAATATATGTTTAAAAATAATACACTCTCATTTTGAATAGAACCTCTTGGTATAAAACCTGTTTGTGTATCTTTTTTATTTTTAGTACTTTCTGGTTTGAGTTAAATTTTGTCAGATATTGTCATCAATCTTTTTGTGATTTATCAGTAATGTGATGAATTTTAAATGATTCTTATTTTACAATTATTTAATTTTTTCTATATTAAATATTTGCTACAATTACAATATATTCTTAGATTCTTGTTTTTTATTCTTTCAGTGCCTCTTTTTTGTTTTATTGGAGAGGTTAGTATTTTTACATTTAGCATTACAATTGGTAGGGCTCTCTTTTATTCTATTAGAAGGGAATACACACCTTACAAATTTATTATCTGTAGTATTAATCCAAACACAACAAAACAACTCTAGGCAAAGTTCTTCTGTCATATTAATAACTCTATAGGTTTTTCTATTTGCATTTTCCCTTTATCAAGGATAAAGCATCAAAGATAGCATCTTTGATTTGGGATTCCTACCACCACTACCCATTTTCCTCTTCAGTTGGTTTTTATTTTACTCAATTTCTCCAAAATAACTTTCTAGTTTGTCCAGTATCAAACTTTAAAATTTCTCCCATTTTGCTAGCAACAATACTTAATTTTTTGTCTGGAAATTTAGGTTGTTTTTCCAAGAGTTCCTTGATGTGTATATTTATCTTTGTAAAGTCCTCAAAGGCCATGTGTTTTTTCACATCTCCATCTTTTGGCCTACTGCAATAACCTCCTATTTGGACTCTACAAGGAGTCTCTTTCTATTCCATTCGTTCTTCCTCATAGTTGCCAAAGTGATATTTTAAAATTTTTCTTATTTACTTCAAATTTAATAATTGTATACATATTAATATTTCAGCATACAAATAAAAACAGGATTGTGTGTATGAAACTATTAACTTCTATTTCATGATTTGTTTTTTTAAAAGAATGTGTATTAAATTTAACATAATAGTGACAAGTCTGATTCGTTTCCCCTTTTGAATTTCTTTTTGGTTTCTTCTTCATACTTTTAAATATTTCATTAGTGCTGTATATTTTTTTCCCCTTGCATCCCTGTCACTACCCTCAACCACATCTCTGCCCTCTCAAGTACATGTCTGACAATATCAATCCTCTGGTTAAGAAGATGTAGGAGAAAATGCAAATGCTTTTGTTTGACATTCAAAGCCCTTCACAATCTGGCTCCAATCTACCTTTACAGACTCACTACATCTTATTCCTCTTTATTGTACTCTGTCTTCCATTTAAACTGCCCTTACTTGCCATTCCACATATACAACATTCTGTCTCCTGTTTCCATGTTTTTGTACAGTCTATCCCTTATGCCTGGAATGTGCAGGTAGCAGTAGTCGGGTGGGGTAGTAATTAGAATTTTTGAACCACTTTGAGTTGCCCCCCTCACCCTGCTATTCATTCACAGTCCAGGTAGGTTTCCTGATGTCAATGCTCCTTCTAGTTCTGGGAAGTCATTTCAAAGGATTTATAATTATCTCTATATTTTGTAGCTTTAAGCCCCTATCCAGACATGGCACCCTGGTAATACACCTCAGTATTAGATCTACATCTCACTCTATTCTGAGGCTTCTGCCTCCTCAATTGTCCCCTTATTACTAGTAGGTATGGAGTATCGGGTGTTCAGGAAAGACTCATACCTCTAGTCTTTTCTGGTCTGCTTTCCCTCTGGTGTCCATCTGAATTACCCAACTCTCACCGGTGGCTCAAAAAGCTATAGCATGCCCAAAGGCCACATCCTGGCAAACCATTTCAGCAGATGGGCTAAACCAGGTTGAGGGTGACCAAGGGACCTCAAACTGGTCAATGGGTTGGGGCAGGGAGTGTCTATCCCCAAGCATGTGAAGACTTTCCCTGGTGGAATGGGTGGAAGACTCCATTCCAAATGGTCTTATGGACTCTGCCTGACCTGTGGTAGAACCTTCCAAGCTCCTATTGGTCTGATCAGCCACAGTCTGATACACTGTACCTTGACCCCAACATAGTGATGTCATTTCAGTCCTCTTTGAGAATAGAGGACAACAACCAACCAGCTAATAGGTATATGCAGACCAGCAAAGACCTGTGTTTAACACTGTTTATTAAGACAAAGCAAACATTTCAGCAAACATTTCTTCTGGCCTCTGCCCAGAATAAAAAGCTTTTTAAAAAGGATTTCATGTGGGACTAGAGAGAAAGGAGGTACAGACATATAGCCCTGGGGGCTTTACACCAGGAATATTTCAGCAACAGTTTCTGACACTCTTCATGTTGGATAGCCTCAAATAGCTTTACTCTTTCAGTGCTGGCCCTGCTTCTTCTGCATGAGATTCCATTCTCCCATGTTCATGTGGCATCTTGTGGTCTCTCCTTCTCTAGTTCCATGCATCTAACACATACTTCGTAATCATTTGAGCTGCTCTTCAAGTATGACTCCTGTATAGACCCACTAGAACTGACCTCAATAGCCATCTGTGGTCTCTACCACTGCCAGCTTCATACTTGGCCTCAAATCCTCAGCTGGGGTGCTATGAAAGAGAATGGATCCTTACCCTTCCTGGCTCTGCTCTTTTGCTGTCATAGCTCTGAAGCCTGCCACCACCTGGGCAGGATGTGGGAAATCAGAGTTGTCCTGGCAAGCTACTGTAGCATTGTTAAGCTAAGCTTTTACTTTTCAATAATTCTTCCCAGTACTGGTCTTGGCTCAGTGTATTGGTAAATGTTTACCAACTGGCTCTCTGGGGGAAAAAATACACACGGCTTACTTTTAAGTTTAATCAACTTTATAAGCATTTTATCCATCACTGTCTTAAGCTTGGACAATCAATAAAATAATAAATCAAGCCTTGATTTGTAGATTTACTTTCAAGAGCCATTTTAAGTTTACTTCAGAACACTCTTGGGGCTGGATCACCTTAACTTATGGTGGCTTTCCAGTACATTTGCTAAATAGTCATCTTTGCAGTCTAGGCCTTAACTAGGAAATGATCATTTGCTCAGTAATCATCAAACAGCTATGGGGTTTCAGTCTTCTCAGTTTTTAAAACTCAAAGTCTCTCCTACTAATCCATGTAAATGAGTTTGTGGGGAGAAGACATTCTGGGCCCTTAGTGTAAATTCATTGTCTCGGCTGACTGCTCAGGTAGTATCCAGGGATTTACCATATGCAAATGAACTAATCTTTACAAGGTGTTAAAGGGATTTGCCCATGGGTATTTAGGTAGTATGTGGCAGAATTAGGACTTGAACCCGGTTCTCCAGACTCCAAGGTTGGCCCTCTATCCTGTATGCAACAACACCTCTCACCTCATTTTATAGATGAGAAAATAGCCTCAGGGATGTTATGTGACTTTCCTACAGTCGCAAGACTAGTAATTATCAGAGCCAAGACTTGAACCCTCGTTTCATGTCACCAAATCTGTTACCCTTTCCAACATCTTTTGTAGCTACGTATGTATAAGCCCTTTAAGACTCCGCTGGGGCAAAGGAAGCTTCTGATAGTATAGTTTATGATCCCCCACCGAAGTGCTTCTCCTCCATAATTATCTGTTGATATAAATCAGGCAGAGTTAATTCGCTTTTAGAAATGAGTATTTACTATGGGGATGGAGTTGATATAACCCATCTCCCCAGCAATAAATACAGAGTTCTAAGAAAGGTGGGTTTAAGCTTAGAGAACAAATTAGCAAAGAGACAATTCACAGCTCCTGGAAATCCTTTTGATGGAATCTTTAAGATGCTCTTCCTTAGGTAAGGTGTAGCTTTTCTGTTGGGCTCTTTGCAAGGCTATGAATATGTTCACCTCACTTCATCCAGTCTGTTCTTGGCAGACACTGCTGCCAGCTATTTTAGAAATACGGCTAGCACACTAATGAGAATAGTCCAAAATCCCCCATTATTTAGAAGCTCAGAAGGCTACATCTTATAATATTATCAGATTGTTCAGGGAAATCCTTCATTTGAATAGGGGTTTCCCTGATCCATCCACCTTACGCAAATAAGCATCTTTAGCTACTTCTGTTGTTTCATCCACTTCCAGGGTCTCTCAGACATATGGACAGCTAACCTTCCTACTATATTATCTCTCTAAAAGTGGAAACATTCAAAATTGCTTTATATCTGATTTGCTAAGCATATCAGTTCAATGCTACCTACTGTAGCACCAATGTTTCTTATACTGAATGAATTTGGGTTTTTCCCCACTTACCAACTCTATAAACAATCTTGTAACATGCAAAGAATTCTTTAGAGATCACAGATAAGGTTTTTGAAATGGGTCCTTTCGATTTTTAAAACTGTTTAATTTTTCCTAGAAAAATTCTGTTAAATTTCCCATTAATCTGAATGAATACTTTTACAAGGTTGTAATTTCAACTTAATTAGGTTTCACTCTAACTTCAGCAAAACCATTCATACAAAGGAAACATATTGGTTTGGTTTCTTTTCTCCATATAGTGCTTGGGAATCTTAAAGATGAAAATAATGGGTCATGGTTTCTGGATTTGGTATGGTTTCTCTCTGTTTCTCTATTTTTGCTACTTAAATTGTCTCTCTTGCCTTGCTTACACTGGTTTTAGCTGCATTTAACTATCATGAAGTGATACTATTTCACTTTTTAAAAACATGAGACAAGAAAAAATTTTAGATAAATTTGATTATTGAAAAGGTCAAATAATTATAACTATTTTCAAGCCACTTCAATTATTTAAGAGTTGCAGGGTGTTTAAAAAAATCTATCTCATTATATTGTACCTGCAACATGACTGATGTTGAAAAATATAACATATATTATGGTACTTTCAATTGCCATGCAAAGTTGGCTAAATTTTGAGTTTGCACAATTCACATTCAAATAAAAAAATAGCATTATAACACAACTCATTTATGTTGCAAACCTATGCTCGTCCTCACTGTGATTCAACATGAACCGTGCCAATAGAAATTTTGCCTCATTTGCATATACTGATTAAATAATTACTATCCTGTATTCACTATCAGTTGAAACAAACTTACCCTGTTGTTTTTGTTTTTGTTGACTTTGATTTGAATTCTATTTTCCCTGGGAAAATGTATATATTATATATGGCATTTTCCTCAAAAATATCTATTGATATCAGCCGTTGCTTCATGTACATTGCAACCTCCCACCTCTAGACTCTTAGGAAGTTATGCTCCATAACTGAAAAAACTACCTTGCATCTCTTTATAATACTGACAAGGTCATATAATATAAACGTGAGTGGTTTTTAATTATCTCCTAATAATTAGACTAAGAAACACTGACAACAAAAACAAAAACAATGAACACAAACTTTTTTTTCTTACTGAAAGAAAACTTTAGTTGAGTTACAGCTACCAGATCTCAAATTGAATTCTAGTGTAAAGAGATATCAAGGGTTTTTTTTATTGGCAAAAAAAAAAAAAAAGAAAGAAAAGAAAAAGACGCCCCCCTGCCCAAATTAGGATTTTGCTGCTGAAATATATGCATACATAATAAATGCAGGAACAGTTCTAGTAGGAGGGAGAACAGTGACTTTGGCTTCTTGGTTTATCTTTTATCCAACTTAAATTCATTTTTATAGTAAGCCCAGAGAATCTTTGGAATATCTAGCTCAAAGTTGGATAATTATCTATAATAGAGGTCTTTGATCTCCGTCCCAAAAGACATATTATTCAAGTAGAAAAGATCGTCTTAGCTTGTCATCTTGGGGAGAGTTTCTAGCAAACAATAACTGTAACAACAACAAAAAATTTAAAACATTTGTATATAACACTTCAAAGTTTGTAAAGCAGTCTACAGCTGAGATGACTGGCATAGTCCTAAAGAGATGAACTCAGAAGCTGGTAGCAGGTAGCCCAGCAGTGGTATATACCCAATTGTCACCATAACATCAGTGAAGTATCAAACCTTGATGAAACTATGCAATGGTAATAATCAGAGCACACAGTGATACCACTAGAAAACATAGCATCAGAGGCATGAGTTACCTCTCCATGCCTGCACCCTGGCCACATGTGCTCCCTATACATATGCTCATTGTCCAAAAACCCCAAGGATATCCATTCTCCTAACTACGTATTTGTGGATGATGGATGGAAGATTCTACTGAGATTTTTCTTATGATATTATTTCATTAAATGCCTTTGCTCTAAACTAATTTTACCCTCTAATCAACTAGAAATAAAGTGAACATATCAATGGGGGCTCATAGACTACACGTTTGAATGGATGAGTTGTACATAGTATCTTGAACCTGGGGGTCCACGTGTTAGGAGTATTGCAGAACAGGACTTTAGCAGTCACCGTGTCCACCCCAAAGCCGACGAGGAATTCTAGCTACAATGTATCTGACAAATAGTCACCCAACTTTTAATTGAAGATCTCCACTGAAGGGAAATATGCTACCTTCCAAGGTCAGCAGTTCCATTTTTAAATCTCTCTAATTGTCAGGAAATGTTTTCATGAATCTTAGAAATGAGAGCTGGAAGAGGCCTGAGAAATCCTCTAATCTCAATCTTTCATTTTATAAGCAAAGGAATTAAGACCCAAAGGGGAGAAAAGCTTTGTCCAAGATCATGCAGCATTTGGTGGTGAATTTTCTTTTTCAGTGGGCCTGAGAGATAGGAGTCTATGAAATGTGGCCTCAGACAGAAGGGATGAAAATGGAGTTCATGCAACAATTTTAATCAGAAAAATGTTAACCAAAATGAGAATGAACTTGGAGCATGTGGTTTCATCTGGAAAAAAACAAGACTATTTATAGCCTTCAGAGTAGCAATTACACAGTTAAGTTGTGTGCAAATTAGACCTCCATGCACATTAGTGTAATCAGAGGCCAAGTGCTCAACTGAAAGATGAAAAATTGTTAATGGACTAAATAGAAAGCCAGAACACATCATAATCTAGTGGCCAGGAAACAGAGAGGATTTCACTTTATTTCCCATTACATCACATCACTGGTCCCATTGTTAAGAGGAGAGTAATCAGGCGTGTATTTACATGTATATAAGCTTGTAGTGTTCAGAAACTACCACCACTACCATCACCAATAATAGATGCCATTTATAAAGAACTTAAGGGATAGCAAAGAGCTTTACATGCATTATCTTTTTATACACACATACATATATACATATACACATACATGCATATATGTACATAATATTTTATGAGTATTTCCCATTAAAAAAAACAACACTGATATGCAAGTGGAAAGTAGGTCAGTTATAGTCATTCCTCTATTCACAAGAACAGCTACTCTCCTCCATTTTACAGGAGCCAAGAAATGGAAGCCCAGAAAGGTCAAGTAACTTGCCCAAAATTGCAGTCAAAAGCAGGTCCTCAGACTCCAGATCCTATTATAAGCTACAGAAGTTAAAAGACTACAAAGGACTATCCTTTGTGAGCAGTCACAGAGAAAGCAGAGTATCCCAGGGCCCTTCATTAAAAACAAAACATAAAAGCAACAACAAAACCCTTCCCTGTATTCAAGGCACATTTTAGTTAAGCAACCACTCAGAACTACAGATCATGAGCACCCACTGATTTTTTTTTTAACCAGAACAATGAGAGGACACCAAGTTCAAAGCAAATGACATTTAATTAAATAGCAGAGCATAGTAAATGACAAGAAAATTCCTCCTACACACGTGGGGGATGCTCTTCTACATATTCCTATACTACTGGTGGGAGAGGAAATACGTGTGGCAGGAAACATGTGTGATATTAGGGTACATGCATAGTGAACATCGATAGCTCAGGCCACTCGTACTAAGGATCATAGCGTTAGAGCTACAAGAAGTTAAGTCCAAACCCTTTGTCTTATAGATGAGGAAACTGAGGTCTAGAGAGTCCAAGTAACTTGCCTGCCTATATTGTTAATGTATTTTTGCTTAATTTGAAGCTCTTTCCCATCCATTAATAGGCCCATGTGACCTGCTTAAGTCACATGAAAGCCTAAGTCATAGGAAGCCTGTCTTGGGAGGAGCTTGATGAAGGGGTGGAACAGGAAGGGTGGAGCAGAGCTGAGAGGAAGTTAGTCAGAGCAGTTAGAGCTGAGGGAGAGAGAGGAAGCAGCTAGCTTTGAGTTTTCATTTGTGGGAAGGCCCTGAGCAGGGGGAGGCTTGGGGATGGCGGTGCCCCCCTGCGTTGTTTTTGTGTATGGATTTCTTTGTTGCTGTGATGGATTCTGCTTTCTGGTGTTTGAATAAATGTTTTGGGTCTGTCTTCCATATAGAGAGTCTGTTATAGTTTGCAGTTCAGAACTACACCAGCATATTCATAGCCACCATTGGCACTGTGAATATTGTGTTGCCAATATGCCACCCAGAGCAAATGAAGGTCTGGGGTGGACTATGGAACCATGTCTTCCTGATTTTAAGTCCAGCACTCTGTCTATCTACTATATCACATCATCTCTGTATTTCTTTTATGCTCCTAGAGCTGTATTTCAGCTAAAATGTCTAACCTGATGCTTTCCTTATGAAGATCTACTGATGTCATATGGTCAAATAATATCTCTCTTGACATCTTCTGGTCTTCCATGACTGTTCTTCATTGCCCTCTGCTTCCATTGCTGGATCTTTGGGTGTTATGTAACCTTGTCCCCCCTTGGTATAGTGGTCTATCAGCTCTTTTAATTCATAGTCTTTTTTAGAGCCAGGCCAAGGCTGGTCAGCTAAGCCTTTAGGGCATTAAGGTTGTCTTTTAAAATCCTTTGCTCCTGGGCAAGTCACTTAACCCCAATTGCCTCCAAAAATAAAAAATAAATAAAATCCTTTGCCGTCCTTTACAATCACCCCCAACTATCCCAGTCTACTATCTGCCCTGGGTTAAAAAAAAAGTCCTTTGAAGACTTATATATAAGTTGTTACAAAGTGTCAGAACCAGGAAAGAACTATACACAATAATTAACGTAAATAATTTTTTAAAAATGAAAATGGATGCTGGGTAGTTTTAATGATCAAGCGTGGTCCAGATCAGAGTTGAGAGAAAATGCACCTTTCTCTCTTTACAGGATTGGGGCAATAGTGCATAAACTTCCAGAAAAAAATTGATGTGTTGGTTGGTTGTCCCCCTTTCTTCATTATCCTTTATTACTGGGCATGAATCCCTGTATGTTGGAGAGGGGTGGAAAAGGCAGAACATATTTGGAAATGAAGGTGATGAAAAAACACATGATACGAGTAATTTTGAAAATTTCCTTTCAAATATTTTCTGTTCCTCTCATGCCAGTTGTGGTCCATGTAAGTCTCACCCCATGTACAAAATGAAAGTTGTTTTGTGGAGATATCAGAATTTGTACTATTTTGTTGGCAGAAATAAAGTTGCTACCCTACCTATGTTAATAAAGGAAAAAAATGAATGATAACCACTAACTCACGGGAGTAAGAAAAAAAAGCAATCAATCAATGTATAAGCATATTAGGAACTGACTATGCACCAGGCACTGGGCTAAGCACTGGAATACAAGAAGAGGCAGAAGACAGTTCCTGCCCTAAAGGGGCTTATAATCTATCATTAATATTGAAATTTTAGGTGCAAAATGGACTAATGCCTCATAAAAAGTTCCCCTCCCTCCCCCTGAGAAACACCTCCTGGAAGAATGGTTAGAGAACCCATTGTAAATATAGAATCATTTTTTCTGTTTCCCTTGTGATTTACCCAAAAACATTCCTCTCCTTTCCTCCTGAGTGTCTGCTCTGCACTATCTGTCTGCCTCCCTGACCCTAAATTGCTACCATTAGTCATTCCTCTTGGGCAGATAACAAAGTCTATCATTATCTTCATTATTTGAAAACACACATCACTTTATGAGGGCTTGGGGAAGCGTCTGGTAGATGACAGAAGGCTGGGATCTGGCTTCTAGGCCTGATTCTGTAACTAACTTTCTGTGTGACTTACTTTGTCTCTCTGGTCCTCAGTTTCCTCATCTGAAAACTGAGGGTTGGACCAAATGGTCTTTAAAGACAATTTAGGGGCAGCTAGGTGGTGCAGTGGATAGAGCACCAACCTTGGAGTCAGGAGGAACTGAATTCAAACTGGCCTCAGACACTTGACATTTACTAGCTGTGTGACCCTAGGCAGGTCACTTAACCCCTATTGCCTCACAAAAATAAATAAATAAAGGCAATTTAACTCAACAAACTTGTTAAATACTCACTTGTGCTATGCTTCAGTGATACAAAGATGAAAAATGGCATTGAGGGAGTTTCCATTGTATTAGAGGGGAATTACATGTACAAAAAGATTCTAACACAGGATAAATAATAATTTTGCCATAATTGATATTTATATCGATGACATTTCTATAGATTCTTGGATATGGCTTGCCATTAGTTTTTTTTCCCATTACATGTAAAAATATTTTTTTACATTTGTTTTTTAAAATTCTGAGTTCCAATTCTCTCTCCCTTCTTCCCTTCCCCCCTCATTGGAAAGGCAAGCAATGTTATATAGGTTATACATGTGCAGTCATACAAAATATAGTTTCATATTAGTCATATTATGAAAGAAAACACAAGCCAAAAACAAACAAGAAAAATAAAGAAAAAAATTTTAAGTATGCTTCCATCCGCTTTCAGACTCCATCAGTTCTTTCTCTGGAGGTAGATAGCATTTTTCATCATCAGTCCTTCAGAGTTGTCTTAGATCATTGTATTGCTGAGAATAGCTAAGTCATTCACAGCTGACCACTGTACAATGTTGCTGTTACTGTGTATAATGCTCTCTTGGTTCTGCCTACTTCACTTTGCATCCATTCATTTAAGTCTTTCCAGGTTTTTCTGAAAGCACACTGCTAATCATTTCTTATAGTACAATAGTATTTCATCACAACCATATACCACAACTTGTTCAGCCATTCCCCAATTGATGAACATTTCCTCAATTTCCAATTCTTCGCCATCACAAAAGGAGTTGCTATAAATGTTTTTGTCCATGTAGGTCCTTTCCCTTTAAAAAAAATTCTCTTTGGGATACAGACCAAGTAATGGCATTGCTGGGTTTAAAAAAAAAATCTCTTTGGGATACAGATCTAGTAGTGGCATTGCTGAGTCAAAGAGTTATACACAGGTTTTTTAGCCCTTTGGACATAGTTCCAAACTGCTCTCCAGGATGGTTGGATCACTTCACAATTCTGCCAATAGTGCATTTTTTGTCCCAGTTTTCCTATATCCCCTCCAACATCAGTCATTTTCCTTCTCTATCATATTAGCCAAGCTGACAGGTGTGAGGTGGTACCTCTGAGTTGTTTTAATTTGCATTTCTCTAATCAATAGTGAATTAGAGCATTTTTTTATATGACTATAGATAGCTTTGATTTCTTCATCTAAAAACTGCTTGTTCGTATCCTTTAACCATTTATCAATTGGGGAATGTCTTGTACTCTTATAAACTTGACTCAATTCTCTATGATGGGGCCTTTATCAGAGAAATTTGCTGCAAAATGGTTTTCCCAGTTTTCTGTTCTCCTTCTAATCTTGGCTGCATTGGTTTTATTTGTGCAAAAACTTTTAAATTTAGCATAATAGCAATTATTCAATTTATACCCTGTAATGGTCTCTATATCTTGTTTGGTCATAAATTCTCCCATTATCCATAGACCTGACAGACAAACTATTCCGTGCTCCCCTGATTTGCTTATGGCATCATTCTTTATGTCTAAATCGTAATCCATTGTGCTATCTGCTTGTGCTTTATGGGTGAGTTCATCCCATTCACATTCACAGTTATGATTAGTAACTGTGCATTTTCCTCCATCCTACTTCCCCTTCCCCAACATTTATCCTTCTCTCTCCTCTCTCTCTCTCTCTCTCTCTCTCTCTCTCTCTCTCTCTCTCTCTCTCTCTCTCTCTCTCTCTCTCTCTCTCCTTTCATCTTGTCCCTCCTCAAAAGTGTTTTGCTTCTGATCGCCATCTCCCTCAAACTGCCTTCCTGCCAGTCTTCCTTTCTCTTGTCCCCCTTCCCTCCTACTTCCCTGTAGGGTAAGATAGATTCCCATACCCAATTGAGGGTGCATGTTATTTCCTCCTTGAGTGAATTCTGATGAGAGTAAGGTTCAAGTGTTGTCCTCCACAAACACCCCCATCTTCCCCTCCACTTTTTTATGCCTGTTTTATGTCAGACAATTTACCCCACTCTGCCTTTCCCTTCTGCCTTCTTTCTCACCCCTAATTTTATTTTATTTTTTTTGGATATCATTTCATCATAGTTAATGCACACCCATGTCTTCTGTCTACATGTATTCCTTCCAACTACTCTAATAATGAAAAAGTTTTTAGAAGCTACAAATATCATCTTCCCATGTAGGAATGTAAACAATTTAATGTAATTGAATTCCTTATGATTTATCTTTCTTGTTTGCCTTTTTATGCTTCTCTTAAATCTTGTATTTAATAGTCAAATTTTCTATTCAGCTTTGGTCTTTTCATCAGGAATGCTTGAAAGTCCTATATTTCATTGAACGTCCATTTCCCCCCCCGAAGTATTATTCTTGGTTTTGTAGAGTAGGTGATTCTTGATCATAATCCTTGTTCCTTTGCCCTCTGAAATATCATATTCCAAGCCCTCTAATCCATTAATGAAGAAGCTACTAAATTTTGTGTTATCTTGACTGTGACTCCACAATATTTAAATTTTTTCTTTCTGGCTGCTTGAGACACTTTCTACCTGGGAACTCTGGAATTTGGCTATAATATACCTAGAAGTTTTCATTTTGGGATCTCTTTCAGGAGGTGATTGGTAGATTTTTCCATATTCTATTTTACCTTCTGGTTCTAGAATATCAAGGCAGTTTTCTTTGATAATTTCTTGAAAGACAATGCCTAGGCTCTTTTTTTTATCTTGACTTTCAGGTAGTCCAATAATTTTTAAATTATCTCTCCCTGGTCTGTTTTTCAGGTCAGTTTTTTCAATGAAATATTTCATGTTTTCTTCTATTTTTTCATTCTTTTGACTTTGTTTTATTGTTTCTTGATGTCTCATGGAGTCATTAGTTTCTACTTGCCCAGTTTTAATTTTTAAATAATTCTTTTCTTCAGTGAGCTTTCGTATCTCCTTTTTCATTTGGCCAATTCAACTTTTTAAGGAGTTCTTTTCTTTGGTGAATTTTTGTGCTTCTTTTGCCATTGGGCCTATTCTGTTTTTTAAAGAGTTATTTTCTTTACAAGCTGTTGACTCTTTTTTTCATGGTTTTCTTGCATCATTCTCATTTCTTTTTTCCAGTTTTTTCCTCTCCCTGTCTTATTTGATTTTTAAAATCCTTTTTGAGCTCTCCCAGGAATTCTTTTTGGGGGGTCTGAGACAAATTCACATTTTTCTTTGAGGTTTTGCCCATAACTGTTTGGACATTGTTGTGTTCTGAGTTTGCTCTATGAGCTTCTCTGTGATCATAGTAACTTTCTTTGGTCAGATTATTTTGTTGTTGTTGTTTGCTCATTTTTCAGCCTATTTCTTGACTTTTAACTTCATGTTAAAGCTGGGCTCTGCTCCTGGGGTGGAGGGGCACTGTTCCAAGCTTCAGGTTTTTTGTACTGATGTTTTCAGGGGTTGTTCTGGGTATCTATATGTTTTTAGTTCTTTCAAAGTGGTAGGATCTTAGGAGAGGTGTGGTCACCTTTCTGGCCTGTACTCTGGTCAGTGAGTGACCATATGCACTCTTTTCCACCCTGGAACTGTCTCCTGTCTCCAGGGTCTCTGCTCCTGCTAGTCTTCCTCCTCACCCTGGGACTGTGACCTGGAACTAACTATGAGTGATGTAATAGAGTTCTGCTTTCAGTGCTTAATTTCCTTCCTACCAGCTGTCTGACCTCCTTATTGTCTGTAGGCTGAGAACCCTGGAAGCCACTGATGCAGATTCAATTGCCCTCAGGGCCTGGTGCTGTCTTGCTGAGTTGCAGCTTGTGATGGTACAGTCAACCCTGGCCTGTGCTCCACTCTCACTCTATTAAGACAGACTTTCCTGCCAACCTTCTAGGGCTGGAAAATTGTTTCATCCCATCCTTTTGTTGGTTGTACTGCTTCACAATTTATTTTGAGGTATTATTTTAATATTATTTGGAGCAGAATTTGGGAGAGCTCAGGGGAGTCCCTGACTTTGCTCTGCCATCTTGGCTCCTCCCTCTTGAGTATGATTTGTAAAGCATTTTCAGTAACTATTTTTCTGCCTGTTTTACAGATGAAATAATTAATAAAATGTAAGTGACTTGCCCAGTCACACAGCTAAAAAGTATTAAAGCTGAGATTTGAATCTATGTTTTTCCTGAGTTTAAATTCCAAGGTTAGGATGTCTCAAACAAGAGTTACATGAGAGATTTGAGGAGAGAGAGATCATTTCAAATTTGCGGTAGGAAAAATGGGGAGAGAGTCAGAAAAAATTTAATGTAGCAAGTTTTATTCATACTAGCCTTAAAGGAAGAAAGCATTCACAGGGATGCTGCAGTTATTTCCTGTCTGATAACCACATGGTGAAGAAAAGCTTTTAATTGGCTACTGAGCCAGAATTAAATGTTTATAACCAAAGACTCCAGCAGGGGAATCTGACTTCTCTTTCCCTCTTACTGGCCATGAGGTGTAATGATGACTCCCTTGTTCCTTCCATACAAGCCTGTGAGCACAGTCATCCAGGCCAGCCTGTATTTGGAATGGGCCTGCCTTTTGTTTGTGTCTTCTTTTTTTTGGTACAAGAGCTTATGAGATCTCTGAAGAATTAGAAAAGCCACCAGAAATCTAATGGCCAAGTCTGAGAAGGAGCTAACCCTGAGGAATGACTTGTTTGATCCAGTCCAGCAACAGAGACGATAAGTCTTGAAAGCAAGGTCATGAATTGTAAGCAAGTCATCTATCTGCTATGCTTTAAGAGATGAACTTAATGGTAGGAAGAATGTTTGTAGCCATCACTAATGAGCCAACCCTCCCCAGGGACCAAAGTGATGGAGGGAAGATGGTACCTCAGTTCAGGGGGGGATTTTTTTTGTACTTTGGTTGTTATAGCATTTTAGTAAATATTCCATTGTAAAGATGAATTGATGTTCATTGGTTAAACAATATTGAGGAGAATTCAATTTTGTTACATAGATTATGGGGTTCTAGTCACTGGCATCAAGGCTCTAGATGATTGATAACAGGGAGAACACTGGAATGGAGATTCAAGCCAGTATTATTAGAGGAAATGGCACTGCCCCTCAGGGATACCCCTAGGACCCTCTGGAGTAGGAGAAACCTGGGGACCTGACCTGCTAGCTTGTGTGTGGGTGGGAACAGTAAGTCCAAAGCCTCATTACTTTTCTAAACAGTGAGTGAGTGGCTTAAACTTTCCGGAGACCCAATCAAATCTGTACATTAGAAATATCACTTTGGAGGGGAACAGAACCAGGAGAACATTGTACACAGTTACAGCCGCATTGTGTGATGACTGACTTTGATAGACTGGGCTCTTCTCAGCAATGCAAGGTTCTAAGACAAACTCCGAAAGGCTCATGACAGAAAATGCTATCCATATCCAGAGAAAGAATTACAGAGTGTGAATGTAGATTGAAGCAAACTATTTGCTCTCTCTCTGAGTTTTGTTTTGTTTCTCCTTTCTTGTGTTCCTTTCCATTAGTTATAATTCTTCTTTACAACACGACTAATGTGAAAATATGTTTAATATGAATGTATATGTAGATCCTGTATCAGATTGCATGCCATCTTGGGGAGGGGAGAAGAAGGGAAGGGGAGAAAATTTAAAACTCCAAAGCTTGTGGAACTGAATGTTGTAAACAAAAAATAAATAAATCATTTAAAAAAAATTATTCTCAAAAAAAAAAAAGAAATATCACTTTGATACCAGGGCACGGGACTGGAAATGGGAAAGGCAAATCAGGGAGATTGGTTAAAAAGATATTGTAATAGTCCATGGAGACAAATAAAGAGGTCCTGAACAAGGGCAGTGGCAGCAAGAGTGGAAAGAAGACACTTCATCTAGCCCTGTTGCTTTTTGTGTATGACTCTGATGAGTAATATTAATAATAACTAGCATTTATGTAGTGTCTACTGTGTATCAGCCACTGTGCTAAGTGCTTCATAAATATAATCTCATTTGAGACTCAATCCTCCAAAGTACATACTGTTATCTCCATTTTATATTTGAGGAAATTTGAGGTTAATTGACTTTCCCAAGGAAACACAGCTAGTAAATATATGAAGTTAGAGTTGAACTTGGGTCTTCCTGACTCTAAGCATAGGACTCTATATACTGGGCCATCTAGCTGCCTCTTTTATTACTATGCATTCTATATTGTTCTATCGTTTAGCACAGATGAAAGCCACTAGGGTGTAGTTGAATAAGCTAGGACTCGGGATGGTTGCACCACTAAAACAACAGTGTGACTCTAGGTAAGTTGCTCTACCTCTCTGGATTTGGGTTAAAGAGGACAGTAGTCAGAGATGTGCTGGAGCCAGCCCCGATATGCTCGAGAGCAAATTGTTAAATTTTCAGTCTGAGCATACACACTTTAGAAATCAGCAAATGCTACAAACCAGTGTGCTTTATTGTTTTGTTGATTGCCTAGATTTAAGAAAGTGATGGAGAAAATTTTAATAATGCAGATTAAGCTTAAAAATGTATTGTGTCTACATTTCTTTGGAGACCTGATTATTATTTACATCCCTGATAATAGCATACCTCTTTCTAACTCTCCCAGTCAATTTCCTAATTTGTCAGGAAGACAAAATGATAGTTTTAGAAAGTGAAAAACCCTCTGAAAATATGGATTTTTGTAAATGTATCTGATTATTTAGGGTCCCAAAAGGATTATAGCTTACAAGAGATAAAGCAACAAAAGCCTGGCAGACCACTGTCAAGTCCTTCAATGAAAGGTTGGACGAGAGGAAGGGAGGAATAGGTTTTGGTGCCAGCTTTCTTCATCATTTTGCCTGAAAACAGTTCTAGATGGCAGGAAATAGGAATGTGGGTGGTTCCTCACTGGTCTGTACTTAACCAGCCACACTTCCCCAGGGCCCAGGGCCCAGGGCTTCTACAGAAGGGATGTACAACTCTACCCTCCTGGAAGGTAGGCTTTCTGTAAAAGTCAGGAAATCAGAATCTTACTCCCTCAAATTCCAGGCTATGGAACTTGAGTTTTGTCAGGCTTAGGTCAGAGAGTAAGCATTTCTCCCTTCCTGTCTTTGATTGCTGGCTGGGTGGCATTGCCAGGTTCCATATTTGGTTGTGCCTAACTCATGACACAGTGAAAAATTTGGATTTGGAGAACCTGGGTTCAAACCATGGCTCTGCCATTTGTTAGCTACAGGCAAGTTTGTTAGAGACAACTAGGTGACGTAGTGAATAGAGCACCAGGCTTGGAATCCAGACAACTCATCTTCATGAGTTCAAATCTGGTATCAGAGGCTTACTACCTGTGCGACCCTGGGTAAGTCACTTAACCCTGTTTGCCTCAGTTTCCTCATCTGTAAAATAAGCTAGAGAAGAAAATAGCAAACTACTCCAGTATCTTTGCCAAGAAAACTCCACATGAGGCCATGAAGAGTTGGATGGGACTGAAAATAACTGAACAACAAAGTCTGTTAACCCTAGGCAATAACCTTCCTGAGTATCAGTCTCCTTATGTAGGAAATGAGAGGGGTTGGATTGACTGACCTAAAGGCCCTTTACAGATCTGGGATTGTAGGATCCCAGTACAAGTTTCTTGCACATGGCTGATATGAAAATATGTTTTGCATGACTTCACATGTATAATGTTTTAAAATTATGAATTTAAAAATATTTTAAATAAAAACGTATTTATTTTTAACATTCTTTTCTTTTTAAATTTTGAGCTCCAAATTCTTTCCCTCCTTCCCATATACCCTTCCCCACCCACTGAGAAGGCAAGTAATGTGATATCAATTATACATGTGAAAGGCAAAACATGTTTCTATATTAGCCACATTTTTTTTAAAAAAGAAAGAAAAATAAAGAAAGTGAGAAAATTATACTTTAGTTTGCACTCAGAGATCATCAGTTCTCTCTCTGAAGGTGGATAGCATTTTATCATCATGAGTCCTTTGGATGATTCTTGAATGATTATATTGATCAGAGCAGTTAAGTTTTTCACAGTTGATCATCATTACAACATTGCTGTTACTATGCTCAATAATCTCCTGGTTCTTCTCACTTCACTTTGCATCAGTTCATCTAGGTCTTGCCATGCTTTTCTAGAACCACTCTCCTCTTGATTTCTTACAGCACAATAGTACTATATTGCTATCATATGCCACAATTTGTTCAGCCATTCCTCAATTGCTGAGCATCCCCTTGATTTTTAATTCTTTACCCCCACAATAAGAACTGCTATAAATATTTTTGTACAGATAGGTCCTTTCCCTTTTTCTTTGATCTCTTTGAGGTACAGACCTGATTCAGTTGGGGTGCTGGGAACCCTGAAATATATGGGTACAAGGGGATCTGCTTTGAAAGAATTCAGCCACTCAAGCCTTCTTTCAGTCAAAGTAGTGAGGTTTTATTATAACACTGGAATGGTGAGCAAAATTCCTAGTAAATCTTTGAATTTGATGAGAATGGGAATGATACGTATATACAAAAAAGACTGTGAGAAGATCAGGATGGGATTAAGGAATAGCAAGTAACCTGGTATGATCCAGGTGCAGACCATGAAAGGAGTTAAGTGGTCAGGGGCCACAGTGAAAGGGCAGTTAAAAGGATTATTTCAAGGTGAGCTGGGATGGTCCAGATGACTTGGTCAGAGGCACCAGGGATCTGGGCTAGTGAAATGTATGGGAAAATTCAGGGTCCAGGTCACATCACCCCATCAGACCTAGTACTGATGTTGCTGGGACAAAGAGTATGCACAGTTTTATGCCCCTTGGGCCTAGTTCCAAGTAATTCTTCTTCATAATTTTTTATTGCTTATATTTTGTGAGACATTCTGGGGTTGGAGGACTAGATTCTTAAAAACTAAATTCTCTACATTTCAATATTTGTTTATTTGTTTCATTTGTTTCTTCAATTTATTTTTTATTATTATTACGTTTTCAAAAACCTGGGGCAATATATTTTTTGTTCTGTGCAGTTTTCATTTATGATTTCTTGAAACACAGCTCTAGAAAAACAGGATTTTAAAAAGTCTATTGTGTTGTGAATGGAGCTACTTGACTGTGCCTTTAAACCCAAATCACTCTGGCTTTCATTGAATGGACAATATAACCTGTGGCCCATGCCTCTGTGGCTCATTGTTTAGATTTTGATGGGTTAGGATGAGTGTAAGTAGCATTTTTTTTTTCTGTTCTGTCCAGAAACTTTGAGGGTCTTCCCCTCCCACACTGATATTTTTGTGACGGTAAATTAAGCTTTTCTTTATTCTCAGTTCTTACCTAGCCCTTAGTCATTAAATAGGTGTTGCCTCAGACAAACTGAGACTAGGGAAAGACCTAATTTAGAAAGGTCAGGGTCACCCATTGTATCCTGGGTCATCACCCAATTGTTTTGACTTCAGAAGCCACTGAGTACAACTCCCTCATTTTACAAATAAGGACATTGAGACACAGAGTAACTTGAAATAAGGCTGGAAAGGTAAGTGGGAGACAGGTTGGAGTGCTTGCTTTGAAATCCCACCTTGGATGTGGGATTGGGCAAATTACTCAATTTCTCTTGGCCTCAATTTCGTCATTGATCGAATAAAGGTATAAGACTAGGTTGTTTCTGACATCTCTTCTAGAACTATGATCTTATAATAAGTTCAGTTCTGGACATGTTGAGTTTGATATGCCAGCAGTGCATTTAGGTGGAATTATCTAGCAAGCAGGTAGAGATGTGGGCCTGCAATTGGAGAGACTAGAGTTGGATATAAAGATTCAGGAGTAATTTGGATAAAGGTGATAACTGAATCCTATGAAAGTTGATGGGATCACTGGAATAGAGATTGGAGAGAGGAAAGAGAAAAGAGCCTGTCAGAATCTTAGGAAAACCCCATACTTCTTGGTAGAAGGTAGAAGTTTACTGAACCAAGGATACTGAGGGTGTAGTCAGACAGAAGGAGAGGAAACCAGGAGAAATCAATATCATGGCAGTCAGCAGAAGAGAAATTTTTCAGAAAGAGATAATAGTAAATACTGTCAATGCCAGTAGTTAATGATGATGAGAACTGAGAAAACCTCTTACGGTTTAGTAGTGAAGTCATTGTCATTAATTAAAAAAAAAAATAATTCCCCTAGACCAGTTAAATCAGAAGCTCAATTTCAAGAGTTTGGAGAATGGAGGGGTGATGAGAAACTGGAGGCATCAGATTTATAATATTTTTTCTAGGCTTTTTTTTTAAGTGAAAAGATAGAGAGGGGATGGTAGGTAGAAAGGAAGATGCTTTAAGGGTAGAGAGAGTTGAGTTAATTTTAGGCATCAAGCAAGGAGCCAAAAAAAGGAAGAGATTGAAGGGGGAAAGTGAGAAGTAGTGAACAATAGACTAAGTTCCCAGAAGAGACAAGAGGGAACGAGATCAATAGGAGAGGTAGAGGGGTTAGTCTTCCCAAGGAAAACTATCTTATTCTCTAATCCTGGAGCAAAGGAGAAAAGGATGTGTGGCTTGTGATATTTTGAGATATGGAGGAAAGTATATAAAATGGAAAGTTCTTCTGCTGAGAGAGAGGACAATAAGCATAAATTTTGGCTTATGGGAAGAGAAAGTTTTGGAACAGCTACTGTATTGAATGTGACAGGGGTCAAATAGAGATGACTGTTGCACAGTACCGAGGGTCCAGTTGAGTTCAAATGATGCAATTTTTTAGTATTTGCAGTTCATATAGTTTCATGAACTCCTGATGCTGGGATGACCCAGGGCTGAGGAATAGAAGGAAATAAACAGCAGAAAGGCAAGAGAGCAAGGACTTCTAATGTGGAGGACAGTATCTTAAAATGGCTAAGATTAGAGTCAAGAGAGAAGGGAGGGAGGTAAGATCAGAACAATGGGGATGAACTGAGTGGGAGGGGGTGGGGATAAAAATTATCCAAGCTACAATAAGAGAGACTGAGACAGAGATCTGAGCCAATGGCACTCTATTAAAGGGTCCATGGTCTCCTTTAATAGATCTTCATGATCCTCATGATCTGAGATGCCCCCTCCTTCCAGGGCCCTATTTTTACAGGGTTAGATTTCTAGACATTCAAGAACAGCTATGCCACCATTGATTGACATATGATGCATAAGCTCAAATAAGTAAACAATATATCAGCAGGGTCACAGATTGGACAAAGCAATGAATATCTCCACTGACTAGGTGGTCATAAGATGGTCTAAGATAGTCACCTGCTCATGTTGGACAAGAGAGAATGGTCTGGAGGCACAAAAATAAAATTGGGTGACTTTCCACGTAGTTGGAAGCCCACACTGGGCTTGGTCACCATGACAAGGAAAAACAGGGGTGGAGGGCCTCTAGTTAACTTCCTATGATTACACAAGTAAACTTAAAATCTGCAGCTCATAGCTCTGAGGCATAATATATAAAACTCATAATAACTACCCCTATGGAATCATAATGAAATGACTAATACTGATTAGAGTTCCAACAGTGAGAGAGTTGAGTTAATTTTAGGTATCAAGCAAGGAGCCAATAAAAGGAAGAGATTGAAGGGGGAAAGTGAGAAGTAATGAACAATAGACTAAGCTCCCAGAGGAGGCAAGAGGGAAGGAGATCAACAGGACAGGTAGAGGGGTTAGTCTTCCCAAGGAAAACTATCTTTCAAGGAATCAACTTTCTCAGTGGGCAATGAACTAAGGCTAGGAATTAGAATGCCTGGCTCAGAGAAAGGTAGGGATGGAGTGCAAACATCCATGGCGCTGAGGAGAGTAGTATTCAAGTAGCTGATGATAGAATCTAAGGGAGGAAGGGAGATCAGTTTATGGGAAGGGCTAAATAAAGTACTAGAGGGATTTTCCCCTCATAATCTAAAATGTTGTAGCAAGTGATCACAAAGTATCTTCCAAATATAAAAAGCTAAAGAAGAATGAGGGCATTTGCTAACTTTGGCATCTCCCTTAGCCCTTTCCTATATATGACAAGAAGCCTCCTCCTGTTGCCTTAGCCCTATATGCCATTTATCTTGTCCTGCCAGGATTTTCAATGGCCTTCAAAGCAACATGGGGGGAAGGTCCTAGACCAGCCAAACACTTCTCTCACCTGCATTCACGTTTGGTCTTCCCTTGACCCTGAGCCCTCATGAGGATAAGAGAGCCATCCCATTTTTTGCCCTACAATCCCATCTTCTGCCACATGTAGAGTATTGCGCTCAGTTCTGGGAGCCTCGTTTCTGGAAGAGCAAGCTATAGAGTGTCCAGAGGTGGGAAAGCAGGAAGGGAAAAGAACTTGAGTTCAAACCATGTAAGGATTGGTTAGAGGTCGAAGGAAGTAGGAATGTTTAGCCTAAAAAAGAGAAGTCTTATCAGGGGACTGTGGGGAGAGGATAACTTGACTTCAAGGATGTAAAGGTCTATCCTGAGGGTTCGGACTTCTTTTGCTTTGACCCAGAGGACAGATCCAGTAGCAACAGGGATAGATGTCATAAGGGGATGGGAAAGGGACAAATATTTATTAAGCAACTACTTTATGCTGGGCACTGTGCTAAGTGCTTTATAATTACTGCCTCATTCAATCTTCCTTGAAACCCTGTGAGGCAAGTACTATTGTGAGACCCCCATTTTATAAATGAAGAAACTAAGGCAAATAGAGGTTAAATGACTTTCCCAGGGAAACACAGATAAAAAGTTTTTGAGGCCATATTTGAACTCAGGTCTTCCCGATTCCAGGCCCAGCCAGTGCCCCATCCAATGCGCCACTTTGCTGTGGAAAGGCAGGCTTAAGGTTGGATGAAAGGAAAAACCTCCTAGACTTAAATGCTCAGAAATGTTCGATAGGAGAATAGGCTTACTAGTAAACTCTCCTGAATAAACTCTCTAGAAATCACCAAGTAAAGGTCTGATGGCATCTTGCTGAATGTTGCAGAGAGGATTCTTGTGCAGGTATGGTGAGGAATAGATGGCTTTCAAGGCCCCTTTGCATTTTGAGTTTTTATGATTCTAAGATAATAGACCTCAAATATATGCCCCTGAGGCACGGGAGACGTGTGTGGGAGGGAAGGAGAGCTGGGGGAAGAGAATCTGCGGGATGAGGCTCTCTACTATTTACGCTCTAGTTTTAAATAGTGCCCAAGTGGTCCCCTGCCCCTCCCCCCACATCTTTGTTTTACAATTAAACTAAGGCACTAGGTTCCTTCTGATATTTTTATTGGTGCTAGGACAATTAACGTGTCATTCATTATATTTACCGTATTGGCTACCACTACCTTTAAAAATGGATTTTTTGAACATGTTTTAGCTCCATGGAAATCTGACCATGTAACAATTTGCTGATAATGCAAAGAACTGGTTGCTCATTGCCGCAACCCCCTCTCTCCATTTTTACTTTTCTCTGTCCTCAGGATTCCAGATTCAGAGCCAGGGATAGACAGTTCAGTGCTAAAATGGCCACAGAAGGTCCACCGCTATAGAAGAGCAGGCAAGTTTGGGGACTAACCTGGATTTTCAAGTCCAGATGCTCTTGTGTTCTTTATCCAATCCTCCATTATTTGAAGTATTGATTACCTAGTTTGAGTATTATATTTAGGAAGAACCTCAGAATTTTAGGGTTGGAAGGGATTTAGATAATCTCATCTACTCCGTACATGAACAGTAGCCCCACTCTGAAGCATCCCTGCCAAGCGGTCCTTGATCCTTTGATGAGAGGAGCATAAATTTCAATCTGGAAGAGACTTTTAAAGGTCATTGAGTCCAAAACCCCTCATCTTACAGGTGAAGAAACTGAAGCCCAGAGAAACAAAGTGACTTACCTAAGTCATACAGCTAATAAATATTTGAGGTGGGATTTGAATCCAGGCCTTCCTTATTCAAAGTTGAGAACTTTGAACAAAGTGTAGGATGCCTTTGTTAGAAGACCTCCACTGAGAGAAAGCTCACTACCTCCCAAGGCAACCCATTGCATTGTTGAAAGAAAGGAAAATCTTCCGATGGCTTACCCTAAACCTGTCTTTTTCATCATCCACCTATTTGTCCTAGTTCTGTTCTCTGGGACCAAGCAGAACAAGTCTAATTCCTCTTTCACATGACAATCCTTTTAATACTTGAAAATAGTTATTATATCCCTCCTCTCTTCCCTTCCTTCCTTCTTTCCTTCCTTCCCTCCTTTGCTCTTCCTTTCCTCCCTCCTCCCTCTCTCCTTTCTTCTTTCTTTCTTTCTTTCTTTCTTTCTTTCTTTCTTTCTTTCTTCCTTTCTTTCTTTCCTTCATTCTTTCTTTCCTTCTTTCTTCCTTTCTTTCTTTCTTTCCTTCCTTCCTTCCTTCTTTCTTTCCTTTTCTTTCCTTCTTGCTTCCTTTATTTCTTTCTTTCTTCTTTCTTTCTTTCTTTCTTTCTTCCTTCCTTCCTTCCTTCCTTCCTTCCTTCCTTCCTTTCTTCTTTCTTCCTTCCTTTCTTTCTTTCTTTCTTTCTTTCTTCAATCAGGGCTAAGTGAGTTGCCCGGAGTCACACAGCTAGTAAGTGCCGAAGGCCAATTTGAACGCAGGGCCTCCTGACTCCAGAGTCAGTGTCCCTTTGCTTTCTGTAAGCTAAACATCACCAATTATTTCAATTGATCTTCATGTACCCTGGTATCCAATCCCTTCACAATCCCAGTCTCCTTCCTTTGGATAAATTCTACCCTGTCAGTGTCCTCCCTAAAGTGTATCTTCGGGAACTAAACTCTATGTGATCAGATAAGGGCGGAGCAGAGCAGATACTGTGAGCCTGGAATAAGACAGCCTGGTTATATTGGTATTATCTCTGAACTCAGCTAGCCTTGCCCCTTTTGAGCCCCTTTAAAAGTACCAATAAAAACATTGCTTAATTAATGGAGAACTCAATTCAATTAAACAAGTTGAAAGCAATGACTGAAGTGGAATTTTTAGAATAATTATGGGTGTTAGCCTTGCAATTTTTGAGTCCTATTCAAACCTATTAAAGTAGTCTGCCTCTGACACTACCACGGTGACCTTGGGCTGCTTGCTCAATCCTCCTGGGCTCAGTTTCCTCCTCTGTAAAATGAGAGGGCTGGTTTAGATGATCTCTGAGGTCCGTTCAGCTCCAGACTTATGATCCTCTGGTCCCTTCCCAGTGGGCGTAATCCTGACACTACTTTGATAATGCAAGCCATGACAAAGACCCAACTTATTCATTAGTCCAAAGTGGATTTGGGGGAAGAATATGCTAAAAGAAAGGTTTCCCCTATCCCTCTCTATTTCTCCAGTCCTGTCAGCTTTTGGCACCCAGGAAGCATCTGTGAACTTTAGTAAACCTTTGACCGCAGTTTCAATTTCAAGCCATTTACTTGTCTGGCTATTTTGGTCAATGAAGGGGAACTCCTGACCCCCTTAGAAGCTAGACTGTGGCCAACAGTGCTCAGCCTGTTTGTCTCCAAATTCTTGCTCTCATTTCTTTCCCTGCCAAGATTCTCTTTAAGGTCACTCTTCATGCCAGGTACCTGTGACTCAGGGTCACTAAGAAGTCAAAGCGTCAGAAGCTACCTCCTGTGTTCATGAGGCTGATCAGTATTCTCACTGAGTATCTCAGAGGACACCTTTCTCTTCTGGGTTTTTTGTTTTGTTTGGCTTTGTTTTGTTGTTTTTTACTATCCCCACTTTGAAGACTAAGACTGGAACTTAATACTACTACCACCACCACCACTACCAAATACCACTACTACTACTACTACTACTACTGTTGACTCTTCATGACCCTGTTTGGAGTTTTCTTGGCAAAGATGCTAGAATGGTTTGCTGTTTCCTTCACTAATTCATTTTACAGTTGAGGAAACTGAGGCAAACAAGGTTAAATGACTTGCCCTGGGTCACCTAACTATTAAGTGTCTGAGGCCAGATTTGAACTCAGAAGAAGAGTCTTCCTGACTCTAGGCCTGTCACTCACCACCTAGCTGCCCCAGTCCTCCTCTTCCTCTTTCTCCTCCTCATCTTCATCCTCCTCCTCCTCCTCCTCCTACAATATAGTGACTTAAGGTTTGCAAAGTACTTTACATGTTATTTCATTTGATCTTCCAAACAACCCTGGAAGATAGACATTAACATTATCATCATCATCATCATCATTATCACTATTTTACAGATGGGGAAACTAAAGCTTAAAGTATGTAAGTGACTTGCCCAGGGTTATACAGCTGGAAAGTGTCTGAAGCAAGATTTGAATCCAGGCCCTCCTGACTTCAAGTCCAGAGTTCTATGGACTGACAAATTCTTAAATACTTCAAGTGATTTTTTATTAGCGTGGATAGTCTTTTTGACAAAGCAGATTGTAGCCCCTTCCACACCTGCAAAAAAAAAATCCATTCCCTGGCAACCAGCCCTTTGGGGACAAACCTCTCTGAGCTTGTCTAGGTTTCTGCTCAGAGTATGGCCATCCATTCTCATCCTAAGAGAGTCCAGGATAACCTCCACAGCACAAAGAGAAATGAAACAAGGCTTTATGGATGATGAAATAAAGTTAAGTAAAATCTCGGTGAAAATGATGAAGAATTAAAGTAAACTAATATTGCCATGGAAGTTCTAATTTAAATTCGAATAGGTTGGGTCTCAAGAAGCAACACAGAGCAGCAGAAACAAGCCAGTCTCAGGGTCAGGAAGGCCTGGACTGGAGTCCTGACTCTGACATGTACCAGCGAGGTGATCCTGGGCAGCTGACTTCACCTTCCAGTTCCCACAAACAACCCTTTAAGACTATGAATTGGACGATAGTGCCACAAGGAGTTTTCTCACTGAAAAACCTCTATACCAGTGAAATCACAGATCTAGACCACTTTCACCTCTCCACCTCTTCACCTCAAATATTAAGTAAACAAATAGAGATGGATGGATAAAGCATTTATTAAGTATCTACCGTGTGCCTGGGGATAAAGATACAAACAGCTAAGACAATCTCTGCCAATAAAGCTTATACTCTACTGGAAGAAGGCAATACATGGAGGAGCTCTAAAAGGTAGGTTTGTGGGGGACCTACAGAGGAACATGGTGAGAAGAGAGGTGGCTTGGAGGCCTGGGCTCCAGTAAGAAAAAAGCTGACCCGCCAGAGCTAGGGGTCCCAACGGCTGATTCTAAGGTTCTAGTGGGAGGGGAGGAGATGAGAGTCCAGAGAGTAAAAGGCATGGTGATGAGAGAGCCAGCAAGACTAGAGAGAATCTAGTCATCCATCAGAAAAAATTAGAGAGGCTTACTGAATCCTGTTTGCCTCAGTTTCCTCATCTGTAAAAATGAGCTGGAAAAGGAAATGGCAAACCACTCCGGTATCTTTGCCAAGAAAATCCCAAATGGGTCATGAAGAGTCAGGTATGCTGAATGACAGCAACAACAAAACTGAATGCTTACTCTTAGTTAGAACCGAACCCTGGCCCTGGGAAGCCCCTTCCTTACATGAGAATCCTTCCATGTGTGCTTCTCTATTCATATTCCTTATTGGAAGCCCTCCAACTGTTGAGATATGGGTATGTTCAGGGTTTATCCAAAGTCACACAGGTAGTCAGAGGCAGAGCTGGGATTTTAACCCAGTTCCAATGACTCCAGCTCCAGGACACTTCCACTGAACCATGCTATCTCCCATTCATCTTATTAAATGCCTTTGCTTTGAACTAATTGTCGCCTTTGGTTGACAACTAAAGAAGACAGCATTGGTGGGGGTTCATGAGCTGCCATTTTGACTGGATTTAGCCCAATTAAGCTGAAACTTTAATCCAGGGCTAGTCTTGTCTAAGGGATTCTCTCTGGAAATTGGGGCAAAGGGTTGCCCCCAAGATACTACATATAAAAATAATCTAGTACAACAAATGCTTTCTATAGGCTTTCATCAAAAGAAAGTCATCCTTTATGCCTCTAGGTAGAAAGGTCTTCAACTTTTCTTGCTCTTCTTCAGCTCCCTGAAAGAAACCTAGCCTAAATTCCCAAACCTCCTACAAAAACAACATATAACTAGCTGAAGAAGAAAGGCGGGATAAAAACGTAAGTACGTACCCTTTTCTTCCCTTACAATGTTCATAGTTCTTTTCAGTTGTTAATTCACTGAAGAAAACAAGATGCCTAGAAATGTGCTCATTAAAACCAAATTCACTACAAGGAAAAAATTTGGACGCAAAGTAGAGTGTGGATTATGACAAAACTTGAACAATACAAAAAGTGCCCAGATTGGCAGGATTAGGCTACCTCTACAACCTGAGTCAGGCACAATCATATGATGCCAGGTCTAAAAGTAAAGTTTCCTGAGGGATAGCAGATTACTGCTCCTCCCTCCTGCCTTCTACAGAAGTGTAAACAAGTGTAGTTTACCTTGCTTAGGCCACTTGGCAAACGTCTGATTGCTCTCTGGGGAGGTCTTTGCCAGCAGAGTGATAGCATGTACGCCAGTAATAACACTCAGCTGTCTGTGTGCCTTGCTTTCTTAGAACAAAGCTAGTGGGAGTCAACGTGAGCCTATCTCTACAGAATGAGCTTATTGCTACAGAGACATAGGATGGGGGAGATGTGTCACATGAGCCAGAGGCAAACATTGCTATCTTGGGAAATCTGCACATTTTCAGAATGAGGAAAGAATTCAGATCATAGAGTGTAGGGCCCATTCAGCACAATCTCTTCTGCCACCAGCTACATTCAAGGTGAAATGGTGATTCAGAGCTTTGCTTCCTCTGGAATGCACCTATGTCCCTATCACCCCTGGTATTTTTATGTTAGGTGAAGTTAAATATTAAGAGTGCACAGATGTCTCAGTGCCTGATCTGAGTGTTATGGGGTGCTCAAGCAAAGTCTTTTATGAGACAGGAGGCAGGGAGGGTACAACCTGGAGATTCTGGGCTGGGTCTGCAGGGAGCCCTGGCTGCAATAAAAAGGGCAGGAAAAAGCAGCACAGTGCCTCACATGACTCAAATTTAGGTCCTTTTTTTTTTTTAATTCATCCCACAACATTATTAGCCATTATCTGGCTAATCTGAGCAACATAGACAAGCCTTCCTGGATATTTTATATCACAAAAGCATCTGGTTCAGCTGTCAAATAAACTGAATGATTAACAGGATCGACAGAACAATTAAATGAATCAGATTAACTGGATAATTGCCCAATCATAAACTTCCCTGGGGTGGCACCGGCACCCTCAGTTGGGGAGCAACTAGTGCCAAAGAAACAAGACTGTTCACAGGTGTTTTGTGTACACAGCCCTGAGTTTTCTCAACCTCCTCTGCAAAGAAATAGTTCCTGGAAGGAAGGAGGCAGACAAGAACAAACAAAAGCAAGTCCATGACCCAAGTCTAGCTGAAATTTTTCCCTTTGTTGTCCTGTCTGACTCTTTGTGACTCCATTTGGAGTTTTCTTGGCAAAGATACTGGAGTGGTTTTGCCATTTCCTTCTCCAGCTCATTTGACAGATGAGGAAACTGAGGGAAACAGGGTTAAGCGACTTGCCCAGGGACACACAGCTAATAAGTGTCTGAGGCCAGTTTTGAATTTATGTCTTCCCAGCTATAGTCTCAGTCCTTTTCCTCATTCCTTTCTACTAGTCCCAACCCCAGGGCTTATGGGAATAGATGACTCTTGCTCTTTTCTGCTGACCCTCTACTACCTGTGTGACCCTAGGCAAGGCAATTAAAACTCTCTAGGACTCAGTTTCTTCATCTATCAAATAAAGGGACTAGACTAGATGACCTCTAACATCCCTTCTAGCTCTACATATAACAACACCTAGCATTTATATAGCACCCTAAAGTTTGCAAAGAGTTTTACATATGTGAACTCATTTGATCTCCACTGCCCCCCTGGGGGGAGGGGCTATTATCATCCCTTTTATACAGATGTAGAAGCTGAGGCTAAGAAAAGTTAAGTGACTTATTCAGGATCCCAAGGCTACTAGATATCTGAGGCAGGAATGGAATTCAGGTCTTCTGACTCCAAGTCCTGCATTCTATCTAGCCCTTAATAGGATAGTGACTTGTCCCAGAAATTTCTATCTAAACTCTACTGAACAAGATTAGAATGATTTTACTGTAGAAACAATAGCCAACAAGCACCTAAAAGACATTATTTTGTTTGACTTCACAACAATACTGTGAGCTAAGTTCTACAGATATTATTTCCAATTTCAGACAGATGAAGAAGCTAAAATTTGGAGGAAGTAAATGGCATGCCCATAGTATCATGGCTAGGGACTATTTGAGGCAGGATATGAACCCAGGTCCAGAGTGTTAGCCCCTATGCTACACTGATTCTCTAACTCAATGAAGCTATAATTCTTCCAGAATCTCCTGGGCAAAAATCCCTTCTTTCCAAGACAAAGGTTGTAAAGTCCCTTTGGGCAAAATAGAAAGGCATATTTTTTAACTTTCTCATTTTAAGAAAAAAAAAGACTTTAGTCATAATTAGGAGGAAATAAAACATCACAGAAGTGCCCAGATACAGAATTCTTATCCTAAAATAACCCCTAATTTAACAAGGGAGACTAGTATAACAGAGCTAACATGTGACTCCAACAGAGGGCAGATAGGTGGCACAGTGCCAGGCCTGGAGTCAGAGAGACTCATCTTTCTGAGTTCAAAATTGGCTTCAGACACTTACCAGCTGTGTGACCCTTTTGCAGTTTGGGGTTCTAGGAACCCCAAAATGCAAGGGTACAGGGCAGGGTCTACCTTGAAAGAATTCGACCACTCAAACCTTTATCAGTTAAGGGAGCACTAAAATCTGTGAATTTGATGAGTATGAGACTGATACTTGTATACAAAGAAGACTAAGGGAAGATCTGGATGGGATTAAGGAGTGGCAGGTAGCCTAGGGTGAGCCAGGTGGAGACTATGGAAGGAGCTAAGTGGTATAGGCTAGGTCAAACAGTGAAAGGACAGTTAAAAGGATTATTGAGTCTGTAGGGAGGCCAGATCCCTCAGGCAGGAGCCAGTAAGGGAAAGTTCAAGGTAAAGACTAGTCTTACCTCAGTGTGGGACAGTTCAGGGGCTTTTTAGGGGTCCAGGTCCCAAAGGCATGCTTTTGGGGGTTCAGGTCCTATAACCCCATCAACCCTAGGTAAGTCACTTAACCCTGTTTGCCTTAGTTTTCTCATCTGTAAAATGAGCTGGGAAAGGAAATAGCAAACCATTCCATTATCTTTGCCAAGAAAATCCTAAATGGGGTCACAAAGGGTCAGAAGTGACTGAAAAACAAACAACATCAAAACAACTGAAAGGTCCTGGCCTTGTACAGTGGGGTTTAGCTGCCTAGTCCAACTTCAGATGGATAGCCAGGGGCCAGAGCCAAGCTGTTGGAATTGCAAAACCATTGCCCTTCCATTTTCGAGCTCTGTTACTCCAATGGTACTGGAATATATTATATTAGATGCAGGGATGGGGAACCTTCTGCCTCGAGGCCCACATGTGGCCCTCTAAGTCCTCAAGTGTGGGCCTTTGAATCCAAACTTCACAGAACAAATCCCCTTAATAAAAGGACTCAGTCAAAAGGCTACACCCAAGGACCTAGAAAGCCACATGATGCCTCGAGGCCGCAGGCTCCCCATCCCTGTGATTAAGTGGCAAAAATTCTAAGAAAAGGCTAGGTCAGATTCCAATCCGAGGTTTTCTCTGAACTCCAAACCATGACCCACTGTATAAAATTCTAATAAATGTGTAGTGCTCAACCTTGAAGTGCTATGTAAATCCTAACTATTATTATTTTTGTTATTATTGCTGTTGCTTTACTATTAGAAAACACACCAAAAAGAGAAGTATAGTGCCTACTCCATGCCAGGCACAACTCCATGATCCTCACAACTCCATGAAATAAGTACTATCATTATCCCAATTTTATAGTTAAAGAATCTGGGACAAAGAGAGATTAAGCCATTTGCCCGGGGTTACCCAGCTAGCAAGTGTGTGAGGCTAGATTTGAACTCAGGTCTATCCTGACTTTAACCCCAGTGGGCCACCTAGCTGTCTCAACAAACCCAATTATCAAGTGTCAGCTCTAGAATGGTAGACACCAGGGCTGACTAAATAACTAGGCTTGTTCCTAGCTTTTCACAAAGCTCTTCCTTTTACTTATAGAGAAATTTTCTGGAAGAAATAGCTCCGTAAATAAACAGGAAATTAATTAATAAATTAATCCACAAGCATTTATTAAGCACCTATAATGTACCAGATGCTGAATGAAGCTGTCTTTGTTCTGAAAGAGTTTATATTCTCCTGGGGAGAGACAACATATACAAATGTAAATCTATACTGAATAACACAAAAGAGCACAGGGAAGGGAGGGCTGTAGCAGTTGGAATGAATCAAGAATAGTTTCATTTAACAGCTACCTTTCCTATTGAAAATTAATGTTTCAAGTCTAGGTAAAATGATAAATTTGACCACATTTGACTTAAAATCAATTTTTAAAATGGTTTTTATATACTAGGACCACTCTCATTTTAAAGAATCCGGGGTCAGAGGAAGCCAAGCCCAGAAAATTAGAACAACAGAGCAGAGATTAGAAAAATGGATTTTGAGCATCAAAGGTTCCTCAGAAGCTCCTATTTAAAGTCTCTGTTAGGTTTATGCTTTGAAACCTAGAAACATGTATTCCTTATTTTCTATGAATATCAAAGAGGGATGTCCTCCCTGGGGTTTACTTGCTCATTTATTTCACATTATGCAACAAGAATTAATAAATTGCCTATTATGTGCATAGCACTATATTAAGTATCTTTGGACTGGGAGCTGGGGGTTGGAAATAAGGAACTAGAGAAGCATGGTACAATTGTCGTTCCGATGTTCAGTCCCGCCTGACTCTTCCTGACCCCACGGACCATACCACACCAGGTGCTTCTGTCCTCCACTATCTCTCAGAGGTTATTCAAGCTCATGTTCATTGTCTCCGTGACACTATCCATCTTGCTCTCTGCCTTCCCCTTTTTCTTTTGCCTTCAATCTTTCCCAACATTAGGGTCTTTTCCAGTGAGTCCTGTCTTCTCATCATGGGCCAAAGTATTTAAGCTTCAACTTCAGAACCGGTCCTTCTGATGAGGGTTTGTGGTGAGAGGTGCTCGACACCCCAAAGTACCGACACGCCGGGTCCTGCCGAAAGAATTCGACTCAAGGTTTCTCAGCCAAGGGAAAAGACAAAGTTTATTAAGAGTTAGCCAAATAGGCCTGCCCCAAGACATCCCACCCCTTGTGACACCTGTAAGGAAAGGGGGCCAGATCAGTCTGAGCTAGATTGGATCTGACCGCCTTCATGGAGGCAAGATGGAGATTATATACACAAAGGTTGTGGGAGGGATTGAGGGGTGGTCTGGGGTGACCAGAGGAGGGGTCTAGGGAGGGACTTAAGGAGGAGTCTAAGGAGGAGCTTGAAGGGACTGGGATGAGGTCAGACTCCAGGGTGGGGGAAATAGCTGAAGGCTATATGGAAATGACAGACCATAAAGGGCTGGGGTAACAGAGCTAGGGTATGGATATTTTGATCAGGATTAAGGATGGGAAACAGGATTAAGGGCGGGAGGTCATTGGGAAGACAAGATTAAGGGTGGGAAACAGCTGGACAATAGAGGACTGGGCAAGGTAGGCATTTGGGCTTAATGGTTATAGCCTCAGGCCAAGGCCAGATCAAGTGGGGAAGATTCAAGGAGAGTTCAAGAGTTCAAGGGTTTCCCAGAGACTGTGCCCTCATCACTTCCAATAAATAGTCAAAGGTAATTTCTTTTAAGTATTGACTGATCTGATCCCCTTGCTGTCCAAGAGACTCTCAAAAGTCTTCTCCAGCACCACAATTGGAAAGCATCTAATTCAAAAGTATAGGGGTTCTTAACCTGGGGTGTGTCGACTTGGTTGGATTTTTGTTTCAATATTTTGATACCTACATTTTATTATAATTAGTTTCCTTAATAATCCTACGTATTTTATTTCATGAGCTTAAAAACATAAAAGGAGTCTATAGACTTCACCAGATAGCCAAAGGAGCATGACACAAAAAAAGTTGAAGAATTACTGACCTAGGGATGGTAATTGGAGTTGGCAAGACCTGGGAGCTTTAAAATTCTACGTCCTTAGGCAAAATTCCTCACCAGCAAAATGGGAATAAAAGTACATGTAATGATAAAAATGATGGGGTACTGTTTCTGGGAACCCCTTTGAACCTGATGGGGCATAGTCCCTGGGAACCCCCTTGAACTCTCCTTGAATCTTCTCACTTGATCTGGCCTTCGCCTGAGGCCATAAGCCTTTCATTCTGTAGGCCCGAATCTCTACCTAGCCTAGCCCTCTATTATCCAGCTGCTTCCCACCCTTGAACCCATTCCCTTGGTTCTTGGAGTCTTGACCTCTAGCTACCCCAGTCCCATCAAGATCCTCCTTAGACTCCTCCTCAAGACCCTCCCTAAACCCCTCCCCTAGTCACCCCTCAATCCCTCCCACAATCTTTCTGTATATAAATTTCATTTTGCCTCCATGAAGGTGCTCAGATTCAATCTAGCTCAGCTTAGATTCAATCTGGCCTGCTGGCATTAGCATCACAAATGCTCAGCCTCCCTAAGAGTCTACCATTATGGCGAATCTTTAATAAACTTTGTTTTAATTTGACTGAGAAGGCTTAAGTCAAATTCATTCAGCAGGACTCAGCGCGTCGGTATTTTGGGGTCTCTAGCACCCCTAAAAACCTATGGCTCCCTTCCCTCATCATTTTGGTTAACCTCATCAAAACCACTGGCCCAATACCAAAGTTCCAGTTGTACGTAGACTGGGTTTACAAAGACATGGACTTTCACTTATGGCCCTACCCAGGACTTCCCCTTAGGCTAGGAGATCTCTAAACAAGGGGGGTGGGGGGAGAAGGCCCTCAGTTGTCCTGAAAACACTCAATTAACAAGAGATCAAATATAGGGCAGGCTTTATTTAGCTCATAGAAAAATACAAAGGACTCATTCTGAAGGGCACAGACAAGATAACTTTTTTTCCCCAGTGATCTAGGCCAGAGGTCAGCAAACCAGGACTTTGGCTAAATTGAAAGGAATGATTATTTCTGTAAAGCGTGACCCTTGGGCTAGCCCATCCTCCATTCTTAAAGATCTGCTCTGTGATTGAGAGCCTCTCCTCCCAAACCCATATCAAAGGGAAAATACTTGCAGTAGTTAGAAAGTTACTAGGGTAGTTAGAAAGTGGAGTCCACATATGTCTGAAGAGATTCTCTCTTTCCAAAGTGCTAACTTTGTCAAAGGAATTTCATTTTACTCAGAAAACACAAGAGGAATTCAGGAGGGCCTGGGCATACCCTCTACAACAATGATATCATGGTAACATCATAAGATTCAGGGCTGAAAGGAAACTCAATTTATAGATGAGGAAACTGAGGCACAAAGCTATCAACTGCCTGGTCCTGTTGAGGCTAGGGAACCATATGTTGAGGTTTAGGGGTGTCCAGGACCCCTAAATACCAACATGCCAGATCCTGCCAAATGAATTCGACTCAAGCCTTCTCAGCGAAAGAAAAAGTTTATTAAAGATTCGCCATATTGGGTAGAATCTTAAGACATCTCACCATTTTGTGACACTTGCATTTGACAAATGGACCAGAACAATCTGACACAGACTGAGTCTGAGCTAGATTGAATCTGAGAGCCTTTATGGAGGCGAGATGAGACTTACATACAGAAAGATTGTGGGAGGGATCTAGGGGTGGTTCTGGAGTGATGGGAGGAGGGGTTTAGGGAAGGTCTTGATGAGGAGTCTAAGGAGGATCTTGATGGAATTGGGAAGACTAGAGGTCAGACTCAAGGAATCAAGAAAATAGGATTGATGGGATCAAGGGTGGGAAGTTGCTGGACAATGGAGGGCTAGGCTAGGTTAAGAGCAACAAGAGAATCAAAACAACTCTCAGGTACCACATCTCTTCCATCAGATTGACTAACACATCAAAACAGGATAATGATAAATGCTGGAGAAGATGTGGGAAAATTAGAACACTATAGCATTGTTGGTGGAGTTGCAAACTGATCCAACCATTCTGGAGAGCAATTTGGAACTATGCCCAAAGGGCTATAAAAATGTGCATACACTTTGACCTAGCAATATCACTTCTAGGGCTGTATCCCAAAGAGATGATACAAGGGGGAAAAGGACCCGTATGTACAAAAATATTTATAGCAGCCCTTTTTGTGGTGGCAAAGAACTGGAAATCAAGGAGATGCCCATCAACTGGGAATGGCTAAACAAATTGTGGTATATGAATGTAATGGAATACTATTGTGCTATAAGAAATGAGGAGCAGATGGACTTCATAAGAACCTGGAGAGTCTTATATGATCTGATGATGAGTGAAGGGAGCAGAACCAGGAGAACATTGTACACAACCACAAACACATTGCTTCTGTGATGACTAACTCTGATAGACTTGCTCTTCTCATCAATGGAAGGTTCTAAGAAAGCTCCAAAAGACTCGTGATGGAAAAGGCTATACACATCCAGAGAAAGAATTACAGACTCTAAATGCAGATTGAAGCAAACGATTTGCTCTCTTTTTCTAAATTTTAAATCTTATTTTATTTTTGGTTTTGTTACAAGATTACATGCCATCTTGGGGGGGGAGGGGGCAGGAGAAGGAGGGAGAGAAAATTTGGAACTCAAAAACTTGTGGAACTGAGTGTTGTAAACTAAACAAAAAAATAATAATTTTTTTTTAAAAGAGTAACAGGAGATTTGGGCCTAGCAATAATGAAAGACTTTATGGCCTCAGGCGAAGGTCTTGTCAAACGGCAAGATTCAAGGAGAGTTCAAGGGGGCTCCCAGAGTCTATACCCCATCAGTCCAAGGGCATGTAGGTAGTAAGTGACAGCAAGGATTCACACCAAGGTTGCCTGACACCATACCCAACAATGTTTCCTCTACAGATGTTACCTTGGATCGTAGATTTAGAGCTGGAAAGGACCTTACAACCCTGTTATTTTACAGATCAGCTTGCAGAACAACCTTCTGTAAGGTTGCAGAACAACCCTAATGACATAAATACTGCAAGTACTTTATACCACTTCTGCCGATGAGAAACCCAGGACTTAGAGAATTTAAGTGCCCTGCCTGTGGTTGCTCAGCTAGTGAGTCCTAGAAACAGAATTCAAACTCAAGTCTTCTGACTTCAAGTCCAATATTCCTTACTTTTTTTGTTTTTATTTTTTAACTGATATGTTCTGTTTTTATGTCACAGTCATTTACAAATGTTCCACCATACACCCTTATCTAGCTAGTCTTCATTTGCAACAAAAGATTACCCTAAAAAAAGCAGTTCAGCAAATCTGACCAGCATATCAACCATATCCTCGAGCCCCTTACCCCTCAAAGATCTATAGCTACAGAGCTTATAGATTCAGGAGGACCTTAGAGACCATCTCATCCAACCCTACATTGTGTCTTTATTCCACGCTGCTCCAACTCTGGTTTAACAAGGACACCTTTTGGAGCATGACAATCAGCTGTTGCTGTTCAGTCGTGTCCGACTTTCTGTGACTCCCATGGACCATCCTGTCGATGGGGTTTTCTTGGCAAAGATGTTGGAGTGGTTTGCCATTTCTTTCTCCAAATAATGTTAGTTTTGATCCTAAATCAAACAAATGTAAGCCAAGTTTCCTCTCAAGGGCTTGGAGTTGGTTAAATACAATCCAGGGTGTTTGTGGCACTTATTGATGAAGATTTCATTGTATAAACAAAAGGACTAAATGAGCTGCACTTGGGAACCAAACAAGAAGGAAGAAATATTAACCTAAGGTATAATTCACCTTCAAGATTTATTCCTTTTCTGGGCCTAATCAACTCAACGATTGCTTTTGTTTTGTTTTCTTTGTTAAAACTGCCACATCAATTTGACAAATTTAAGCTGTTACTTGGTAAAATGCCCATAGGTCCATTCGGATTCAATGTAATGATAATAACAGTGACTAACATTTGTGTAGTACTTACTATGTGACAGGCACTGTGTTAGGTGCTTTACAATTATTATCTTATTGGATCCTCACAACAACCCTAGGAACTAAGTGCTATTATTATCCCCATTTTACAGATGAGGAAACTGAGGCAAAGAAGGAGTAAGAGACTAGCTCTGGATCTCAAGCTAGTAAGTATCTAAGGCCTGATTTGAACTCAGGTTTTCTTGACTCCAAGTGGTCTTACCACTGTACAACCTAGCTGCCTTTTCTATGTAGTAGAAATATGGCATCCCTACCTACCTTTAGGAGAGGCCATAAGATCATAGATGTTATAAACTTTAGATAGATAGATCTTTAGAATTAGAAAGCACCTTTTAAAAAAAAAATCATTATTTATTTATTTAATATTTTTAGTTTTCGTCATTGATTTTCACAAGAGTTTGAAGTACAAATTTTCTCCCCATTTCTACCCTACCCCCCACTCCAAGATGGAATATATTCTAATTGCCCCATTCCCCAGTCAGCAATCCCTTCTGTCACCCCACTCCCCCCATCCCCTTTTCCCTTACTTTCTTGTTGGGCAAGATAGATTTCTATGCCCTACTGCCTGTATATCTTATTTCCTAGTTGCATGCAAAAACAACTTTTTCTTTCGAACATCTGCTTTTAAAACTTTGAGTTCCAAATTCTCTCCCCTCTTCCCTCCCCGCCACCCTCCCTAAGAAGGCAAGCAATTCAACATAGGCTGCATGTGTATCATTATGCAAAACCCTTCCGCAATACTCATGTTGTGAAAGACTAAGCATATTTTGCTCCTTCCTATCCTATCCCCCTTTATCCAGTTTTCTCCCTTGACCCTATCCCTCTTCAAAAGTGTTTGCTTTTGATTACCTCCTCCCCCTATCTGCCCTCCCTTCTATTGTCCCCCTTTTTTTTTATATCCTTCCTCTTTCTTTCCTGTGAGGTAAGATACGCAGTTGAATGTGTGTGTTATTCCCTCCTCAGGTCAAATCCAACAAGAGCAAGATTCACTCATTTCCCCTCACTGGCCCCCTCTTCCCTCCCAACAGAACTGCTTTTTCTTGCCACTTTTATGTGAGATAATTTACCCCATTCTATCTCTCCCTTTCTCCCTCTCTTAATATATTCCTCTCTCATCCCTTAATTTGATTTTATTTTTTTTAGATATCCCTTCATATTCAACTCACCCTGTGCCCTCTGTGTATATATATATATATATATATATATATATATTCCCTTCAGCTACCCTAATACTGAGGTCTCATGAATTATACACATCATCTTTCCATGTAGGAATGTAAACAAAACAGTTCAACTTTAGTAAGTCCCTTATGATTTCTTTTTCTTGTTTACCTTTTCATGCTTCTCTTGATTCTTGTGTTTGAAAGTCAAATTTTCCATTCAGTTCTGGTCTTTTCACTGAAGAAGGTTGAAAGTCCTCTATTTTATTGAAAATCCATATTTTGCCTTGGAGCATGATACTCAGTTTTGCTGGGTAGGTAATTCTTGGTTTTAATCCCAGCTCCATTGACCTCCAGAATATCATATTCCAACCCCTTCAATCCCTTAATGTAGAAGCTGCTAGATGTTGTGTTATCCTGATTGTGTTTCCACAATACTCGAATTGTTTCTTTCTGGCTGCTTGCAGTATTTTCTCCTTGACCTGGGAGCTCTGGAATTTGGTGACAATATTCCTAGGAGTTTTCTTTTTGGGATCTTTTTGAGGAGGTGATCAGTGGATTCTTTCAATTTCTATTTTACCCTGTAGTTCTAGAATATCAGGGCAGTTCTCCTTGATAATTTCTTGAAAGATGATGTCTAGGCAATTTTTTTGATCATGGCTTTCAGGTAGTCCAATAATTTTTAAATGATCTCTACTGGATCTATTTTCCAGGTCAGTGGTTTCTCCAATGAGATATTTCACATTGTCTTCCATTTTTTTCATTCCTTTGCTTCTGTTTTATAATATCTTGATTTCTCATAAAGTCACTAGCTTCCACTTGCTCCAATCTAATTTTTAAGGTAATATTTTCTTCAGGGGTCTTTTGGACCTCCTTTTCCATTTGGCTAATTCTGCCTTTCAAGGCATTCTTCTCCTCACTGGCTTTTTGGAGCTCTTTTGCCATTTGAGCTACTCTATTTTTTAAGGTGTTATTTTCTTCAGTATATTTTTGGGTCTCCTTTGCTAGAGTGCTGTCTTGGGCTATGAGGTCAGAGCTAGAAAAAAAATTAGAGAATTATATGCCTCTTTGTCATAGCAGTGGCACAATGAGTAGAGCACTGGCCCCGGAGTCAGGAGGACTGCTTGGGACCTAGGAAGGAGGGGTAGATGGGTTTATAGTGTGGTGGGGGAAGTGCCTTGGACCCCAAGGGACCCCACCCTGTTGGCTTTATTGCCCAGCTGCCCCTCAGGACTTGGATGTGGCAACTGGAACAGCATGGGGAGAACAGACTCACAACAGAACTTTATTTGGATTTTTTCTCTTTGAGTTGGGCCTTTGGGTGCCAAGAGGAAGCCTGCAATGGCAGGTTGGGGAAAAGGAGACATCCCCAAGAGAACTTTATTTAGACATTTTTGCTCTCATTGGGACATTGCTAACTAAAGCATGCCCGTGCCTGGGGGTACTGGGAGGGAAGCCTGCAGTGGCAGTGTATGTAAAAGGACACATGCTCACTTGAACACTATGATTGATTGAAGAGATTAACTTGCTGGGAACTAGGGGTGGGTCATGTTTATATTGTAAACAAGTATTTGGGAATGACACTGAATGATATGTTTTGTTTTGTTGTGAATGATTTTAGTTTCTTGCTTGATTGGATCACAATGTATAATGCTTCTATTTCTTCCAGGATCCATGGCCATTTAATTTAAATTTTTTGTTATGCCATGGAAGCTGGAGGGGGTGGATTATATTGGGAATCAAGATGGGCTCTTAGCACTTATTCAACCAAGTGCCCTTGAAGAGTTTGGCCTTTGTTTCCTTGATTAAATTAGGAGTCTTTGATGACCTCCTTGCGTCAAAAGGGAAAGCCTAGTTTACATGGGTTTGAGTGACATGTTTCTGACATCAGAGGCTTTTAGACCACGTGGATTTAAGTCGCATTTTTGTGATGCTTCTAGGTCACATGGGTGAGTGGCACGTGTGACTCACCTTTGACCCTGAACAAGATATATAAAACCAGAGGTTGGCTTTCTTTTTTCAGAGCTCTGAGTGGCAGCAGGAGTGGCACGTGACTCTGAGCCAGCCTTGTCAGCTCCCAGCTGAACTCAGATGTTGATGGTTCCTTGGTAACTATGAATTGTATTTGGTCTGTTCATAAATGTATGTTTGTAATTTGTTTGTATTTGCTCTGAAGCTGAGGGTGCTGGCTTTTCCCCCTGAGCTGAGTGAATGATATTTGTATGTTGGATTAAAGTAAGGTTGTTAACCCCTTAACGTTGCTTTCCTTAGTAAAGCAGATCAAAAGAACCTGGGCTTGCAGCATTCTGTGAGCTGGTTGTTGTTGGTTTTACACAGCCACAGCAGGGGCTAGCCAAATTGTTGAAAATGGGACCAGGAAACCCAACCCAACTCAGTAGTAAAGTAAGAGGGTCAAATAAGAGTGGTTGAAGAACCCTACTTACCAACCCACTCCACCACTGCTAGGGTAGAGGAGTTGGTCCTTGACAGAAAAGCTTTGTAGAGAAGCATTTGAAGGGCCGAGGTGGAGATTGTAGTTAATTTGACACCTCCTCATTTTGGGGCTGGGGATGGGTCAAAGATTAGCTCCTCTACACACACACACACACACACACACACACACACACACACACACAGCCTTGGTTTTAATGATTCTAGTGATTTTTTTTTTTTTTAAGGAAAAAAAGCCAACATGCTCTTAGAAGGCATATTATAAAACAAAGTTGCAGTTTTGTAGTTAAGCTGCATCTCTGCAACCACGTGCCAATTATATCTCTGTGGCCCTCTGCCAAGAAACCCTTATTGGCAGTGAGACATAAAGAGAGAAATGATGCGGCAAGGTCTTACCTCAATCACTCCACAGCCATTTAATGGGTCAGAACACAGAAATTATTAGACTGGGCCATGCCAAGGACACAGGAACCACGCCAAGGACATGGTGACCTCAACCCTTGCCCTAGGTGCCCAGTCTGGAGAGAGTATAATCTTGGTATGCCTGCAAAGCTGCTAAAGCCTTACTGCCAGGTCTACCCAGCCTTAGGAAAAGTAATGTCATGAGTAAGGTTCATTTTTGTTACCCTCCCTCCTCTCCTTAGCACCCAGTGTCCCTATTTCTCCCCCTCCAGCCACTCTCAGGTTACTTCTATATGGCACCTTTCAGAAATGTCTGGGATGTGAATGGAGGAGCATTGAATCTGGAATCAGGAGACTTGAGTTTTAGTTTGGAATCTGCTCTTTGTCAGTGTTTCATGCCACACAAGTTGTTATCTTCTCTGGGCTTCAGTTTCCTTCTCCACAAAATAAAGGGTTGGAATATATTATCTTTAAGGTCCCTTCCAGCTCTAATATTCTATGAACTAAAAAAAAATTGAGAAATACTTGTTGATTGATATTCTTGATCAATAGTTTTTCACATTGCTCTCACACCGTAATGATTCCCTACGTATCCCCACTTCACACACACCACACCACCCCAATACTTTGTAGCAATGAAGAATAGGTAGGCAGGCAGGCATCAAACATTTATTAAGAGTTTACCATGTGTCTGGCACTGTACTAAAGCACTGGGGATGCAAATACAAGCAAAAAGAAAGACATCCCTGCCCTCAAAGAGCTTATATTCTAATGGAGAAAGATAACACATAAAAAAGTACAGGTGGAAAGAAGAGGGTAAGAGGTACATGAGTTGGGGAGGGGAACAGATGAACGTATTAGGCTGTGGCTAGAAATGTCAACATCATTCCATAGCTATAGTTCACCGCCTTTTCAGAAAGAGTTGACCCACAGATAATTCTTTATTCCATGGGTGGTGGTGCATGGCTGTTCTGGGGGAGCAATTGCCTGATTAAGTCTGACAAGGAGCAGAGACTCTGGCATGCTAACTAATTAGTTTATCTCTGCCTCTTGGCTTCCTTCAGGACCCAGCTAAAATCCTATCTTATACTAGAATCCTTCCCTGATTTCCTCTCCCTTCTTAATGTTAGTGCCTTCCCTTTATTTGATTATCTCCAATTTATCCTGTATGCATCTTGTTTGTACATAGCTGTTTATATGTTATCTCCAATGCACTGTGAGTTCCTGGGGAACAGGGACTGTCTTTGGCTTTTCTTTGTATTCTAAAAGCTTAGCACAATACCTGATGCATAGTAGGCACTTCAAAAAATACTTATTAATGGATTGACTTCATTTCCCACTTGGCTGATCACCTGGACTTCACTGTTGTCTCTAGAAACTCTTTTCCTGCAAGATAAAAATTGTAAAGCACAGTGTCTGGCACATAGTAAGTGGATTTGAATGTAGGTCCTCCTGACTCCAGGGCAGGCCTTCTATCCACTGCATCACCTAGCTGCCCCTCTTCTAATTTACAATATCCTTTTGTCTGTACCTCATTGTCTCGTACCATTTGTGCTTGATTGGCATAGTGGCATCAGAAGACCTGGATTTGAATCCTGACTATGATACTTCTCAAATGTGTAGCCATGGGCAATTCAACCTCAATTCCCCCATCTGTAAAATAGAGATAATACTCTTATAAACTGACCTTACCAGGGCTGTTATGGTAAATGCACTATGTAAAACTTAAAGCCTGTATAAACATAAGTTATATTGGGATTATTTTTTAGTTGTCATCATCATTAAGCAGTTGTTTATTCACATGACTGACCCTAACTTCTCTCTTTTCTAGGGATACTCCTCCTTTCCAGCCTCTAATACTCTGTCTAATGGCCAACAGGAGCCAGCCAGCCAAAGGAATGTTGCTATGTCAGATCTTAAGCAATTGCATGTTATTATTTTAGGTGGTGGGTGGAACAATTCGGTAATGAATATAAGTCCATACCTATCTAATGTTCTTCCATGGTCTTGTCCCTCACTACATACCCTGAATATTGGTGTAATTACAGTGGTCTTTGGACTAGAAATCAAATCCTTCTGTTGTTGTTATTATTAAACCTTCCTTAAAAGCCCCAAACAAAACTGTCTCCTGCATATCAGCAAGGGCAGTATTTGCCAAAGAGGGAAACCAGGAACTGTCACCCTGCTTCAAAACTCACCCAGCCAGGTGCTGGGAACACCAGGAAGCTGTCCCTGCTGGTTTTTGGTTTAGGCACCGGTAAAGTATTTGAATACCTAAGATTTTAAAAGCTTGTTGCAAAGGTACTTCAACTCTCCAAAATGTCTCTCGCCTGCTTGCTAATGGAGGTAACTGAAATTTCCACCACCAGAATCACTCCTTTGGATTAAGACATTCTCCAAAATGTAACGCTGAAAGCATAACACGTTAAGAGATCTTTTGTCAGTCATGTTTGATTCCTTGTGACCCCATTTGTGGCTTTCTTGGCAAAGGTATTAGAGGGGTTTGTGATTTGGTAAACAGGGTTAAGTGACTTGCCCAGGGTCACATAATGTGTATCTGAGGCCAGATTTGAACTCAGAAAGAGGTATCTTCCTGACTTCAGACCTGGTACTCTATCCACTGCAACACCAGTCACGTGAAATCTTTCCTCATGGAATGGGCAAATGAGAACAATTTATTCCAGTGGCCATGAAGGCTGGAGTGCTTAGAGCCTGGTCAGTTATTGAAAACATCAAGGCATAATGGCATCGGGGTAGGAATTTTTTTTACTGCTTTCTCTTTTGGAAGACTAAGGCAATCAAGTGCCTTTAATGCGTCTTACCTTTGTTTGAATCAAGAGTCATTGATTGGAAACAATGTATATGATGTGATGCTAGTGGTTAAAGATCTTTCCCACACCCCCTTTTGCCAAGGAGGCGCTGAGCCCTCAGGGCCCTGAACAGGGTATATGAGCTTTGAGGTTGGCTTTTTGCTTTTGGGGGGCACACTCATTGGAAGAGTATTGGTGTGGACACTCTGGGTAGCTGTCAAGGAGCCCCCACCCCCACCCTCCCACCCCATCGCCACCTTTGAAAAAACCTAGATCTTGGTGCTATGGTGACTATGTATGTTATGGTCAGATAGAAACCTATCTATTGATCTGTTTATATCCTCTCCATTTGTAATTACTGTTTGTATTCTCTCTGAAGTTCAGGGTGCTGGCTTTTTCCCCTGAACTAAGTGAATGACATATATATGTTTACTTAAAGTGAGATTGTTAACCCCTTAAAGTTGCTTCCCTTAGAAAAGTAGACCAAAGAACCAATGCTAGCAGCCCTTCTGGGTGCTGGCATTATCAGCCTGGCACGGCCACAACAGCTGCTAGCAACATTGTTGTTACACAAGGTCATCCACCACATCCCAGGACGTGGCCAGTCATTTTGACTTTTGTCCTGCCACTGGACTTCCATGACTATGGAAGAGAGAGTGAGGCTGAAGACTTGTGCCACTCCACCTTCCTTCAAATCCAATTTATGAGCAAGTCATCACCTGTGATGTCATTGGTCCACTTCAAAAACAAAGGACAAACAACAGCTGCATATGATGAAGTAGGAACACTTATCAGCTAACAGGGTACAGCGTCCTGAGGGACAGGGCAGGTGCTTTTGATGTAATATGAAGAAAGGTTTGCTGCATAATGAGGAGACATGAGTGAAATCCATGAGGCCTGGGTGTCTAAGGGGCACTAGAGCTGGTAAGATGATGAGGAAAATCACTGAATTCAACTCAACAAATATTTTAAGCACCTCACATGAGTCTGATAAATGTGGTGGGAATACAAAAACAAAACAAGAAAGTCCTTGCCTTCAGTACAAGGTCATTCAAGATAAATTACAACAGTCATTATTAAATGTACTCTATGTGAAACACATTGTGCTAGGGACCGGAAGACAGAAAACAAAACTCAAACATCTATGCTTGCAAAGAATTCACATTCCACTACAGGATATGATATGTACACAGACATGTAAATAAAAAGCAAAATATAGGGGGCAAAGAGATTCAAGCCAAGTTGCAGGGAAAATTTGTGGCGGGAGAGAAAATATTTTCAGCCTGGGGTGATTAGTCTTCTCCACACTGTGTATAGAGGTGAAATTGGGGAGTTGTGTATTTAAACTTGAAGGGGATGGGGGAGAGAAAGAGCCTGGAGCCTGAGTGGAGTTCTCAGAATATTTTAGGCATCGCTTCATTGTGGCATTATGTTTTGCTCCCACAAAACAACTGCCTTGGGTTTCTTTTCTTCTGCTTAATTCCCATCCACCAGTTAACCGCACACCCATTTCTGCCCCTACCTCCTCTGAATGTGGGAGGTGGCAGCTGGGAGTCCCCAGCTGCCTCAAGGCCTGTTCCAACGAGCAGAGGCCTGTACAATCTCCCCTTGCCAGAGGTGACAGAGACTCCTTGGGCTGGGGGGCAGGGAAAAACCAGATCTCCACCAGGGTAGCTGCTCCCTTCCTACCACCAAGAGGCAGACACGGACAGAAACTTTCCTTAGGGCCCCTGACCTTAAGGTGGTTGTGGGTAGGAAAAAGTTTGGGGTAGGAAGAAGAAAAGTAGATAGTGTCCCCAGACAGGCAAGCAGGCAGGCAGGCAGTGTAGGAAGGCCTGTGGTTTCTTTCTTGTGCTTCCAAATCTTCTTGCAAGAGCTAGCTGGCAGGAGAGGCCTTCAGCTGAGCAGTTTGCGGGGCTTTCTCTCAGCTACAGGACCACACACAGATTAAGATCAGGGGACTTTGGGATTCTCCCACGTGGTGGTGGGCATGCTGCTCAGACTCTGCTAGCAGAAGTACATCTGGACTTGACATCATCACTGCCCCCTACCCAACGCTTAGGTCAGGGGTATGCTGGAGACAGCTTGCACTGTCTGGAGGGAGCAGACTATTAAAATTTCAGTATGAGTGCCTACACCTCAGAAATCTGCAAAGCGTACAAATCAGGGCTTGATTTATCATTTTGCTGATTGCGTGGACTCAAGGAAGTGATGGAGAAAATATTAATAATACAGATTAAACTTAAAATTAGGAAGCCAATTGTTAAATGTCTATCAGCACAGGGCTCAGAAGTGGAGGGAGATAGAGAACTGGGAGAGAAGGGAGGAGGGGAGGACTGGACCTAAGAGTTAAAGTGGGGCCTTTGCCTAAACATGGTCCCAAGGAGAGCTCTGAAAAATTTCCAATAGATCCCAGCAAGCTCGGGTAAGGGAGAAAGTGCTAGTTGGGGGTTATAAAAAGTTTAGTTCCACTTAAGCAGCTGTTTCAGTAGTACTAAACACATGAGGTGATGCCCTGGAAGATTCTGAGACAAGGCCGTTCCCGTTTTGGAGCTATTTTTAAATCACAAGGTCAAGTTACAGACTGGTTAATTAACAAGTGGACCAAGCTGCTCTGGATGCCAGGCAAACCAGCCTGGCATGAGCCTGGAAGGAGGACTAGCAGCCAGCAGATTTTTAGGTCATGGACACTGCCAGGGCAGGAGAAGAGCCAAGCCAGATGTAAAGAATTCAGTTCAAACATCATAGAACTGTGAAAACACTAATACTTTAAAAATCTGCTTTGCTTTGTGCTACCCCCATTTTAAAAGAGCCCTCTTCATGTGGTGTTCTCCCCATCCCAGTAAATTGAGCACTCCAATTTTTAAAAAATGTGTTTGATACCTTTCATTTTAACATCACTTTATTTTTCAATTTGTACTTCTACTCAGAGAGTCATCCCAATTAATAAAGAATAAAAAGAAAGGCAAAAAAAGTAGTTAAACAAAACTAATCAGCATGGCAATCAAAGTTGACAGTACATTCAGTGTTCTGCAGCCATAGTCCACCACCTATGAAAAGAAAGGGGGAGAGGTGCCTTCTCACATCTTTTGGGGGCCAAGCTTGGTCACTATAATTCCATAGCATTCAGGTTCGATTGTTTTGCTATTATTTTTTTCTCATTTTCATTGTTGTAGCCACTGTGTATATTCTTTTCCTGGTTCTTCTTAGTTTACTTTGTATCAGTTCAAACAAATTAACCCATGTGCTTCTTTCTGTTCATCATATTCATCGTTTCTCAAAGACGGTAATATTCCATTATGTTCATGTAACCTGATGTGTTTGTTCATGCATTCCTCAATTGATGGGTAATCTATTTTGTTTCCAAGTCTTTCATTAATTCTTTTCTAAAAGTATCATGGAAATTGACCTACTACAAAATGTCTGGTAAGAGTATCAACTTAATTTGACTAATCTTGCCTCTGAAGTTAGGCTTTTCAAAGTGAATTTTTGTTACTTTGGCTCATGTTTAAATGTTTAAAATGTTTAAATGTTTTCGATTTTGTTTGTTTGTTTGTTTCAATATAGCATGAAGCCCTGTTTGTTTTAATATAGCATGAAGGCCAAAAAGATCTTTATTAAAAGACCAAAGTGAAGAACTCCATCATGTTGGATATATCTTCTAAAGACACCCATGGTCGAGGATTGCTCTGGATGAGAGAATGGGGAAACTCACACCAATGAGTTCAGGTTCCATTAATCTTTTGAAGGTTAAAGATATGAAGTCATCCCTTTTTGCATATGCAAACATAGAGACTATTCTGCAAGCTCCTTCACAATTCCATGTATTTTGAAGCAACCAGTACTTATTGGGTGGAGCTAGTCAGTGGAATGAGTTCCTGGGGGACAGTGAGGGGCAATGAAGAGGGCCAACTGTGGAGCTGGAGGACTTGAGTCCAAATTGACTCTGTCACCAGCCATGTGACTTTAGACAAGTTCTTTCATCTAATCTGACCTCAGTTTCTTAATCTGTAAAATGAAGGGTTAGACTAGAAAGATGGTCTTTGAGGTTCCTTCCAGTCCTAAGCCTTTGATCTTATGAACATCACCACATAATCATAGCCTGAAGGCAAGGACTGCCTTTTGTTCTGCCTTGGTATTCCCAGTGCCTTGAAGATGGTAGGTGATTAATAAATGCTTGTTAGGTTAGATTGGATTGAATTGGAGGGCCTACTATGCGCTTTGGTATATTCTCCCCCAATGTTGTGGATTTATATTCTTTCACTTTGGATCGGTCATCAAATTTTTCTATTCTAGCAACTCATTTCTGTATTAATTCTGGTGGCAGCTTCTTGCTATTGATTTAGGAAATTTCTCTAACTCTCACTATTTCTGTTCGACTTTAAAACATGACTCTTGGAACTTCATAGAAACCTGCAAAACACTTTCAAACAACATTTCCTTTATCATGTAATAACTAAACATCTTTTTCTCACTAGGGAGCTCTTCCAAGAAAATGGAGTCTTTGTTTTTTAAAAGCTGGTGGCTTCCTTATTCCCCACCTGAGATCATAATTGTTTTGCAACCTCACAATCACTTCACAGCAGTCTTGTTTGTCCAAACTTAATCCTGTTTTTTATGCAATTTTCCCCAGTGATAGTGATGCAATGGAAAATAGGTAAATGGGAAAATATATGCCATGAAGAGGAAACTGTTTCTACCTAGAATATTTTTCCTTTTTATTATCTTTACTGTCTTTATATTTTAATAAGCAAATAGGATAGTTGGACTATATAAATAACGCAATAAAAATACATTGCAGTACGTACTATAATATAATATATCTGTACAATGACTATAATATAAATTCTATATATTCTATATATATTTTATTACTTCAGCTTTTTATAAATATGTCAAAACTTAGGTTTATTTTGACCTTCATTTTATTTCTTCCACTAGCATCCTACATATCATGGAGTGAAAGTATCCTTACCTTCTTAAAGGCTGAGGAGGGGGGAGGGAGGGCAGAGGTCAAAATCCCCCAATTGAATGTAAAGCTCCTGGAGGGAAGGCAGGACTTTTTTTGGGGGGGAGGGAGCAGCTTTTCATTCCTAGTGCCCTACTCATAGTAGGTGCTTAAGAAAAGTTCATTGGATTGAATTGGATTAGGTCCTATAGCGCTAAGAAGGCTTCAATCATAGGTCTACTGATAGACTTTCTGTATTTGACACTTAAGGAGTAGGCTAGGTAAGTGTGGAGAGGCTGTTCATCAGCAGGATTTCCACCATGTAAAATTTTTTCCTTTAATGTCAGCAACCCATGACTCTATCTACTATGGTATGGAGGGTATCGTTTTTGTCAATGGGGGACTATCCATACTGGAATTTTGAACTTAACACTTTCTGTCTTTGAAATATGGAACTTGAAAAAGATTCAGGTATTTTTGTGAAATTTAGAAAGCCCACCTACTAATTTCACAGTTGGCTGTTCTGAAATTGATTGTTAATTACTGATTGACTAATAGTTAAGAGTTTTAGTAATCACTATAACCAACTTCTAGGACTGAGATTTGAATTTATTTCATATAGGATTTGGTGGAAAAGTTTGTGAAGGTTGTGAACACAGCTGAGACTGGACCTGCCTCTTGAGGGAGATAAAAAAGATGGATGAAGGATGATTTAACCTGTTCAGGAGGTGTTTTTCCTAGAACTAGGTCTCTGATAAAGGAAGGAGAGCTCATGGTGGTATCTGGTTGGGGACTTTATAGAATATGCTGTTCAATTCTATGTTTTCCTTGTTACTATGACTTCTGGAGACACACCCCTCCCCCTTTTTGTAAGTGTAATAACAAGCAAAGTGGGACCTTTTGTTGTCTTTTGTTTTGGAGTGCTTCTCAGCACTAAGGCAATCAAGTGCCTTTGAGTCTTGCATTTGTTTCAATCAAGAGTCTTTGAATCAGGAGTCTTTGAGGACCTGCTTAAGTCACAAGAAAGCCTAGGTCGCATGGGTTTGAGTTGCATGGTTGTGATGCCTCTGACCCTGCAGAAGTGTATACATAGTCTGAGGTTAGCATTTTGCTTAGGACTTTCACTCACTGAAAGAGTGTTGTGTGATTTGACCAGACAAGACTCTGGGTAGCCATTGGAGCCCCCCTGGCTTTGAAAAACCCAGATGTTGGTGCTTCTCTCTCTCTGGTAACTGTGTATGTATTGCTATGGTCAGACAAGTAGAAGCCCGCCTGTTGTTTTGTGTTATTTTGCTCTGTTTATAATTTCTGCTTATAATTTCTGTTTGTATTTGCTCTGAAGTTCAGGGTGCTGACTTTTCCCCCTGAACTAAGTGAATTATATATGTATGTTTAATTAAAGTAAGATTGTTAACCCTTTAAAGTTGCTTCCCTTAGAAAAGCAGATCAAAGAACCTGTGCTAGTAGCCCTCCTGTGTGCTGGTGTTACTGGCCTTACACAGTAATGCTGCAAGTAGCATTGTTGTTACAGTAAGTAAGCATAACTATGGACCAATCAGAGTCTGAGTTTAGCTGGCACTAGTAGACTTTATATAATAAACTTATGTAATCAAACTAAAGGTGGCTCTGACTATAAGGTATGTCTTTGGTTAATGAAGGGCCACTGATCTCTATTAATGGTATTTGCCAGCCTTGCCAATAAATAGATTTGGCTTGGACTTTTGTGCCTCAGTTTCTCTTTATTGCAGATTTTTACTGCAACACTATTAAAATTTATTTTTCTTAGAGGAAATAGATTTTTTTTTGCATTTTCTTCTCAGAATGCCTTATATTAATAACTTGGTATACACATATTTTGATATAATATATTTATTCTGGTTATTATATAATCTTTCGTCAAAATACAGCTTTTTTACTTTCCTGGAAAATATAGCTAAATAGCCTTTTTCTCCTCTCTAAGCAACACTTAACAATATAATTATCTTTATTATCTTTATATTTTAATAAGCAAATAGGGTAGTTGGATTATATAAATAACAATAATATTAATACTAATTACCTTGTTCAAAGTCAAACCAATTGTCTACACATTTGAATACCAGCCATTGTGATGGAGCTGCAAAGGTCTGTTAGGAATCTTGAGACACAGGCAAATTGGACTCTGAGGATATCATTTATTGGTCTAGCTCCTCTACCAGTAAACGGCAGTTGTTCCAAAGCTCAAAGAAATAGGATAGAGTAGGATAGGGTGTCAGGAGGACTCCATTTCAAACCATCCTGATGATTTGCTTAACATGGAAGACAGCAGAGGAAGTGTTGCACCTTCATTTTATGGTACTGGCTAGAGGCCCAGAATTCTTGGGAGCTAGAGGAGTAGTGGATAGAATTCTGGACCTGGATTCAGGAAGACCTGAGTTCAAATATGGCCTAAGACAATTGCTGGCTTCGTGACTCTGGGCAAGTTGTTTAACACTCTGCCTCAGTTTCCTCATTTGTATAACAGGGATAATAATAGTGCCTACATCCCAGAGTTGTTGTGAGGATAAAAATTAGGTGTTTGTTAAGTGCTTTGCAAACCTTAACAGCTATATAAATGCTAGTTCTTGTTGTTATCACAAGAAGAAAATATGTGCCAGAACAAATCAGAAGCAAACCACCCTGCTTGAACTCTGGTCATTTTCCATGGAAAGGTGCTGGAAGATTATTACATTAATATCTGGCACATATGAACTGTAGAAATGAAAGACTTATAACCCAGTTAAAAGCAATGAAAAAAAAAGAATATGCAGAACGGAATCCAGAAAACAGAAATTCTAATGTAGACTTGCTTATTCGGCAATTGAAAGACAAAGTCAAACATTAAGATAAATCAATACATGACCCTATCAGGTTAGATTATTTCTAATTTATCCTGTATGTAGCTTCTTTGTACATAATTGTTTGTGTGTTGTCTTCCACCCTTCCCTCCCCCTTGTTAGACTGTGAGCTCCTTGAGAGCAGGGATTATCTTTTGCCTTTCTTTGTATCTTAAAGTGATTAGCACAGTGCTGGGGTACATAGTAGGTACTTAATAAATGTTTATGGACTGTCAGCCATGATGACACTTAATTGGTCACCAAGCCAGAGCTCTGTGGATATATTAGAAGGGAAAGTCCTCAGGCCAACTTCTTCTTGCCAGTCTGGAGGTATAAGGATTATTCTCTGAGCTCTGGTTGTATTTGTGGTGGGACACCCTTTTCCGAATAGGGTCTGGTCTCATAAGCCCAAGGCTGCCTAGACAGTCCACTGTCTGAGATGAAAATTGCTCCCTGTTTGTATCTTCTTTCTTTTGGTACAGGGCCTTGTGAAGATCCCAAAAGACATCTGGTGTTTTCCCAGCCACCCCGCTCCCCACTGTGGGCATCTGAGCAGTGGGATGTTGCTTACAGAGCAGAAGTGGTTGCAATTCTGCAGCAGCAGACTGGACAAGACAGAGAGACCACTGAAAGGAAGAACACTTTTGGCTATGATGGAGGCTATACTCAGCGGAGGCAAAATGTAAAATAATAACCAATGAGCAGCTCTGTTGCAAACACCCCAGTGAGACTTGAATATTTGCTTCTCAGCAGATTGTAATCATTCTTATGAATCCTTATTACCTAACAATAAAGTATTGCTTGTACTCCCAGCGTGAGATTAAAATGGCTTGCTCCATACCTGCTTCAAGTTTGTACCCAGGGTACCTTCTTAGCTTTCTCCCTCCAAACCTCTCTTTCTCATGCTGGGAAGGACTTCTTAGACCAGAGTTAAAATGGAATGGAAGCACTGAGAGTCTAGTTCTTCTAGTGAGGGAATAAGGAATCTCAGAGCAATGAACCCAGGGCAAACCATGAAGGTAGAACACAGATTGGTTAGACACCAGTCCCTGTAGCCCTGCCTGGTAGGGTCTGGCTAGATGCTATGCTGGATAAATAGGGACTGATGGAAAAAACAGTTTCTCTCACCTGGAATGAGGGATTAAATATGGGACAAGGGAAGCCTGGGATTTTTTGCTTTCCTAAAAGAGGAGAGAGAGACTGGGCAGACATGCATTAGTGATGAGCCAGTTGCAAGGAAGGGTTCTGCTACCCTCAAATCAATCTAATTATGAGCAGTTGGAGCCTTATGTTATTCACTTAAGGAGTTATCTGCCTGCCCAGAATATTCTGTTTGCCCTGCTGTGGTTTATGGTGAAGTTATACACTCTCCACTTTCACTTCTTTGTGTTATCATTGCATGGCAATAGGCATCAATACTGTCTGATGTTTCCCCACCCTATTGAAGCCTTGTTTATTTTCTGTCTATACTTTCATAATGAATTTTGTATCCAGATAAAGATAAACTGGTGAGTGAATGCTTACTATAGAGAGTGGAATATGCAAGGAAAAGAAGGTTAAATAAAGGGGAACTTGAGACCAATTGCAATTAATTTGAAGTTTCTACTAAGCTTTCTTGCTCACTGACCAAAAAGGGGCTCCAATAATTAATTAATAACAACAGAGGCAGTTATAATAGTGATTCAGCATCAGATCGTTCCATCAGAAATTATTAAGAACATGTCATAATAATTTAAAAACAATACTTTTAATATATACTACCATATAAAATACTGATAATCTTCAAACTGCATGGAATCAAAAACTTTCAAAATATATATATATATATCTGACAGAAGAAATTAAACTCAGGTAAGAAAAAGATGAGATACATGTCATGCCTGTCAACCCACTTGCTACTAAAGTTGTCCCCAAAATGCTTTCAGTAAATTTAGAGAAGGTGAGGTTACATCTTGATAATCTTACTTTAAAAAAAAAAAAGCAATCATTTTGTCTTTTTGCACAGTAGCCTGAAGGACATCAAATATATAGAAGTAATAGCCAGCCAGGGACTTGTCCTATTTGTAACTGAATCCCACCAACAAAGTTGAGAACAACATATTAGCAGCAATAACTAACATTTATATAGTGTTTTGGAGTTTGTGAAGCTCATTACATATAAATAAAATAAAAAAGAAAGGTAGCAGTGGAGACCAAGGAAACAATTACAGACACCATTGATGCACATTTAAAACATTTAAACAAGCTTATTAAAAGGCACAGGACAACATTGGAAGGCTCAGAAATGGGTAGCTGAGATATCCAAAGCCAATCCAAAGCCAAAGAAGGGATCTGAAGTGTTGGATTTACCTTAAGAAGCCAGAGGAGGGAAGAGGAGAGAAATAATTCTGGAGAAAAGCTCTCTGAAGGAAGAAAGTGCTAAAGATAAGCATTCAAAAGCTGAAATGCCAAAGGATTATAAGGACTTAGAAGTCTCTACTGAACAGGAGAAAGATGCTGGAGATATGAAAGATGGATCACTTTTCAAATCAAAAAGAAAACCGAAGAAGCATAAAGAGTCACAAAATGGGATAGGAGGTCATACCATTTGGGCATACTATCCAAGACTGAATAGATGGAATTGAAAAAAAAAATTTATTTGGCTCAGCAGAAAGCCAGTATGGCTTCTTTCAAAAATATATCCTAAATAAAGTCTGAAAATTTAGGGCAGATAGACACAGACTCTGAAATAAAAAACAGCCATGCAAATACTGAAGAATGTCAGCCTCCTGAGAAGGTTAACACAATGGGATGCAGTTTGTATGTGGATTGATTGTGAAGATCATTAGCATGGAGCACCCCCTCCCCCCCCCAAGCAGGAAACACCTCCAGGCAACCTTGGCAGTGATATCTGAAGTTGTTTCTGTTGATGTGCTAGAAAGAGATATGGAGTGCCATGCTAGCTTTAAAACTCCAGAGGATGTTTCAAGCAGCAATCAAAGCACATGAAGAAATTAAAAAGAAACATAATTGGAAATGTGAGATCCTCTCCAGTGACCATGAACAGAGACACTGGCAGAAGATTTTAGTAGATGGGCAGGCTAAATTTAATCAACCTTGTGAAATCAAATGTGGAACAGAGAAGTTAATCAACAAAGCTGAAATAAATTAGACTGGCCAAGATTCAACAAGCAAATCAACACATTAGGTTTTCAGAATGTGATTGAAAAGATTTGAATTTTGCTTTACCTTGAGGACTTTTAAGTTCACTGAATACTTTTGTTGTTGTCATTATTTGTCCTTTTTTCTCAAAGAGGACCATAAGGTCAGGGAGGTGATACCATGACATGCAAATGAAGTGAGGGAAGGCTGTGTAAAGTCACCAGCCTCACTTTCTCCTCCAGAGCCATCTGGGTCCACTGGCCAGATACAGATCAGGATGACGATGACTGGGGATGCAGTGGGAGACCTTGGCTTTATTAAGCTAAGGTCTTTAACAGGTCTTAGTTTGACTAAGGCAACACCCAATTAGTGATTAAGGCTCGGTTAGAAATGAGGCAGAGAATGGACTCTTTAACCTAGGTTAAAAAAAATCAGTCTGGGAGGGGAAGACTCTCTGGGTTTCTGGACAAAACAGAATCAATTGCTATTTACACTTACTCTGAGCCAATCAGGGCCCAAACAATAACCAAGTAGGTCTTGGGCTGGGTCCTATTGTAGGCCAATCAATGAGAGCCAGAGTGATTTGAAGTTAAGGTTGGTTTTTCTTTCTTCTCTCCTTCCCTTCCCCCTGTCCACATAGGGTATCATACCCTTACCTGTGGGTGCTCTGTTCAAAGGAAAATCTTGCAAGGTATCTTTCAGTTTGCAGGCTAGATTTCTTTCTTAAACCCAAATCACTTTGACTCTGGTTGATTGGCTGACAACTGAATACTTTTACTCTTCTTAAGAAGTCTGTTTCTTTCTGTTTCCTTTTCATCATGGTACTACAAAATGTTGTTTTAAAAGCCAATCTTTAGTTGAATTAAGTTTAACTACTTTGAGACTGTAGATATGGATTTTTCTTTAAAAATATAGCTTTTTTTTCCATTTAGCATTTTTGGATAATTTATGTAAATCAATTGATCAAATAGCTAATTAACAACTAAATGTGTTTTAAGGGAAATAAAAGAAAGGAACTGGAGATTCTGAAAGAAGGTGAGTGCATTCTAGCCATAGGAGAAAGCCTGTGCAAATGCATGGAGAAGAGATAGAATGTCATATACAAGGAATAACAAATAGGCTTGTTTGGGTAAATCAAAGAATTCATAAAGGAGAAATAATACAAATTAGCCTGGAAAAGTAGGCTGGAATAAGATTGTAAGGAGGGATTCAATGCCAAGCTGAGGAGTTTTTCTTGATCCTAGAGGCAGCAGGAAGCTATTAGATCTTGAGCAGAGGAGTGACATGGTCAGACCTGTACTTTAGGAATATCACCTTGACAGCTGTATATGGGATGGATTTGAGGGGAAAGTAACTCCAAGTATGGAGAACAATTCAGAGGCTATTGGACCAGCCCAGTTAAGGAATGATGATGAGAATCTGAACTAGGGGTAGAGGCCATGTAAGGAGAGAAAAGGAAGGATAGATATGAGAGATGTATATGTAGAATCTATGAGACAACAATTGGTTGGATAGGGAGAGTAAGGGAGAGTGAGTAATCAAGCAGGAATCAAAGACTATGGATATGGATGACTGGAAGAGAGGCAGTACCTTCTGCATATATAGAGAAGTTAGGGAGAGCAATGGTTCTGGAGGAAAATTAATGAGTTTTGCTTTAAAATTGTTGAATTTGGGAAGGGAAATTATCCAGTAGGAAAACTGGTGTTATGGGACCAGACCTCAGAATAGAAAGACTAGGACTGGATATATAGATCTGGGAGCCATTTGCATAGAAATTATTATTATTAAGCCTATTTGAGAGCTTATGAGATCATAAAGGTCATTTTATGAGATAAGAAAGGGCAGAGCACGAGGGTAGACCCACAATTAGGGACTGGAACATGGATCATGACTTAGCAACAGAAAATGAAAACATAGCTACAACTCTCCATCACCATTGAGCTAGAATCCCAGCAAAGCAGACCTAATAGAGTTACATTGGCTCATCAGGGAGTGTAAAATAGTGCGATGTTTAAAAAGTTCAAGAGACGTAACTACTGGGTAATAATCATTTTATTAATAATGCTAGCATTTTAATAAAAGAGGTCAGTGGCACTCTTGAATGCTAAGGACCATTATGGCAGTATGCTCACAGATTATGTGCCCTCGGAAAAAGGGTATTCCTGAGGGTAGAAATCAACTCTGATCGGTTAATAGTTAATGAGAGAATGGATATTACAATGAGGGGCTGGACTTATTCTAATGAACTTTGATTGTTTCAGTTCTAAATTACCCCTAGCCTTGGGCAATCTAATCAAAGAATTTATCCCAACCCAAACCTGAGTAGAACACAGTGGAATTACATTCCTTGTAAAGTTGGGTTGGGATCTGCACAAGATTGAGGAGAATTAATTTAATGTCCTTCAAGAGAATAAACTTTGAAATGAGGACTATAGAAAAAGGGGGAATTCTGGATCTCCCCAAATCATTGGTTATTAATAATCATTTCTCTTAATAATCAGCTTCAGTGTAGCCATCCATTACTACCAAGCTAGCCTGAAAAGAGTGAGATAATCATACTTCCATAAATATCAAGCACTCAAATTCTTGTCCTCTTACTACCAGGACTTGACTCAGTACCTGAGCCTTAGGCACCAGGCTTCTTAGTGTGTATTGGGGAAGACATTGTTAGACTAGATTTCTGAGGTCCATTTTAACTCTTTTAATCTATGAGTGTATGAACCTATTGAAAGGACCTCTATAGTAAGTCCATTTGTAAGGTAAGCCCCTAAATTTACCATTTATATAAAATGGATTTTTATATCAGATTCTATAAAGTAAACTATCATAAAATCACAAAGAGGCCATCTCATCCGACCGGTATCTAAGCAAGTCTCCTTTACAATATCCTTAAAAAGCGGTCAACTAATCTTTGCTTAAAGGTTCTAGAAGCAGCCCATTCTAATTTTGGGTAGCTCCATGATTAGGGTATACTTATGTCATCGTGGATCTTCACAGGCTTAAAGCTAGAGAAGACCTCAAAGGGACCTAAGTTGTTCAACTCCTTCATTTTGTTGGTGTCTAGAGAAGTTAAGTGATTTGCCCAGTTTCCCACAGTTGGTGAGTAGCAGAGCCGGAGTTTGCGGCCAGCTCCTCTGATTCTAGAGACAGCACTCTTACCACTCTGCGTGCTGCCTCTTGGGGAATAGACTGGATCAATAAATAGTTAATGTTGGTCACACCCACAAAATAGGAGTAAATTGGTCATTCTGAAACAGTTAATTTCTGTCTCCTTCCCCTACCCCTGTGATTCTTTTATAGAGTTAATGTTATGCTTGCATTTCCTGCACTTGCTAATAAAATATCTCCTTTTGTGGGTCTAGATAATAAGGACAAAGGCAGAACTTTAGAGAATGTGTGTGAGGGAAACTCCCAGGTGTGAGGGCATTAGCGATCATACTTTTTCCCAAATGTCCCATCCTGAGATTTCATGCCTCTTAATTATTTTAGCTCTGCTCCGTCATCCAGGTAACTGAGATGTTACTGCCACCCCTAACCTCTAGGGACACTCTCGTGTCCCTGGACTCTCTTGGGTTAGACTTCAGACAAATTCCTTTTCCCCTTAGTTCAGAGGAGAGAAGATGAGGGTTTTGCAAAATCAGTTTTATCAGATAAAAAAGAAAATAAAACAATTTTAAAGCACGGTAATGGATGAGATAGCAGGGTACAGATAATTATCCTAAGGTAATTACACACTGTAAATAAGCAATGTGTTATGTCCAGAACTGAACAGGAGGAAGAGATCATGTTGGGTTGCCACTGGGAAATTGTAAAGTTCTTTTAAGAACCCCAAGGGTCCCCCCAAAACAAAGGCTCCTCTTCTCAACACCAGGATTTTACTAGTTTTGTTGTATGTCAATGAATCATGGAATGACATAGCGTCTGGATCATTAGAAATGAGCATCACTTATGGACAGTGGGGAGGTACACTGTGGGCATGAGAAGGCTGCAGAACATTATAAGCACAAATTATGAACACAAACCAGGGTAAAAGATGTGATCAAAGAAATGTATGTGTGGAAAAAGAAGACAGGCAGCATTGTACAGAGGAAAGATGGCCATCTTTGGAGTTGGAAGAACTGGGTTTGCATCCTGCCTCTGGCACTTAGTACCTATGTAACCTATGGCAAGTCATTTTACCTCTATGGGCCTCAGTTTCCCAGCTGTAAAACACATTGGACTAAATGCTTCTAAGGCCCCTTCAGGTTCTAAATCTATGATCCTGTGAAGATGAGATGCTCATGTGTAAGAGTAGGATGGCTGGAAAGTGCTAGTTTGTGAAGAGTTGTAACTCTTCGCAGCAGTTGCTCCTGGAGGCAATATAGAGCCACTAGAATTTGTTGAGTAAAGGTGTGACATGGTCAGACCTGTGCTTTAGGAAAACACTTTGGTGGCTGTGTGGAAGATATTTGTGTGGAGAATATTTGGTGTAGGAAGACAAATTGGGAGGCTATTGCAATAGAAATAAAGTTATGTTACTATTTTTGGGCATGTATATTTTTAATGAAAGGAAAACTTATTTTCCCTGTTGAGATGTCTCAAAATATACAAATTCTAAGTTTTCCCATGATTTACTTTCTCCAAAAAAAAATTTCAGGGCAATTTGAAATGAATATGAAAATATGAAAATACCTGAAAACAAGTGCCAATAATAAAAATTCTCCTATACCTTAATTAGCATACTGCTCTCCCAGGTGGCATTAATACTTCATTAATATTTTACATTCACCACATGTTCAAGGACACATCTGTAGGAACCATTTGCCATTATTTTTAGTGTATATTTCAACATCAAAGGGAAGAGAAGACATCAAGTGCAGCATGCTAGCAAAACTCAGGAAAAAATCTGATCTAAAATATAGTTAAAGTGTTCCTATTCAATTAGGAAGATGGTGATGTCCTCTCCACTCATCCTACCCCACTCCCCACGCCAATATCTCTCTGTTCATCAAACTGCAGATAAGAAATATAATTAAGTAGATTAGCATATCAAAACCCATTTCCTTTTTTACCTCCTCAAGTAAATATTTAGAAATTGCCAAGTTCTGAACAGAAATAAACAATACCTAAACTTGTCTAAATAAAAGTAATTTTAAGTTTGTTTATTTTTTCAGTTTATTTTTTTGTAAATAGCATTTTATTTTTCCAATTAAATGTAAAGATAGTTTTCAACATTCATTTTTATGAGATTTTGAGTTCCAAATTTTTCTTCCTTGCTCCCTCCCTTCCCTCCCCCCTCCCCAAGATGGCAAGCAATCTGATACAGGTTACACATGTGCAATCATTGAAACGTATTTCCACATTGGTCATGTTGTGAAAGAAGAAACAGAACAAAAGGGAAAAGCCACAAAAAACAACAACAAAGAAATGAAAATAATATGCTTCAATCTGTATTCAGACTCCACAGTTCTTTCTCTGGATGTGGACAGCGTTTTCTGTCATGAATCTTTTGGAATTGTCTTGGATCACTGTACTGCTGAGAAGAGCTAAGTCAATCATAGTTGATCACCACACAGTGTTACTATTACTGTGTACAATGTTCTCCTGGTTCTACTCACTTCACTCAGCATCAGTTCATGGAAGTCTTTCCAGGTTCTTGTGAAATCTGCCTGCTCATCACTTCTTATAGCATAATAGTATCAGTAGTATTCCATTACATTCGTATACCACAACTTGTTCAACTATTCTCCAATTGATGGGCATCCCCTCAATTTCCAATTCTTGGCCACCACAAAAAAAGCTGCTATAAATATTTTTGTACATGTGGGCCCTTTCCCCTTTTTAATGATCTCTTTGGGATACAGAGCTAGTAGTGTTTTTGCTGGATCAAAGGTCAAAACCCACTTCTTATATTCAATCACAATCTCTATGACCCAAATGGTATAGTGTAGGAAACAGCTTATCGTGGCCTTTTCATTGTCGTTTGATGGCAACTGAGAGCTCAGAGTGTGCATTATGAAGCCTGAGAAGCAAGGCCTGTGGTCTTGTAAAATCATGTGGGAAAGAAGACAGGTTTAGGCGGCCTTGGGTATATGTATGTTTGACAAAATGCACTTCTCACCAGAAAGTGATTGTAAAGTTAATGGCTCCTTCAATGATGAATGAAAGGGGTGCATATTAAAATGTAAATGCAGAATCCTTAGGATCATAAAAGTTGTAGAATTTGATAAGGACTCCATGGTACTGAGTGTTTGTATTAGGAAGAAATGTTGGTGAATTTTTGAATAAGGGAGATTACATATGTGTGTGTATATGTGTGTGTGTGTGTGTGTGTGTGTGTGTGTGTACATATATATATACATACATACACATCCATACTGCATGGAATGAAGTGGTATTCAAGTGGCCTGCTGTTTCTAAGATGAGTAGTGATATGAAAACATGATGGATACTTTCAGAGAATTAAAGCACAGATAAAAGAGAGTGAATCTAAGATGGTGACTCAAAATGGCAGGACCAAGGCCAGTGCTGCCTAGAATAAAATCATAGATTCATAGAATGTCAGAGTTGGAAGGAATCAAAGAGGCCTTCGAAATCAATCTCTGCCTAGGCAAAAAATTTTCTCTATAAACCCCTGACACATGGTCATTCAATCTTTACTTTAAAACCTCCAGTCATAAGTAGTCAACTAATTCCCAAGGCAGTCCATTACACTTTTGGATAGTTCTTAAATATTAGGAAGTTCTCCTTTACATTAAACATATCTTCCACCCTGCAACTTCTACCGGATACTCCTAGTTCTGCTACCAACATCTAAGTTAGTGTATATCTGGAAACTGGATAATTCTTATCATCTTCTTCTCTCACTTCTGCCTTTCTGCCATCAACAATGCGGAAGTAGAAGGGTCACCACCATCCTTTTCTAAGTATTCACAAAACATCCCTTTAATAAAGTATTCTAGAATCCCCCACCCCCACAAGAAGTTAATTTACTAATTCAGTGACATAATATTCAAACTTCCAAAGGATTATTTCATAGAGATAGAAAAATAATAATAAAACTTATATGGAGAAACAAAAGGTCAAGAATCTCATGTGTAATAATGAAAAAAGAAAGGAGAAAAAAGGCTGTCCATCAGTACCAGATTTCTAAGTATATTAAAATGCAGCAATTTTAAAAACATTTTTGTCAAAACAGGGACAGCTGGGTGGCACAATGGATAGAGCCATGGGCATGGAATCAGAAAGACCTGAGTTCAAATCTAGCCTCAGATATTTAATAGTTGTGTGATGCTGGGCAAGTCACTTCACCCTGTTTGCTTCAGTTTCCTCAACTGTAAAATGAGCTAGAGAAGGACATGGCAAATCACTCCAATATCTTTGAAAAGAAAACCCCAAAATGGGGTCACAAAGAGCTGGACATGACTGCAATGACTGAATAACAATACTGGTTAAAGCAAAGAGGTAGAATGTAATGAGTGAAACAAATTGAATACGTACCATACTGAAGTAAGCAAACACTGTAATAGCACAGCACTTGATAAACCTAAAGACCTCAGCTATTTGAATAAGGACTCACCATTTGACAAAAACTGCTGAGGAAACTGGAAAGCAATTTGGCAGAAATTTAGCACAGACCATCATGTCACACCATATGCTAAGATAAACTCCAAATGGTTACATGAGTTAAACATAAAAGGTGACATCATAAGCAAATTACAGGTGCAAGGAAGAAATTACCTTTCAAATCTGTGGAAAGAGGAAGACGTCATGACTAAAGAAGTGATAGACAGAGTCACAGAAAATAAACTGGATAGTTCTTATTGTATATGATTAGAGAATTGCAATACCTTGTGGGGCAAGCTATTCTGCTTCTGGGCAGAATACTTAATTAGGATATTTTTCTCTACATTCAGCCTGAATCTGCTACTTTGTGACTTCCACTTACTGTTCCAGGCTCTGCCTTCTGGGGCCACATAAAATAAATGTAAACCCTGTTTCATATGACAGATACTCAAGAACTTGAAGAGAGCTGTGATGTCTCTGAAACTTTCTGCTCCTGGCTCTGCCTCCCCAGCTCCTTCATTTGGTCTTAAATGTAGTATGTCCTCTAGTCTATTCACCACCTAGGTCTTCTTCTTCTGGAGGTGCTCCAGTTTGTCTATGTCTTTTCTAAAATGAGATTTCTAGAACTGAGCAGTTGTAGGCTGCCCATGGTAGAGTATGGTGATACTGTTCCTTTATATACTAGGTGTTGGCCAAAATGGCCCTGCCTTATACTACACACTCTGCCTTTCTTTTTTTTTTTAATTTAGTTTTCAGCATTGATTTTCACAAGAGTTTGAATTACAAATTTTCTCCCCATTTCTACCCTCCCTCCCACACTCCAAGATGGAGTATATTCTGGTTGCCCTGTTCCCCAGTCAGCCCTCCCTTCTGTCACCCCACTCCCCTCCCATCCCCTTTTCCCTTCCTTTCTTGTAGGGCAAGATAAATTTCTATGCCCCATTGCCTACGTATCTTATTTTCTAGTTGCATGCAAAAACTTTTTTTTGTTAGTTTTGGAACATCTGTTTTTTAAACTTTGACTTCCAAATTCTCTCCCCTCTTCCCTTCCCACCCACCCTCCCTAAGAAGTCAAGCAATTCAACATAGGCCACATGCGTATCATTATGTATAACCCTTCCACAATACTCATGTTGTGAAAGACTAACTATATTTTGCTCCTTCCTAACCTATCCCCCTTTATCCAATTTTCTCCCTTGACCCTGTCCCCTTTCAAAAGTGTTTGTTTTTGATTACCTCCACCCCCACCTGCCCTCCCTTCTATCATCCCCCCCCTTTTTTATCTTCTTCCTCCTTTTTTCCTGTGGAGTAAGACACCCAATTGAGTATGTATGGTATTCCCTCCTCAGGTCAAATTTGACAAGAGCAAGATTCACTCATTCCTCCTCACCTGCCTTCTCTTCCCCTCCTACAGAACTGCTTTTTCTTGTCACTTTTATGCGAGATAATTTACCCCATTCTATCTCTCCCTATCTCCCTCTCTCAATATATTCCTCTCTCATCCCTTAATTTGATTTTATTTCTTTTAGATATCTTCCCTTCATCTTCAACTCACCCTGTGCCTGCTCTCTCTCTCTCTATATATATATACACACATATACATACACACTCATATATATATATATATATATGCATATTCCTTTCAGCTACCCTAATACTGAGGTCTCGTGAATCATACCCGTCATCTTTCCATGTAGGAATGTAAACAAAACAGTTCAACTTTAGTAACTCCCTTGCAATTTCTTTTTCTTGTTCTTTTTCTTGATTACCTTTTCATGCTTCTCTTGATTCTTGTGTTTGAAAGTCAAATTTTCTATTCAGCTCTGGTCTTTTCACTGAGAAAGCTTGAAAGTCCTCTATTTTATTAAAAATCCATATTTTGCCTTGGAGCATGATACTCAGTTTTGCTGGGTAGGTGATTCTTGGTTTTAATCCTAGCTCCATTGACCTCCAGAATATCGTATTCCAAGCCCTTCAATCTCTTAATGTAGAAGCTTCTAGATCTTGGATTATTCTGATTGTGTTTCCGCAATACTCAAATTGTTTCTTTCTGGCTGCTTGCAGTATTTTCTCCTTGATCTGGGAGCTCTGGAATTTGGCGACACTATTCCTAGGAGATTTCTTTTTGGGATCTATTTGAGGAGGTGATCGGTAGATTCTTTCAATTTCTATTTTGCCCTGTGGCTCTAGAATATCAGGGCAGTTCTCCTTGATAATTTCTTGAAAGATGATATCTAGGCTCTTTTTTGGATCATGGCTTTCAGGTAGTCCAATAATTTTTAAATTATCTCTCCTGGATCTATCTTCCAGGTCAGTGGTTTTTCCAATGAGATATTTCACATTGTCTTCCATTTTTTCATTCTTTTGGTTCTGTTTTATAATATCTTGATTTCTCATCCAGTCACTAGCTTCCACTTGCTCCAATCTAATTTTTAAGGTAGTATTTTCTTCAGTGGTCTTTTGGACCTCCTTTTCCATTTGGCTAATTCTGCCTTTCAAGGCATTCTTCTCCTCATTGGCTTTTTGGAGCTCTTTTGCCATTTGAGTCAGTCTATTTTTTAAGGTGTTGTTTTCTTCAGTATATTTTTCAGTATTTTTTGGGTCTCCTTTAGCAAGTCATTGACTTGTTTTTCTTGGTTTTCTCCCATCCTTCTCATTTCTCTTCCCAATTTTTCCTCTACTTCTCTAACTTTCTTTTCCAAATCCTTTTTGAGCTCTTCCTTGGCCTGAGACCAGTTCATGTTTTTCTTGGAGGCTTTTGTTGTAGGCTCTTTGACTTTGTTGACTTCTTCTAGCTGTATGTTTTGGTCTTCTTTGTCACCAAAGAAAGATTCCAGAGTCTGAGACTGAATCTGGGTGCATTTTTGCTGCCTGGCCATATTCCCAGCCAACTACCTTGACCCTTGAGTTTTTCAGCGGGGTATGACTGCTTGTAGAGTTAAGAGAACTGTGTTCCATGCCCAGGGGGATGCACCAGCTCTGCCACACCAGCACTCCTCCTTCCCCAAGAACCCCCAACCCAGACTGGACTTAGATCTTCAGCAAGCTCTTCACTCCTGCTCTGATCTGCCACTTAGTTCCTCCCACCAGGTGGGCCTGGGGCCGGAAGTAACTGCAGCTCTAGTTCTGTAGCTGCCCCACCTCCTCTGCCCCCGGGGCAGTGGCTGAACCGTGAACTCCTTTATAAACTCTGTCCCCAGCAGCTTTTCCCAGTAACCTTCTCTGTTGTCTTTGGTGTTTGTGGGTTGAGAAGTCTGGTAACTGCTGCAGCTCACTGATTCAGGGCGCTAGGGCACGCTCCGCCTGGCTCCTGGTCTGGTTGGTCCGCGCTGTCCACACTGGGCTCTGCTCCCCTCCGCTCCCAGCTCTATGCGGGATAGACCTCACCCAGAGACCATCCAGGCTGTCCTGGGCTGGAGCCCTGCTTCCCTCTGCTATTTTCTGGGTTCTGCAGTTCTAAAATTAGGTCAGAGCCATTTTTTATAGGTTTTTGGAGGGGCTCCGTGGGGAGTTCATGCTAGTCCCTGCTTTCCAGCCACTATCTTGGCTCTGCCCCCACACTCTGCCTTTCTTAATGGAGCTTGGGATAGTATTACCTGTTTTAATGTCTATATCATACAGCTGATTCACATTGAGTTTGCAGAACACCTGAACTCCAGGTTAGAATACAATCTCCAGGCTCAAAGATAAGATTCTCTTCCTGTTGGAGTGATTATTCAGTGTTCCAAAGTGACAACAAACAGAAATCAGAGAAGGCACATAGATGAGAATATACCAAACAGTGTGCAGAGTGAACTTGCTCTCCTGTTGGGAGCAAGATAGCTCAGTGGGGAGAGAAGGAATCCCAAATCTCAAATTCAAAGAGAATACAAATTCAAAGAGAAACCCTAGTCTATCAAACTTATCAAGACCTTTGGGGATCCTGACTCTGTCATCCAATGTGTTGGCTACTCTATACGCTTCACATCCTGCAAATTCACAAAGCATGATGTGTCTTCATCTAAGTAACTGGTTTGTTTTTTTTTATAAGTTCTCTGTTAACAAATTTTGTTCTTTATTCCCCAGTGAGATCACTATCTTTGGTAGAGAAAACAGAACTAAATTAAAAGTTGAGTAGTTCTGTCTTCTTTCTGTCAATGATTATCATCATTCCATCTACCTAAAATAGTCTCATCCCTTCTTTGTTCTTCCCCTGGACCTCAATATAGGGGATATATCTGTGATGTCACCAGTGTAGGAAACCAATTCAGGTCAACATTTCTGTAGAACTGAGAATCTTCAAGAGTGTTTAGGTGGCTTGTCCAGGGTCACACAGACCACAGGAGTCAGAGGAATCCAGGTCTTTCTGGCTTCTAAGCTAGTTTTTAAACCACATCACACTACTACAATTTTTTTTTAAATTGTTAATACATTTTATCTTGAAAGAACAGATTCTTTCCGTAAAAAAGTATCCAAATACACCCTCTTCCCATTTTTTATTACCAGAACTAATTTTGCTACTATCTCAATGGCATTTCCAAAAGGCTTTTTGTTTCCCGTTGAATTGTCTTTGACCTCATTCTGGATGTGAATTTTTCTGTCCCCATTTTTGTGGGATTGTACCACCCTTCTCTACAATCATCTTCACTTCTATATCCTTGTTTTCATCATGCACCTTCTAAAATGTAAGTTGAATACCCTGGAATCCATACTATTTTTCTAAACAGCTTCCTCTTTTCTTCCTCACTTTTTAGTGTTTGCCTGAATCTCCATATCTGATGACAATGCAGAAACAATGAACAAATCAAAAGTTATTGTTTAAATGCTTACTATATGCCAAGCTCTAGGGTGGATAAAAGTACTAGGGATACAGATACTCAAGTGAGTCTTCTAGTCTGTCCTTGCTTTCAGGGATCTTACTTTCTAATAGGGGGATTCAATGCATGTAGGAAAGTGGGAGCCAGGAAAGGGAGTTTTGGTATGAGAAGTCAGTAACTGTGAATGGAACCACAGAGAAGCTGATGGTCATGCCCTTTCCAGTAGCAGTGGTAGCACTGATCTGATAATGTTGGCAAGGGGCCTTGAAAGCTGGAAGCTGACTTGTCCAGAAGTCACTCGGCCTTTTTATTCCAGCTTCCTCCTTTGCAAAAGCTAAGAACTATTTGTCCCTTGACAACCTTTCTGGACAAGCTTTCTTGGGGTGGCTTTAAAGCCCCCAACCACTATTACCAGCACCATTCAAAAGCTTTGGAGCCTAGCTATCATTACACACATGGATAGAAAGAAATAATTACAGCTCTGAGATTTACAGAGTGCTGTAAATATGTTAAATCATATTTGAGCCTTACAACAACTCTGTCATTATCATCATTTTACAAATGGGGAAATTAAGGCTCAGAGAGATTAAAATTATTGTCAGCTAGCATCCATGTAGCATTTCAAGGTTTACAAAGCACTTTCTAGATCCTATCCTATCTGGCCTTCAAAACAATGCTGAGAGGTAGGTGGTATTATTATACGGATTTTAACAGTTGGGGAAATTGAGGCAGAGAGAAGTGAAGTGACCTGGTCAGGATCCCACAATTAATAAGTGTCTGACACAGGATTTGAACTCAGGTATTAATCTGAATTGAGATCTAGCACTCTAACCACTGCCTACCTAAGCTAGTTCTGACTTACTACATGACGTCCCCAGAGTCAACTACCTCATACATGTTGGAGGAAGGCTTCAAACCCAGGGCTTCCTGACATATCAAGTTCAAGGCTTTGTCTACAGTACTACCATAGTCTGTCAGAACTTGAACTATTAGCCTGACTTTTCCTGAAGTCATTGTCTTTTTCTATTTCCATTTCTCCTTTGTGAAAGCTAAGAGCTGTTTGTTGCTTGACAACCTCAAAGAGTATGGGAGACCTGAAGGACAGTATCAGCACCCAATGCCTCCCTGGCTTCCTGTGTGCTCACAAGAGTGAGCATGAAGTTCAAGTTCAAGTTCAAAATTCCTCATGGTCACTTTCCACCACGAGGTAGGCAGCAAGGCAAGCAACATCCTGCCGGGGTCGTGCAGGGACATAGGACAGCAATTTCCAGGAAAGCTGACACAGAGCAAAAGCATACCCTCTATTTTAGGGTCACCCAGCTATTACCGGTTAGTACTAAAATAATTGGCAATTACAAAAAATGTAAACAGGAATGCCGTGTGTAGTATTTGTTACCCAATGCAGGTGTCTCTTTTTCCTGTGTCATTCCAGCACAATATTGACTTTTCCCAGCTATCACTGAGCTGGGTTAGGGAGGACAAGAGGAGGGAGAAGAGGCTAGGAAAAGAAGACGAGAGAAAGTCAGGTTGGGGACAGAGATTCTATTATATAGTGTTCTCAACCAAATAGCAGTCTCTAAAACAGTAACATCTACCATAGGAACCTCTTTTCCCCTGCTCACTTCCCTTCCCCTGTACCACTGCCTCTTCAGTCTCTCCTCCAGGGGAAAGTTCTGCACCTAGAGTCAGGAAGACTCACCTTCCTGAGTTCAAATCTTGCTTCAGACACTTACTAGCTGTGTGACCCTGGGCAAGTCATTTAACCCTGTTTGCCTCAGTTTTCTCATCTGTAAAATGAGCTGGAGAAGAAAATGGCAAGTCATTCCAGTATCTCTGCCAAGAAAGCCCCTAATAGGGTCATAAAGAGTTGGACATGACTGAAACAAACGAATGAATGAACAAGAACAGAAAGAATGAGCATTTATATAGATCATTAAGGTTTGCAAAGCACTTCAAATAGGTTGCATGTGTTATATGCTACTTAATCCTTATGACAAACCCTGGGAGGTTGGTGCTGTTAGCTCTCACAGGATCATGGTTTGAGAACTGGAAGGGACTTCAGAGTCAAAGAATTTTTAACCAGGGGTCCATGAACTTTTTTTTTAACCTGTTGATAACCTATTTCAATAAAATTGGTTTCCTTCATAATCCTATATATTTTAACTTTATTCATTTGAAAACATTATTCTGGGAAGGCAGTCACAGGCTTCACCAGACTGCCAAAGGGATCCATGACATTAAAAAGGTGAAGAAATAGATTGACTGCAAGACTTTCATTTTACAGATGAGGAAACAGCACCAGGGAGGCTAAGTGACCTACCCAAGGTCACACACCTAGCACTCATTAGATGTGGGATTTGAACTCCTATCCCTGGTCTCTAGAACAAGCCCTTCTTCCACTACACCGGTTTCCCCATTTACAAAATAAGTGAGTGGAATGAAATGTTCTCTAAGGTCCCATGCAATTTGAAATCTCTGCCCTTATGTTCTCAGCTTCGTCACTGAACCATTTCTCATCCCACTGCATCAGATTTCCAGGCGACCGAGACCATAACAGAGCCGGCCACTAGATGGTGGCTGGAAACCTCCAATCATCCTTCAGACTATAGGCTACCCAGGGCCACCGTAGCCCAGGTTGACTAAGAGGCCCAACCCCCTGACGAAACCACAGCAAAGTCATGCAACATTTATGAGAGAAGTTAATGCAAAACATATTTTACATTTATGTCCAAATAATAGGACTCCGATGAAGCAAATTTCTCACATGCACACCAGTGCCTTAACCAGAAGACATCCTGAAACAAGGGCCATTCGTTTGGAGTCCCTCATAGCCTATTGTATATTAATAAACTCTTATGATAATGTATTTTTTAGGGATCCCAATGATTCCATAACCAGGCGAGTTAATACCATTTCCCCCCCTAAATGAATGACTTTAAAAAGGGCTAAAATTAAAATTGCTTTATCATTTTTGATGCCAAGTAATATGTTTTATTATTTACATTTGTCCCATGGTTAAAAACTATGTTTAGAAGTGCTAGCTGAAATGTAGTCTATGCACCAGCTCATTTTGACAATTTACTGTTAATTGTCTCATTACCAGATTCCAGGGAAAACCCTAACAACTCCATTGAGGTGTTTCAGTTCATAAAAAGCATGTGCCACCCAGTGGTAGAATTCTTGTGGGATGGAAAAGAATCGGAGAAGAAGCATGTACACGTGCTTTTTTTTTTTTATCAACTACTTTAAAGTTTGGCAATCACCTCTGCATGGGTGTACCCTGTTCTGACAATAAGAGTAGGCCCTCCATGAATTAGTAGGTAGTCTTTGTGAGTTAGCATGTCTGAAAAATATTCATTACCCAGTGGCCAAAGTTCTGATGATCAGCCTCTGCAAACAAAGACAAATTTGTCTTCAGGCTACTGTCACTACCTGGTACACTTTGGGCAAGTCCTTAATGTACCAGGGTCTCAGTTTCTTCATTTGTAAAATGAAGAGGATTAGGCTAGATGGTGTCTGAAGTTCCTTCCATTTCTAGGGCCATGCTTCCATGATATAGCACATTATATAAAGAAGCCTCTCTAATTCTCTGTAGGTATACACATGAGCTGGTCCAACCAATCTGGAAAGCCATCTGGAATTAGGCAGAGAAAAATGACTAAAATATCCATATCCTTTGATCTGGAGATTCCTATACATAAATCCAAGGATATCCTCCTTATATGCGCCAAAACACACACCAGCAACTTTCATAATAGCAAAGAACTGAAAATGAAGAGGATGCCATTAATTGGGGGATGGCTAAACAAGTTGTGGTACATGAATATAATGGAATATTACTTTATTCTAAGAAGCGATGAATATGATAAATAAAAGAGAAGCTTAGGAATTCATATGAACCAAGGTCAAGTGAAGTAAACAGAACCAGAAAAATAATATACACAGTAACTAAAGGAGATGGAAAAAAAAAGAAGGAAGAAGAGGAGGGGTAAGAGAAGGGGAAGAAGACCTTCCCAAATTTGCCATCCAATAGAAATCTTCTTCTGGTCACTTCTAGGTCATGCTGAGGAATCAGGGTAGGACTGGCAAACTCTAAAGAAATTTTTCTTTTCAGCTCTGCAAGTTGTAGTTTTTCCTGTAGACAGCTTTAATTTATTTGCTTATATCTTGAAGGAAATACTCCATGACTATATTTGGCAATGTTGAGTATTGGGAAAGACCTGAGTCCAAATCCTGCCTTAGACCTTTAATAGCAGTGTGACCCTATGCAAGTCACTTAACCTCTGTCTGCTCCAATTCCCTCTACCTCCCAGAATTGTTGTGAGGATCAAATGAGAAAATATTTGTAAAGCATTTACAAATCTTAAAATGCTTTGTAAATACAATCAATCCTCAGCCTTTGTCGGAGTTACATTCCTAGTAAACTGTGCAAAAGTAAAGAACCAAATGTTAATACAGGGTGTCCCTAAAATCTGGACACATAGGAAAATTGACAGCAATGTGGAGTTATTGCATCAAGTTCACATGAATCTTGCAAAGCGCATCAACCTTTGCATCACAAATGATGGAAATCATATTCAAGATATTATTTGTTAAAATTCCAATTAAATAAAATATGGTTGAAAATTTCATTCATTTCATTTCTTGAAAATATGCATTTTGCCTATGTGTCCAGACTTTAGGAACGCACCATATATTGAATCTATGGGAAATAGAGGGTTAAGTTCCTGTAACTACCAAAAACTGTAATCTTCTGCCACAGATTGCTGAAAATATACTTTTCTGCACACAATTCTTTATAATAAAACATTAATTCTGATAATGTACACTTTTCCTATCACAGTTACCGTGAAATAACCCATAAAATGCAGTATACAAAATAAAATTGGTAACATGCAAAACATTTTTTCTCACTGGTAATTCCCTAGAATTCTGTAACTTTTTGTGCTAACATCTCAGTTTAAAAAACCACATTGATTTATGACTATATTCACTTTTCATAATATATTAAATCAACACAATACCATAAATACTATAAAAGAAATACAATTCTTGGAACTAAAATATTTTTAACCAGGATCTTACCTTCCATGGTGTCAGATGATGGTATGAGGGTGTTATATTGTATACTATACTGCTGTAAACTCTGTACCATGGCCTCTGAAAACCAAGGCAGAGGTTACTGGGACTCTAGTTGCTGCTGTCAGAAGACTCTGAGACTGGCAAGGTCTCGACATCATCTCTGTCCTTCACAGAGGGTGAATGGCATTGTAGATCATGAAGGACACACCAGCTTGAAATAATCCATGAGCAATGTCTACTTTATGCGCCATTTGAGATCCTTAAGGGTCTTGGAGTATGAGAGCATAGCAGAAGTGAGTTGATGTTCAACCTTGAGGCCGCTATCGATGATGGGATTGGCAGTCTGGATGTCTCTAGCCTGCTAGTTAATTATTCCAAGCCACCCTTCGAGCTTGGAAATTGTGAGTGGAGCAATTTTGGGAATTTATTTGTCATCATCATCTTTGCCATCCCGAAGATCTTGCTGAACTATTTCATCTAAATGTCATTTGTTAGCTGCTCCACAAACTTGCACTCATTTTTTCCTCTACTGTGCGTAGCCCCAAATGTGCCAGGTTGCCAACACAAATGTGAAAATGAGGTCACTAATAAAATCATGGGAATGTTTGAAGTCTCAAAGGCTAAACACAGGAATGTTGAGGGTTGCTGTCCTAGCTTATTATTATTATTATTATTATTATTATTATTATTATTAGGAAGGTCCACCCCTCTGTAGATACCCTTGATCTCTTCTTCATCTATCATCCATACTTTTTCCACAATCCACTATCATTCTCACTTTTTTTTCTCATCTTCAATCTTTCCCTAGGTAGTGCTGGGCTTGGAGTCACCAAATCAGAAAGATCTAAGTTCAAAACCAGTCTCAGACACTTACTATGTGAAACTAGGCAAATCATTTAATCTTTATCTGCCTCAGTTTCCTCACCTGTAAAATGGGGATCATAATAGCACCCACATCACAGGTTTATTGTGAGGATCAAATGAGATAATATTTATAAAGCACTTAGCACAGTGGCTGACACATAGTAGGTGTTTAGTAAATGCTTTTTCTCCTTTCCCCTCTACCTATTGGATCCTTCCCTGATGCCTACAAACAGATCTCTCCTAAACTTAAAAAACAGACAAGCAAAAAAACCTCATTGGATCATAATATCCCTCATCTCATCTTTTTTTGGCTAAACTCCTTGAGAAAGCTCAGTGCAATATATTCATTCACTTCTTTTCTGACTGCTCCCTTCTAAACCATCTGCAGCCCAGCTTCCTACTCAGGATTTGATTGCAACTACCTTCTCCAAAGTTACCAATTATCTATTTGTTACCAAATCTAATTGTGGTTTGTTTTTTTAATATTCATTGTCCTTGACCTCTCTGTAGCCTTTGACACCATTGACCGTCTCTTCCTCTTGGATCCTATCTCCTTTCTAGATTTATATGACTGACACATTCTATCTTGGGACTAGTCCTACCTGTTGGACTGCTCTTCAGTCTCCTTTGCTGGATCATCATCTAGACAACACTTACTAACCAGTGGGCAAGCCCCAAGGCTCTCTCCTGGGCCTTCTCTTTTCCCTCTATGATATCTCACCTGGTGAGCTCACCGAGGTTCAGAGATGTTCTCTTTGCAGATATTTCCCAGATCTATATATCTAACCATAGTCTCTCTTCCAATTCCACATCACCAATCTCCTTTTGGATTTCTCAAACTGGATGCCCTGTGGACATCTTAAACTCAATACGTCCAAAGCTGAACTCATTATCTTTCCCCCCAAACCCTCCTTTCTTTGAAATTTCCCAATCAGTGTTGAGGGCACCACCATTCTACTGGTAAGTCAGGCCTGCAGGCCTTGTGTCATACTCAACTCACTTTCATTCATCCCACTTAATAAATCATTCACCAAATCTTGTTTCTACATTTACAACATCTCTTAAATACGCTCCCTTCTCTTCACTCACACATCCACTACCTGCTTCAGGCCCTCGTCACTTGTCACCTGGTCTGTTGCCATAACCTTCTGATTAATCTCTCATCCTTCTCCTTTCTAATCACTTCCCACCTGACCATGTCACAATCTCCCCTTCCCCCTCTCCCCCAATGAGTTTTGGTGGCATCCAATTAACTCCAGGATCAAACACAAAGTTATCTCTTTGGAATTTAAAGCTCTTCACAAACTGGGCCTTTCTCACCTTTCCAGTCTTCTCATACTTAATACTGATAGTTATAATAGCAATATTTATATAGTGCTTACCACGAGCCAGGCACTGTGATAAGTGCTTAACAATTATTATCTTATTTGACCTTCATAACAACCCTGCAAGGTAGGTGATAAATAAAAGTGACTTGCCCAGGGTCACACAGCTAGTAAGTGTCTGCAACTGGACTGGAACTCAGGTCTTCCTGACTCTAAGGCTATGTGCCACATCTACTGCTCCATTTAGTTGCCTCATGCTTTATTTTCCTTTGCACACTCAACAATTCAGCTCTACTGACTGGCCCATTTGCTGTTCCCTGAACATAACATTCCATCTCTCAACTCCATACCTTTTTACTGGCTGTCTCCCATCCAAGGAATGTTTGTCCCCCTCGCCCCATTGTTTAGTTTCTCTGGTTTCCTTCAAGGAAGGCCTTTATGCTCCCCCAAGCTATTGGTGCCTCTCCCTCTCAGATTATCTTATATCTTATATATGCCTGGTTATTACGTGTGATCTTCCCCATTAGAATGTAAGCTCCATGAGGACATCCTTGTATCCCTAGTGCTCAGCATACATAGTGCTGGCATACAGTAAGCACTTAATAAAATGCTTAATATAATAGATAATGTAACATAACATATAACATGACATAATATAACCAATACATACATATACGTGTATACGTGCACATGCGCATGTATACACAAGACATAGGTATACATACATATACACATATACACACATACACATATATGTTTTGTATGTTCTGTCTTCCATTAGAATGTGAGTTTCTTGAGGGCAGGGACCATATGTTTTCCCATCTTCATATGTCTAGTGCTTAGCACAGTGCCTGGCACAGTTAATGAATAATAAATACTTATTGACTGACTAACTAGAAAGTGAAGGAATATATGTCTGGGACTTGAGAGTTGCAATCTAAAGGCAAGAGTGGGTCAGGGAACAAAGGTCCATCTTCCTACCCCTGCTCCTCCTCCAGTTCCCGATAATGCTGCACAGCTAGCCACTGAGTACTCAAGGACTCACCCATAGAGCAATGCTCCCTGTAACTCTCTTTTTTTGTTTGGAAGAGGGAAGGCAAGGCAATTGGGGTTAAGCGACTTGCCCAAGGTCACACAGCTAGTAAGTGTCAAGTGTCTGAGGCCAGAGTCCCTGTAACTCTTGACCATCAGTTTACATTTCCCCATCAAGTCCTAGACCTCAGTTTCAGCCGGTCCCAGTTACAGTAGAGAGTGTCACAATGGTAGAAGCAATAACAACACTGGACACCAGCTCGCACTACCCAAACTCTTCTCTATTTAGTTTCCTCTCTCTTTCAGCTTTTCAGAATGCAAAAGTGGTCACCTGAAAGGGTAGGAGTTATTTTGCTGTTCAGTCATGTCTGTCTCTTCATGACCCCACTTGGGGTTTTCTTTGCAAAGATACTAGAGTGGTTTGCCATTTCCTTCTCCAGCTCATTTTACAGTTGAAGAAAACTGAGGCAAATAGGGTTAAGTGAACTGCCCAGTGTCATACAGCTGGTAAGTGTCTGAGGTCAGATTTGAACTCAGGTCTTCCTGACTCCAGGCCCAGCACTCCATCCACTGTGCCACCTAGCTTCCTGAAGACTAAATAGGCCAAGGAAAGAAAGACTAATTCAAATTTAATAAAAGGTCTCAATCTCCACTTTTTTATTCAAACTTAATGACTCTTCTGATACAATTAGCATTTCACATTTATCTGACTGTCCCATCATAACTTTTCAAAGACATTTCACAAATTTTGACAAAGTTGGCTACCTTTACAAAGATATCAGGATATATCTAATATTTGACTTATGGTTCAGCTCATCATCTTAAAAGAAAATGGTATTTATCATGACTTTTCAAATGGGCATAACTTTTGTGGTTTTTGGTAGATTTCATTGAAAGTTGGTACATGGGTTGAGATTATGAAGATATTGAATTGTATTGAGTTAGATATTTAGGGTATAAAAGTATTAATTATTTAAAATGACTATAGAGATAATGCCAACTACTTGTTCTTCAGCTCTTTAGTAAAATTCACATACATCTAGTGCTTTAAGGTTTACAATGCACTTTCCTCACAATGACCCTGGGAGGGAGGTTGCACAAAGATTGTCATCCCACTTTATATGAAGGAAAATTGAGATGTAAAGAGGTTTAATGATTTGCTGGGACATATACAATCACTAACGGTCAAAGACCAAGCTCAAACCTTAGTTCTCCTCGGGCTGGTTGCTGTCCTTTAGACTACACTATGAGAAATTTTAGGAAAAAGTCATTTGCTGCAAACTTATACACTGGAACATCTCACCAAAGACGGTTCTGCAGCCAGTGCTCCTCTAACCCATAGACTTGATTCAGTATGATTAAAAATAGAATCAACAGGCTGGCTCAAAATGTTTCATGCCTGACTGGATCAGATATCCTTTCCACATACATTTTAAGCAATATGATTGTGCATAACACATTAGTTTCTGAAAGGACTTTGAAAATGTTTATTAATACAAAACTTCTCACTGATTCCATTTTGTTGTTTTCAAAATGACTTCTTGAAAAAATTAGACATAGTGGCTTGGAGGTTTAATGCTGCAAACATTTCTTACGTGACTGACAAGATATATTTAGACAGTTATATATTTAAAAGTGTAGCATTCTATTAATTAAAGTTTGTACCCTCTCAAGGTTTGCTTGTGGCCCTGTTACATGTAGTATTTCCTTTCTGCTCTCCATAGTTATTAATTCAGTCCTTCAATCTTCCCTTCCCCATTTCCCTTCCCCTTTTCCCTTCCCCCCTCCCCTTTCCCTTCCCCCTTACTTTCCCCCTTCTCTTCCTCTTTCCCTTCCCCCTTCCCTCTTTTCCCTTTCCTTCCCTTCTTTCCTTTTCCGTTTCTTGCCTTCCCTCTCTCCTTTCTTTCCTTCCGCTTTTCCTTCCCCTTCCTCTTTTCCCTTCTTCCTTCCTCTTTCTTCTCTCTTCTCCCTTCTCTCTTCTCTCTTCTTCTCCCTTCTCCCTTCCCCTATCTCCTTCCCTTTCTCTTTTCCTCTTCCCCTTTCCTTCCTCTCCCCCTCTTTCTATTCTCTTCTTTGGCATATTTCAACCACTCTCAAGAAATCAACTATACCTCTCTACATAAATAACTCCCAAATCTTCATCTCCAGTTCCAACCTGTCTACTGTGAGTTCTATTCTTGATTTTCAGCTGTGCACTTGATAATTCTACCTAGACACCCTTCCAACTACTCAAACTTAAAAAGTCCAAAACAGAATTCATCACTTTCCCCCCAAGAAACAGCTTCTCTAATTCTTCTATTTCTATCATCCTCCCAATCATTTCTGACTTTCTCCTTCCTCATATTTTATGTCCTATCAATAGTTGAATTTTGCCAATTCTCCTTGCACAGTATCTTGTATCTATGTTTCTCCTCTTTTCACTCCTACTCCAACCAACCTAGTTCAGGCCCTAATCTCTTCTTACCAGGACAATTGCAATAACCTCCTAAATGTACTTTCTGCCTCCTAGGCTTTATCCCCTCTCCAATTCATCCTTTACACTTAAGTATGAAGTGATCTTTCTAATTCACTCCTCATTTCACATCATTCCTCTGCTCAAAAGTCTTCAACGACTTCCTTATTATCTGGTAAATAAAGTATGACTTCCAACACGGTCATTCAAAACTCTACGATATGACTACAACTTTTCAGCTTTATCTCATACAGAATGTCTGACAGACCGTACAGTGGGAAGGCCTTCGTTTAGGTGTTACTTTTGATATTTATGTAGCTCCTTCTACCCATAGGTCAGGAGGAAGTGGCTAAAGGCACCATGAGGCAAGTGTTTAAACACATAACCACCCCCAACCCCACCCCCCAGGATGTATAATTTTCCCTCTCCTTGTTAGCGAGGGAGAAAGTAGAGAAAATCTTTGGGATTAGATAGCCCAAGTATGCTGGGCTTGAGCAGAGGCTGAAAAGGCTATGAGCTTTTCTCCAGGGGAAAAAAATCAAAACAAAACTATGCTGTTGTCTGTAGGATAGTGGCAGCAGTTCAGGAGAGCTGGTGGACACAAAGTGGACCAAGACAGGGTTGTGACACTGGATCACACAGCTAATAAGTGGCTGAAGCTAGATTTGAACTCAGGAAGATGAGTCTTCCTGACTCCAGGCCTGGCACTCTACACTATGGCACCACCTAGCCATTCATCTATCTATAACAGAAATAGCAAGTAGGCAATGAATTAGGTCCAGAATTAAGCAGGAATTATTGTTTGTCCTTCATTTTTGAAGAGGACCAATGTGTGAGGAGAGAAGAGCTGGCAGGATTGCCTTTGAGAAATTGACATTGGGTGGGCATGGTGGCATCCAACACAGAGTACAGCCAAAAGTTTAACCCCCTGGAGGTGGCGGCAGCAGTACCAGTAACTACATCAGGAGCCCAGCCTCAAGCTTGGTAAATGCTCTCGGGCTACAGAATGTAGGTGGCAAGTATGACACTCTTCATTACACTTTCTCTTCTGTCAGTTTGGAGGGACCAAAAATAATTACTGATATTTCCTATTTTCCTATTCCCCTCCTCCTCCCACCCCCGCACCAATGGCCTGATTCTCTTTTTGTAAATGAGTTTGCCTCCATAGTCTACAGGCACATCATTACTTGTAATCAAAGTGTGCTTTGGGGGTGGCCCTGAAGGTTTTTTTTTTAATATTTCCAAGAATATACAAGTTATCTGGGTAATGCTTGTATGTATGTGTGTGGTAGTCTTGGAGTCAAGCAGATCTGAGTCTGAATCCTTCCTCAGACACTAGCTTTGCAAACTTGAGTGACTTAAACAATGTTTGCTTCAGTGTTCTCATCTGTAAAGTGAATTTAATGATAGCACCTAACTCCTAGGGTTGTTGAGAGGGTCAAATGAGGTATTTGCTTTGTGAATATTAGAATGCTGTATAAACGCTTATCCTCACATCATCATTATTATTTTTATTACCCCAGCAGGCAGTGGGTTCCCATTTCTGGAGATCTTCAACTGAATCTGGATGACACTTATGGAGGGGATTTCCACTCAGATTGTTCAAGGTTCCAAGGCCCCATCCAACCCTGAGATTCCATGATTCTTGGAGCAGAGGGATTGGAGGTCATGATAAGATACAGCTGGGGTGAGGCAGTGGGAGAGATGGAAGAATAGGAAACCGAGGTGTTCCTAACTATGGAGGTGGAACAGTTCCAAATAATGATGTGGAGTCCTCACATGTGGGTGGCTAAAGTGGAATAAAAGTCATGGGAGGTCAAAGGAGTTATAAGAAGTCACAGGACAATGAAGCCTGGACCTGTCTGATTGGTTGACCTTCCGGTGACTGATTCAGGGACCAAGAATTGGTGGGGTGGGTGAGGAAAAACAGTACTCCCTACTACTCATCTAATTTGAGGCTGTCATTATATATCCTGGGGCCTAGGCAAGGAAGGCTTAGTGAGAATTAAGAGTTTGATATAAACAAACCACCCCACATGCTTATATTTATAAGCAAGACTGGAAAGACAAGTACAAGCTCTAGCTCAGTGTCTTAAAAAAAGTTGCTTCATGAGGCCATTTTTATGAATAAACATGTCAATCCTGAAATCGTATACCATGAGACTCACTGGGGAGTTGTTGGGCAATATGTTATAATGATGGCCTTAAAACTCTAGAATCCTAAGTTTGGCTCCAGCTCTGGCTTCTAATTCCCAGCCCCCATGATGCACATTTAGCTAGTGCTGGGCTTGAAATCTTGCATAGTACCACAGCCCAAAGATTTCAGTGTCTGTGACATGTATCTTGCCCCTACTATGTGCAAGACATGGGTCTAAAGCTTAAAGCTAAATCATCACGCTCTATGGCAAAGAGGAAAAGCCCAAATGACTAAAGGAAGGAAGATAATATAGGGTTATAAAAGCCAGATCTGAAGGAAAACAAAGTATGAATAAATAATTCGTGAAAACAAAAATGCCTCCATTTGCAGCTATCATAATTCAGGACTGATGTATTCATAGAAAGACAGCGTGGTAGAATAGAGAGGGTTGATCGTAAAGAATCAGGTGGACCTGGGGTCAAGTCCTCCTTCTGACTCACATTGGCTGTGTGACCATGGGTGAGTCACTGAGCTTTTTAATAACCCTGGGACAACTCCCCAAGACTATAAATCACAGAAAAGTTTTTGATCTGCATCAGGGAGGGAGTTCCTTGATGAAATCACAGGTTTGGACCAAACATATTTATATGTGCACTAGAACTGTGACGCATCTATCTCTATAGATATAGCTGTAACTGCGCAATTAGGGATATCACACGTGTGTGTGTGTGTGAGTCAGGGGCGGGGAAGGGCAAAAGGAGAAGAGAGGAAAAAGTGACCCAGATATGAAAAGCCAGTCTTAGGACTAGAAAGACCTAGGTTCAGATTCTACTTCTAACAAAGGGGCAGTAGGATACTAGGCAAGTCACTTAACTTCACAAACTACTCTCTAAGACTTTAAGTGACAGAGCAGTGGACAATCTGCTTTGGTGGAGGGACTTTCTTCACTATATAACTATAAAATCACAGATAAGGCTCAAAATATGTACGTGTGCCCAATTTTCTCCTCAATTCTTAAGAAATTAGACTGTGAGCTCCTTGAAAGCAGCACACTAATGTGTGGGTTTTTTTTGCCTTTCTTTATCCTTAGCACTTAGCACAGTGCCTAGCACACAGTAGGCACTTAATAAATGTTTGTTGAATGACTGACTGAAAACCAAACAAACAAAATTCCTTCTAACCACTGGGTACTGGTATTGATTCAGTCCAATCCTCAAATGGAGAAATTTCTTATACCATTAATTACCTCTTAAGCTCTAGAATATATTCAATATTCATAGAGTTGCATAATTAACCTCTTTTCCATCCTTAATTTTATAATATTTACCGAGCATGTTTATTAGTCAGGGTTTATTTACTTAATTTGTGTTTACATTTGTTATATTTACTATACAACCAAGGCAAAGCCTGCCTGATTTTTTCAGGAACAAGGCAAAACCACATCCCTTCCTTACAACAATGTGAGTGAACAGACCCCTAAAAGGAAGTTGGGCTCTCACTTGTGAGAAAGGAAGAGCAATGAAAGACAAGAGAAGATCTTGGCAATGAAATCCTCTCCTTCTCCTGGCACAGAAGTGGTGGACTGCTAGAATGGAATACTGCAGTGTTTTCAGACACGGGCTCCGTAATGGATGTTTTCATTTTTTTTTCCATTACAAGGGAAGGTTCAATCTGGAGGGAGTTTGGCAGAAAATAACTGATGCAAAGGCAAAAAGCATCAGTGAAACATAGATTTTTAAAAGGTCAGTCTAGCTCTTTGCTCTCTAATTCCGTTTTGAAGTAAGAGAAATCTATCTTCAGTGGCCTTCACCACCTTTTTATTTCCTTTAAACCACCCGCCCCTCCATTTTTCCAGGCATCTGCTGCCTTCATTCTGCTAATTCCGGCTCCTTCCCAAGCCCTTCCTCCTTAGGTAGTGACTCAGATTCCAAAATAACTAATTCCTATTCCAATTCCACTCCTGCTCCCAACATAGAAACTTATATTCCTGTCATGCTTTGATATCAGCTAACTGTAGCATATAAAAACAGACTGATTAATTCACACTAATGTGCAATGACTGATGAACCATTAAAGTGCTATCTCCCCCAAAAGTATTTGCATTTTAGAAGAACACTCTTGGAGAAGCCTTGGAGAAGCCTGCTTTAGCCAGAGGAATAAATGTAGCTGAATTTCAGGCTACATATTAATCAGCTTGAAGAGCTAGGTAGCACACTGGATAGAGAACTGGGCCTAGAGTCAGGAATACCTGAGTTCAAATCTGACCTCAGACACTTACTAGCTGTGTAACTCTGGGAAAGGCACTTAACTCCATTTGCCTCAGTTTCCTCATCTGCAAAATGAATTGGAGAAAGAAATGGCAAACCACTCCAGTATCATTGCCATGATAACCCCAAATGGGGTCACAAAGAACTGGACATGGCTAAAATACAACCAAGCAACAAAATCAATCAGACGAATGATTAGGGCAGGTGAGGGGAAACACAAAAAGGCACGATATTTGGGGACAGGGAGAAATAAATAAATGAGGTCAGGCCTACATAAGGCATACCATGTTTTTTTCTAGAAAACTCCTTGGTATACCAAGGGTCAACCCTTGAAGATGTCATGGTCTCTGGGAAATTAGTAGTGAGTTTATTACCATAGAGTGTGCAGTGGTGGTAAGAATTTGCATAAACTTACTTGTTACTGGGAAAAGGTTTTCCCAGGACAGGGCCATTGTTTATAAAGCTCAGGGCCTGAGGGAGAGGGAGAACAACCTGCCTGGCTTGGTGGAAGATTCTAGCCTATGAAATGATTCTTCAATAGATCAATAAACATTTATTGAGTGTCTACTGTGTGTTCAGCACTATACTAGGTTCTGTGGGGAGTTAAAAAAAAAGATGACTTGGCTCATTTGGGGGAGACCAAACACACACGTGTGTGTGAAATGATTAGTGGGAAGACCAAACATGTGTACGTGAAATTATTAGTGGGCAAGATCAAACACATGTGTATATGAAATGATTAGTGGTCAAGAAATCCTAAGTATGAAGGTGCTGCGATTTCACTGATGCAGACTATAAACCAGTTAGGACTCAGTAGATAGATGTCTGAGGCACAAAAGCTAAGAGACTTGCCAGTGGCCACAGGGTCAGAAGTAGAATTTAAATCAGTCTTCCCAACTCCAAGTCCATCTATCCCCCCAACTATGCTGACTCTCTCACTACTGTGTAATGATAAAATAAATAACCAGAGATGGGCAGTGGGGAACAAATTGTCAAAAAGGTTTATCAGTGTGGGGTAGAATCAGGGATGTATGTGTTTGTGCTGGAACCAGGTCATGCCATCTCAGGAGAGCCAACTGTTAAGATTTTGGTATGAGCATAGTTAAGCCTGCGAAATCAGCAAACGCTATAAATCAGGACTTGATTTATTTTTTTTTGTTGTTGATTGTCTAGACTTCAGGAAATGGAGAAAATGTTAATCATGCCAATTAAACTTAAAAGTATGTCCTGAATATTTTTTCCCCCAGAGAGCCAATCTTTAAACATTTTGTAGCACACCTTTGGGTGGGGTCATAAGGAAAGCCTGCATCGTGGACATGAGATTTAGGGTGACCCCATAGAAAGAGTAGGCCAAGGAGAAGTGTACTCTTGGGGATCTGGGGGCAGGGGTGGGGAGAGGAGAAGACAGGGAGGAAAAGTAGTTCTTTAAAGACAAGGGAGAATGAGAAAACCAGAAGCTAAGACAGGTGAAATGAGAGATATTGTAATCATTATTACTAGCAATAATGCTGCTACTGTCATCATCACTGCTATTACATTGAAGGGGAAAGGAATATTGTTGTTTACTGAAAACAAATTTCTGGTGAGCCAGAGTCATCAATGCAGTAGAACCCAACTGACACATAGACTATCATATCAGATAATTTTGCTTGAGGTCTTGTTTTTTGAGAAGTGTTCATTAGATATTTGGGAGGTCAGATGGAATTCATTTAAAATTTTTTGTTAATATAAAGGGAGAGGAAGCTGGAGGCTACCCTAGCCTCTTCCCCTTTCTCTAGATCAGTCATTAATCTGAATAGATTTCAGAGGGTCTGTGAACTTAGACAGGAAAAAAAAATCATTTTTGTTTTCCAATTGAAATTTGGCCTTTCCTTCATTTATTTGGAAGAATATATATTCTAAATGATGTCAAAATTCTAATTATTTATTAGATATGTTCTAATTCTGCATTCTATTTATTCTAAACAATATCTATTCTAGGCAGCTAGATGGCGCAATGGATAGAGCCCTCCACTGCAGTCAGGAAGATCTGAATTCATATGAAACCTCAGATACTTACTAGCTGTATGACCCTGGGCAAGACACATAACCTGTCTACCTCAGTTTCCTCATCTATAAAATGAGGATAATCATAAAACCTACCTCTCAGGGTTGTGGTGAGGATGAGATAATATTTTAAAGCTTTGTAAGCCTTGAATTGCTATATAAATGCTAGCTGTTGTAGCTGCTGTAAGATATCCATAGGCTTCACCAGATTGCCAAAGGGGTCCGTGACCCAACAAAGTTAAAGAACTCCTGCCATGGGGAGTTGTGTGTCTGCTATCCTCATTAAACGTACATGTGCAAATTTACAAAGGGTAGAAGAAAAATGATTGCAAAACAGTGACCTTGGGTTGCCTGAAGACATCCTTTGATGTGTTCTGAAAGGTGCTATTTGTCACCCTGCAGTAACAGTTGACAGTGATTACTTGGGGAAATAGGAATCTGGACACGAATTCTTCATATTTTAAAGAAAGAATTGTACTGTTCTCTAATAATTTTGTGTGTATCAATCTTCTCCCCTGGCTAGATTACAGGTTCATTGGGAGGGCTCTTCTTTGAGATTCCCCACAAGATCTAGCTCAAAGCAGACACTCAGTAATGGCTTATTGATTGACCAAGTCCACTTCTCTGTGAGTAGAAGTGACCCAACCTACCTATCTATCCACTAAAAAAAAGCATATATTTAGTTCTGACCTCACAGGACAGTGACCCAATTTCCCTGGGTCATTCACACTCAGAGTGGTGTAAAAAATGCAATCTGGGGACAGATAAGGATAATAAAATATTCTTTTCCTATTCACTTGCAAACAAGAGCAGGGAGGAGATTAATAGCACCCCATTCCCCACTATGCATACACACAGCTCCACATGTGCGTGCGCATACACACACATACACATGCACACACACATGCACGCACACACACGCACACCCTCACACACGCACACACATATGCATACACATTTCTGAGGGCTGTAGGCAGATCCTCATACTCATACCCTGTTTGTACAATGGACCTAATTCACCAGTGGAATTCTATTGACTGGAAGGAGAGGCTGCAATCCAAAAGCACTCCTAAACCTCCAATTCAATTCAACAAACATTTATTAGGCATTTGCTGTGTGCAAGGCTCTGTGCAAGGTACTGGGGATACAAAGACAAGATAAAACAGTTTCTGCCCTCGAGGAGCTTACAGTCTACTGGGGGGAGGGAGGAATAGGACATGTACACAAATTGGTATAACACAGGGTATAGTGCTATTTGGAGGGGAGAGGGGAGAGGAGGGGGAAGAGCTCCAGACAATTTGTTCAAAGAGAATTGAGGAGGGAGAGAATATGAGGAGATGAGGGAAGGCTTAATAGAGGAGTTGATAGCTGAGATGATAGTTGAGTTGAGCATTGAAGGAAGATTAGGGTTTTGACAGAGATGAAGAAAGACTGTTGGTCCAGACTGTGGGATACCCTGAATAAATGCACAGAGAAGGGAGGTAGAACGTTGGTTTGAGAGATAACTAGGATTCTAAGATGTAGAGTGTAAAAGAAAGTAGTATGAAATAAGCCTGGAAAGTTAGGTTGGAGCCAGATCATGGAGAGCCTTAAATGGCACACTAAATTTTTGCTATTTTTAGTCAATGGGGAGCTACTGAAGGTTTTTGAAGAGGCCAGTGACATAGTAAGCCCTGCACAATAGAAAAAAGGTAATTTTGGCAGCTGTGTGAAGGAAAGGTTGGGAAGGAGAAAAACTGAAGGCAGGGAAATCAATTAGGAGGCTATTGCAGGAGTCTAGGCAAGAAGCAGTCAGATCCTGAACTAAACTGGGAGCCACCTGAGTGAAGAGAAAGAGACAGATGTGAGAAATATTATGGAGAAAGCAATGACAGCAACTGATGGGGTGGAAGGTAAGGAAAGAGAGATGAGTCAAAAGTCACTCCAACGTATTAATCTCAGGTGACTGGAAGGATTTAGTATGGCTGGAAATTTAGGAGGAAAGGTAATGACAGTTTGGAACCTGTTGGGTTTTAGATACCCGCGTGACATCAAGGTAGCAGTTTATCAGGAGATTAGAGACACTATGGAACTGGAGTTCAGAGAAGAAGTTAGGGCTGGATATATAGAACTATGAGTTATTCATATAGAAGTGATCACTAAATTCCCAGTTACAAATGAGATCACCAAGGGAGAGAGCTTAGGAAGTGGAGAAGAGAGAAGGGAAGACAGGAGAGGAAAAAAGTTGGCCTATAACATAACCTTGGAAGACAAATACACTAATTTGGTAGGAAAAGGGGGATGAACCATCAAAGAAGATTAAGGAGCAGCAAAACAGAAAAAAGAACAAGAGGACAATTCTTGTCAGTGAAGGAAGGAGAAGGTGATCCAGGAGGAAGGGTTGGTCAGCAGTGTTGTCTACTGCAGAAAGATCAAGGAGGGTGCAGACTAAGTCATTAGATTTAACTTTAGGAGACTTTTACAACCTTTGAAAGAAAAATTTCAATAGAATGGCAGGGCCAGAAACAGGACAGCAAGGAGCTAAGCAGTGAATGGTTAGTAAGGATGTGGAGAAAGCAAACGTAGCCTCTTCTTTCTGGGCCTCTAGCACTGAAAGGGAGAAATAGATATAGAATGATATCCTGAAAGAAAGATATTTTTAAAGGTAAGGGAGACTTGAGCATGTTTGTAGGTTGATGGGACAAGGAGGAAAAAAAAGGGGGTGGGAATTGAGGGCACAAACAGAGAGGCTAGACTTGGCAAGAAGAAGAAAACTCATCTCATCTTCTGAGTCTGGAGCAAATTAGAAGAGGATGAATAAAAGTGCAGAGAGATTTTGAGGTATATAGAGGAGGGGAGATAAGAGAGCTCAGTATGGATGGCTTCCTAGTCAAGTAGGAGGAGAAATAATCTGCTGAGAGTGAGATATGGGTGTAGAATTGGGACTTGAAAACCCTGGAGTAGCTGCTGTGGTTAGTGTGATAGGGAGTCAAGAAAAGATGAATAAAAAGATTGCCATGCAATGAGAAGGGTCCAGTTAAGGTCTGATAACATTCATTTGTAGTAGAACCAGTCTACAGGTTTTGTGGCTTTCTCCAGTAGAGTTTAATGTCTTAGAGAGCAGGATCAGAGAAGGTAGAAGATAGAAGTTACTCAAAAGTTGAACATCAGTGAGGCACGAATAGTGGAAAGATCAGAGTTAGCACAAAGAGAGAGCTGGAGGGAACCTTGGAAGCTATCATGTCCAAATCTCTTAATTTTTCAGATCAGGAAACTGGAGCTGGGAAGGGTTAAGGGACTTGGCCAGGATTCCACCCCAAATGTTCACATGGACTATTTGTGCCCAACCTGTGATAGAGCATTCCAAGCTCACATTGGTCTGATCAGCCACAGTTGGACACATGGTAACTTGACTCTAGCATAGTGATGTCATTTGGGTCCTCTTCGAGAATGAAGGACAACAACCATTAGTAACTGTCTGATGTAGGATTTGAACTTGGGTCTTCCTGACTCCCAGATCAGCACTCTACCTACTGAGCCACCCAGCTGCCTAAGACAAGGGGGCAATGGATTCAAGATAGAGAGCACCTTGTTGAACTGGAGGTGGAGGGTGGGATATGAGGTCAACATCAGAGGCAAGACTATGAAGGGAGGCAAGTCAGGACAGAAAATGAATGGGAAATTGGTAGCCTTTGCACAGGGGGCAAAAACATCTCAAGACAACTGTTGTGTCGACACCAACGTTCCTCAATCCTGGACCTGAAGGAGAAGCCAGGAGATATTCAGGTTAGGAAGACATTCTGGGTCCAGTTAGCCCACTATATCACAACTGAGACTGGTCAACAAAGATATTAACAGTGCAAACTTTATGGTTCTTGTGATATCTTCAAGGGACAGGGTCGAAACCAACAACTTATTCCCTTGGCCTCTCCCAAGTATGTCCTTTTCATTTACTTCTTGGTCTTTTTCCTGGCAGCCAACATTTACTATGGTCTGTCTTCATGACTTGGGGCCCTTCAAGTATTCCACTTCTCTTAACTCCTGTCTTGGGCTCCTAAGGACCATCATTTGGAAATACGATGCTTATGGCTACCTATGAGAATAATCCATGCCTGGTTCTTTGTGAACAGATCTCCCATGTCATTTTTCTTTCCCACCACTTCTTGGAACCCAGGAATTGTGTAGGGCCAACCCCACTCAGCAGCAGGCAGAACCAAAAGATTCTCACACAACACCAACAGGTTTGCAGTTATGTATTATGGAGCCTATGTATTTCAGAAAGCAGGGAAAGAGAAACACTGGAAGAGCTGCCTTATGGTAAAACTAATTACTACTAACCAGTCTATTGTCTGTACCCCTCTACGTTATGATCTTCCGGTAGGAAATTCGGCTTCCGCATGGATAGCATGGATCACACGGATCGCACGGATCACAAGGATTGCATGGATCGCATGGACTGCATGGACTGCATGGGTCGCAGGGGTCGCATGGATCGCATGGACTGCATGGGTCACACGGATCGCATGGGTCGCACGGGTCGCACGGGTCACACGGATTGCACGGGTCGCATGGACTGCATGGGTCACACGGACTGCATGGGTCACACGGACTGCATGGGTCGCACGGACTGCATGGGTCACACGGACTGCATGGGTCACACGGATTGCATGGGTCACACGGATTGCACGGATCACAAGGACTGCACGGATCGCATGGACTGCACGGATTGCAGGGGTTGCACGGGTTGCACGGGTTGCATGGATTGCAAGGGTTGCAAGGATTGTAAGGGTTGCAAGGGTTGCAAGGGTTGCAGGGGTTGCAGGGGTTGCAGGGGAGGCAGGGGTTGCATGGATTACAAGAGTCACACGGACCACATGGAAGGCAAGGGGCTTCAACGCTCACACAACTGCCAAGTCCGTAAGAATAAATTACGTCTTTCTCATCCATACATGAGGGCAAGGTAAACTCTTTGCAGATGTTCACGTAGCTGTATTTTTTCGATCCTAGGCAATCGTATCTATTCTCACGTTCCGCTGACACAAACACCTTTCCATCTTTCACTTTGACTCTGACTTGGTCGGGCTCAAAGCCGCACACATTGATTGACCCTAGTAAGTTACTACTGCAACAGGATGCTGCCAGAATCTTGTTTGTTGTTCTTCTTAGTCTGCAATTAAAAAAATAAAAAAGGCAGCTCAGACCAGTTAATACTTTAAGAGGGAGGCAGTATGTCATCTTAAGTGGGAGTAGGAATGAGGATAAAGGGGCCATTCTGGATGTTGTGGAATGCACATGGGACTTGGGGTCAGGAGAACTGGGCTTGCAGGCCCAGCTCTGCCACTTACTAACTAGCTGGATGTCTTTAGACAGATCAGTTAACCTGTCTGGGCCCTGCTCTTCTCATCTGTAAAATGAGAGAACGAAGCTATATGATTTCCAATGTCCCTTTCAGTGACTCACAAAGACAAATGTCAATTACTCAGAGGCAAGTATCTAAATGGCTGCCTATCTCAGAACAGCTTATGCAGAGCCAGTGGTATATTTGTATAAATAGTATGACTGCTCAGATCCCGGACTTTGTCAAATGGGATTTAAAGGGGCCTCTGATTTCTGAGTCAGGGATGAGTTGTTCCTCCCTCCTCCATTATTATTACAGGCTAAACTAAGGGTGGGGAACCTTCAGCCTTGAGGCCACATGTGGCCCTCTAGGTCCTCAAGTATGGCCCTCCACTTGAGGACCTAGAGGGCCACATGTAGCCTCAAGCCTGCAGGTTCCCCAACCCTGTAATCTATAGCTACAGCTGCTGTACCTCCCCATTCTCTCCAAAGGAGTATGAGTCCCCCTTTGGAGAAGGGTGGGTGGTTTTCTGAATATTCCCAGTGATATAGATTGGCAATAACCTGTGTACCACCCATCATGTCTCACTGGGGGCAACAGATCACCTAGTATTATCCCTGACTTGACAGTGGGGTGTCTTTAGCTCTTTGCCACTGTTGAATGCAGCTACTGACATTGCCAGATCCCAAAGCTATGAATTGCCTGAGGTTTATCAAAACCAGTTTAAAAAAAAAAAGAATGTTGAATGCAGACATCAGAAAGGGCTACTTGACTTTGATCTCAACTGTGCCCATGACTGGAGCAGGTCTAAATCAGTTGCTACACCTGCAGCCCAAGCTTGCTTTTCTGACCAGATGTCACCCTTCTTTCTAAGCCTCCCTCAGCCTTCTCTATGGACTTTTAGTTGTTGTATAAAAGAACTTATGTAATAGCTCCTTGAGGCTGTGCCTCCATTGAGATTCCCTCCCTGTTGAAATGTATTTAAACCTGCCCCCTCTTCTTCCTCTCTTGGACACTGCAGTACAACAGCTTTGGTGGTGTGTTGGGGCCTTGAAGTACAATGCCCTTGCCTTGGTTAAAAGACCATAATTTTTGCTGTTTTTGCAGTCTTCTTTATTTCAAGTTGACATATCTGGTGTCAGGAAGTGGGATTTGAAGACTCTTGCCCAGCCAAGCATTGCTTTCAATCTCAGGTGCCCAGTACCAGCAGAGATCTCTTGTGTTCTAGTCCAGATATGACTCAGTGGTTCAGCTTGGGTAAGTGAGTCTCTCGAATTTCTTGAACTCCTACCTCTTTTCGGTCAAGTTGTCTGCTCTTTAACTGAGGATTTGTTAAAAGACACACAGGGAATTTGAGGTCAATTCCAGTGTGGCTGCTGGGTTTGTAATTATGAACCACATGAGGCTACTTGGACAGGTCCCTCTAAAAGGACACCCGCTGGCTATGTTTTGTATTTTTGCCTCTCTTTGTGGAAGATCTTAAGTGTGCTTTGTGTGTTAATGTGTATGTCCATGAGTAAAAAGTCAGCGGATTTTTTTTTTTACTTCTCCTTCTCAAGGTCCGAGATGGAGGAGGGAAAGGGTATGGTAGTAGCACATAATGGGAACCAAAAATAGAAAAAAACATTAGTGAGAAAGAAAATTTTGAGATGACTTTTTCTCCAGATGCTCTCTTTCCCCTCCTCAACCAATTAATTTGAATAAACTCCTTACCTTTGATAAGGTTGCTGACTGAGCTAAGTAAATCTCTCTGTCACAAAACCAGAATTGTCAGAAAGGCAATTTACACAGAGGGGCAGTTAGAAGGTGAAAACAGCTTAATTTTTTTTACCTGCTTTTAACTAATTTGTTTCTAACTAACTAAAACTTTAATTGGGAATTGATCTTAAATATTAGAAAAGCTGTAAATCCAGATTTAATTTAACCCCAAATTTAAGGTTTGTAGATTATTTTCAGATCAAATCTGTGGAACTGTCTGGCTTCTCAGCCACCAGAGTTTTTAAGTGTTAACTCATGGAAAAGAGAAAAGTTTATGTGAATTGGGGATCAACCAAAAGGTAAATAGGATTTGATTAGAAAATCTAAATTGGATGCTTGGGAGTTTTACAAATTAGTAACAGAAATCAGTTTAGAAATAGCTATTGAGGTGTGTGTTTGTGTGTGTGTGTGTGCGCGTGTGTGTGTGCGCATGGGTTTGACGTAGAAATTTTGCTGTAATTTATATGAGATTCTTACCCAGTTTTTAATATAGGTTATGTATTTAAGTTTTCGAGAACTGTTTTGCTTCTTGCACACACAAAAAAGAGAAGCTTATTTAAGAAAGCAACTTGAAATGTACATGATATTTATTTAGAAAAATGTTTTATGTTACTTTCTGTGAATAATATGCCCAAACTTAATTGTTATTAGAATAAATCAAGTTTTTGTAAGCTGTTAAAAGTTTTCATAACTGCTAAGAACCTTTTAATGGGTTTTTGGTACCTCTATCGTTTAGGGAATAACAAAACTGTAACTGACTGGCCATAACTCAACAGTTTAATTGTTATAGGAATATTGATAGTTAATATTGTACTTCGAGAATAAAAGTCTTTAATAAGTCATTAGTTTTGTTTAACAATATGTGCTAAAATTATAAAGGAAATATTCAGTGGAGTAAATATAGTCTGGGATATGCTTGAAATGTGAGAAATGTAGGATTCGATGAAGTAAAGAAAAAAGGAAATAAGAAAGGTATGAATCACTGGAGATGTGTGGGTGTGTATATGTGTATGTAACATGGAGAGACAGAGAGAGAGAGAGAGAGAGAGAGAGAGCAGAGGGGAGAGATCAAGAAAGAAAGTTTACCATATTTAGAAAGGTTTGAGGAAGTTTTCTGATTTCATAGAAAGAACAAAGGATATGATGTGGGAAACAATAGGAGGAATTCTGTTTCCACAGGATTAAAAGTATTCCTCCTGTCTTTGAGTGATAGCAGAGTGTAAGCTAGAAGTGACTGGTTCTAATCAGAGCTGTGATCTGGCAGAACTAGGCTTCTGACCAGGTGAAAGGTTGTGCATGATTAACAAGCTATTTGAGGGAAGCATGACTTGGGCTTGCATTCAGGGGGTTGCATCTGGCCAATGAAGAACCAGGCAGGAGGTTCAAATTGGGAGCCAGTAAAAGGGCTAGCATTTGTTTGAGTCCTTGTACTCCTTTATGGAGGCTACCCATTTATTTAGAAAGAATAAATGTAAAATATAATGAAAACCTTCCTGGCTTTGCAACAAGTATTGTTTATTCCTAGACTAAGTATGTTTCCTCACAATCTGGGGGCTCATCCGGGATTTCTAGCATTGGAGAAAGAAGAATTCACTGGGGACAATGGGAAGCACCCCTGCTGGTTTTCACAGGGCCTGAGTATCCACAGGTTGGAGTTTCCCTTCTTCAGACTGCTAAATTCCCAGCACTACTTTTTGGAATCCTTGGGATTGAATTCGTTCTGGTAGTATTTTAGGAATGTGAAAGGTAAAGTGTGTTACTCTTAATTTAATGCCTAAGATAGGTCTGAATTCAAATTCTAAATTATTTGTGTACTTTTATCTAATGCCTTGTCTGTGTGTTTGAGAAATGGTTTATGTTCTTGAAAGGAGAAATTCAAAATGCATCAAGTGAAACTTTTGGGAAGCTTTTGAAGCTCAGAAGTGGGGTAATTAGTAGAACAAAAAGATCTCTAGCAGACAGCCTAGGGTGAAAGGCTGAGGGTTTTGAGTTAAGATTTAATTAGTTCTTAAGAGTTAAAAATCTGTATTTTATGTTTGTATTAAATCAATGTATCTGATGTCAAGCAAAGTGTTTTAAAATTGCAAAAATAAGGGGGTCTTTTGTACCCCCCCTTTTTTACTTAGGATTTCAGTGTTCTGTTTAAAATGCTCTTTGCAGAGGTTGGGGGGAAAGAAATTTGGCTCTTTTAGTATGTAAATTGTTAGGCATTTTAACTCCCATCTAGTTTCTCTAAGGTTCAGAGCAGACAGAATTGGGGTAAGTGAAAATCTCTTTTTCATTTATTTGAAATGTCTGAGGTAGTTTGAGTAAAGGTTAGGAAAGAGAGAGATGGAAGCTGGAATGAAAAATATGGAGGGTGAAATAGAAAAAAGAATGATTTAGATGGGGGGTGGGGGAGCAGCAAACCCATATGCTTTTAGAGGCACTCCCTCTCTCATCTTTCTTCAGATGACTTGGGGACATACCAAGAAAGTGGAACTTTGTAGCCTGCCTTGCTAACCAACAAAGTTATGGAAAGTCAGAAGGAATTATGTCTATCCGCATTTCAGGATGGATTGGGGGGGCATTAAAATGGGTTTAAAAATATAGGTATTGACTATGGGGAAGATACTGATTTGTACAATTAATTATTGGGCTTTGCCCAGGCCAGAGGCAACAGTTAGAGTATTGGCCTAGCACATTCTAAGCTAACATAATTTCAAGCTTTTAAACTTTTCTCAGAAGATGAGCTATTCAGAGCTGGGAATATACAGTTAAATAAAATACCAAGGGAATATATAAATACCAAGATGTAATTAAAATATTAACATACTGTTATTTGGCAATGACTGGCCATATCTGGTGGCTTTGAGGTGATTTTTAAATACCAAAAGTAAGAGCATCAATAATTTCTATATGTGATAATCTGGAAATGCAATTGATGTCCTCTGAAGTATTTTGTTTCTGTATTTCTAAATTGTATTGTATTTTAAAGTTCTCTTAGGTTGTAAAATTTGAGAGACAATTTTTAGGTAGAAATGATGTGAAAGCAATTTTAATCTGAATTTTGTTGCATATAGATTTTTTTTAAGATGTGATAAAAATGTGATAATCTGAAACTGTTATATTTGGTTATAAACAAGTAATAATAATATTATAGCAAATTTTTATGAAAATATATACCGTGGTTTGGGGTGATAGTTCCCACGTGTTGGTGATGAGATGAATGATTCTCTGTGTGAGGTGATTAAGAAATGCACTGACCTAAATTGATAATGGGTTGCTTAAAAAACAATTTCTCTTACCTAAATGTTGTTAAGAATTGTACTGTCAGAGAAAAATGATGAATGGGTTAAGAAGCTATTCTGTTTGACCATATGACTGTAATTTAAATCATAAACTTCCAAGTTTCATCCATATTGAAGAGGAAGTTTTAGTTAAAATTGTTTTACTATACAATATTTACAAAAGTATGTTTGTGAAAGGATACTGAGTGAATTTTGAAGGCCTGGTAAATTTTGTTATTTTGATAAGGCTAGTTTAATTGGGTATGTTCTTGCCTTAGGGGAAAAAAAAACTGAACTCCCTCCCCAAGGTAAATTACTTAGGAATTTGATGGCACTTTGGGAATTTGTGAATGAATCCCAACGTTTAAAGGTTTATTTTTGCTTTAAGGAGGAGAGAGATGCCTATCATTTTAGAGCTGTCCAATTGATTTTCTTCATGAATACCTATCATTTTAAAGGAGAAATGTTTTGTAAAATCTTTTGTATAAAATTGTGATAACTTGATATTGAAGTTTATATTCAAACTCACTGTGAATTTTTTGAGTCACTGGGTGGGACCTAGAAGTCTGGGAGATATGCTTATGTAGAGGGTTAAGAGAGTGAGGACAGGATGGGGAAGGTGGATGGCACAAGATGAGGGAGATAGAGAAAATTTTATGATGGGAGTAGGGGAGGAGACAAGAAATTCTATGGAAGGTCAGGATGAGGGGAGGAGACTCTGGAATGCCTTCAGGTTAGAAAAGACTGAGGCAGGAATTTTAAAACAGGGTCCTCAGTCTCCTCATTCTACATCCCTCTTTTCTTCAAAGCCCAGTCCTTCTTTGGAAGGACTCTTTGATCAGGATCCAGTGACCTAGGTCGCTACTCAAGCCTTCATTTTAATATAGCTCCTCTCCCAGCATGTAGGCCCATCAGGTTGATGGGCATCCCTTGGAAACATCTACTCTTTGAAGGGCATATGCTTTATAATTACCATTTAGGAAGATTATTAACCAAGTTATTCAGGGTCACTGTTTTAATGTTAAAACCTAAACTTGTTCATTGATTACTGTGTATGTAAAGGAGGGCATTGGAGGCCTTATCTGGATTGGTTCTTACCCACTCCTTCTGCTTAAAATTTGCAAATGATCTCTAGTAAGTGACTTAGGACAGATTTTAAAATTAGAATTTGAGATGTGAGTCCTGGTAAAGTTCTGCATAATGCAAATATGTGAAATCTTGCTGTTTTCAAATAATTGGGTATATTGGTACTCTTGTATAGTCATATGAAAGATAGAATTCCTGGAATGAGAACATTCTTTCTGAGTGTTATGGGAATAGTTAGATAAAGGAAAAGAAATAAAGATACAAATGCAATGTTGAATCATTATCCCACAGACTAAGGCCAGGATTTAAAGTTACTGCATATCTATATGGAATAAGGTCCTTACATGTTTCAAAATGATGTAAGAGCAATTGGGTATTAATACAAATGGTGTAATTAATTACTGGAACAAAATCAGAGGCATTTTCAGTTTGGGGAAAAGAATTTGAGTGTAAGTTTCTTAGAGGGAGATAAATTGTGGAATACTTTTACATTGATGGAAAAGTTAAATGTCTCTGTTTTGATTTGAATTCATTCCATGATCTAAAATTTAAGATAAAGTTAGTGTTTGAACCTATCATATTTATGTGGTTCATTTCTTGAAATATATCTCATTATAAGCTTGGGGAACAGATGGAAATCTATTAGAGCAATAATTTATGACCTTATTGGGAAAAATTGATTTTATGAACTAAAACAAGTATAAAAATGAATGCAAGCTATTTAAGGCTTACTTTAAAGATGTTCCTTAACCAATGTGAAATTATAGTCATATCTTAAAGTAGTTATTGGAACTTGCTATTCAAAGACTTAATGGGACTATTAACTGACTTTTTCTGAGTCTAACTCCAGGTATGGGCATCAAGAAAGGCTGTCTGAGCCACTGATCCATGATGACAGTGGCCCTATGAGGGGGAGGCATGAACTGCAGATGATCTCATGGGAAGGTTGAGAGAGCAACTGTTCCACATGTGCTGAGGTGGGACTCTCTTAACTTCCCCAAGTGAAACTGGCAGACATCAAGCCTGGTTCAATGCAGTTTGCAGTTTGACATAACTTCTGCCTGGAAATTAGGGAAATATTATTCCCTTACTACAAGTTATGTCCCTAATCTCTTAGTGGCAAATTTCTATAATCAAAAAGTTTTGTAAGCACAATAACAAATCTATTAAATAACTGATTCTAGTATATCTTAGGTTATTATAAGATTGAGCTGTCAGGCTAAAGATGTTAACCCAATCAACAACTAGCTATTTAGACTTGATATCTATTACTAGTATATATATATATATGTATGTGTGTGTATGTGTGTGTGTGTGTGTGTGTGTGTGTGTGTATAAGTTAGGGTCTTTTAATTCTTTGTAATAGTATGGAGACAATTAGATCTAGGGCTCGTGAGAATATTATTTTGTTACTTAGTTAATATCGTACTTGTCTCAAGTTTTGTTACAATTAATTAATGTTAAAAGGAAGAATGGCTTGTGGTTTGTTTTGTAAATGCCTTAAAAGAACTGAAGCTTGTTATTGATTCCTTAGTGAAATCTCACCCTCCCAGTGGGGGAATTAATAATGGATTAAAGTAAAGTATAAGGAACTAGGTTCTAATGTGAATCTCTTAAATATGACAATTGACCAAGGTTCTAATTTTGATCTTGTGAGTACAATAAGAGTATAAATTTAGGAATGGTAACTTAAAATTGTGCCAAGGTCACTTTTGTCGGAGAGTGGACAAAAAGAAATAGGGATTCTACAAGAAGACAAGAAGAAGAAGATGCTGAGATGCTGCACTAGAGATGGCGGGAACAAATGTCAAGTACCAGAAAAAGATGCTGAGATGCCATGCTGGACGGGAAAACTTCATCAGATGTTCCCTGCCAGACAGCTGTATGAGAAGACACTTTTGAATCTTAAAGGGAAAATTGCGTTGTTTTCTTTTGGGTTTCTGTATCTGTATTTATAAAAGGGGACTGCCGCCTTTTGATCTGTCAATGTGTCAATCAACCTCTCTTATGTCTACTTAAAGGGCAAATGGAGTAGGGGAAGAATTCATATCAGAAAGAGAGTAAGGGAGTATTAAAGATGTGGAAACAAAAATTTGAATAAAAGAAAAGAGGGCGAATATTGTGGCAAACAGTAGGAGGAATTTTGTTTCCTCCTCCTATCTTTGATTGATAACAGATTGGTTCTAATCAGAGCTATGATCTAGCAGAACTAGGCTTCTGATCAGGTGAAAGGTTAGAGGCTTGTATACATGCTTAACAAGCTATTTGAGGGAGGCATGACATGGGCCATTCAGGGGGTTGCATCTGGCCAATGAAGAACCAGGCAGGAGATTCAAACTGGCATTTATCTCAGTCCTTGTACTCCCTTATGGGGGCTACCCATTTATTCACAAAGAATAAATGTAAAATATGATGAAAACCTCCCTGGCCTTCCAACAAGTATTGTTTATTCCTAGACTAAGTATGTTTCTCACAATGGGAAACTTCATGTGGTTATTTTTTGTGACATGCCACTTAGAATTTCTGGGCTCTGAAGATAGGGGAAGGGAATGGGACACTGCTCCTTATCCTTATCTAGAAAGCCTCAGAGAGGGGTAAAATGAGGCCTGAGACTAAGAATTGATCCAGCTCTTTGAGGAAATAAGGAAAGATTGGATAACCATCTAGTGGTCCTGCCATCCACCTTTCAGGATGGTTTGTAAGAAACTTGTGTTTATAGAGTACTTGATATCAGGCCTTGCTCATATTGAATATCAAATACTATGTAAATGTTTGGCTATTGTGATTTTCAGTGCTCCATTCATTATAATAATTCTCTTTGTGAAAACTCTGTGATGTAAAAATTAAATATGTGCTTACAGTGTGAAATTTAGTAAAAACTAGAAACATAGACAAATGGCTTCTCTTGTAATTTAGATATAACTTCAATTGAAGCAGAGTTGTCTTAAAGCTGATGATTATTTTTGTTGAATGTATCAAAAATCTCTTCATTGTTTTATCTTGTGAGACCTGGTAAAACTTGCTATCTGACATGTTTATAAGTTTGTTTCAGCTCTGGTGGTGACACGGCCGAAGTTCTGTGATGCTCAAACCTGAGAGCTCCGAGATACCTGTCACTGTTGACTATTCCTAGCATTGTGAAGCAGAATTCACCGAGCAGTGGATTGTTTACCCACTAATCTTTGGGGTCTTAGGCAGGAAGTGTCAGAAAAGTTACCGCAGGGGTAATTGCCTTGTGGAGGTCAAGTGATCATAGCAACCTCGCTTTCTGAAGGAAGTAAGCTCCACCTAAATTTGTTCTGTTGTATTAAAGTCAAGTGTGATTCTCTCTGTAAGGTAATTTGGAAATGCATTCAGCTAAACTGAGGTCAACTGACTGGTAATGGATTTTGTTTCAAGTTTCAAATCTATTACTCATAAAAATTGTGCAGCTCTGTAAAAGAATTTGTAAATTGCTCCCCTTAGAAAACTGATTCTCCTCCCACATTGCAAACATTCCTTGAGAGGAGGGAAGTAAGCAGGAATTTGTTTATCATATAGGACTGTTTGTTGTGAATTACCAATTTATATCTGGAATAGTCTATGCTGATACTATATCTTTAACTAACTCAGTCTTTAGACTACGGTCTTAGAAATATATTTTTGTCTTAAAGGATCAGCAACTTTATTAAATTCTAAAAACTGCCTTTTTATTTCAGGGTGGATTTTAAGATCAGGGAATATTAGATGAAAACAATGTTATACAAAATATTTTATATGATTTTTAAGCTGTATTTGAGATAGGGGAATATTAGATGAAAACAATGTTACACAAAATATTTTACATGATTTCTTTGGAGGCCTGATAACTTTTTTATTTGCCTAATTTACTGCAACAGCTTAGCAGTGTTGATAACAATTATATTCAACCACACTGATTGCTGAGACTTTGCTGTCTGAGGTGAAACCTTTTGGGACTGTGAATTTTCTTTTTGAGCTTCACTTTCGGGTTTGTTGTGTCCTTGAGTCAGTTTCACTGCTCCAGGGAAAATGCCAGCAGCTCAATGGGAGTGAAGTCTGTGACTTAAAGCCAGTGGCTTTCTGTCCCTCGGAAACAGGCTAGGAGGGTAACCTTGGGAAAGCTGAGGTAGGACACTCTTGACTCAGCTTGCCCTAAAAGAATCATCCCACCTAGCTGATTCTGAGCTTGGCTATAATATCCTGTTATACCCTTGGCTGCTTATGCTCATTCTCACCTGAAAGCAATCCCAACTAAGCATGCTTTAGTCATTTTGGTGTCCTTGGGCTTCCTCCTGGAAGCTGCTGTAGTGGACCCAAACTGCTTGCCCTCTCCTAGACAATCTCTATAACCAGTGCGAGTCCTTCTTCATGTAATTGTTACTGCAATACCTTAGCAGTCTCTGCTGTTTTTAATCTGAGATTCCACACCCTGAACAACTAAGTAAATGAATATTTGACCTTGACATCAGCCTATCTATAGTTACATATTCATGTATGTGATAAGGTCCTTAAATTTTCCAAAATTCAATGGGAATAATTAGACAATGACGTAAGATTTTTTGTGGTACCATAACATACATGTATTAATTAATTCATGGTTAAATCCAAAACAGTTTTAAAGATTAATCTTAAAAGATAATATCCTTTGGACTGTCCTATGCAACCTCAAAGAGAATTCCAATTTTTTTACTTAGATTGGTTATTTAATGTGGGATTAATATTTGTATGGAGAGCACGCACTTAAATTCAAAGAAATTGCAAAAGGATTTGAAAGAGGATTTGAGAGCAGTGGTGTTGTGGGTGTAACATCCAGTTTATTTGATCGTGGTTATAGACAACTCATTTGATAAAATCTGTAATTATTTACCTACTCTATTCAAACACCCAACCACAGCTTTTTTTTTGAAGTAAGCATCTTTTGGGTGAATTCATTTTCGTGATCATTAAACATAGGCATAGAAATCACCTATTTACAAAGCGTGCTTTTATTAGATTCTTAGCTGCCCCTCATCCTCCTAAGAAAGGAATGAGTTGTCCTATTTTTTCCTTATGCTTTTGGCATTCAAATATTATGATGGTTCTGTGTATTTATTTGATATTCTTTCATTGATTTGTACTTTAACAAGCACTTTGGTAAAACTTAATATCTTTTATTAAAAACAAAACTTTAAAGTAATAGACACAGAAGAGTATTACAAATTAAGCATCTTGTGTTCTGTGATTAGGAAGACTTTTATTTCACAACAGGATATCTGACTAGAATTTGTTTTATCAGTATCTGGTGTTTTTTTGCTTTAAAGCACATTTATACTATATTAACCTTTTCCCTTCCATTAATATTATCTTGTTTCATTGCCAAGTTTATGAACTTTAGTAACCTGTGTTCTGTTTTTAGCTTTCACCTATCTACTTTTTAAATGTTGTCTTACCTATGTCCCTATTACGGTATTTTTAGGCAAACCATTTTCTTACCAAGTGTGACTTATGTTAGAGCCAACCTTAATGAGGTACTTTTATGTTTATTTTTTTTGTCTTTCCTCTCTGAAAGGTAATTAAGTACTTCTAAGTCTGCCTCAATACTGCAATATTTGTAAGCAGTCTTAGTAATATGTATAAGTGCTCGAGAAATTTCTGGTGATTACTGTAACAATTAATTTCTAATGAAAATGTAAAAAGATGATGCTAAAAGCATGCTGTACATTTAATTAAATCAAGATGGTTCATGAGATTAACATTCACTACTGCTCTATGCACCAATGCCAAATGATTTAAAGGCCATCAAGACATTTCAATCAGTCCAAAAATGCTGCATGACTGCTGTTGCTGACAGCATGGATCACTAAGTTCTTCACTGAGTGCCTTACAATAATTTAAAATTAAGCACATGTAAAGTACTGTGTTAAACAGTGAGGTTCAATTTTGCATATATATACATACATGTATGTAAAAATTTAAGGAGTCATCTCTTCCTTTTGATAATTTGGTTATAGATTTTATTCCACAAATCAGATTTCCAGAAGACCAGATGACTGTAGTAGGAGATGGTCTCAGAAAACTGGACAGCTACATGAGAGATCTGAGCCCTAGTATGGCAGACTAATGAAATGGATAGCAGGAGTGGGTTACTTTTCCCTTTCACTTCCTCCCCATGTGCAGCTGTTCTTTGTAAGGCCTGCTTGCTGAAGGGTTCGATGTGTTGGTCAATCTCTTTTACTTTTCTCTTTGCACTATTCCTAGCCTTCATAGTTCTATACCTTGCTTCTTTTCTGGGGGGAATTAAGTGTTGCTTCTGTGTCCCTTCTCATACTGGGATCCATGTTACTGATACTATCATGGTCCAGCAACTCATCAAACTCCTCAGTGCCTCCCTTGGTCAGCAATGCAATTTGTCTTCACCAAAAGGAGGGGATATCAAATGCAACTGCTGACCTTGCCTGATCCTAGACCTATGAATTGTCTGAGGGCTATCGAAACCAGTTTCAAAAAGAATGTTGAATGCAGACATCAGAAGGGGCTACCTGACTTTGATCTCAACTGTCCCCATGATTGGAACAGGTCTAAACCAGTTTCCTTGTTGCTACACCTGGAGCCCGAGTCTGCTGCTCTGACCAGATGTCACCTCCTCTCCAAGTTTCTCTCAGCCTTTTCAATAGACTTTCAGTTGTTACACAAAACAACTTATGTAACAGCTTCTTAAGGCTGTGCACTTCCACTGAGACTCTTTCCCTGTTGAAATATATTTAACGGGGCAGCTAGGTGGTGAAGTGAGAAGAGCACCGGCCCTGGAGTCAGGAGGACCTGAGTCCAAATCCGGCCTCAGACACCTGACATACTTACTAGCTGTGTGACCTTGGGCAAGTCACTTAACCCCAACTGCCCTACTTTCCTCCTTTAAAAATATATATATATATTTAACCCTGACCTTCTTAGAAACACCAGTTGGCATGCTTGCTTCAGTTAAAAGACCCTAGTTTTTGCTGTTCTTGCAGTCTTGTTTTTTTCAGGCTGATGCTACTTACTTAACAGTTGCATTATGTGAGTTCTTAGAGAGAAAAAAAATTGTGCCTCCAATATGCTTTATGTAACCATGAATAGACTGGCCTGTCTGGGTGACAAGGAATAGTCTGCAACACACATCATTTCATTCTTCTCAGAATTGCAAAGATATTCTGATTTTAAGTATATTAGAATTTGTTTTTGTTTTCTTTAAAAAAAATACTTTGAAAAAAGGCGGCCTAGTTTAAGGAAAACACTTTGATGGAAAGAGCATTTCTCATGTGAACTTAAATGGATAAAAACAGGGTAATAACATCTTTCAGCAGACAGTAGCCTGTCAAGTAACAAACAGCCAAGTAGCTCTCATTTCCAAAGGGCTTTAAGTCAGGCATTGACATAAAAAGGTCATTTCTCACAAAGGACCTCAGAATACAAAAAGGCTCATTGCATAGAGCTCTAGTTTTTCTTCTGAGCCCACCAAGGTTCCGGCAATACATCTCTTGGGCACTGAGGAGAAACCTACCAGTAGAATCTGCAATTGATGTGAAAGAGATGCCATTAAATCCCTTCCTCCTTCACCCTGGGCCATGTACTCTTTTGCAAGGAGTCAAGTCAGGTACTGACTCGCAGATGCTGCCCCAATGCATGGCACTAAGTTTAGGCATAGGGAGAGACAGCTTCTCTTTCCAACACATATTGATGCCACCCCAAGGAGGTGGGTGGGGGCAGAGAGGGAAAAGAGATTGGGTCAATTATGCTGCAGATGCTGAAAGCATGCCTGTGGGGTAAGTAGGAGACAGGTATAAATATCACCATTAAGAAATCTGCTGGGCTAGTAAGAAAGAAAGCTGACGGATACCCAGTGTGGATAGGGAATAGCTCAGACAAACAGCTCTGGTCAGCTTGGAAACTCCAGGTACCAGGCTTCCGGGAACTGAGAAGAGGATCTGAAAGGGACAAGTTCTTATCTCCTTTGGTGGGAGCAGCCCAGGCTGCTTCCAAGGTGAAGCACATAGGATCCCCAGTCCCTGTGCATTTCTCAAGGATCCCACTTTGTGGGAAGGAAGAGTCAGAGGACTCCAATCCCATTTACATTTTTGTAAGCCTGGCTACAGTTAGGAAGGCCCTTGTTCTGTTTCTTGTTGGAAGAGGGAAAAGTCCTAAGGCACTAGACTACACAGCAGGATTTCCAAGACATCAGATCACTGAGCTCCCTCTCTTTAGCGGGAAAAATGCAAAAAGGACAAGTTATACCCTGGCTCACTGGAAGAATGCTAATTACCTCGATCTCTCTCTAATCTTCAATCTCTCTGTCTGCTTTCTTTCCTGCACTTACATATATACCCATATCTCAATACCAACAACAACAACAACAACAACAAAAACCCTCACTGGATCTTTTTTCTTTCCCTCAAGCTCTTTTCCTGTATTTTTCCTCCCTTTCCCAATCAAACTCTTAGGAAAAACTACAATGATTGCTCCAATCAGTTAATCAACAATTAAGTGCCTACTAAGTGTCATGCACTGTACTAAGCTCTGGGGATGCAAGTAGTAGTAGTTGTCCTTCATTCTTGAAGAGGACCAAAATGACATCATATCTCCCTGTATTTGCCATTCCGTAATGCTGCAGTTTTAAAGCCAGCCAGTCCCCTCATTTTATAGATAAGGAGGAGAGAGGCTAAGTGACATTCTCAGCCTCATACGACTACTAAGGGACTGAGGTGGGATTTGAAGTCATCCAGTGCATAGGGTGCCAGGCCTGGAGGTAGGAAGACTTGAGCTCAGATCTGGCCTCAAACACTAGCTGTGTGACCCTGGGCAAGTCACTTAACCCTGTTTGCCTCAGTTCCCGATCTGTAAAATGAGATAGAGAAGGAAATGGCAAACTGCTCCAGGATGTATGTCAAGAAAACCCCAAATGGGGTCACAAAGAGTAGGACACAATCGAAACGACTGAACAATAACCTTTCCCTCTAGGACCAGTGCTTTTTCCACTATGCCACAATATAGATGATGACAAATCTATGAGGGGAGGAGTTTGGGACTAGGGGGGTCAGAATCAGGGAGTCTGGAGAGTGGATCAAAAGGAACTAATCCTCTGGTTCTTTGGGGAAGGGTGATCCTAACCCTATTCCCTCACTTCTCAGCAGATTTAAATCATTCCAAAGGTCCATTCCTGACTTTCCCTCCTGTCTCTTATCTCCTCTGTTTTTTCCCTCTCCTCTCTATTTCCCAAGTCCCAAAATGGTGTCTAGGCAAGCATTGCACTGGGGCAGTATGCATGATTAGGGGTCAAGCAGAGGAATTGTTCCAGGTCTTTTTTTAAAATAGTACCATTTGAAGCTTTAGAGAGAGATTGCAATCTGACTCACCAGCTACAAATCAACGTGGCCTGTATATGAGTCTTCAGGTCAGGTGGTGATGAATACTGTTCTCTTCAACTGCAAGGTCATAGCACAAAATGCAGTGGAACTAAATTTGGAACTAAAATTGGTAAGCATGAAATAATCCTTTTTTGTGTACAGTCATTGAGTGGCTGAATGATGATGGGAAAGGACTAATGAGAAAGTGCATAGCATGGCCTGTCTCCGCTGGGTACACTGCTCCTGCTGCTCTCATGGATGTGAGAAGGTAGATTCTCTCATCCCACCATAAGCCTGCCTTTAAGATTTTACTCTGAAAGTTTCTGAAAATCCAGCCTGGGCTTTAAGCCTTGGGGCCAGATATGGAGGTACTATATTATATGGTACCATATTATGGAGGTACCATATTATAAATAGTAACTGACTTTTCTATAGCCTTTGGAGGTAATATTATAAATAATAACTGACATTTCTATAACCTTTATCATTTGCAAAGTACTTTCCCTACATTATCTCATTTGACCCTCTCAATGATCCTATGAGGTAGGTACTATTGCTATTATCTCCCATTTTATGAATGGGAAAGTTGAGGCTCACTGATGTTAAGTAACTTGCCCATGGAGTCAGACAACCAGTAATTATTAGAGCCAAGATTTGAACTCAGGTCTTCCTGGCTGCAAGGAGAGTTCTAGCAATTCTGCCTTGGTGCTTTGAGGAACCTCATCTGTGTATTCTTTTACTATATTTTTATAGCACCCTCCCCCTCAAAAAAGCCTGACTCAACATAAACCTTAAATTTAGAGCAAATTGGGGTCTAGGTACCTGGGATCCAAAGATTCTCATTATTTATTCCCTCATAACACTAATTGTTCACCAACCTCCACCAAAAGTAAAGTTGGGGGAAGAGGGGAAGGAGGTAACCTAAAACTTGGCAGGGGGAAGTGGAAGCTTCTTGAGGCTGTGAAATAATGCTGCTTAGAGGATTTTCTACTAAAACTCAAAAAACAATGCTTTGCATGAGAAATGTACAACAGACAGTTTAAGAATTTAAGAAAAAGTGCTTAATAAACAGTTTTTACATAAACGAATGATTTGAATTTGAGGTCAGCTGGAGAAATGATAAAATCAATGGCGTTAATCTCAATAGAGAAAATACCATATTTATGGATACTTGATAAATAAAAGGTGCCATGTTTCATTTTTCCAGGTTGATACTAGCTATAATCCCTTCCTTATTATGCAGCTTTATCAAACCTTACATAATAAAAGAGTTATTTATACACAAATAGAGATGGAAGGTATCTTAAAAGCCACCTAGTATCGCCTCCACATTTTACAAGTGAAAATACTGAGGCTTAGGAAGTTTAAGGGACTAGCTAAAAGTCACACAGATAATAAACGCTAGAGACAGGATTTGAACCCAGGTTCTCTTACTTCAAGGTCCAAATTTTATATATGTATATGTGTATGTATATATATATATATATATATATATATATATATATACACATGTTCCCTCTAATTGCTCAATTGTTATGTTCATGAAGCATTCATTTCTTACATTATAAATTCTGAAAGGGCAGGATTTATGTGGCTATCTTTGTGCATTTATCAAGTAGAGAGGGAAAAAAATAAATGAGATGAGGGACAAACTTGAAACCCTGATGACTGAAAAACAAAATCAGAGGAAAACCTTATAGAAGTCTTTAAATCTAGGATCAATGGTTCCTTACAGCAAAGGAAAGGTGGCAGTATCGCTTGATGCTCAGGGAACAAGAGGAATCTTTTTTAGGGGTGAAGGATATTATGAGAATCTTTTGCTTCACTTTCTATTGAGGAGACAGAGGCTCACTTCCCAGTCATCTTTTGAACTCACAGGTTAGACCATTAAGGTCAGATGGGGTAGAGACAGAAGATCGTTTTAACCCAGCTAACCAAATATATACATGCATATATGTATGTGAGGTCATATATAAGTGTATACATACATATACATAAGCATGTGTACAATATATACAGTATGATATACATTATATTATATGCACACAAGTGTGTATACATACAGTATGTGTATGTAGTATACATATATCATCCATGCATATGGATAGAGATAGATAGGCAGAAAGACATGGATAGATAGTTATAAAGCCCTAGAAGGGGATGACATTGAGTTAGGATTTCTGAAGAAATTTCATGAAAAAATCATGGACTATTTGATAAAAATCCTTTGCAATCTGTTACCAGAGGCCCCATGTCTAGGAGTAACAGAGGGCTATTCTCAGTGATCACACGTGCCAAAACATCGTTATGCTAGAGGGTTAGTATTTGGCTAAGAAGTTTAACCATTAAGAACTAATGCTGCCATTGGCACTCTGGGAGCTACTGAGGACAAACTGGATGGAATTAGTAATAAAAATGCAAGATCACTGAACACCTAATCATAGCTAGAATCCTTAATTTCCTTCAAAACTCATGTCAAGCACCATCTTTTATGTGAGACCTTTTATTCTCCAGCTGCCAGGCCTGACCTCCCTCTCCCCCAATTACCTTGCATTTACATGCCCTCCCCAATAGAATGTAAGCACCTTGAGGGAGGAACTGCTTCATTTTTGGCTTTTAATCCACAGTACTTAATATAGTGCTTGGCTATACATAATAGGCGCTTGTTGAATATTTATTGATTAAATGATTGATCAACAACCTGTGCAGGGAGAAGTAAGATGGTGTCTACAAGGGGAAATAACCCAGTATACTCTGTTCAGGACCCAGGAATTAAGAAGCCTCTTGATGAGGGTGAAAAAAGAGAATGCAAAAGCTGGCTTGAAGCTTAGCATTTAAAAAATGAAGATCATGGCAACCAGTCCCATCACTACCTGGCAAATAGAGGGAGAAGAAATGGAAGCAGTGTCAGATATTATGTTCTTGGGCTCAAAGATCACTGCAGATGGCAACTGCAGCCACATAGAAAGGAAAGGTATGGCAAATCTGGACAGTACACTAAAAAGCAGATACATCCCTTTGCTAAAAAGGTCCTTAAAGTCAAAGCCATAGTTTTTCCATCACAAATGTCTGGCAGAGATATCACCTTGCCAACAAAGGTCCCTGTAGTCAAAGCTATAGTTTTTCTAGTAGTAATATATGGCTGTGAGAGTTGGACTATAAGGAAAGCTGAGCACTGCAGAATCAACACTTTCAAATTGTGGTGCTAGAGAAGACTTTTGAGAGTCCATAGACAGCAAGGAAATCAAATCAGTCAATACTTAAAGTAATTAATTCAGACAAGGCCGCATTGCAAGGACATGTACTGAAGCTGAAGATGAAATACTTTGGCCATGTAATGAGCAGATGAAACTCATTGGAAAAGATCCTGATGTTGGAAAAGACTGAAGGTAAAAGGAGAAGGGGATGGCAAAGAATGATATGGATAGGCAGTGCTATGGGAGCAATGAGCATGAGCTTGGACAAACTTCTCAATATAGCGGAGGATAGAAGGGCCTGGCATGTTATAGTCCATAGAATCAATTAGAGTCAGACATGACTGAATGACCAACAACATCATTGATAGGTTGGAGAGTATCCAGAGAAAGGAGACTTGGATGGTGAAGTACCTTGGATTCGTGCAATATGTGGATTAGTTTAAAGAACTGTGCATGTTATCCTGGAGAGAAGATTCAGATAAGGACATAATAGCCATCTTCCAATGCTAAGGGCCATCAGGTGGAATCTAGACCAAACTAGCTCTTTTTGGCTCCAGAGTGAAGAACCAGGAGCAATGGGCAAAAGATGCAATAGGTTCCCCATCATTGAACATCTTTAAGCAAAGGTTGGCTGACCATTTTTAAAATATGTAAGAACATGGATTCTTTTTCAAGTATGGTTTTGGACTAGATGACTTATGAAGCCCTTTCCCACTCTGAGATGGTGCAATTCTGAGAATGGGACTGACTTGTATTTTTTAAATGCCATAGAAGAAGATTCTATATCAAAAGCTACTCTTAAAACTGTCACCTTAACATGTGGGGCCTGTAGGGTCATCCTTTGAGAACTCGAGGATAGAAAACAGGATAGGAATAATCACATATTCCTTTAGAAGGGGTATTTTCGGGGGGGGAAGTCTTCTAAAGATGGGTACTAAGATCAGTTTTGATTCTTTTCTTCAATGCCTTAGGAGAGTGAAGGAACTACATCTGTGGGTGATACCAAGTTTTTCTACTTGGTGAAATGCCAAAACACCAGAGACAGAGATGAAGAGGCAAGGAAATATAAGATGAGTTTTTATGTGGGCCAGGTAATGGATTTGGGGTAACACTATTGAGAAATAAATAAAAACAGTTTATAAACTGATAAACCCAGAATATCACCCATGAATCCAAAAAGGGAGCTGGGAGTTACTGTAGACTGGGTTGTTGTAGGTCACAAGGGCCAACAACATCAACATGCTGGGCTTTCTTAAAATATCACAAACAGAATAAAGTAGAAATCACGAGCCTGCTACATATAACATCATGGGGTAGCCACATGGGGTAATAATAATACAGCATGTGAACCCCTGAACCCCAAGAAAAACATAGCAAAGCTAGAGATCAAGATAATGGGGATGTTTCTTCATAAGCAGGGACTTAGGACAAACAGGGATATATCCTGGGAAGACCAAGGCTCAGCAAAGTGTCAAAGTTTATCAAAATCAGGAGGGGCATTTGATGTAAAGACATCCAGGAGCCAGGGCTAGTGAAGAGAGGATTTAGCTTAAGAGTCTAAAAGATCTAGGTTCAGGTTCTCCCTCTGACCAGACAAGCTGCATGAACATGGGCAACCTGCCCATAGGTAGCTCTCAAAGGACTATTCATCCCTTCCTACAATGAGCATTTGTTTATTAAGCCCCTATTATATACTAGGTATGATAGTGTGTTAGTAAGACAAAGATCAATGCTGTACTGCTAAGTTCTAAATGAGTTTCAGATCTGCATTGAGGAGGAGCACATAGAGGGTCTTCCACACTGATGGAAGTCATGGATCTGCCCTTCCCTCCCAAAAAATATCATTGAATATGGACTTGTTTTTATAAAGTTGGGAAGGCCAGAACTGATGTCAGGGGGACACTCCTTGAGACTTAAATGAGAAACTTATAAGTTCAGAAAAAAAGAAAATAAGGATTAATACTCTTTGTGATGGCAATAGGTATTTGGAGGATTTTTATTCCAAGAGATTTCAAAATAGAAAACCAAGAAGGGTTTAGATAAATTTATGGATGAGTAATTAAGAATGAGTTATTAGGGGAAGTACTTCCTAATCTTTTCAGGTGGATTGTAAAAGATGATTATGCCCTCCACACAAACATCCCTTGTTGCTGTTGTCAAAGCATTGTCGTTGTTCTTGTTTGGCCTTCAGAGGAGGAGGACCATGACATCAAGAAGGTGATGCCATGACATGCAAGTGAATTAGATTTAAGTGAGGGAGGGCTGTGCAAAGTCACCAGCCTCACTCTCTCCTGCAGAGCCATCTGGGTCCAATGGTGAGATAAGACTGGAGATGACCCTCTCAAAGCATTATAATACTGGGCTGATGGAATATGCATAAATCTGACCCACTATTTTTACATTGCTTATGCTTTCACATTTTTTCCGTCATACAAAAAAAATAGGAAAAAAGAAATGATATGACCAAATAGAATGTGCTAAATGATTTTATCTTTTCAAAAACAAATTCGCTTGATGACATCTGGGTTTTGTTTGTTTTTTAAAGGAACATTTCTGAGTCTCTTATAACTGGGCCTTTCTCTTGCACTTTCATCACCATTCAATTCTTGTACCTTCCTGTTGTAGTGAATGTGGTGAGTTCTATTCTCCCATATCCTGAAGTGTGTCAAACATGAGAAAGGATCACACAAAAGACCTTCAACAAATGGGAGAATGATGTTTCAGAGTACCAGGGGGCATGGCATTGCTTACACCTCCTCCTTCATTGCCAATGGGAGAAAGGTGCTCTCTTTCTCTGTCCGCATGTGTAATGCAGCATTGTCTACACTTCCTCCTATTTGTGAGAGGTCTTCAAGTACTAATTTCACCAATGGGAACAGCTAAACTTACACTGTAATCAAATGGACAGAAGGAGAAAAAAAGTTACAAAGGAAGACCTGGTCTGAGCAAAAAGAAAAATATAACCTCCCCCAAAAGAAATTTTTAAAAATCTACTTTAAAATGTTGCTCCTTTTAAAACCAAAGCATTTTGGAGTCTAGTCTGAAAATAAGCAGTGGTTTTAGATCAGCTCTATAAAATCTAGAGCCAGAAGGGATCTTAGATGTAGGTCCTGGAGAGCCAGATTTGTCAAACTCCCCTGGGCCACAAGCAGCCACGAACTCCAGAGTGCTGTTTGAATCAGATTAAAGTATAATTAACGAATATTTAACAAAATCAGTAAAATACCATACAGATAAGGCTAATTTGTGGTTTTCTAAGTCAATATGCAGTGTTTCTATTTTAGTTTGATACCACTCTAGTCCAATCCTCCCATTTTACAGATGGCGAAACTAAGGGCCAGGGAGGCACTTGCCCAGGGGTGACACTGGTATTAAGTGATAGAACAGGGATTTGAACTCAGTTATGCTGACTCCAAGGCCAGGATTCTTTCCACCCTAGCATAGGTTTCTTCCCTTCTTCAGATACATTACTAATTCTTGGATAAGGAAGTAATGAAATAAACACAAGTTTCAAGGTATCATTTGGCCTTTTGGGGGGAAAATTGTTATTGCCTGTATTATCTCCTTTGCTTGCCTGCTCATCACACTTAGCGTATACATTAAGACATCTGTTATCACTACTTTCCCCCACCATCACTTCTCTAATTTCAAACAGACTCAATTCACTTATGCCCCGGGCAGGAAAAGATGCTGAATTTGTTGGTTTTGATCATTGGGTACCCCACACTTCTTTTCCTCAAACCTAGCTATACTAATGATAATGGTATTACTACAAGCCTATGTTCTTATCATACGGTCACTCTGACTACCTCCATTCCTCCATGGGCTCATTGCCTCTTCCTTCTCCTTGCTAAAGCCTTCATATTACTCCCATGTATTATTTCATCTCTGTGCAAGAACCAATCATTGAACCTCTTTCCTTATCCCATCTTATCAGGTTAATATTAGCAACAATAGATAGCTAAGAATAAGTTTACTTGGTCAGTTCTTTCTTTTCATCCAGAATGGCTTTAATGGCTTTCCTCTCCAAACTTCTGATGGATGGTCGAAGACAGAATAGCTTGATATCACACAGGCAATATGGATATAGATCACATAGCCCACAGACACGTGAGCACTTTGTGTAGCACTGGCAATACGGGTATGGATGTAAATCACAACAGCAATAAGGATGCACGTATAAGTCGCAGAGGCAACGCGTGCATTCGTCGAGGCATTTCAATTGCCTTAGTTCTCTGTCCACCTTCCTTATGTCCCTTCTTACACTGTCCAATAGACAACTTAGTGCAGCCATTACAGTCACACCTTGTTGGTGAGTACCTTTGTAAAATGGCACTCGAGGGGGAAAAATTGTTCTAAGCTCTTCTCAGGAGTTTCTTTTAAAGATAAAGGAAACCCTCATGATTCCCTTATTTTATAGCATGCATTCTATGACCTCACCGCCCACTGAGGATGTCATAGTCTCCGTTACCATGTGAACTGAGTGGCTAGTTCGTTGTCTCTAGAAAAGCTCTTTTGGGGTTGGAGCTGCCCTTCATGCAGAGTTCAGAGTCCTGGAAGTTCCCCAGATTCTTTCCACCTTTCCACCCTTGTTGGGCTTCACCTTGGTACATTTTGCCTGAGTGTGCTTCCCGGTCACAGTGGACTTGTGGGTAATGGTCTGCTTGCCTCTCTGTCCCTGAATCCATCTGACTCTGTCAGGTACGTTTCATCTGCATGATTCCCTGACCTTGCCTTATTCTCTGGGCCCTGCTCTGAGCCATACTGTGATATTTCTCTGGCTTAGCATCAAGTCAGGTCCTAATCCGACTGAGGTTTTAGGGATCTCTGTCTCTAAAGTTATTGGGGTTCTATTTTTAAACCCTGACATTCCTGTAACTAGGGTTCTGCTCTTGTCTTCAGTTTCTTAGTAGCTACAGCAAAGTCAAGTCCTTGCACCCCCATTTCCCAGTGTATGGGGGTATTTGTCGTTGTACCCCTAGTCTACAAGCCCTAACTGGCCCCTTACCCCAGCTGCCCCTGGGACTGTTGCAGTAGGCCCAGATGCTTCTCTCTGGACCTATGCCTGCCATTTGGATATTGATTGATCACTGTGCCTAACCTTCGCAGATTGAAATCTGGTGCATGCACCCACTTGCCCTCTCCTTTCTGACTTATTTCATAGACTCTCTTCTTTTTGGACTCCCATGCCCATTCCCCTGGAAGGCTAGGCATCAATTGGTAGATTCCCAGCCTCTGCCTGCATCCCCAAACATCCCTCTGGGCTTTCAGATGCCTATTTATGACAAGTGTATGTTAGACTCTGCAGTAGTGCTGTATTCACTCTCAGTGATGCTACATATAAGTGGAAAACCATTACCTACTCTCTAAAAGTTTCCTACTTTGGTATCTATCTAGTTTCAACCTTGTCTTGCTATAGGCTCTAGCATTTACTCAGAAGGAGCAAGGCAGAAGACTCTGCCCCTTGGTTCTCTACTAGGACCTGCCTGTTTTCTTCACCTGTACTATCTCCCCCCCCACCTTTTTTTTTGTTGTGTCTTAACGTGACCTAAAGCTTTCAAGGTACAATATTGGAGGACATTAAATGTTAAATAATAGCCATGATCTAAGGTAAGCTTCAGGGACAGCTAGGTGGCACAGTAGATAGAGCATGGAGTAAGGAAAACTTGAGTTCAAATCAGGCCACTAGCTGTGTGACCTTGGGCAAGTCACTTAGCCTCAGTTTCCTCATCTGTAAAATGAGGGTTTGTTGTGAGGCTTGGGTGTGATAATAATGATAAAGCCCTTAGCATGGTGCCTGGCACGTAGCAAGCACGACACAAATGTTAGCTGTTCTTGTTATCAGCTAGTTTGGGGGAGGGGGGAGGCTGCCATTTTTACAAATCTAATGGATAGAACTGGAATTGGTGGAAGTAGTGGCGGCCTCAGTTTAGCAGCCTACAGCCTGCTTGCACCTTACCATCAGAGTCATCAGGGTACATTCCTTCACCCTATTCCTAGAATACAAGCAATGATTCAATGGGAACTTCAGATTTATAGCAAGATTTTGGAAGAACTACTCCCAAAGTCCCACATACAGTATTTGTTTGTTCGTTTGTTTTTAACTCTGAAAATTCTTTGGTAGCAGAATCCTTACTACAACCAAAGTGGGGGACAAATATTGGGGAAGTCTTTTTGCTTCATAGCGTCTTTATTGTTGCTATTCAGTCCTGGGTCGACCCTTCATGACGCTGTGGACCATAGTGCTTAAGTACTGTCCATGGGGTTTTCTTGGCAAAGATGCTGGAGTGGTTTGCACTTTCCTTCTCCAGTGCATTAAGGCAAACAGATGTTAAATGACTTGCCCAAGGTCACACAGCTAGAAAGTGTCTGAAGCTGAATTTGAACTCAGGTCTTCCTGGCTCCAGGACCAGCGCTCTATCCACTGAGCCATCCAGCTACCTCCATAGCTTCTTTGGGCTCTGAAATTTTGGTGCCTTTATGCCTGAGGATTTTCTGCTGAAAATCAAAAAGCAGAGTGCTTTTTTAATAGCAGCCATTCAGAGAATAGTGCTTATAGACATTTACAATATCACTAAGGACCTAGTTCATATCCCATCTCTGATGCTTACTACCTCTTTGATGATACCTCATTTTACTTCCCTTAAGCTTCAGTTTACTCACAGGACCAGAGCTTAGAGCCAAGGTCTTATGATCCAGTAAGTTTCTTAATTCAATTTTATTTTATTTTCAATTCTGAATTCTTTCGCTTCCCCACCCATTGAAAAGGCAAGAAAAATAAAACCTGTCACACTAAGACATTACTTATGTTCTCCCTGTCGCTTTCCAGAGTTAAAATGTTTGTATATACAAGCTCCTAAGACTTTCTAGGTCTTATTGTCTACAACTATACAGAATGAGTTGAAGAACTTGATGTTTTGAATTCATAGAGAACAAAAGTCACACTTCTTTTTTTTTTTTTTTTTGCTTTTCCTTTGGGAAGGCACCTTTTATTGCAACATAACATTATCAATCTCCTAAGACATACCATCAGTGCATTTTCTTATAAATACAAAGCACTACACATTAGTTTTTCAAGCAATACAGTAATGCAATAATCAATTTTCCTTTCATATTAGAATCCATGTCTTAAATGACTTTCACAGGACATTGACACCAACAAATTTAAGTGTACTTAATGGCTTACAATTTCCTGCGAAGGACTCTAAAATGCATACTTCCTGGACTCTATAATATTATTATTCAAATAGATTCTTCCTTCTATTCAAAAGAGAACAGAGGTGAAAGAATATAAACAATATTTGTCTACAGGCTCCACCAAAATATTCTCTTGGCATGTTGATCCTCTGGTCATCGAGAGTTCTAGAGATGGCAAGGGCCAAGCCCACGTAGCATCAATCCTAGCAATCTAGCAATCCTGGTAGCACGGTATGGGAGAAAGCAATAGGTTTAGAGTCAGGTGAGATTTAGGTGCCAATCCCATTTCTATCTGACACTCCCTTTGTGAATTTGGGAAAGTCAATAAATCTAAGATTCAGTTTCACCACCTGCAAAACAATAACTATCTATATAAAGGATGAAATTAAGTCCTAGAGAGTTGTAATGAGTTGCCCAGCATTATAAAGGTTCAGGATCTGAATTCATGTTTTCTGATTCCAAACAGAGTTTTTTTCCACAGCACCATAACGGAGAACTCAAAGACCACCTACTTTTAGCATCTCCCCCAAAACTATGTTCCATGGAACTCTGGCATTCTACAAATCTTCATAAGGGCTCTGGTCACTGATTGTGGTATTCTCCCTCTAAAATATTATATATTAAATTGTATGTCAAAAATAAGTATTCACATGCAGCATTTTTGGAGGAAAGGAACATAGGTTTAATTTTACTCCAGAACTCCCATGACCTTAGAGCTCTGAAGACAAATATTTGCAGTTTTATCACTATATTTCAATCCCCCAAACCTTTTTAGGGCCAGATAAATTTGGGTGACAATAATCTAGGCAAAGCCCTTCATTCTACAAATGAGTAAACTGATATTCAGTGATGTGCAGCTTTTAGTGGTGAATTTGATATGTGGGAGGACACCAAGTATCTCCAGTTCACCGTGTGCCACCATAAGAACTGGGAAAAGCTTTTTCACTTTCTTTTTCTTTAAGTCACATCTCTTTTATTATTTAATATTTTTAGTTTTCAACATTGATTTCCACAAGATTTTGAGTCGCAAATTTTCTCCCCATTTCTACCCTCCCTCCCACCCCAAGAAGGCATATATTCTGATTGCCCATTTCCCTAGTCTGCCCTCCCTTCTGTCTCCCTATTGCCCCTCCACTCCCTGCCATCCCTTTTCCCCTTACTTTCCTGTAGGGCAAAAATAGATTTCTATGCCCCATTGCCTGTATATCTTATTTCCCAGTTGCATGTAAAAACAAAATATTTTTTGAGCATTTGTTTTTAGAACTTTGAGTTCCAAATTCTCTCCCTTCTTCCCTCCCCACCCACCCTCCTTGAGAAGGCAAGCAATTCAACATAGGCCACACCTGTATCAATAATGATACAGGTGTGGCCTATGTTGAATAAAACACTTCCATGACAGTCATGTTATGAAAGACTATTTCCCCTCATCCTATTCCTGTCCCCCTTTATTCAGTTTTCTCCCTTGACCTCGTCCCTTTTCAAAAGTGTTTGCTTTTGATTACCTCCTCTCCCAATCTGCCCTCCCTTTTATCATCCCCTCTCTCTTATCCTCTTCCCCCTTACTTTCCTGTAGGGTAGGATACCCAATTGAGTGTATATGTTATTCCCTCCTTAAGTCAAAACCAATGAGAGCAAGATTCACTCATTCCCTTTTACCTGCCCCCTCTTCCCTTCCAATAGAACTGCTTTTGCTTGCCAATTTTATGTGAGATAATTTACCCCATTCTATCTCTCCCTTTCTCCTTCTCCCAATATATTCTTCTCTCACCCCTTAATTTTATTTTTTAGATATCATCACTTCATATTCAACTCACCCTGTGCCCTGTGTATATATATGTATATGTATATTCCCTTCAACTAATCTAATACTAAGAAAGGTTCCATGAGTTACAATTATCTTTCTATGTAGGAATGTAAACAAAATAGCTCAACTTTAGTAAGTCCCTTATGATTTCTCTTTCCTGTTTATCTTTTCATGCTTCTCTTGATTCTTGTATTTGAAAGTCAAATTTTCTATTCAGCTCTGGTCTTTTCATCAAGAAAGCTTGAAAGTCATCTATTTTATTGAAAATCCATACTTTTCCCTGGAGTATTATACTCAGTTTTGCTGGGTAGGTGATCCTTGGTTTTAATCCTAGCTCCTTTGACCTCCGGAATATCATATTCCAAGCCCTTTGATCCCTTAACATAGAAGCTGCTAGATCTTGTGTTATCCTGATTGTGTTTCCACAATATTCAAATTGTTTCTTTCTAGCTGCTTGTATATCTTCTCCTTGACCTTGGAACTCTGGAATTTGGTGACAATATTCCTAGGAGTTTTCTTTTTGGTATCTTTTTCAAGAGTCAATTGGTGGATTCTTTTGATTTCTATTTTCCCTTCAGGTTCTAGAAATATCAGGGCAGTTCTCCTTGATAATTTCTTGAAAGATGATGTCTAGGCTCTTTTCTTGATCGTAGCTTTCAGGTGGTCCAATCATTTTAAAATTATCTCTCCTGGATCTATTTTCCAGGTCAGTGGCTTTCCAGTGAGATACTACACATTGTCTTCCATTTTTTCATTCCTTTGGTTCTGTTTAATAATATCTTGATTTTTCATAAAGTCACTAGCTTCCACTTGCTCCAATCTCATTTTTAAGGTAGTATTTTCTTCAGTGGTCTTTTGGACCTCCTTTTCCATTTGGCTAATTCTGCCTTTTAAGGCATTCTTCTCCTCATTGGCTTTTTGGAGCTCTTTTGCCATTTGGGTTAGTCTATTTTTAAGCTGTTATTTTCTTCAGCATTTTTTTGGATCTCCTTTAGCAAGTCGTTGACTTGTTTTTCATGATTTTCTTGCATCCTTCTCATTTCTCTTCCCAATTTTTCCTCTACTTCTCTTATTTGATTTTCCAAATCCTTTTTGAGCTCTTCCATGGCCTAAGACCAATTCATATTTTTCTTGGAGGCTTTTGAAGTAGGCTCTTTGACTTTGTCAACTTCTTCTGGCTGTATGTTTTGATCTTCTTTGTCACCAAAAAAGATTCTATAATCTTGAGTCTGAGTCTGAGTCTGAGTCTGAGTTTGAGTCTGAGTCCTTTTATGGTGCCTGCTGCTCATGTTCCCAGCCAACCACTTGACCCTTGAGCTTTTTGTCAGGTTATGACTGCCTTTAGAGTGGAGAATGCTTTGTTCCAAGCTTTAGGGGCCTTGCACTGCTCTTTTCAGAGCTACTTCTAAGCCACCACAAGCTCTGCCACACCAGTGCTCCTCCCCCAAGAACCTGCAACCAGGACTGTGACCCAGATCCAAGTATGGCAAAGCAAGAGAACCTTGCCTCTGTGCCAGAAAAGCACTCCCTGCACTCCCACTCTTATTCCTCCTGCCACGGGGCCAGGGACTCTGGAAGCAGCCACAGCTGGAGCTCTGGAAGCCGCCACAGCTAGAGCTCTGGAAGCAGCCACTGGAGCTTCTTGCTGCTGCTGCCATGCACCTCTGCCATCCTGGGGTCTGGGGCCAGACCGCATACTTCTCTCACCCTGATCCATAAGTTTTCCCACTTACCTGCTCCATGGTTTTTGGTGTTTGTGGATTGAGAAGTCTGATAACTGCTACAGCTCAGTGATTCCTGGCCTTAAGGCCTGCTCCCCAATCTCCTCTGCCCTGGTATGTCCTGGCTTGGCCCACACTTGGCTGCACTCCACACCCAGCATGGTGTGATAGACCCTTACCAGTGACCATCCAGGCTGTTCTGGGTTGGAGACCTGCTTCCCTCTGTTATTTGTGGGTTTTGTACCTCTAGAATTTGTTCAGAGCCATTTTTCACAGGTGTTTGGAGGGATTTGGGGGAGAGCTTAAGCGAGTCCCTGTTTTCCAGCTGCCATCTTAGTTTTTTCCTATGTCATACTTCTTACAAACATCTGTTGTTATCTTGGACCAACAAAACCTGTTTCATGCTACCTGTAGGGTGCACTATTGACTTAAATGTTCAAAATAATCTTTTATGACCATAAAGCAAAATACTTTTGGTAGCACCAACTACTTCTGGGTACCTTTTATGGGATAAGTTACAGGCTAGTACAATATTAGATTGCGTAGCTCCAACTGCTACCAGTCCCTCAACAACAAGGTGATTCCTAGGGAACAAAGTTGGAGCCCTCAAGCTCATGTCCTTGATTCTTGGCTTGCTCACTTCTCATAGATCTTCATAATGCAATTGTTTCCAGTGCTGGTCATCCAGGGATAGTCAAGGAAGATTGAATATTCAGTGAAACAAAGTTCATATTTAGCCATAACGGACTCTCTCTAGTCAAAATCCCAGAGTTTCAGGTGCACTTGGATGTGATAGAGAATTACCTGATTGAGTTTCATAGAGTGCTTTTGTATTTTCCGTGGGTCCCTTCACCATACCTTCAGAATGATGTGGCCTACAGATAAGGCATATGCATCCACATTCATGGATCTATAATTGGAGGGGATCTCAGACACCATCTCTTTTAGTCTGACCCCTTATAGGTTCTAGGCCTTGCTTGACTCGGGCCAGTCTGGTGATTCATACTCAGGCTTAGAATGAAATGTGACATTCATAGGCCATCTATCATATAAGAATAAAAAGTTTACTTAGCAATAGCTTGGAAAGGGTATTCAGGAAAGACACAGAACTAGTTCTAGTAGATAGATTCAGTCTTTTCCATCTCCATAGAGAAACAGGTTTGGTCAAAGAGTATGTGGGGTCAGGAGAGTCTGTTGACTCATATGGCAGTAAGATATCCATCAAGTCTGAATGTCCCTGATTTATTATTATGCTTTTTATGCCTAAGGCAACTGGAAAGACATATCAACAGTTCAAGGCCTTGTCTCCTAGGCCATTTAAGTCTCAAAGTCAGTTTTCTTGCCTGTTAGGAAAATACAATCCCAGCCTAGTGGACATTGCTCTTTTCATATTCTCATTTTACAAATGAGGAAGCTGAGGCCTGAGGAGGTTAGTTCATTTGCCTGAGGTCACACAAGTAGCAATATCAGAAGCAGGATTTATACCTGGGTCCTTTGATTCCAGAGTCAGTATCCTTTCCATTTTATTATGTATGGCATTAGTGTTCTCTGACTGACAACGCATCTTGAACTCATAATTGTTTAGTTCGAATAGCCATTAGTGTTGATAAGAACATATCAGTGGACTGTTTGCAGAACAGTTATATTTTGAACTGCATCACCTAGCACTCCTTCCAAAACTGTCTGCTTACACAGACCAGGTTCAAGTTTGGGAACTGTACCCCAAATTATTCTTTTTGGCTTATAATGCCCTGTCCCTACTGAAAGTTGCCTATGGGAAAACTCAGAATGTAATATGAATATGTTGTTGCAATAATTCGGCTAGCAGCTGCTGTGGGGGTGAAAGACCAACACAAGCCCAACAAGAAGAACAGTGCCGGCACAGGTTCTTTGATCTTCTTTACTAAGGAAAGTAACATTAAGGGGTTAGCAATCTCAGTTTAATCAAAAGTACAAATATCATTCACTTAGTTCAGGGGAAAAAGCCAACACCCTGAACTTCAGAGAAAATACAAACAAATTACAAACATCAACAGACAGACCTTGTCTGATTCAAATTTCAGTGCATAGTTACCAGGGCTTAACAAAGCCCCAACAACCATGTTTACAAGCTGGAGGGCTCTTAACTGCAGCTGCCCAGAGTCTCCACATCTCACACCTCCAAGAATGAGAGCCTCAAACAAATGATTCTGTTCTCTCTTTTTATACACTCTTTAGCCATCATCAGATGTCATCTGAGCAACCAGAACTCAGGCTCCTACTACTGGCTCTGGTCTTAGCAACTCCCCTTAGGACCCTGAGGACCCTGAGGACTTCATGCCCACATAGACTTAGAACCTAGTAGATAGGGGTTTGGGCCTGGGGCTTTGTACCTAGCAAGGCTCAATTAAAGACACTTAATTAATCATTCTAAAATAGTAAGAAAGTCCCAACTTAATTGTCAATACATATGTTAATGTATAGATTTCCGTATATGTGAAAAAGGGTCCCTAGATCCCATACATGCATTCAAAGTAAGAATGTATATACTGAGTGCAGAATAGCCTTTATTGCTCACAGAAAATGAAAAAAAAAAGATAAAAGATTCTTAGTAGCTCATAAAAATCAATACAATTGTCGACCCTCTCTGAAGAGTCCTGTAGTTCTCAGGATTCTAGAATCTTCCAGACTCATAACACAACCTTGTGGTTTGGAACTCCCTCAGAAGGGAAATGAACTTATGGGTGTAACTAGGACAACTCCCTTTCACTATCTTTCCAGTGGTTAACATTTTGTATTCCAAAGACTCATAGAGGCATGTGGTTTGTATTCACATTGGGAGGGAAACAAATTTGGATTTTCTAGACACCTTTCCCAAATAGCATAGAAAAATTACTGATCCTTATTACTAATGAAAAAGTTGAGTAAGGAAACAGCTACTAACCTATATGTCTACTTTCTATACAAAATATTTTATGGGACTCATCTGCACACCTATGGAGAGTAACCTTGAGGAAAGCAATATAATTAGTGATAAGTACAAAACAAATAACATAAAAATGATGCCAGCTTACACACCAAGTTCTGTTAAAGAAGAGGAATTTTATGAAAAACTGATAATGCCTTCCAAATACATATTTTTGTACTTAGTGACATCAGTGAAATATTGGAAAATATGGATCAGTAAAAAGGAATGCGAATGGCCAAAGACATCAGAGGTGACATATGTTCTTTAATAAAAGAATCAATAGGTATTGGACATAGCAAAGACCAAATAACATTACCAAAAAAGAGATTTAATTTTGTTTTAACAGTGAGATACAGCCTTTTTGGGCTCCTTGAGTTCAAAGAATTAAAAAATTAAGATACCTAATAAGATTCTCTTACTTGTTTCCTTTATTTGGCAGCAAATGCCTCTCCAGATGAATGGTTACATGGGAATCTTGTGCCTGCAGTAGGGAGAAGAAAAGGAAAACTATGCAAAAATTTGCAAGTCCAAAGGAGATTTATTAAAGAATACTCTTTGTAACCATGTGGAGATAGGACCATAATACTTTAGACCTCCAAATTTGCAGCTAGATTAGGGTAAAGTGTTTTAACTCTCCATACTGTAGTGGAATAGCAGCTCCAAATATGGCTTCCCAGGTTTTCCTTTTCATATAGAAAAAGTGCCATCTGTGACATGTATTGGAGATGTTCCTTCATTTTTAAGGATTCCAGGATGGAGATTAGTGGGGAGTAAGATGTTATCTCTTATCTTTGTTTCCATATCAACACTTAGGGGGTCTTTGAGTGCAATAATTGGTTGAGGGGGATGAAAGTATGAAACTGATTACCCAAAATTAACTGAGGAAGATATAGACAGTTTACCTATGATGCGAGGTGCTATGGAACCATATGGGTCTAGATCAATTTTTTTAATCTCTGAAATTATTGGGAAAATAGGGGGAGACCTCAGTTGCTTTTAGGGATGAAAACCAAAATCAAAGAACCTACTTAGGTAATACATACCAACTATTTGGAAAATGCAAGGAGAATGTGAGCAACCATAAATTTCAAAGGGGGGAAAAAAGCAAATCAGATGGGTTTACAAACAAATTTTATCAAACAATTTAAAGCAATTAATAACCCATTCCATAAAAAATATTTTAAAGCTAGAAAAAGAAAGCAATCCATCAAATTCCTTTTATGAGGTAAATATATGCCTGATAATTTAAACGAGGGAAGGATAAATTGTGGAAAGACAATCACAGACCAATTTAATTACTATTGAAGTGAATTTTCAAAACAAAATCTCCATAGGAAGACTTCAACAATATGTACAGGAAATAGTCACTATGACCAATTGTATTCATAATATGAATACCAAGATTTGCCAATATTAAGAAATCAATTAGCATAATTAATCATAAACAGCAAAGATAAAAATCTTTTGGTAATTTGATTTGTATAGTACTGAATAAGTAGATTAATTTAGGAAGAATTTTCATTTTTATTATATTGACTTGGCCTACCCATGAACAATTAATATTTCTCCAATTACTTATATCTGACTTTATTTGTGTGAAAAGTGTTTTGTAATTGTGTTAATTTAGTTTCTAGATTTGTCTTGGGAGGTAGACTCCCAAGTATTTTATATTCTCTAGTTATCTTAAATGAAATTTCTCTATTTCTTACTGATGAATTTTGTTAGTGATATATAGAAATGTTGATGGGGTGGGTTTATTTTATATCCTGCAACTTTGCTAAAATTGTTAATTATTTCAACTAGTTTTTTAGTTGATTCACTAGGATTCCCTAAGTATACTATCATATTTGCAAAGAGTGATAGTGTTGTTTTCTCATTGCCTTTTCGAATTCTTTTGATTTCTTTTTCTTGTCTTATTGTTATGGCTAGTATTTCTAGAATAATATTGAATAATAGTGGTGATAATGAACTTCCTTGCTTCATCCCTGGTCTTATTGGGAAGGCATTTAGCTTTTTCTTTATTACAGGTAATGCTTGCTGTTGGTTTTAGATATTAAACATTTTGAAGAAAGGTTCATTTATTCCTATGCTTTCTAGAGTTTTAAATAGGAATGATTGTTGTGTTTTACCACAAGCTTTTTCAATGCAAATATTGAAATGAACATATTATTTTTGTTATTGATATAGTCAATTATACTGTTGGTTTTCTTAATATTGAGTCAGCTCTGCATTCCTGGTTTAAATACCTCTTGGTCATAGCATATGATTTTTGCGATATATTGCTATAATCTCCTTGCTAGTATTTCATTTAAAATTTTTGCATCAACATTCATTAGGGAAATTGTTGTGTGGATTTCTTTGTTTTTGCTCTGCCTAGTTTAGGTATCAATACCATATTTGTATCATAAAAGCAATTTGGTAAGACTGCTTCTTTGTCTATTTTTCCAGATAGTTTATATAGTATTGGAATTAATTGTTTTTTAAATGTTTGGTAGAATTCACTTGTGAATCTATCAGGTGCTGGAGATTTTTTTCTCAGGTAGCTCATTTGTGGTTTATTCAATTTCTTTTTCAAAGATAGAGTTATATAAATGTTCTATCTCTCCATCTGTTAATCTGGAAATTTTTATTTTTGTAAATATTCAGCTATTTCACTTAATTCATTAGATTTGTGGCATATTGTTAGGCAAAATGCCTCCTAATAATTGCTTTAATTTCATCTTCATTTGGCAAATTCACCCTTTTCATTTTTGATACTAGTAATTTGGTTTTCCTCTTTAATTTTTCAGTCAAATCAACCAATGGTTTGTCTCTTTTATTGCTTTTTGTTTTCATAAAACCAGCTCCTAATTTTATTTAGTTTTATTTTATAAGTTCAATGGTTTTCTTACTTTCAATTTTATTAATCGCTCTTTTGATTTTCAGGATTTCCAATTTGGTGTTTAACTAGGGATTTCTAATTTGTTCTTATTTTAGTTGCATGCCCAATTTATTGATCTGCTCTTTCTCTATTTTTTTTAATGTTAAGTATTTAGAAATATAAATTTTCCCCTAAGTACTGCCATAGCAGTACTCCCATAAATTTTGGTATGTTGTCTCATTGCTATCATTCTCTTTAATAAAATTATTTATTGTTTCTATCATTTGTTCTTTGATGTGGCCATTCTTTAGGATTAGTTTATTTAGTTTCCAATAAATTTATCTATGTCTCCATGGCCCTTTATTGAATGTAATTTTTATTGCATTATGATCTGAAAATGATGCATTTAATAATTCTGCTCTTTTACATTTGGTTGTGAGGTTTTTATGCCCTAATGCATGGTTAATTTTTGTTAAGGTGATATGTACAGCTGGGAAAAAGGTATACTCCTTTCTATTCCTATTCAGTTCTCTCCAGAAGTCTATCATATCTATCTTTTCTAAAATTTTATTCATCTCCTTAACTTGTTTCTTTTTTTATTTTATTTATAGAGTTCTGGGAGGGGAAAGTTGAGGTCCCCTACTAATATAGTTTTATTGTCTATTTCCTTCTGTAACTCATTTAATGTTTCCTTTAAGAATTTGGATCCTATATAATTTGGTGCATTTATGTTTAGCATTGATATCATTTCATTGTCTATGGCACCTTTTGGCAAAATATAGTTTCCCTGCTTATCTCTTTTAATTAGATTTATTTTTGTTTTTACTTTGAGATTGTGACTGCTACCCATGATTTTTTTTTAACTTCAACTGAAGCATAATGGATTCTGCTTCAGTCCCTTATTTTTACTCTGCTGTGTTCCTTTCCGTTTCAAGTGTATTTTAACAACATATTGTTGGATTGAGTAAAAGATGTCCTCAAGAAAATGTGTGATAGGAAGAGAATTCAGACCTGTCACATGGCAAAAGGAAAAGATAACAAGTGTACAACCTGAGCCTCCCACTGGTATCTTTGTGATATTAGGAGAATGAGGGGAAAGTCCCCCATAACATTGTATGAACCCCTTATGGTGAAGTTATAGGAAGACATGGACAGCAGTCACCCAGGATGGGCAGGCAGAGATGGGTTACAATCTACCTCACTGGAGAGAACAGCCAAACATATGAGAAAATAAATTCTTTTGAGTCATTTCTGAATATAATGGCAGAGGGTAAAGGCTAGGTTTTTTTACTCTCCTCTCTTCTGTTCCCCCAGGTCATGGTTATAGTGTTAGTCATAATCTCTCTCTAAGAGTCTAGGGCTGTCCAGGAACTCACTCTCCTCTATCTACAAGCCCTTTAAGATTCAATAATTCCTACCCTTTTGGTTATGTAGTTCCTTTCTCCATGGTTACCATTTCTTTAATTGAAAGATTATGCCACTACCTCTGCAAGCATGCCTCTGTAAGCTCCCAGGCTGCAAGGATGAGAACATTTGCAGGTCCCATGTTCTCTGTACTCCCTTTCCCCCAGGCCCCAGCTATTCTCCTAGCTCAGCAAGACCTCTCTGGGTAGGGAAGAAAAAAAAGATAAAAAGGGTTAAGCCATAAAAACCCCTCCCATTTTATAAGCCAGAGTAAAAGAGTGCTCCAAGCCACAATAGTTAAGCAAATGATAGTCTTTGTTCAATACTGAAACTGACCCAGAACATGTCTGTCCCCTCAAAAAGAAAAAGTGTTACTAAGCATGCACCAGAAATCCTCCAGGGGAGATTATCAGACAGTGTATTCACCCACATCCTCCATAGACAGATGTTCTCAAAGTTCCAAACAAAGACTACCCTATAGCTCATAAAGTTGGTCAGTATCTTCCCTGATTGGCCCCTTACATTTATAGTCTCTGAAATTACCAGCCACAGCCCTTTTCACAACCAAGAACTCCTTTTAGTGCACAGATCAGCAAATCTCCCTGTCACTGTCCTCCAATTGCAAATGCAGTCAGTTTTTGATGGTCACCTCTCTCATGGTACAAGGCTGCTTCTAAGCCTTCCAGGCTAATTTCATTGTGTAACACAAAGGATCCCATAAACTAACAATGTCTGAAGCCACTGACCAAGTTCTTAAAATAAGTCTATTCCCACTTCTGCACTGAACATTTCCAAATGGTGCCAAAGAAATCAGGTCAGCTTGACTTTTTTTTTTCACTTATGCCGTTTTGGTTCATCTCAATCAATTACATAGGAATGAGTTCACTGCAAGATAGCCTTGACAGTAGAGTACATAATAAATTTTTGGTAGTGAGCATCAAACCCTGGGGAAAAAAAGTCTTTCATGCTCAAAAGCACCTAGGTTACTAGGTGGTATGGTAGAGAGAATATTGGGGCTGGATTGGAGTCAGGAAGATCTGAGTTCGAATCTGGCTTCAGTTACCTGCTAACTGTATAACCTTGGAAACGTCATTTGCCTCAGCTTCCTCAAAAAGTAAAAAGAGGATAATACCACCTACCTCCTAGGATTGGTGTGAAGATCAAATGAGATAAGATTTAAAGCACTTAGCACACTGCCTTGGCAGACACTTATTGCCTTTTCTTTTTCCCTTTTGAAGATTTTTCCAATGTGACCAGCTGACAAGTATGTTTATCTTCTGGGGGTCAGTACTTTCATCCCTTCCAAAATACTAGGTGACCCATGTACTTAACAAAAGCTCTGTGGAGCTGGCATTTGTCAGAATGCAAACAATATTTTGAGATATAGTTGATGTGTTGTTTTGCTTTGCTTTGCTGTATTTTAAAATGTTTCTTTTTATTACTATGAATGCGAAAAAGCATTAACAAAGAAGCATAGAAAAGGAGGATTGTATACGAAATTATGAACTTCTATTACATATAGAGTAGTTGTTTTATTTACATGGGTAACAAATTCGACATGGTCATTTCCAAGTTGTCCTGCTTGTCTGTATCTCTCTCAGAACTCCCCACTGAGCTCATTTGTTATCAGAGTTCTCTTGGTGGGGGAGAAGGGGAAAACCATTGGGAAACGATAGTGATGTTTAAAAAAGAACATCAATAAAACATTTTGAAAGAGCTGGTACTTGGGAACTGATAGCTTCAGGCCATTATCTTCCAGCCAAAATATCTTTTTTCTCTAGCTTTGTCCTTATGTTCTTCCAAAATCTTTGAAAGACAAGGAGAATATTCAGCAATGCATCAATACAGGAATACCTCCCAGTAATTCATGTTTCCAACTATCTTTTTTTTTTAATTTAAATTTTTTTTCAGTTCTAAATTTTCTCCTTCTCTCCATCTTCTTCCCTATCCACCGAGAAGGCAAGAAATATGATACTTACTCTACATATGACATCATGATAAACATATTTCCACATTAGCCATGTCCAACTACCTTTCTTAAAAGTCATCGAAAAGTGGCAGGATAATTTAAGATTCCTTGAGGGTGTATATTCAGAGTGGTTGAATCCTGGTGGGCAGATGAAAGCTGTCTTCTCTTTTATTCCCTCTGCAGCAGAGATCTGATCATACCCACTGTGCAGATCTAACACTGAAAATGTCCAGTTGCCTAGCAAATGGTTTAGGGTATCTTGAAAACACAGCTTGGTGTGCTGATATACTTTAGTTCTCAAACTCAAAGCGTGATAGTTTTCAGATGTCTGCGTTTTCCAAGGTCCTTCCTCAGTACCACCTTAGATGAGGCATATGAACTGTAGGACCCTATGATTATGCTAGTGACTTGGAGATACTGTAGATATTTTCTGATGTCTTCAACTCCAGGAAGATATATTTTCTGAGATCTATCTCAAAAGGATTGGAAAACACTGATGTAGATTTTCTATATTGCTCTGTGGATGCATCTTATTTATGCAATGAAGAGACCAGTCCTCAAATTAAACTTATTCTTAAATTGGTCATTACATTCCTCAGGCACTGAGGAGTCAGCAAGTCAAACCTCTCTGTATTCTCTCTTGAGATGGAGGATCCAATGCTCCTTTGATATTCTTTTCCACCATTGGCTTTTTTCCTCTGTTAATTATCTGAACAAGAACCAAGGATTGCTAGATAGTCCAGATATTGAGCTCCAGTTCACATCCATAGTATTCTGTTAATACTTTGAACAGACCAGAGTTCCAATCTATGCTAGCACACAAGATATGTCCAGGTCTGGACATACAGGTTTACTTTTTTATCCACTGCTTCCCTAGGGAAAACTAAGCTGATGCTGAAAGTGTCCTATTATAGGTAAGCCACAGATGTCTAATCCCTGTACAGACTGTAAAAGTATCTCATGCAAATGCCTTTCATAAAGTGCCTAGAAAGAACTGTCACTTGGGATTCGCTGTCTAGCACAGCAAGACAGTCTACGTATCCAATCCTCCTTATCACTGTGCATCAGCTTCTATAAATTCACATGGAAAGTACTCAGGGGGAAAGCTAGGTGGCATAGTGGGTAGAGTATAAGCCCTAGGAGTGAGGAGGAACTGAGTTCAAATCCACCTTCAGACACTGACTAGCTGTGTGACCCTGGGCAAGTCATTTAACGCCTGTTGTGGCTTAGATTTTTCAGACTCTGAGGCTGTAGAGAGCATTGTAGAATCCCTAGCTCCCTTTAAAGCATGGTTCCCATTCCTCTTCCTATAGGAAACCTTGCTTGATTCCCCTCGCCTAGCTAGTAGCTTTGTCTCTTTAAATTACTTTGTACTTCTTTGTACATACGTTGTATTATATCCAACCAATAGAAATATTTCTTGAGGACAAGGACTTCCATTTTTGTCTTGGTATTTCCCTCTCCTCCCATCTACACACCTAGCACAGAGCCCTGCACATAGTAGGAGCTTAGTAAATGCTTGTTGAATTAAATTGACCACCTATGTATGCACTAAATACAAACTGACCTCCTCCATATAGGGAAAAGTGAAAGAGGGGTCTGGTGGAATTCATCTCTGCTTTTTAGGTTAGCAGAGAAAAAGATGTGTTGCATAAGTAAATGGAAGAATCACTGCAAGGAGGAAGAAGAAGAGGAAGGTAGGTGGCAGAGTGGATAGAGCTCTGGTCCTGGAGTCAAGAAGACCTGAGTTCAAATTTGACCCCAGACACTTACTGGTTGTATGACCCTAGGCAAGTCACTTAAACCAGATTGCCTCCTCCTTCACCCAACAAAGGAGAAAATAGAAGAAAAAGGATGTGAAGAGACATAGAGGAATTCTCACCTTTAACAGGAAATTGGCAAGTAGATGAATGTGACATCTAAGGAGGGGAGATTATGCTTAATGGAACCATAAGCAATGAACCAGTATCAATACTAAATATGCAACAAATAGCACAGCATCTAAATTCACAAAGGAAAAATTAACTGAATTATAAAAAAGACCTTAATGGTAGCACAATAGCTATAAGAATCTATCAGAGATTGATAAACAAAATAGTAGAAAGATGAAAAAGAAAATGTAGAACTGAATAAACTATTAGTGAACTTGGAGCAGAAAGACTTATGATATCTTCTGAATGGAAATATTAAAGAATATTCATATTGCTCAACATTACATGTTACCCATACAAAAATAGACCATGTTCTAGGGAACAGAGAAATTATAGATCAACATAAAAAAAAGCAAAAATGCTAAAAAAAAATCCTTTACAGACTACAGCATAATAAAAATAGTAACACAGGAAACACAAGCAAAAAACCAGAGACCTAAATGGAAACTTAATAATGGCATCCTGAATGATGAGTGGGTCAAAGAACAGATCATAGAAACAGTAACTATGTGAGATAGAAAATGATGAGACCAAATACCAGAATTTCTGGATGCAACTAAAGCAGCCCTCAGAGGAAGTCATATCTCTAAAAATAAATATCAACAAAATAGAAAAAGAGGGGATTAATGAATCAAACATGCAATTTTTTAAAAATAGGAAGCAACAAATAAACTAAGTAAGAACAAAAGACTAGAATTGATAAAGAGCTCTAAAAGCTAGTTCTTTGAAAAAACTTAACGAAATTGATAAAGGTTTAGCTAATCTGATGAAAAAGAAGAGGGAGAAAAATAAAATTACCCTCCAAAATGGATTAGGCAAAATTACAACAGAGAAGAAGCAAAAATGATTATCACAAACACCTATACATAATTTTGTGCCAGAAATTAAGAATTTAAAAGAAACTAATGATTATCAACAAAATGTAAAATGTTCAAATTTAACAGAACATGAAATAGATTAATTAAGCATTACAATCTCAGAAAATTAAGCTGAATGAATTGTAAAGAAACTATAGAAAAAAAAACACCATATTCCAGGTAGATTTACAGGTGAACTCTATCAAATATTTAAAGAGAAATTAATGCCTATATGACAGAGTTTATGTTCAAAAATTGCAAAAGGGAACACTCTACCAAGTACCTTTTGTGAGACTAATCCTAATACCTAAACCAGGAAAGAGTAAAATGAAGTAATAGAACTACAGAGTAACATTACTAATGCATATTGCTTTAGATTTTTAAAATAAAATCCTAGCAAAAGGACAAGAGCAATGTATATATTAAAAAAATTTCACCGTGACCTAGTTAGATTTTTTCTTTTTTAAAAAATTTATTTAATATATTTAGTTTTCAGCATTGATTTTCACAAAAGTTTGAATCACAAATTTTTTCCCCATTTCTACCCTCCCCCCACTCCAAGATGGCATATATTCTGGTTGCCCCATTCCCCAGTCAACCGTCCCATCTGTCACCCCACTCCCTTCCCATTCCCCTTTCCCTTCTTCTCTTGTAGGGCAAGACAAATTTCTATGCCCCATTGCCTGTATATCTTATTTCCTAGTTGCATGCAAAAACTTTTTTTGTTGTTGTCGTTGTTTTTGAATGACTGTTTTTAAAACTTTGAGTTCCAAATTCTCTCCCCTCTTCCCTCCCCACCCAACCTCCCTAAGAAGGCAAGCAATTCACCATAGGCCACACACATATCATTATGTAAAACCCTTCCACAATATTCATGTTGTGAAAGATTAACTATGTTTTGTTCCTTCCTAACTTATCCCCCTTTATTGAATTTTCTCCCTTGACCCTGTCCCTTTTCGAAAGTGTTTGTTTTTGATTACCTCCTCCCCCATCTGCACTCCCTTCTATCATCCCCACTTTTTTATCTTCTTCCTCCTTCTTTCCTGTGGGGTAAGATACTCACTCAATTGAGTGTGTATGGTATTCCCTCCTCAGGTCAAATCCAATGAGAGCAAGATTTACTCATTCCCCCTCACCTGCCCCCTCTTCCCTTCCTACAGAACCACTTTTTCTTGCCACTTTTATGCGAGATAATTTACCCCATTCTATCTCACCCTTTCTCCCTCTCTCAATATACTCCTCTCTTATCCCTTAAATTGATTTTATTTTTTTAGATATCATCCCTTCATATTCAACTCACCCTGTGCCCTGTGTGTGTGTGTGTGTGTGTGTGTGTGTGTGAGTATATATATAAATATATATATGTACATGTATACCTACATATATACATACATAGACACACACATATGTATATATATGTATACACATATATATATGCTTATTCCTTTCAGCTAATATGATATTGAGGTCTCATGAATCATACACATGATCTTTCTATGTAGGAATGTAAACAAAACAGTTCAACTTTAGTAAGTCCCTTATGATTTCTCTTTCTTGTTTACCTTTTCATACCTCTCTTGATTCTTGTGTTTGAAAGTCAAATTTTCTATTCAGCTCTGGTCTTTTCACTGAGAAAGCTTGAAAGTCCTCTATTTTATTGAAAATCTATATTTTGCCTTGGAGCATGATACTCAGTTTTGCTGGGTAGGTGATTCTTGGTTTTAATCCTAGCTCCATTGACCTCCGGAACATCATATTCCAAGCCCTTCGATCCCTTAATGTAGAAGCTGATAGATATTGTGTTATTCTGATTGTGTTTCCACAACACTCAAATTGTTTCTTTCTGGCTGCTTGCAGTATTTTCTCCTTGATCTGGGAGCTCTGGAATTTGGCGACAATATTCTTAGGAGTTTTCTTTTTGGGATCTATTTGAGGAGGCGATCTGTGGATTTTTTCAATTTCTATTTTACCCTCTGGCTCTAGAATATCAGGGCAGTTCTCTTCGATAATTTCTTGAAAGATGATATCTAGGCTCTTTTTTTGATCATGGCTTTCAGGTAGTCCAATAATTTTTAAATTATCTCTCCTGGATCTATTTTCTAGGTCAGTGGTTTTAATGAGATATTTCACATTGTCTTCCATTTTTTCATTCCTTTGGTTCTGTTTTATAATATCTTGATTTCTCATAAAGTCACTAACTTCCACTTGCTCCAATCTCATTTTTAAGGTAGTATTTTCTTCAGTGGTCTTTTGGACCTCCTTTTCCATTTGGCTAATTCTGCCTTTTAAGGCATTCTTCTCCTCATTGGCTTTTTGGAGCTCTTTTGCCATTTGAGTTACTCTATTTTTTAAAGTGTTGTTTTCTTCAATATTTTTTTCTGTATTTTTTTGGGTCTCCTTTAGCAAGTCATTGACTGGTTTTTCATGGTTTTCTTGCATCATTCTCATTTCTCTTCCCAATTTTTCCTCTACTTCTCTAACTTGCTTTTCCAACTCCTTTTCGAGCTCTTCCATGGCCTGAGACCAGTTCATGTTTTTCTTGGAGGCTTTTGGTGTAGGCTCTTGGACTTTGTTGACTTCTTCAGGCCATATGTTTTGGTCTTCTATGTCACCAAAGAAAGATTCCAAAGTCTGAGACTGAATCTGGGTGTGTTTTCGCTGCCTGGCCATGTTCCCAGCCAACTTACTTGACCCTTGAATTTTTTGTCGGGTATGACTGCTTGTAGAGTGAAGAGTACTTTGTTCCAAGCTTAAGGGGATGCGCCATTGATTTCAGAGCTATTTCTATACAGCTAGCTCTGCCACCTCAGCACTCCTCCTTCCTCAAGAACCACCAACCCAGACCTGATGTAAATCTTCAGCAAGCTCTGCACTCCTGCTCTGATCCACCACTTAATTCCCCCCACCACGTGGGCCTGGGGCTGGAAGTAACTGCAGCTGTAGTTCTGTAGCTGCACCTCCCCCGCTTCCCCTGGGGTGGTGGCTGAACCTCAAACTCTGTCTCCCACAGCTGTTCCCAACCTTCTCTGTTGTCTTTGGTGTTTGTGGGTTGAGAAGCCTGGTAACTGCCACAGCTCACTGATTCAGGGTGCTAGGGCCTGTCCTGCCTGGCTCCTGGTCTGGTTGGTCCTGCTGCCTCCCACGCTGAGCTCTGCTCCCCTCTACTCCATGCACCATAGACCTCATCCAGTGACCATCTAGGCTGCCCTGGGATGGATCCCTGCTTCCTTCTGCTATTTTGTGGGTTCTGCAGTTCTAGAATTTGTTCAGAGCCATTTTTTATAGGTTTTTGGAGGGATGTGGTGGGGAGCTCATGCAATCCCTGCTTTCCAGCCGCCATCTTGGCTCCACTCCCCCCTAGTTAGATTTTTAACAGGGATGTAAGAACTGTTGAAACTTAGTAAAACAATTAACTACATATTTTAAAGCATCCCAAACCACAGCACTCTATCAATAGATGGGAAAAAAAGGGCTTTTTACAAAATCTAGCACTCATTTGTCCTAAAAACTCTACAAAGCATGGTCACTGAAGGGCCAACTTTAATAAGATTTAAAGTATTTATCTAAAACCAAAAGCTACTTTAAGAGTATAAAGTAAGGATGCCTTCTTACCTCCACTGTTATTCAACATAATTCTATATATGCAAAGTAATAGCAAAAGCAGAAGAGAAAGAAATTTAAGGCTTAAACTTTGGCAATGATGAGATAAATAGAATACAGCAGGGAAGAGAGGAAGAATAATGGGGTGCAACTTATCTCAGGGTACATGAGAAGAGGACTATACAAATACAGAGGGAACTGTTTGGGGAGATGGGTATCACATGGACTTCACTTTGATCTGAACCAGACAAAGCAAAGTTGATCTTTGTTTTTCTCTCTCTCTCTCTCTTTCTCTCTCTGTCCCTCTGTCTCTCTCTCTCTTCCTCTCCCTCTCTGTCTCTCTCTGTCTCTGTCTCTGTGTCTCTCTGTGTGTCTCTTTCTGTGTCTCTCTCTGTCTCTGTCTCACTGTCTCTGTCTCTCTCTCTCTCTCTCTCTCTCTCACACACACACACACACACACACAAAATCAAACTCAACAGAGAAACAGGAGGAAACAGGGAGAAGGTAGTGGAGGATATAATAAGAAAGGGATTCGCCAAAAGCAAAATGTGGCAAGGCTCTCGACATTATTCTACAAACCCACACATGCTTCAGCAGGTTGGGTTCCTAGGTCTTGCCTAGGTATATTTCCCCATCGAGATCCTAGGGATGTTCCTGAGGGGCAGTGAGGTTCTTTTAATGTTACTGGCTCAGGCCCCAATTCTAGTATATTCTCCCAAATACTGTCACCAGTGCCAAGTAATATCTCCTCAATATGATCAAAGAGCAAATAACATAAATTAACTCTTAAAAAGGGATAAATTCTGAGAGAATATAGTAAGCAGTACAAACATCCCCTCCCATACTCTCCTCTCTACCATCTTAGTCGCTGGGGGGAGCAGACTAAAACTTAAAGCAATTGCTACAAAGCCTTCACCTGCCAAGTTTACCTCTGAAATGGAATTTGGATTCCATATAATGAGGCACTTCCCAAAGCAGGTTCTCAAGTATTCACATGGGTTGGCATGAGGCAGAGCACCCAGGGAATGAATACACCTACAACTGGGACATCATTGACCGATCCCCAAGTACAAAAATAAACTGCAACTTTGAAGGGTAGATAATGAAGGGAAGAGTAGAAGGAAAGGAAATAAAGGTAAGAAGCTATCATTACAATTTGGGTCCCAGAAATAAAAGAATAGTGGGAGAATAGAAACAAATGACTTCACTAGTTGTAAGCACATTCCTTCTCTTTCCCTAGTTTCTTCTCTGTAAATAAAGGGATTGAAGATAAAGAGAGGGAAAAAATAAGAGGATGAGATAAAGAGAAATAAATAATTAATAACCATAGCTATGAATGTAAATATGATGAATTCACCTGAAAAATGGAAGATGATGGCATGATGGATTATTTAAAAGAGACATTCCCTCAAAATTAAAATAAGGGGCTAGACTACAAAATCTACTGTGCTTCTTCAAGTGAGTTCAAAAAAGTGGGGATAGCAATCATCTCAGACAAAGCAATAGTAAAAATTGTAATAGTTAAAAAGTGTAATAGTTAAACTGGGACATTACACTATGCCTAAAGGTGCCATAGAAAATTAATAGTAGTACTTTAAAATAGATACTGAACAGCATAGCATTAAAATACTTAAAGGAAAAGTTGATTAAAGTATAGGGAGAAACAGAAAAAAACTAAAACAGTAGGGAAGATAAATGTACCCCCTTTCAGACCTAATCAAAAAAAATTAGAAAAAAGTTAAGGACCTGACTAGAAGTTTACCTAGATACTTTAGCTAGATCCCTGACAATTTTTGAATAGGAAGTAAAAGCAGTATACATACTTCTCAGCTGTACATGGCACCCTTACAAAAACTAAGCATGTATTAGCCCGTAAAAACCTCACAAACAAATTGAGAAAAACAGAAATATTAATTATATAATTTACTGACTACAATGCAATCAAAAGTTATCTTTAATTGGGGCTCAAAGAAATAATTGAAAATTAATTGGAGAACAAGTAACTTAATCTTAAGAATAGACAGATTAAAGAACAAATCATAGAAATAAAAGATAATTTCATCAAAGAAAATTACAATAATGAGACAATATACTAAAGAAGTCCTTAGGGAGGAAATTTGTCTCTTTTAACATTTTAATCAGCAAAAAATAAAGAAAAATAGATCAATGGATTATGTGTGCAACTAGAAAAAAAAAAGCAAAGCAAGAAATCCAAAAACTTAACTAAACAGAAAACAGAAATTCTGAAAATCAAGAGATTAACAAATTTGAAAAGGAAATGTTCATTGAATCGATAAAGAAAATTAGAATTTAAAAAAAATAAAATATCTGATAGAACAAAAGTGCCAATATCAAAGTGAAAAAGAAATTTTAACAAATAAAGGAAATTATCAGAAACAATTTTGCCTAATTATATGCAAGCACAATTGAAAATTTAGGTGAAATAGATGAATTCTTGCAAACATATAAGATATCCATACTAACAACAGAAAATAGATAGTTTTAATAAGCCTATTTCAGAAAAATAAATAAAACAAGGTATAAACGAACTCCAAATTAAAAAAAAAAACAACCCTAGGACCTTGTGGCATTATAAGTGACTTACCTAATATTCAAAGAACAATTAATTCAAAAATCAAATAAACTGCAAAAATAAGAAAAGGAATCTTATCAAATTTCTCCTGTGATACAAATACGATTTTTAATAACTAAACCAGGGGCAGAGAAAGCAGAAAAAGATAACTGTAGACCCAATATCATTAATGAATATTGATTAAAATATTGAATATTAGCAAGGAGGCTTCAACATATTTTTTAAAATTATACATTACAATGTGTTTGGATTTATACCAGGTATGTAAGTTTGGGTAAAATAGGGGAAAGTGTAAATATATTAGACTATATTAATAAAGAATTACAAGTGAAAAATCACATGGTCAAGCCAGTAGATTCAGGAAAGACCTTTGACAAAATATAATGCCCATTTAAAACATTAATTTATTAAAAATTCTCTAGCAAATGCTTTTGCTCTAAGCAAATTATGTCCTTGAGGAGTAGCAGGTAAATATGTTGATTGGGGCTCGTAAGCAATAATTTTAGAAGTGTGGACCCACAGAATACCTGAACCCAGGGTAGTTTGTCATCCAGGGAACCCAACCTAAGGGGATAAATTGAAGGGGTGTTACATTTCCAATGTCATGTTCTAGTCAAGAGTCACAATCCACTGAATCTGTTAGCCCTCATATGTTGAATTTATATCCTTGCATTTACTCTAATTCACTTTATTTATTACCTGTACTCTACATATTTGAACATAAATACCTAAGGCTATTAACTTTATTATTATCCCCTTTCATGGATCATATCCTCCTAAATCACCACTATTTTTCTTCTAATGTCATACCTGTTATCATTAATAGTATGTAGCTTAGCAATTTTCATTGGGTATTTTTTTTTCTTCTCCCTATTTTCAGCGTAAACCCTTTAGATAGTTCAGTGATAGACTTCTCACTTGCCACATGAAAGGCATGAGTTTGAATCCCAGATTTCTTATACAGTGTTTGAGAGGCTGCAGATAGAGTGGGAAAGTAATTGGGTTCGGAGTCAAAGGATTGGAGTTTTAATCTGCCTCTGTCACTTTCTACCTGTGGCAGTGGTCTTTGGCCAGTCACAAGATTAGAAGACATGGTTAGATAGCAGCTTGTCTGAAAAAGATCTTTGGAATACTGCAGACTCAATACAAGTCAGTATGATGTGGTGATGGTTCCTGCCCCGCCCCCAAATAAAAAGTTAATTATGTTGGGGTGCAATAAAAGAGCCTTAGATTCCAGGAATAATGAAGTAATAGCCCCACTCTGCTCTGCCCTGTCCAACCACATCTGGGGTATGTCTCACTGCCACATTTTAGAAAGGACTGATAAACAGGAGAATGTTGGGAGGAAGGCATTCAGAATGCCTAGAGTCCTCAAAATAGGAGAATTAGTAGAAGGAACTTGGGATGTTTAGCCTAGGGAAAGAAGTGGTGGGGCACACAAGAGAGCTGTTTTTTTCAGATATTTGAAAGGCTGTAATGGGGAAAAGGGATTACTGTTATCTCTTCCATATGGGGGTGGGTGTTAGGGGTTGGATGCCCCCAAGATCTGGAAAAATCTGCATAAAATTTTTTTTGGCCATCCTTTTGTATCAGAGAAGTTTGATTTTTTTTCTTTTTCTTTTATGAGGTGTTGATATTATGCTACACATATATTTTATGCATTTCTGAGTTTCTAAACTTTTTCTGTGTCATCTGCTGACCTTCAAGTGTCATCTGTGGCTCCCCCCCAAAAAAATTCCCATTGAATTTCTTATGCTGATTGTTTTAACAATCTGGCTAGCAGCTTCTGTGGGGGTGTAAGATTCACCCACAGCCAGCACCCAGAAAGCTGCCAACAGCACAGGTTCTTTTGATCTGCTTAATTAAGGAAAGCAAGGTGAAGGGGTTGACAAGCTTACTTTTAATTCAGCATTCAAATATCATTCTGTTAGTTCAGGGGAAAAAGCCAGCACCCTGAACTTCAATACAAAATGCAAACAAATTACAAACATCAACAGACTTTGTCTGATTCAAATCCCAACACACAGTTACCAGAGTTCAGCAAAGTTTCAGCATCCGGGTTTACAAGCTGGAGGGCTCCTTAGCTACAGTTGCCCAGAGTCTCCTCATCAACACTATCTCCAGAGCCCCACACAAATGGCTCTGTCCTCCCTTCTTATAGGGCTTCAGACATCATCAAACATCATCTGAATCACCAGAGCTCAGGCTCTGGTGATTGGTTCTTGAGTTGGCCCCTCCCCTTAGGACCCTGGGAGGTTCACATCCACATGGATTACGTTAACACCTAATGGGGTTTGGGCCTGGGGCTTAGCACCTAGTAAAGCTCACTGAGATAAATTGAGTCACTCAAAGAAAACAAAGGCCATTCTGGTTACACTGATCCACAATATATCAAAGCTTCAATGGGGAAAGCCTCAACGTGGAAGGGATAAATATTCTTCTTCTATTTAGCGCTGGGGGTAGAACTTGAACAACAAATGGATTTTATGAAGACACAAATAAAAATTGGATAGAAGGAAAAACTTCCTAATTCAAAATATCCCAAAGTAGAGTTGGCTTCCTTGGGAGGTAGTAGGTTTACTGTTACTGGAAGAATTCAAATAAAGCATGAACAGCCACTCGTTAGGTAAGTTATAGTGGAGATCCATGTTTAGGTGTGGGTTGGCCACGGAGGTCTCTTCCACTTCTAAAATGAAGTGATCCTGTGTAGGATTCAATTTTCTCATCTATTAAATGAGGGAGGTTAGATTAGGTGATAGATAAGGTCCTTTCTACAGCTCTAAAACTATGATGCCATGATTAATTAAGGATAGCTTCTAGATCTGTGGTTTTCTTCAGTACAGGCAACTCTTGAATGAGGAAATTCACTACCAAGGAGATCTAGACCCTTGTCTGCAACTTACAACACTATAACACTAAGAGTTTAAGTGATTTGCCCAGGGTCACACAGCCAATATATGTCAAATATGGAATCTGAACCCAGGTCTTCCTAGTTTCAAGTTCCAAGTTCACTATTCCATGTTGCTTCCCAATGAATAAGTAGTTCACTTTAAAAAAATGTTTAAGGTTTATAAAGTGACATATACATAACCTTATTTGATCATGATGACAATGGAGGGGTAGTTATTATTATATTCACTTTACAGATGAGTAAACTACGGCAGAAAGGTTAAATGACTTGCCCTAGGTCACACAGCAGATAAATATTGGAGACAGGTTTCTCTGAACTTGGAGTTCAGCATACTTTTCACTCACTGTGCTGACTCTGAACTGTACAAAAAGACAGATATAGTCTTCCTAACCATTATTAGGTATACTGTAACCAAGAATTCATGATTTCAGATTTCTTATCCAGAAATAGAAATTTTATTTTCTGGATGTTATCTCTTTGGCCATTTTTCCCATATTCTCCCTTACTCTCTAAGGTCCCTACCACTTGTTCAACAGTTCTGATGAAAATACCACCTAGGTGCTTTAGGTCTTTGGTTTCCCATTCAGAATTTCACAATCATTTGAGATTCATTCTTCTTTCTTTCTAGTAGAATCATTTATATTCACATAAATCACTGGAAGTAGATAATGGTAATTAGGTCTGACAAATCTCGAGAGACTATTACATCCTAGATACATGTCCTGGGTCAATATACAGCCACTTTTATGTTCCTTAACAATAGCCAGAATTTATAAGAAATGACAGGCAGGATGATTTTGGAAAAGCCCAGAAAGACTTACATGAACTGATGAAAAGCGAAGTGAATGGAACAAGGAGAACATTGTACACAGTTACAGCAATATTATATGATGAACAATTGTGAATGACTTGGCTATTCTCAGCAATACAATGGTACAAGACAATCCCAAAGACTTATGATGAAAAATTCTATCTGTTTCAGAGAAAGAACTGATGTCGTCTGAATCCAGACCAAGAATACTATTTCACTCTTTCTCTTTCTTTCACTCTTTCTTTCACTCTTTCTTTCTTTTACTCTTATTTTCACTCATTCCTTCTTCCTTCCTTCCTTCCTTCCTTCCTTTCTCTTTCTTTCTTTCCCTTCCTTCCTTCCTTCCTTTCTTTCTTCCTTCCTTTCTCTTCCTTCCTTCCTTTCTCTTCCTTCCTTCCTTCCTTCCTTTCTTCCTTTCTTCCTTCCTTCCTTCCTTTCTTTCTTTCTTTCTTTCTTTCTTTCTTTCTTTCTTTCTTTCTTTCTTTCTTTCTTTCCCTTTTCTCCCTCCCTCCTTTCCTCCCTCCCTCCGTCTCTCTCTCCTGTGTTGTCTCTCTCTCTCTTTGTCTCTCTCTCTCTGTCTGTCTTTGTCTTCCTTCTTTTCTCTCTCTGTCTCTTCCTTCCTTCCTTTCTTGCATAAAATGACCTATATGGAAATATTTTACATGATTGCACATGTGTAACCTATATCAGATTGCTTACCGTCTCAAGGAAGGGGGAGGGGATGGATAGAATTTGGAACTCAAAGCTTTTTTAAAAAAATGTTTAAAATTGCTTTTTCATATAATTGGGGGAAATAAAATATTATTTTCAAAAAAGAAAAGTAATAGCTAGCATTTATATATCGCTTTAAGGTTTGGGGTCACAATTCATAAGATTTACCTCATCTTTCTGTGATCTGTCCTAAAATATTCTGTCTCCTAGAAATGTTATCTCTCATTACCATTCTGTGGATTCTGGGATGCTACTTCCTCATCAGAGGATCTGGTTACATACTCTCAGGAGAAAGCTTCAATCCCATTACATAGCTTCAAAGGCTCAAGTCTTTTATTTCTATTCTTTCCTTGGCTTCATGACTTCCACCTCCCAATCTCCTGACAAAAGCTTGGATCCTCTTCCTTTTCTTGCTCTTCCCTCCTTTCTTCCTTCCTTTCTTCCTTCCTTCCTTTCTTCTTTTTTGTTTCTTCTTTCTTTCCTTCTTTCTTTCTCTCCTTTCCTTTCTTCCTCCCTCCCTCCCTCCTTTTCTTTCTTTCTCTCTCTTCCTTCTTTCCTTCCTTCCTCTCTCTCTTCCTTCCTTTCTTTCTTCCTCTTTCTTTCTCTCCCTTCCTTCCTTCTTTCTTTCCTTCCTTTCTTCCTTCCTTCCTTCCTTCCTTCCTTCCTTCCTTCCTTCCTTTCCTTTCTTTCTTTCTTTCTTCCTTCCTTCCTTCCTTCCTTCCTTCCTTCCTTCCTTCCTTCCTTTCTTTCCATCCTTCTTCTGTGTTTTCTTCTTGAAACATTCCTTCAATCCTTTCACCAACTTGACTTTGTACACACATAGATGTAAAATGGCTCTGAAGGAAGCACAATCACTACAGGTCACTGGAAAACCTTCACTGCCTTCCCTACTTGCAAACATTGAGATCTTTAGTTTTCTCGTGTCTCTAAGCACTTAATAAATGCTTTTTTGATTGACTGACTGATTGCTTCTAATTTACACCATTAACTACAGCAGGAAACTGCCTATCTTTCATACCTGTTAACAACGTGGGGAGATGATCATTAGGGGTTCCTTAGAAAGGCTTTTTACATAAAGTACTTTTCAGGCTCTTCTCATTTGGTATTGTTTGTCGATGTACATTTGATTAGCAATTATCTTATTCCTGCCAAGGAAACTCATGTAAACATTGGCCACAAGGAGGGAAGGAAGGAAAGGAGTATTTACTAAGCTTCTACTCTGTTCTGGGTACTTTTCTAAGTACTTTTCCCAATATTTGTTTCATTTGATCTCCACTATAACCCTGTGAGGTAGATGCTATTATTATCACCCCCAGTTTACAGTTGAGGACAGACAGGAGTTAGATGACTTCCCCAGGGTCACACAAGCTAATGGGTGTCTGAGGCCAGGATTTAACCTTAGGTCTTCCTGACTCCAGCTGCAGCTCTCTACCCACTGCACACTGCGCTGCACAATCCTCTGTAATCTACAAGACCATGAACAGAAATCCAACTTCCAGAGGCAGTAAGGATAGGGAGGCCAAAAACAGTGGAGCCTGCCTGTATGATCCCTGCTCCCAGGAAGCTTGAGGCTGGTCAGGAACTGGCTGAGCTCCTGGGTTCTAAGCTTTACTGTGCTAAGCGCAGGAGCCACTGGGAGTAGAGGATCACCAAGCTGCCTTTGCCATTCAGTCATTTCAGTCCTGTCCAACTCTTTGTGACCCAATTTTGGGTTGTTTTTTTTGTTGTTGTTGTTGTTGTCAAAGATATTGGAGTTTGCCATTTCCCTCTCTAGTTCATTTTACAGATGAGGAAACTGAGGCAAACAGGGTTAAGTGACTTGCCCAGGGTCACATAGCTAGTAAGTGTGTGAGGTCAGATTTGAACTCAGGTCTTCCTGAATCCAGGCCAGGCACTCTATTTACTGTGCTACCTAGATGGCACTGGTACATGCAGCTGGTGATGATTCACAACTCTATTGCCCTTACCTATTTCTGGATCCTCACCCCTTTACCTCCTGTTAAAGTCTGTCTTAATCACCGCCTTCCACATGAGACCTTTCCTGATGCCCTGGCTGCTAATGCCACCTGAAAAAATTACTTTGCATTTTCTTGGTATGTATTTTGTGTTTATTTGTATGTGCCTTTTTCTGGCCTCAGATACTGGGCAAATCATTTAACCCTGTTTGTTTCAGTTTCCTCATCTGTAAAATGAGCCGGAGAAGGAAATGGCAAACCACTCCAGTATCTTTGCCAAGAAAACCCCAAATGGGGCCGTGAAGAATAGGACATGACTGAAAACTGAACGAAAAAGCTTTTTTCCCCAATAGGATAAAATTTCTTAAGAATGACACTACAAAAAATACCATTGAATTTTGTGTAATTATAATGACCCAGCTTGACTTTGAAAAAGAGATAGAAAAAAATGCATCTCCCTCCTCCATTTGCAGAGGAGAGGGACCATGGGTATGAAACTGCGTCTATCATCAAACTCAGCTAATGTATTGACTAGTCTTACTGAGTTGGGTTTTTGCTTTTTTTCTTCAGTTTTTCTTAAAATTTATGACTTCTGGGTAGAGGAGAGACATTTTTAGATAAAAAGTAATTTTAAAATTTTTTAATTTAAGTAAAAAAAAAGAAGGATATAAGGTCCTTAAGAGCAGGAGTTGGACTTTTTTATTTTTTGGTTTTATAAATACCAGAGTCTAACATAATGCCTGGCACACTATTCTGGGATGGGCTTGACTCAGTCCATTCCCCTGGTAGTTTAGATTCAATACTGGAACAAAATGAGATGCTTGTAAGTCATTCAATAGTTAAGAAAAAGATATTTACTTAACCACAGCAGTAGGAGAATATCCAACAAGGACTGGCATTGAAGACACCTGTAGTTGCTTCGGCTAAGCAAGTGCCCTTACCTGAGTGATCCATTGTGATCCATACCAGCCAAGCATCAGAATGCCCCTGGAGCTTCTCAGGCCTGCTTATACTCAGTTGACAAAGAGGGGATGTCAACAGCCTCAACCAACCAATATTCAAACAGTTTCAGTATCTATGAAGTGAAAATTAGCCTAATTTGAGTGATAGATGTGGTTAGGCTATTGCTCCTGCCACATACACAGTAGGCATTTAATAAATGCTTGTTTATTGATTAACTGATTTTAGACCTAAAAGATTACTTATCCCTTTCCACATAGGTTAAAAGGATGCTTTCTATTGTCAACTGCTATAGTTCAGTTGTTTTGAAGAGGGCATTTCTATGCTAAAAATGTGGCTATGCATTAATCTTTTCCAGGGCCAATCATACCTACACAGATCTAGCTGTGTTTATCAAATGAAGAATGAAAGTCTTCTGTCTAAACGATGGCTACAGGTTAACACAAGATTATAGGTTGAATGAGACCTCTCTGCAAAATTCATCTCCTTCTCCCTTTCAAAAATGTTCTGTGACCCTTTAGAGAGAACTGGATATTCAGCAACTATTTTAAAATGAACAAAAAGTAAGTCAATTTGGAAGGTAGATTTGCCATATTTCACCCCTACACTACACTCTATCATTATCCACACAAGGTTTGATCTGCCCTACATTGTGTGACTGTAAACGTAATTTAATTTTCTGCCTTGCAACAAATCTCCCATTCATTTGGTTTTCGCTCACCGTATGATTGGCAGACCCACTTCTGAAGTGGGTGCTCAGTGATTCAAGCCCCTAGCTCTGCTTGAAAATTGATATTTCCTTCTCCCAACTACTAATGAGCACCACCAGCCCGGCTTGAAAGACTTTTCTTTTTTCTCTCTTTTTTGGGGGGGAGGGGTGGGTTCTCTTTCACATATGGCCTGGACCACTCATTTTGCCGAGAGCATTTTATTTGTTAAATCAAACCAGAGAAGATGGACTGAGGCCAAACTTTCACACAAAATACAGAGCTGGGTCATTCTAGCTAGAACTTCTTAGTGTTTGAATTAATCTGGGCCCCCACTTAAAGTGCGAACAGGAATACAAAACCCAAGCTTCCCCTAGTGTTTTGCGTTCGACATAAACACACACACACACACACACACACACACAATTCCTAGGTGAAGATTCACTTAGATCCCTGCAGCATTCCTATAGGACAAAAAAAAAATCAACTCAATTTTTTGGATAATTTCCCTTTGGGTCGCACTTAGAGGCAGACAAATCTGAGGACTGTGATTCCAGTAGGACTGACTTGAGAAATGGCTTAGAGATTCCCAGTACTTTTTGGAGATGTGGAATAGAACAGAATAGGGAGAGAAGGAGAGGAAGGAAAAGGACATGATACTTTTCTTCTTGCTATTAAAACTCTGGAAGCCATCCAAGCCCATAGAGCTTTGACACATTTGGAACTGAGGATGGATGAGCATACTGGTACTTGCTTATCTTACAAATTCAGCATAACCTTGTTTCTCCTGCACTTTCTTCTAGGGAAGGGTTATGTGGTATATGGAAATCTATTTGCTCATAATTGTGAAATGACTGTTGAGCAATATTATTTTGGATTTATAATAGAATTAGTCTGGCCCTTTAAAAAAAACTTGCAAAGTCACTGAACAGCTTCTGTTCCAGGAGCTTGATTGGAATAATCTGAAACAGACTGACATCACTGAGACACAGGTTAAAACCCAGAGTAGAAACTCTCTGCAGGAAGAAGCTCAGAGGGGCAGCCTGCCTGCTCCATTCCCTTGGCCACTGACCCAGCACAGCCCCTCGCTCTCCTCTCAGACTACGACAGCAGACTTCTAAAACATATTTCTACCTCCACTCTCTGCCTGCTAGAAATTCATCCTTCCATGGCCAGTGTAAGTGGCAGAGAGGCAGATTTCTGCTCTACATAAGGAACAACTTCCTAATAATTAGAGCTCTTCCAAAGAGTATTGGATTCCACCTAGAGGTTATAGATTCCTCCTCCCTGGGAGGTCTTCAAGGAAAGGCTAAGGTGACCCTTTAGGGGGTGTGTTGTAGAGGCCATTCTCACTCAAGTACAGGTTGGACTAGATGCCTTCAACAGTGATTCTGTTCACAGATTATAAACTCATAGACATGGTCATGTTGCTTCTTTAGTCAGAATTCATCCATGGTGCTCTATTGCCTAATGAAGAAAGTCTTAGCTCTCTGAGCCTTGCATTCAAGGGCCTCAATAATCTGTCACCACCCTACCAGACATCTCATTGTACTACACACACACACACACACACACACACACACACACAATTAAATTGGGCTACTTTATAAACACACACCAAGATCTCCTACCTCCATACCTTTGCTCCCACTATTCTCAGTGCCAAGGATGCCTCCTCTTCTCTTTTATTTTCCTGTTGAATTTCTATCCATATTTTAAAGTCCAGCTCAAGTACCACCTTCTATGTGAAGACTTTCTTGATTCTCCTAATTAGTATTACAGAATCTGAAAAAAAAATTTAAATTGGAAGGTACCCCAGAAGACATTTTGTCAACCCAAAACTAAACAGGAAATGCCTCAAAAATATCCATGACAAGATGTTACCTGGACTTTCCTTGAAGAACTCTGGTGAGGGAGAACTCACTCTCTCATCCACACGCTTCTCAATTCAGCCCAAGATGAAATTGTCATGAAAAGTGTTCACTAGCCCTCCTTGCTTCCTTTCATATGCAAATTTGTGAGCGTGCCATCTATTCCTTCATCTAAGTCGTGGCTTGTTCTCAACAAAACCACCCTGGCTCTTAATGATCACCATTTGCTTTTCTAAACCCCCAGTTTGACTTTTAGATACCTTTAATTCAGGGGTTCTTAACCTGGGATCCATGGACCTTAAGGGATCTGTGGATAGATTTCAGGGGGTCTGCGAAATTATTTAAAAAAATATGTTGATAACTATATTTCAATGTAATTGGTTTCCTTTGTAATTCTATGTGTTTTATTTTATGTACTTCAAAATCATTATTCTAGGAGTCAAGCTGAACTCTCTCAAAATTCTCCTCCAAACAACTTTAAATGACTCCTCAAATCAAATTTTGGAGTGGCAGAGCCAACAAAAGATCAGAAGGAGACATTTTTTCCAGCCTAAGACAATTTGGGAGATTGGCAGGAGAAGTATGTGACAGTGGGGAGAGAGCCAGCCCAGTGCACATGTGAAGGCAGCACCAGCAGTGGGCCTTGGAGGCAGCAGCAGCAGCAGCAGTTTCATGAGCGTTCCACCCAGAGAGGGTAAGGTGGTCAAACAGCTGGTCAGAAAGAGATTACAAGGGATTGATCCTTTGCTGGCATTGGGTATATCTGGTGATGATTGGCAACTCTAATGCCTACATATAGTTCTGGGTCCCAGTTGCAAGGTGGAGAGGTGTGCTTAGCTTATAGTTACAGAAAAGCAGGGGTCCTGATCACAGTTCCAGGGCCAAGAGGAGTGCTAGTGTTTTTGGCTTCAGGGGAGCAGGAGCCCTTCCTGGGTAAAGACCAGAATGCAGACCAAGAGAGCAGTGACTACACTTCTCCCCAGATCATGCTACTTTGGAAGCACCAAAAACTTACAGACCCCAAAACTGACTCTGAAAATAGTAGCGTGAAAAAGCCTGAAATTTGGAACAATGCTTTCCTACCCCCAGGTCGGTAGGATCCAATTTAATTTAATTTTTAATAAGAAGCTTAAATGTTCCTTAATTTTTTTTTAAAAATTCATTTTGAACCTAAATACAAAAAGAAAAAAACATTTCCATGTATATATCACAACACAAAAAGAGGATTCAGTATGAAACTGTGAATCTCCATTTCATAGTGTATACTTAAAAAAAAACCATTATAAATACTACACATTGTTTTCAAAACTACCCTGCTTTTCTGTGCTTCCTTCTGAGTTTTCTTTTGTTCTCTGCTGTGTACTTTTTATTTTTATGTTTTTTCTCCTTCCCTTCCCACCCCACACTAGAGGGGGCCACCATTTGACAGAGAGATGTGTGTGTGTGCATGTGCATATACATACACATATACATACATATACACGTATATCTATATATACACACATATATGTAAAACCATTCTACACATACTTCTATTTATCAGTTCTTTCTCTGGACATGGATAGCATCTTCATAGGTCTTTTGTAGTTGATTTGAATATTTGTAATATTTAAAATAACTTAGCCATTCACAGTTACTCTTAGAACAATATTGCTGTTACTGTATACAGTGTTCTCTTGGTTCTGCTCATTTCACTTCATTTTTTCATGCAAGTCTTTCCATGTTTTTCTAAAATCAGCCAGCTCATCATTTCTTATAGCATAGTAGTATTCCATCACAACCACATACCAAAACTTGTTTAGCCATTTCCCAATTGATGGACATCCCCTCAATTTCCCAGAACCCAATTTTAACATAAAGGTAAAAATCAAGAAATAAGCTGGGAAAATGAGTAAACAACAAAAAAGGACTAGACCATATAAAGCTACTATGGTGACAGGGAAGATCAAGACACAAACTCAGAAGAAGACAAAGATGTGAAAATAGCTAGAAACAAAGCCTCAAAGAAAATGCTAATTGGGCCCAAGCCTACAAGAATTCCTGGAACAGTTAAAGAAAGAGATGAGAGTGGTAGAGGAAAAAATTGGGAAAAGAAATGAGACTGATGGAAGAAAATTATGAAAACAGAATTAACAGCTTGGTAAAAGAGGCACAAAAAATACTGAAGAAAATAACACTTTAAAAATAGAATTGGTCTAATGGTAAAGGAGACACAAAAAATACTGAAGAAAAGAAGTCTTTAAAAAGCAAAACCAGCCAAATGGAAAAAAGAAGTACAAAAACTTGCTGAAGAAAATAATTCCTAAAAAGAGTTAGAATTGGGCAACTGGAAACTGACCCCATGAATCATCAAGAAACAATAAAACAAAGTCAAAAGAATGAAAAAATAGAAGAAATTGTGAAATATCTCATCAGAAAAACAACTGATCTGGAAAACAGATTAAGGAGATTAAAAATCATTGGACTACCTGAAAGGCATCATCAAAAAAGAGCCTAGATATCATATTTTGTGAAATTAAAAAGAAAAAATTTCCTGATACCTTAGACACAAAGAGTGAAATAAAACTTGAAAGAATCTATTGATCACCTCCTGATAGAGATCTAAAATGAAAACTTCCAGGAATATTATAGCCAAATTCCAGAACTCCCAAATCAAGGAGAAAATATTGCAAGCAGCCAGGAAGAAACAATGTACAGTCAGGATCACACAAGTTTAGCAGCTTCCACATTAAAGGAGTGGAGGGCTTGGAATATGATTTTCCAGAAGGCAAAGGAGCTGGGATTACAAGCAAGAATCATTTAGCCAGCAAAACTAAATATAATCCCTCGGGGTGGAGGGGAATGGTTTTTTATTGAAATAGAGGACTTTCAGGCATTCCTGATGAAAAGACCAGAGCTAAACGGAAAATTTGACATTCAAATACTAGACCCAAGAGAAGTATAAAAAGGTAAACACTGAAAGAGTAACTATTAGAGACTCAATAAAGTCAAACTCTCTTTGTTCCTATATGGGAAGATAATACATATAACTCCTAAGAACTTTATCACCATTAGGACAGTTAGGAGGAATCCACATACGCAGAGGGGATGAATGTGAGTCAATTATATTGGGATGATTGCCAAAAAAAGAGGGGATGAGAAAAATGAATGCACTGGGAGAAGGCAAAAAGGAAAGGTAGAATGGGGAAAATCTTCTCACAGAAAAAGAGGTACACAAGGAAGAACTTTTATACTGGAGAGGAAAAAGGGGGCAGGACATGCAATACTTGAACCTTACCCTCATCTTAATAGGTTCAAAGAGGGAAGAATATACATACACATTCAGCTGGGTATAGAAATCTACCTTACCCAGCAGGGAAATAGAAGAGGAAGGGCATAAGAGAGATGGGAGGGAATGATAAAAGGGAGGGCAGATTCATGGAGGCAGTAGTCATAAGCAAAACAGACTATTGAGGAAGGACAGGATAAAAATAGAGAGAGATAAATATAAGAAAATCAGATGGAGGGAAATACACAGTTAGTAATCATAACTGTGAATGTGAATGGGATGAGCTCACTCATAAAACAAAAGCAGACAGCAGAATGGATTAGAAACCAACCCACAATATGTTGTTTACAAGAGACACACTTGAAATAGAAAGACACACACAGAGTTCAAATAAAGGGCTAAGGCAGAATCTAATATGTTTTAGCTAAAGTAAAGGAAAATGGTAGAGGTAGAATGATTTCAGACAAAGCAAAAGCAAAAATGTTGTTCAGAAGTTTTCAGTCACTTCTTCATGACCCCATTTGGGGTTTTCTTGGCAAAGATACTGGAGTAGTTTGCCACTTTACAGATGAGGAAACTGAGTCAAAGTGGGTTAACTGACTTACCTAGGGTCACATGGCTAATAAGTGTATGAGGCCAGACTTGAGCTCAGGTCTTCCTGACTCTAGGTACAGGGATCTATCCACTGTGCCACCTTGCTGCCCTAAAGCAAAATTAGACTTAATTAAAAGGGATAAGCAGCGAAACTACATTTTGCTTAAAATGTACCATAGACAATGAAGTAATAGCAACAACTTCTACAGAAAAATTCTCTGATAAAGGCCTCATTTCTCAAATATATAGGGAACTGAGTCATTCATAAAAATAAGGGCCATTACAATTGACAAATGATCAAAGGACATTATGCTAGGTGACACAATGGATTAGAGTATTGGGCCTGGAGTCAGGAAGACTTATCTTCCTAACTTCAAATCTGGCCTCAGACACTAACTAGCTGTGTGATCCTGGGCAAGTCACTTGAATCTCTGTTGGTCTCAGTTGTCTCATCTGTAAAATAAGCTGGAGAAGAGAATGACAAGCCACTCTAGTATCTCTGCCAAGAAACCCAAATGGAGTTGGACACAAATGAAAACTGAACAACAACAACAAAGGGTATGAACATGCAGTTTTCAGAAGAAGAAATCAATGCTATATATAGTCATATAAAAAATGTTCTAAGTCACTATAGAGTACAAATGCAAATTAAAACAACTCTGATGTACCACCTCACACCGATCAGAAGTGATAAATCTTGGAGGGAATGAAGGTTAATAGGTAAGTTAATGAATTGTTGACAGAATCATGAACTGTTCTAACCATTCTGGAGATCAATTTGTAACTACAGCCAAAGAGCTATAAAACTAGGCATACCCTTTGACTCAGCAATACTTCTAATAGGTCTGTAACTCAAAAAGATCAAAGAAAATGGAAAAGGCTCTATATGTAGAAAAATATTTATAGCAGCTCTTTTTGTGGTAGTGAAGAATTGGAAATTGAGAGGATGCTTATCAACTGGGGAATGGCTGGACAAATTGTGGTATATGATTGTGATGGAATACTATTGTGCTACAAGAAAAGAATGGTTTCAGAAAAAACTGGACTGACATAAACTGATGCAAAGCAAACCGAGCAGAACCAGGACATCATTGTACACAGTAATAGCAACATTGTAACGATGATGAACTCTCAGAGACTTAGCTACTCTGATCAATGCAATGATCTGAGACAATTCCAAAATACTCATGATGAAAAATGTGATTTTCCTCCAGAGAGAGAACTGATGAACTCTTAGTGAAAACTGAAGTAAAAATTTCTTACTCTCTTTATTTTTCTTGGTTTTTGTGACATGGCTAATATGAAAATATATTTTGCATGATTTCACATGTTTAGTTGCTGTCATTTTGCTTGCCTTCTCAGTGAATGGGAGGGAGAGATAGAATATGAAACCCAAAATTTATTTAAAAAATGCTAAAAATACATAATAATTTTTAAAAATGATTTTTCTGAAAAGGGGGTCCTTAGACTTCTCCAAACTGTCAGAAGGTCCAATACACTAAAGGTATCCAAGAAACGTTAAGAACTAATTGTTGGCAAGTTTTTTTGTTCTATCAGGAATCCGTCTCTAACTTCCACCCATTGTTCCTAGCTCTGCCTTATGGGATCAGACCAAGTCTAATAGTCCTTCCTAAGAATAGTCCTTGAAGTACTTAAAAGATAGCTATCCTGTTCCCCCTTAAGTCTTCTCCATTCTCAGTATTCCCAGTTCTATCAACTCATCTTCCTAGACTAGAGCATGGTCTCTAATCCCCTACTTTTCCCTGGCTATCCTCCTTTGGATACTCTTCAACTTGTCAATGCTCTTTCTAAAGCTCGCCTTCCAGAACTGAACACAATCCATATGTTACCTAGCCGTGGCACATTGCTTCCTTTAGCCACATGCTTTTCACTGCAGCCTAAAGTAGAGTTGACTTTTGGCTACCATGTCACTGTTGATTCATGTTAAGCTTACACTCTACTAAAACCCCCGAACTTTTTCCCATATTAACTATAAACTGGCTGGCTCCCTATGTACTTAAGCGGTTGATTAGTGAAACCCAAGCAAAAACTTGCATTTATCCTTATTGGATTCACTCTTGCTAGGTGCAATTTATCATTCTGAGGTCATTTTAGATCCTGACTCTATCATCCAATATGTTAGCTAGCCCCCCCAGATTCCTTACATATTCAAATTTAATGATGGTGATATCTATTCTTTCATCCAAGCTATGCTTTATGAAGGCACATGAGTTCTTTTTTTTTTTGGAGGGGGGAAGGCAGGGCAATTAGAATTAAGTGACTTGCCCAAGGTCACACAGCTAGTAAGTGTGTCTGAGGCCAGATTTGAACTCAGGTCCTCCTGACTCCAGGGCCGGTACTCTACTCACTGCACCACCTAGCTGTCCCATGAGCTCTTAATAATCACCAGTTCCTTTTCTAAATCCTTAAACTCATCAGCCCTTGGTTTGGAGAGTCATAGTTCAAAGGCTCCATATTCCTTTCTTTTTTTTTTTTTAATTGGGACACTTGCCTGTCTGTAGTCTTGTGGCAGATCTCCTATTCACCGCATTTTTAAAAAAGATTTCACACAGCAGCTCATCAATCATACCCACAAATTCTTTCAACATCCTCCTCAATCTGATGATCATTGTCCTTGGTACAAAAAACAGTAGGAAAACTGAAATAGGTAATATCAAAGAGTTGTTCCTCCAGCCTTTTTACCTTCTCAAGTAGGAGAATCAGGTTCCATTTTGTACATGTATGGCTATTGTTGGTGTTGGTAGAAGCAACCACAAAACACATTTAGATTTATTGAATGAGAGTTTAAAAGGGTCTTTGGGGGTTGTCTAGTCACCTCCTTGTAGCACATGGGGGCATGTCCTCCCCAGTTCACAGAATAAATCCGCTAGACTAGGCTACTCCAGGTTCAAAGTACTCTGTGGTCCACATCCACTCACAAACATAGCTCACAATTCTCCAAAAATGCATAGGCTGTATTAGCCAGAGGATACAATTAAAAACAAAGGCATTATTTAAATGGCATTAAAAGAAAAGTAACTAAAAAGCATCTTCCCCATAAATTTGGGGAACACTCTCCCAGAAATACACACCATCATGGGAAGGGTAGACACATGTAGGAAGCATGTGTGATAAGGACTAACTCATGGAAATAGGCATACACAGAGAACTCATATGGATATAGCACATGTGAAGGGGGGAACACATAAAAAGAACATGTGGGCAGGGCAAATGTGTAAGAGGAAAACCCACAACTCCAGCAAAAGTCTTCCCTGGGCACAGGGAAGAACATTACTGACTGTTTCCCTTTAGAATCAACCTGTTAAATCAGGGAAAGATAAAACAAAGAAAGAAAATTATAGATCAGTATTTTTAAAAATTATTTTATTTTTAATTTATGGAATAAAACAAGCATTCCTCTAACAGTATAATAAAAAAATGAAATGAAACATGAAACGGCAAATCTATTATGTACAACTTACTATTCCTTTTAAATATATAATAAAGTTATGAGGTAAATTTCTTTTTTTTTCTCTTTTTTTTCTTTTTTTCCCCAGAGGCAAGGCCTACCTAGCCATATTCCTAGATTTTCCTGTGTGTATAGGGGAGGGGAGGAGAGAGGGGGGAATAAGTATTTATATAAAGCCTTCTGGGCAAGCATAGAACACCAAGGCTGGAGTCAGGAAGAAGTAAATTCAAATCTGATCACAGACACTTACTAGCTGTGTAACCCTAAGCAAGTCATTTACCTCTGGTTGCCTCAGTTTCCTTATTAGTAAAATAGGGACACTAACAGCACCTACTTACAGGATTCTTGTGGGGACCAAATGATAAAACAATTATGAAACACTTAGTACAATGCCTGACACATAGTGAGCACTATATAAATGTTGGATATTTCAAAAAAAATTTATTGTAATGTGTCAGGCTCTGTGGTAAGCATTTTACAATATTATCTCATTGGACACTCATAACACAAGATAGGTGCTATTATCATCACTTTATCTATGTAACCATGGTTGGAAATGCTAGTGATAAAGAGACCAGAGTTCCACTTATTAATAGAAGGGGGGAAAAATGAAGCAGTATGTTAGCACGATCAAAAGAAGCAGTATGTTAGCACAATTGCTCTAGAAAGCCAGATCACAGCAGTTGCCGCTAGTAACCCCAACAAGGGCAACAGCCTCTTTTCCCAAGTCTGCCTATGGGCAACAAACAAAAGTGGCTTTGGAATGATATGTTGTTATAGGCTGGTCCTTTATGCTGTGGTTATGGAGCAGTCTGAAAAAGAACGAGACAGAGTGAACCAGGTAAAACCTCTGGGACACAACAATGAATCTTCAAGGGCCTGCTTTTCCTGGGTTTCCTTGTGTCGTCTGTTTTCCTTGAGAAATTTGTATCTCAGGCTTTGGTAAGCTGCCCGAAGCCTTGGGCATAAGTAACACAAATTATTTGTTAGACCGAATGAATTGAGTCAGCTTAATGATTGGTCTGAGTCAACAAAACTTGGCAATACCATCTAAGCCTATCCCAATTCTCTCAGGCGTAATTTTGTGGGAGGTTTCAGGACCCCGCTGCGTTAGTTGGCCATTTACATTGCAGTTGAAACTCTTAAGAACCAACATATGGGTCCCACTTACTGTTGGCCGTTATCTTCATATAAATGCCTTCTGCAAAACCATGAGTTTACCCAGTGCTGACACTGGGAATCTGCGATGAGTTTGCAGAATGATTTTCTGAGAGAATTAAAGCATTCACAGATAGTGGGTATTATCTAGAGTTTCATGTGTCCTACCCAGGGTCAGGGGCTTCATTAAGAGGCCCAGGATAAGGTTGACTTATTATCTGTGTTCCCTTGGATAGAATCATTTTATTGTCAGTCCCCACTGTTAGAAAACCAAGTTTCTTTGTTGCAGTTACCTCTCTAGGGGGAAAGATTGCCTCAGTAAAGGTATTTCAGGTATGCAGCATGTAACCAGAAATGGAAAACAACTCTTAGTCATTTGTATTTTCTTCAGGGGTCAGGAACCTAGGTCCTCAAGGTGACATTGTGGCCTTCTAGGTCCTTGGGTGCAGCCTTTTGACTGAGTCCAAGTTTTATAGAACAAATCCTTTTATCAAAGGGATTTGTTCTGTGAAGTTTAGATTCAGTCAAAGGGCCACACTTGAGGACCCAGAGGGCTACATGTGGCCCCAAGGCTGCAGGTTCCCTACCCCTGCCTCTGATGATAATGTAAGCCCAGTCTGGACTACACTGGGTCTTTCGTCCTAGACCCAGGCTTCTTAAACTTTTCTGTGTCAGGAATCCCTTTGGTAGTCTGGGGAAGTCTATGACCCCTTCTCACAATACAGATGGGTCCTTATTAGTGAGAATTGGTGGTTGTATCACTGCAGTTCACACTGCATATTTGTACTGGGCTAGAACCAATCACCATATTTTACACAACTATAAGTTTAAATAGTATGAATTTGCTCACATGTGACCTCTTCAGGGGATTCATTATTTGCACCTAATGTTTTAATGTTTTAAATCTAATGTTTTAAAATAACTGAAGGAAATATTAAAATAAATATATATATAGCTATATAAATTTATATATGTATATATAACATAATTTATATATAATGTATGTATGTGTATACACACATACATGTGTATTCCCATATAAATTCATGGATTCCCTGAAATCTATCCATGGACCCCAGGTTAAGAACTCCTGTCCTAGACAGACAAGATTAATGAACTCCCCTAATCTATTTTCCCAGTGAGATGCAAACACAGGGCATATTTTCTAGATGTCTGGCCAAGCCAAACAAACCTTCAGAGAGACACAAAAGAACTGTGTCTCTGAGGGTTAGGACTCAGGACTCCCTGACACTCCCAGGAGCTGTGTTGGCATGTTGAGGTTGAAACTATTGCTTACCCTCACTCAAGCACAAGCTGATGTCTGCAGAGCACCTGAACAGAATTGCTCTTGGCCAGTATCTCAGCAGCAGCCTCTCACTGCCGGGTCTCTAGGTAGTCATTCCACGTGTAATTATTGCCCACTTTGAATATGATTTCCCATGGGTCTAGTTACCAGCTGACGAGTGTCTTTGCATCTGAGTACTACTGCCTATCATCCTCCATGCTGCACCAGCCAGATATCCCCACTTGCTATAGCACTCTCTAGGGTCATGGTGCATGGGTAATGTTGGGGATGAGGTCTGGTATCAGCACTCTGCGATGAGTAAGGCTTAGCTCAGAAACTCTTACCTGAGCAGCAGTACAATGTGAAATTGCACTTATACTTGAAAATGAACGAAAGGAAATTGCTTGCAATGTGTGGTTGTTGTTGCATAGCCGTTTTTTCAGTTGTGTCCAATTCTCTATGCCTCCTTTTGGAGTTTTCTTAGCAGAGATATTGGAGCGGTTTGCCATTTCTTTCTCCAGCTCATTTTACAGATGAGGAAACTGAGGCAAACAGGGTTAAGTGACTTGCCCAGGGTCACACAGCTATCGTCTGAGGCGAGATTTGAATTCACAAAGAAATCTTCCTGACTCTAGGCTCGGCACTCTATCCTCTCATAATGTACCTAATCTAAAAGGATATACTGGATTCTGCTACTTGTGACTTGAAAGGCAATATGATGTCCACATTGGGTAACACATGAACCCTAGCATTGAGATCCCTGTGTTTGAATGTCACCTTAGACTAGCTGCATCACCCTGAACAAATAATTTCTTATTCTTCTCAGAGCCTCAGTTTCCTCATCGTCCTTCCAGTCTGGGCTCCCCTCCTAATTCTAGATTTTGTTCACCATAGCCCCACACAGGTACCCTTCCTCTTTCCCTTCCTTTGCAGATTGTATTTATGTGTTCTCTTCCTCCATTAGAAGGTGAGCTCTCTGAAAGAAGGGACTGTCTCTCCTTCCATTTGTATCTCTGGTGCTCAGCACAACGGCCGGCACAAAACAAACATCTAAGGGATTGTTGACTTACAAAAGAGAGACAATGATATTTGTTCTACTACCTTCATGCTCTTGTTGTGAGGAAAGATATGTTCCTACCTTAGAGTATTCTGTAAATGTGAGTTACTATTGTCATCACCGTGGCCAAGTTGTTAATTCTCTGGGTGCCTCATTTTAGTCATCTATAAAATAAGAGGCTGGGATTAGATGATCTCTATGACCCAATGATCTATCATCCTATGATCCTGTACTCTCAACTAAACTCGGATGAGGATTAGCAAGGCGCAGGCTCAAGGTTCCCCCTGAGATATTTAGCATTGGTAGCATTGTCACACATGATCCATCCATGTGGACCACCAACATGTAATTAACATGTCACTGTCAGCTACCAGCAGCCTTAAAACAAAGTTGGTATCTCTTCAGATCTTAAAATTGTTACTATGAAGTTTGTTTTATTTGGTTTAATCAAATAAATGTGAGGGGTTTTTTTTCCATCAAAAAAAATGTCACTGTAGCTGTATTCACATGCTCAGGGAAAGCCAAGGGCATGGCTGACTATAGGCCCGATATATAAACGGAAGAATGTTGATCATAGCACATACAATCACAGAGGATAAATTATTGCTCCGATCGTGTTGTAGGAAATGCTCCATAAAAATGGTCATTCAAAGGATGTGACAGTTGCTGCATTGGTAGGTAAAAATGGCCAGCCAAAAAGTCTCTTGACAAAAATGAATGAAAATAAATTTTAAAGCATCTATCACTTACTATGGACAAAGCACTACAATGTTACTGTCACCAAGTTTGACACGGCATCCTATCCCTATGACAGTTTAGGGGCCCTATGGGTCTTGCAGAAGAAGTATAGAATAAAGACTGTTGGCTTTGAGGTCAGAAGACCTGGGTTCAAATACCAACCCTCATACTTCCTACCTATGTGATTTGGACAAGTCAAGTCACTTCACTCCCATGGACATATATAAAATGAGGTGTTGGATTAGACGGATTCCAAAGTCCCTTCCAGACAGATCTAAGACTACAATCCTTTGAAATCCATTGTGAAGATACTTGTCCTTCCCCTAACCCCTAAGAGAAAGAGGCTAAGCAAGTAGGCAACATCAAGCATGTATCTGACACAAAGGTGAAGGCTCTAAGCAGTATATGCCTTCTAGAATGTTGAATTTTCCCAGGGCCTTGTCCCCTAAGCTTGTGTAAACAGCATTGTTTTTGCCAAACTCACCCACTAGCCCAGGCCTGTTGTTGGTTTGAGGTATAACAAAGACATTATGTAATATTTTGGCTGATTGATTGGTTAATTCATTCTACTTGTCGGTTTGTTTGAGAATGGCACACTGTGGTCAACAAATAATGTACACCCAGTAGCTTGTATAGCCCCTGCTGAAATCTGACCTCTGTCTGAAGCAGTCTGTGTCAAAGCCTATTCATGCTGTCTGAGAGAGTGATAGGTTTTTGTGGCTTTGTTGATAGACCAGGGAATGAGACCAAGTGACTCAATCTGGAGAAATTACACATGACCTCCAGGACAGCTCTGAACCTTCAGGAGGAGAGCAACTCAGACAATCACAAAGTTAGGGAGACTCCTGCAAGTCACCTGGTCCTACCCAAATACCCCCTATAACATTTCCGGAAAGTTATCCTCCAGCTTTTAGTGAGAACCTCCAAAGAAGGGGAGCCCACCACTTCCTGAGGCAGGCCCATTTCACATAGCGCTAATGATTATGAAGTTTGTCTTTCAACTGAATCTAAATCTGCCTCCGTGACACTTCCGACCATTGACTCCAGTTCTACCATCTCATGCAGGAGATCCTGACTGCTCACTCTCTGGGTTTTAGCTCTTTGTCAACCACCTTTCCCCCAAGCAGGTACCTTTCCTTCTCCTTCCCCATCGCTTTCCAACTCTACTTTGTGCATTGTATCTCTCTATCAGAATGTAAGCTCCTTGAAGGTTAGGACTGTCTTGTTACTTGTATTTGTAGCCATAGTGCTTAACATAGCACCTGTCACTAAATAAATGATCTATCTCTATATCTATTGTGTCTGTCTGTCTATCTAGTCTGTATAGCCACCCCTTAAATATTTAAATATGATTGCGTATCCAACCCATCCTTCTCAATCTCCTTTGCTGAGTCACTTATGTGTATGTATATCCCAGGGCTATGTCCTGGGCCCTCTTCTCTTCTCTCCATGATCTCCCAGTGACCTTATCAGGACTCATGGGTTCAATAATCATTTCTATAAGAATGAGTCCTAGATCTAAGTGTCCAAACATCAGTTTTCTCCTGAGCTCCAAGCCCGAAATTGCCTGCTAGACATCTCTACTTGGATGTCCCATTTGTTGTTGTTTGGTCATTCTGATCAGGTCCAACTCTGTGACCCCATATTGGGGGTTTCTTGGCAAAGATACTGGAGTGGTTTACCAGTTCCTTCTCCAGCTCATTTTTTACATATAAGGAAATTGAGGCCAACAAGGTTAAGTGAATTTGCCCAGGGTAGTCACACAGTTATAAGTGTCTGAGACTGGCTTTGTATTGAGGAAGATGAGAATTCCTGATTCCAAGCCCAGTGCTCTCTCTACTACACCACCTAGTTGCCACTATGGATGTCCCATATGGATGTCTCAAACACGATATGTTCAAAACACAACTCATTATCTTCCCCCCAAACCTGCACCTCCTCCTAACTTTGCTATTTTTGTCTCATGGCACTACAAGTTTGCTGCCTTGGAATCTTCCTCAACTTTTCACTTTCAGTTGTCAAATCTTGACAATTCTACCTCCACCGTGTATTTTGCATCTGTCCATTCCTCTCTCTTCACTTGCCTCCCACCCTACTTCAGACCCTCTGCAGCCTCTCTTGATCCATCACAAGAGTCTCCCAACTGTTCGCCTTGCTTCCGGGCTCTTCTTTAGCTAGTCTGTCAAAACAATCTTCTTCCTCTGCTCCAGAAGCTCCAGTATATTAATCTGGAATAAAATTCCAATTCCTCCATTTAGCATATAAAACTTTTGACAATCAGGCTCCAACCTAGCTTTCCAGGACTAATTCTCATTACTCCTACATAAGCTCCACATTCTACTCAAACTGACCTAGGTACTATTCTCCATGTGCAAGATTCCATCAACTACCGTATTTCCCCACGTATAAGACACACCTTTTTCGTAAAATTTGGGGTCTAAAAACTGGGTGTGTCTTATACAGTGGTTGTCGATTTTTTTTTACTTGCATTTCCTACTTTTTTCACACTTGTTTTTGCACTCATCGTTGTAGATTTTTTTACTTTCATTTCCCTCTTTTTTGTGCTTGTCTTTACGCTCATTGTTTCGCATTTGTTACCAGTATATTAGGTTACATTTTGCTACGTTCTGCCCAGAAATGGCTCAGAAAAGATTTTCGTGCAGTGCTGAATTCAAGTTAAAAGTGATCCAGTTTGCAAAAGTGAATGGAAATTGTGCTGCTGAACGTAAGCTTGGTCCCCCTCCAACCGAGAAAACAATCTGAGACTGGCTACGGGAAGAAGAAACCCTACTGAAAACGCCATGGCAGAAGAAGGCCATAAGAGGCAAGTCAGCAAAATGGCCTGATTTAGAGAGAGAATTGAAGATATGGATTAGAGAGCAAAGGGCAATTGGAACTCCTGTGTCCACAAAGATGGTTCAGCCTGAGGCAAGAAGAATTGCTGATGAAAAAGAAGTTACTGATTTCAAAGGAGGACACAATTGGTGCTTCAGGTTCATGAAATGGAATGAACTAAGCATGCATACACACACCAGACTTGCCCAAAAGATGCCTGAAAGCTATGAGCAGATGAATAAAACTAGAGTTCAATAACTTCATGTAATACATTTTTTTCAAATTTTGGGCCCCCAAATTAAGGCGCATCTTTGAGCTGACTGTCCCCCATGTCTGAAATGCTCTTTCTGCACTTCATGTTTTAACAATCCAGCTAGCAGCTATTGTGGGGATGCAAGACCAACACAACTGCAAAAACAAGAATGCTGCCAAAGCCCAGGTTCTTTTGTTCTGCTTTACTAAGGGGTTGACAATCTCACTTTGATTCAGCATACAAATACCATTCACTTAGTTCAGGGGAAAAAGCCAGCTCCCTGAACTTCAGAGCAAATATAGACAAATTACAAACATCGCCAAATACAATTCATAGTTACCAACATCTAAGTTCATCCCGGGAGCTCATAACAAGGGCTGGCCCAGAGTCACTCTGTGGGGCAGATCTCCGAGAAAGAGAAAGCCAACCCCTGGTTTTATATTTTTTTTCAGGGTCAAGGGTGAGTCACACATGCGACTCACCCACGTGACCTAAAATCGTCACAAAGAGGCAACTTAAACCCACGTGGTCTACAAGCCTCTGATGTCCCAAACATGCCACTCGAACCCATGTAAACTAGGCCCTCCCCTGAGGCAAGGAGGTCACCAAGGACTCCCAATCTAATCAAGGAAACAAAAGCCAAGCTCTTCAAGGGCACTTGGTTGAACTGAGTGCTAAGAGCCCATTTGATTGCCGACACACTTCCGTATCTTAGAATCCCTGTATCCCTTTAGAGCTCTCCTAAAAAGCAATCTCCTACAAGAAGCCTTTCATGATTTGCCCCAATTTTAGCAATTTCCCCTCAAATTCCTTCATATTTGCTTTGCATATATTTTCTACTTACTTATTTGTGAACATGTTGTTTCCCTTCAGTAGAATGTAAGCTCCTTAAGGGCAAGGACTATATATTTTTTTTCTTTTTATGCCTAGAAGTACCTAGCACAGTGCACAACACAAAACAGGTACCAAGCAAATGCTTATTGAATGGAATTGAATTGAGCTATTGAATTAAATTATTATGTAACATCCACCCCAAGTCTTCCTTTCTCAAGGCTAAATATCATCATTTCTTTTAATTAGCAGAGTCTCCAGAGCTCTCACCATCCAGGTTGCCCTTCTGGACTCCTTCCAGCCTACAAATGTCTTTCCTAAAAGTTCTGTATCCAGAACTGAATACAGCACTACATATAGTTGTTTGCATGTTGTCTCCTTCACTAGACTGTGAACTCCCTGAGATTTGGGACTGACGTTTGCTTTTCTTTGTATTCCCGGTTCTTAGCATAGTGCCTCACACGTAGTAGGTGCTTAATAAGTGTTTCTTGACTGACTGTTAGCATTTTGGGAGGTCATCTAAGGCAGGGCTTCTTAAACTTTTTCCACTCACAGTCCCTTTTCGAGTTAGTTGGCATTGTGTGACCTGAGGACACGTGCAGTACAAAGTACATGTGCATACTCCGTATTCAGAACCAAGGCTGCAGTGAAGTTGTACGTGGAGTTGCAACCCACAGTTTAAGAAGCTCTGATTTAAAGCAATTGACTCATTCTGGGGTTTGCATCATCTAAAAATTTCAAATCTTTTCCACCCATTGGCTTCTCCCATCCTGCACTTGTATAACTGACACTTTGAATCCCAATATAGAAATTTACATTGATCTCTTCTCAGTTTGATTTTCCATCATGGTAGCTTTTCCCATCATGGTAGCTTTTCAGAATTTCTTTGGATCCTGATTCAGACATCTAACATGTTTGCTTCCCTTTCCATTTTTATACCACATTAAAGCAGACATGGAATAAAATTCAGATCAGCCAAAAGAACAGCCCCAAGACTTCTGATAGGATGATCGGTACTCTGGTGCTGCTGACACACTTGCACATAGTATCATCACACATTCATCTAATTGAATAATGGCACCTAATGGGCACTTTTCTGCTTCAGAATCCAGGTCCAGGATGCCCAGGCAGTGAAAAATTATCATGAGTCAGTAGGAATTTTCATGATAGCAGAGTAAATTACCACCAGGAGTACTTCAAACTCCAAAAAAGAGCAAGTCTATAGAAAGGAAGTCATGACAAATGACACAAAATGAGTGGGGGAAGGAGGCCTGACATCCCTCTGCTTCTCTAGGTTTCCTCTGGAACTAAGAGAGCCATAGAGAGCATCCACTTACAGTTTATATAGACCTGAGGCAGCATATAATTCTCAAGTTGAACTGAAGAAAGAAAAGGCCCCAGTGGCTATGGTGTCACAAGAATATCCGGCTTCTTTTAAGTGAGATTGCTGTGGGCAACTCCCGTCACTGCTAGCATTATCCTATCCATTATTAGGTAATTTCCTCCCTCCCTCCCTTCTTTTCTTCCTTCTTTCCTTCCTTCCTTCCTCCCTCCCTCCCTTCTTCCCACCCCCTTTCTTTTTGTTTCTTTCTCTAACTTGCCCAGGATGGAATTACAACAGCCACTCACAGACTATATCCCACTATGGATTGGATGGGAGCTTTGACCAGCTCCATTTCTGACCTGGACCAGTTTGTCTCTCCTTAGGCAGCTCTAGTGGTTTCCTACTCCCAGGGACTCATCCTATGGGTACTCAACTTACTTTGGACATCCAATCAGCCTAACCCACTGAAGTTCAGAATTGGAGCCCAGAAGAACCACCAGCTTCAGCAACCCGGAGTAGGAAGGATTAGTCATTCACCACCACACCCAGCTGTTTGGGCCATCTGGGGACAGAGTTCCTGTGATTATATAAGATGCCTGTAATTCTGGGAGTTGCTTATGATAGATTGATATTGGTTTTGCATAATTGAAAAGAAGTAATGGGATATATTGAAACTGGAACATTTTAGAGCTATATGGAAAGCAGAAGGGAAGGAGAGCTCAGAAAGGAAAAGGAAATGAAGAGATTTTAGCTTAAAGTGAAAGGTCTGCTATTGAGTAATATCTTGCCCAAGTGGATTGGGAAGTTGCTTGATATCATTGGCTGCATAGGTAAAGGTTTTTCATTTAGTCATACATTTATTTATTCATTAATTCAACAAATATCCAGTAAATACCAAACCCTCGAAGAGCATTCTGCTAGGTGCTGGTTCAGATACAAGGTTTAGATTTACAGTCCTCCTCTCATGAACATTTTAATGAACATGAAAGAACATGAACATTCATGAACAAATGAACATGAACAGTCCTCTTACAATTTATTTGTGGACAAAGACTCAAATATAAATGACTGCGATATACAACATTACAGGTATTTTGGAGCATTGCAAAATAAAGTGCTATGTAAGCTCTGAGGGGGGAACGTCATTTCAGCAAGAGGGAACCAGTAAAGACTTCCTGAGTCTCTGAGTTGGGCTTTAAAGGATAGGCAGAAATTCTATAGGTGAAGATAGGTGAAAAGACCCTTACAGGCAGCATGGTACAGTGGACAGAGGGCTGGGTTCAAATCCCATCTCTAACATTACCTGTGCGGCCTTAGGCAGGTCACTTTACACTCCTGGCCTTTAGTTTACTTGCAAAATGGGGATGGGGGAGGAAGAGTTGGAGTAGGGTCTCTGCCTTGCCTTCCAGCTCTAGATCTAAGAGCTATGAAGTATAGATGGGAACAGCATAGAAAAGAAAGCTGGAACATGAAATTGTAGTTTATATGGGGGGGGTGGGATTGAAACAAAGAGTATGTGGAGAAATGCATAAGCAAACTGGGAAAGGGGAAGATGGGGGTGGGGGTGAGTTATGAAAGGCTTTGAATGTCGAACAGAGAATTCTATATTTTATCCTGAAGATAACAGGCATTCAGTGAGTAGGAGTTGACATGGTCAGACCTGCACTTTGGGAAAAAATCACTTTGGCTGCTGAATAGAGAATGCTGAAAGGAACTACAGACAACAAACATCAATGTAAACTTACATGTTCCAAATGCCTTAAAATGTAAATTCATAAAGGAAAAATTAACTGAATTACGAGAAATAGCCAATAATATAACAGCAGCAGGAGATTTTGGTGTCCTTTCCCCCAGTTTCATACAAATCTAGCAGAAACATAGAAAAGGAAAATACAGAACTGAACATATCATTGGAGAAACTAGAGCTAAAAGATTTATGCTGTTTTACAAAAATCAACTATGTATTAAGTCACATGGATATTGCAAGCAATTGTTAAAAGGCAAAAATAGTCAATACATCCTTTCCAGATTGTAATATAGTAAAAATAGTAAACAGGTTAGGGAGTATAAACAAAACACACAGACCCAAATGGAGACCTAACAATGAAATCTTAAATAATGAGTAAGTCAAAGAACAAATAAAAAATTAGTAATTGTGTGAAAGAAAATTATAATAATAAAAAGGATCAACATTTTTGTGAGGTAGCTAAAGTATTCCTCAGAAGAAAATTATAGCCATACAAATATGTATAACAAAGTAGAAAGCAGAGGATTCATGAACTAAATATCCATTTTTCTTAAAATTTGGAAGCTAACAAATAAGCAAACCTAAAATAAGCACAAAAGAGTAAGGGGAAATAGACACAAAAAACTATAGAAATGATCAATAAAACTAAAAGTTGTTTTTTAGAGGCTAATAAAATCGATAACCCTTTAGCCAATCTGATTAAAAAGAAAAGAGCAGAAAGCCAAATCAACAAAATAGCAAACAAGATGAAATCACAACAAAATCAGAATAAAAAGAATTATCAGAACCTACTATTCAGAGTTATATACTATCAAAACTGAGAACAGAAAAGAAATAGTGTAATACCTTCTTTTGAAGACATATATAAAACAGCCAGACTGACAGAAGACCAAACAGAGATCTTAAATAACCTAATCTCAAGAAAGAAAATAGAACTAGCTATAAATTACCAAAATAAAAAGCTTCTTGTTCTTATGGGTTCATAGGAAAATTCTATCAAACTTTAAAAAAAGTAGTTCCAATGCTACTATACAAATTATTCTGAAAAATCAAGAAGTCCCTCCACCAGACTCACTTTATGAAACAAATGTCATCCTAATACCAAACCAGGGAAGGATATAGCACAGGAGAAAGATGGACCAATACTATTAATGAATATCAATTTTAAAAGTTTTAAATCCTCTCAGACTACAGCAAGTATTTAAGAAATCATTCATCATAACCAATTTGGATGTATACAAGGATGCAATGATGGTTTAACATTAAGAAAACAGTCAACATATTCACATTAAAAACAAAAACATTCAAAACTGATTATATCAACGAATGTGGACAAAACCTTTGACAAAGTACAACACTTACTTATGCTTATTTAAAAGATCTTCAAAGTATAGCCACAGAGGGACCTTTTAAAATATCATTAAAAGTATCTATCTAAAACCAAAAACAAGCATCATATGCAAAGGGAACACATTTGAAGCCTTGACCAAAAAATAGAGACATAAAACAAGGATGCCCATTCTCCCCACTATTATTTGATATAGTTCTAGAAATACTAGCAAAAGAAGAGAAAGAAATAAAACATATAAATATAAATTAAAAAGAGACAAAACTATCTTTCACTGATGACATGATGTTTTGCTTAGATAATCCTAAGGAATCAGGAAAAAAAATGACTAATTGACAAATTCGACAGCTTCAGGAGAGTTGCAAGCTATAAAATCAACCCTCAAAAATTAACAGCATTTCTATATAATAATAAAAAAAAGTCAATAATGAAATGGAAATACCATTTCAAATATCTAAAAATATTTAAAATATTTGGGAGCCAATCTACCAAAGTAAACCAAATACCTGTATAGTTTCTATTACAAAGTGTTTCTTTTTTTATAATTAAGATTTTTTTATTTTTAGTTTACAACACTCAGTTCCACATAATCTTGAGTTCCAAATTTTCTTCCCCCCCCACCAAGACAGCATGGAATGCAATATATTGTCTACATATAACTTCACATTGAACTTATTTACACAAGAGTCAAGTTGTAAAGAAGAATTATGACCAATGGAATGAATCATGAGAAAGAAGAGACAAAACAAAAAAAAAAAGAGAGAGAGAAAAAAAATACAAAGGGGAAAAAAAAAGAGAGCAAACAGTGTGCCTCAATCTGCATTCAGACTCCATAGTTCTTTCTCTGGATGTAGATAGCTCTCTCCATCACGCGTCCTCTGGAGTTGTCTTTGCACCTTGTATTGCTGAGAAGAGTGAAGTCTATCGGGGTTAGTCATCACAGAATCCATATATCTGTGGTTGTGTATAATGTTCTCCTCGTTCTGCTCTGCTCACTCAGCATTATATTGTGTAGGTTTTTCCAGGTTATTGTAAAGTTCGTATCTGCCCCATTTCTAATAGCACAATAGTATTCCATTACCTTCATATACCACAACATGTTCAGTCATTCTCCAATTGATGGTCATTCCCTTGATTTCCAATTCTTTGCTTCCACAAAGAGAGCCACTATAAATATTTTTGTACATATGGGTCCTTTTTCTACTTGTGTGATCTAGAAGTGGTATTGCTGGGTCAAAGGGTATGAACATTTTTATAGCCCTTGGGCAAGTGTTTCTTAAAGAAACAAAGACCAACTTAGAGCTACAGAAATAGAAAATGCTCATGGATGGGCTGTACCAATATAATAAAATAACAAAACTTACATAGTTATTTTTATACTTTTAATATTATACAAAATTATCAATCAAATTATCAAAGAGATACTTTAGAGAACTCAATAATAAAATTCACTTAGAAAATAAAAGATCTAGAATACCACAGGAAATAATGAAAAAGAAGTAGAGACAAAGTGGGAATAGTACTTTTAGACTTCAAACTATATTATAAAGTAACAGTCATCAAAATCATCCAGTATTTGTTTAAAAAAAGAAGAAAAGATCAATGGAACAAACTAGACAAGGGGAAATCAGAAAAACCAACTCAATAACTCAGTGTTTAACACTCAGATCTTCTGACTTCAAATTTAATCTTCTGCAGTCCAGGGTTTAGCACAGTGCCTGGCACATAGTAGGTACTTAATAAATTGATTGATCCATTAAAAAGTACTCTCCTTATCCTAGTGAGGGGGAGAAGTAGCCAAACACAGTTAACCACAATTCCAGAGGACTGATGAACAATGCTACCCAATTCCTATCAGAAAGGTGATAGAATAAACATTCAGAATGATATTCCAAGACAACATACCAAAATTCTTGGGATATGTTTGAATATAGCCCATGTGAGAATTTGTTTTGCTTGACTTTGCCTATTTGTTACAGGGTTTGGTTTGGTTTGGTTTTGGGTGAGGGGAGAGAAAGAAAATAGATAATTGTTAACTGAAAAATATATGTAATTTAATTTTAAAGAGAGAGAGAAATACATAACTTTCCCACCTCATCTTGATTTTGAGCAGTCACTCTACTGAAGCCTGTTCTGCTTCATAAAACCCAACTTCAGATGAGTCACAGCCTGGGAAGTTCCTCTGATCAGTATCAGCCAAAGGTGGAATTGGTGTGAGAGGACCTGAGCCCAGATTCTACCTCTTCTTCTTACTACCTGAGTGACCTTGGGAAAGTTATTCAACCTCTACAGACCCCAGTCTCTCCATCTATAAAATAAGGGGTTGGCTAACCTCTACGGTGCCTTCTAGCTCTAAATCTGTGATCCTATATGTATCCACAGCAGAACTATTGCTTTGGCATTCCGAGTTCTAGCCTAAGTATTATTATTTTTTTTTTTTAGAATTTACCTTTTTTGTTTAAAGTGCTATTTGAGGTTTTCTTTGACTCTTTCTGCCTTTCTTGTTCAAGTCAAGTAACAACTTTCTTTAGATGTAATCTTCTATCTTTCAAAGTCTTTTCAACTGTGGAGGTGGCTGGCATTTGTGGCAGTGATCGTAAAATAGAGGGTGGTTTCTCTAGTTACTCATCACCATTTGGGCATTTGAGTATTTGAGCGAGGTGCTATTACTGCCACAGGCCACTGGGTCCAATTCACCCTGGCTTTATTATTTCAGTGGATTTCAGGGAACTAGACTCCCCAGGGTCCAGTTTTCTTCTTGAGATGGGTGTGGGAGGTAGTGGTATAAAGAAGTTCCAGTTTGTGAGGGAAGAAGGAAGATGAAAGGAGGGAGATGTAGGACTGTTTCCCCTATTTATCCCAAAATTTCCACTTTGAATTGAGAGAAATTATTATTTCTCTCATATTAATAACCAATTATTGAATTAGGACTAAGGTTTTTCCCCTATTTCCTCATTCAGAAATCAGCCCCTTGTAGATTATTCAGTCAATATATGAAGGACATTAATGATAATGAGATTGGATTAACTTTCTCCTCAATCATGTTCAAACCCCATCCAACTGGGGAAACCTATTGTGTCCTACTCAGGTTTGGAGGTGGAGGTGGGAAAAGGGTAAATCCTTTGTCTAGATTGTCTGAGGCTGGGGGTGGTCTGAGTAGAGATAAGTAAGAGTGACATAATCAAAGCCAGCCCCCAGACCCTCATTAGAATAGGCCCACCTCTCATTATAATATTCATTCTCTCATTAATTATTAGCCAATCAGAGCTGATTGCTGCATGTCGGGAACACCCACTCTTCCAAGGACATATAAGTGTCAAGAGGTCCCTATGAGGGGTCTTAGTTCATAAGACATGGCCAAATGACTATCCTTTTACTAATTATTCACTAGCTATAATTAATAAAATGACTAGTTACCCAGAAATTATGCCTCTTGAGCTTTTACATGTCACAGTTGTAATCTGGACTGGCCCAAACATTGAATATGCTTAGGTTTCTGGGTATTATGATGAAATTTTCAAAATGGAACTTGGCCTTCCTTTAACCGGTGTCACATTCTGTAATCAGCAAGAGCATGAAATCTCTTGGAACGTTTAGCTATGACCACAGAGAGAGGGAGTTTGGGTAACTATGATAATAGGTCATGTGAGTCATGCTGCATCCTTAAAGAGAGTCTATCCACATTACACTATCATCTGGTAACAATAAGTGACCTTGGGTAAGTCACAACGTCTCTGGGACTCAGTTTTCTCATCTGCAAAGGAAGGGGACTGAACTAGATAAATTAGATCTTCACAGTGCTAAATCCTATGATGTTTCAAGGATTAGCCCAAGTCCTACCACCGACAGCTCTGCAATGACCTCTCTCACCTCTAAATTCCCATAGGATCGCCCATTTTGGCATCAAATGTACTTCAAAGGATCATAGATTCAGAGCTGGAAGGTACCTTGGAGGTAATATCATCAAGCTTCCATCTTTTATAGACGAAGAACCAAGGCCGGGAGAAGTAAAGAGACTTGACCAAAGTCACACGTGTACCAACTAGCAAAACTAGGATTCAAATCCACATCTTCTAGCTCTGAATCCAATGCTCATTCTACCATATCATGCTACTTGCATTAGTGAGTATATATGTGCATGTGTACATTTATGTATATTTGCATATATATAAATATATGTGTAGATGTATGTATATATCTGAATATATATATATATGCAATGAATGTAGTTTGTCTTCCATGGTAATTCCAAAAGCTTCTTTGGTTTTTTGGGCCTCTTTGACACCCGTAAGGTTCTCCTTCGGTGGCTCTTTCTATTCTGGAACTTCCCACTCCTCCTGCCTAACATCTCCAGGCTGTCCATTTCTGACAATTTCCATGCCACAGACTTATACAAGTAGGACCCCCCTTAACCAACACTTAATGTCGCCCTGCCTGTGACATCAGAGTTGAGAAGCCAGTGCTGCACACTTGAGCAAAAACCTGTGTCTACTCCCTTTAAAATTCATTGCCTTTAGCTTCCTTCTCAAACTGCCAACAGATGAAAGCGATGAGGGATCCAAGCATCCTACATAGCAATAAGAAAGAGAAATAGAAAGCCCAGAAAAACCAAAACAAAACAACGGGATTTGTCAAATTCAGAGGCAATCTTTCTGAAGAATGGTTACAGATCCTGAGGATTTCCCCCCTGGTGATTTACCCTGAATCTTCCCATGCCCTATTATACTATTCCACCATTCCTAGATTTTTCATTTTAGGTCTCAGATCTTCCCCGGTATGAATTAAAGCATGTCTAAATGAAGGCCTTATTGCTTTAAGCAGTGACTGACCTTTCTGAATCTTGCCCCAAGGAGCTTACCTCCTAATAGAGGAGATGTCATGAAAATATCTATGAAAATACAAGATACATACTGGGTAGATAGAAGGCACTCTGAAAAGGGAAGGCATTAGCAGCTTGGGGGGACCTGGAAAGGCCTGCTGGAATAGGCGGGAATTGAGGTGAGTCTTAAAAGAAGTGAGAGAAACTAAAGGGTAAAGGTGAGGGGACAGAATGTTCCAAGTGTGGGGGACAGCCAGGACAAAAAGCACAGAGATGAGAGATGGAATATTTTTTTTCAAGGAACTGCAAGTAGGCCAGTGTAGCTGAATCATAGAGTTCATGAAGGAAAAATAGTATAAGAAGTCTGGAAAGGAGCCAAAGCACAGAGTTAACAAATATTTATTAAATTCTTACTATGTGCCAGACATTGCGCCAAGAGCTAGAAATTCAAAGAAAGGCAAACAAACAATAGCTTAACAATGCCAAATACAGGAGCTTGCGTTTGATCCTGGGGGCAATAGGGAGTCACTGGAGCTCATAGATGGTGGGGTATGACATATGAGACCTATGTTTACAATAATCCCCTTGACAGCTGAGGGGAGGATGGACTGAAGTAAGTGAAGGACTTGAGGCGGGGAGAACAGTCAGCAGGATATCGCAAATACCACTACAAGGTCTGTATCCCAAAGAGATGGAGAAGGACCTCTATGTAGAAATTTATAGCAGCTCTTTTTGTGATGGCAAATAATTGGAAATTGAGAAAATGCCCATTGATTGGGGAATGGCTGTACAAGTTGTGGTATCTGATTGTGATGGAGTACTATTGTACGGTGGGAAATGATGGGGGGCAGTTCTGGAAAACATGGCAAGACCTTTATGAACTGATGCAAAGTGAAGCAAAAAGAACTGGGAGATTGTTGTGCACAGTAATATCAGTCATAATGATCAACTGTGAAAGACTTGGCTACTCTGATCAGTGCAATGATCTGAGACAATTCCGAAGGACTCATGATTAAAAAATGTTATCCACCTCCAGGGGGTGCACATTGAAGTATAATTTTTTCACTTAAACAAAAAGATATTACAAGAAGCCAGGCAAGAGGTGATGAGGGGCTGAACTGAGGTCATGTCTGTGTGAATAAAGTACGCCTGAGATGTTATGAATGTAGAAAGGACAAGGTTTGACAATGGATTAGATATAAGAAGTAAGCGAGAGTGAGGATTCAACTCTGGGGTGGCAAGCCTCATTGACTGGAAAGATGATAATGCCCTTGAAAGTAATAGGAAAGTTGCAAAATTAGGGAAAATTTAGGTAGGGAATGGAGGGAAATAATAAGTACTATTTTGGATGTTGAGTCTGAGATGCCAACCAAGCAACCAATTCATGATATCCAAAAGGCAATAGATTATGGAGACAGGAGTCCAGGAGAGAGATCAGAGCTAGAGATATAGTTCTTGGAATCTCCTACATAGAGATGGTAATCAATCCTATGGGCACTGATAAAATCATCATGCTACTGAAATAGCCTGAGATACTCCCCAACTAGACTGTTAACTTCTTAAAAGCAACAGATCCCTACCACTTCTGTTTATGCCAGAGCTCCTAGCACATCTCCACCACAGACCCATTCCCCTCCTGTGGAAATTGACAAGATTGGGTTTTTAGAGGAAGAATTCCTCATTTAGAACCAGAAATCCCACCCCTCCCCATCTTGCCCCCAGCACAGGGCTGTGCACACTGTGGCTTCTCAGTAAACACTGGATGAATGAAATAAAAGAGAAAGAGGTCAGTAGCAGTCAGAGCTCTGGTAGGAGGGTGGGTGACAGTGCCTTTTCGCCCTCCACCTAGGCAGATAGAAGCAATATTTTAGCCAGTGGCTGAGGTGATGGTCGGGTTGAGTCTCTGAAGCAAAGCACAATAGAGGGCTAGCAGAAGAACCCACTTTTCAGGATTCCTTCACTACAAAAGAATAGGGATACTTTGGCAGTGCCTGTGGGTCCAGAGTGCAACAACTTTGATGTTGGTAACTCCAAATCTAAGGTTCACCCGGATAAAAAAAAATAAATAAATCTATCTTTTCTCCCTAAAAGGCCTGGGTAGTGATAGTCCCAAAGTCACCACTGGGTCAACAGAATTCAAGAGATTGTAAGGTGCTTGGGGCCATTGTCTGACATGGTGCCTTGTGTTCTTATGTATAGTAGTTACTTTGTAAATGCTTCTTGAAATTAATTGAAGTGTGAATTTCCCCTTCTGTGATGATGACAGTAATTGCAGGTATATGTAATGCACAATAAACTCCAGTGGCTCCCTATTACCTTTAGGATCAAATAAAAACTCATCTGTTTGGTATTTCAAAGCCCTTTACAACCTGGCTCGAACCTGTCCTTCCAAGCTTATTAAACATTGTTCCCCTTCATAGACTCCTTCTTCCAGCCAAACTGGCCCTCTTGTTGACCTCCCCACATGTTATGTCACTTCCTCTATCCATAACTTAATACAGGTTGTCCCTCAGGCCTAGAATGCACTTCCCCCTCATCTCCTCCTCCTAGAACCCCCATCTTCTGTTGAACCTTAGCTCAAACACCACCTCTTATAAGTATCTGGTCCTGAACTTTTCCCCTACCTCTCCCTTCAGGCCATCCGTTGCCTGCATGGCCCCTGGAAAGCCCCAGTCAGAGCTGGTGCCAAGCTCTCCCTTTTCCTGCTCCAGGCTACTCAGATCACACCCCCAACCTTCCTGCCGATGCCCCCTTCCCATTTCTGCTCTTGACTAGACACTGGTTTCCCACTGCTACCTTTGGCAGAGGAAACCCAGAATTCTTGTTCCCTTCTCAATAGTAGTGGACTAGTCCCTTCTAGACTCCTTTGGCATTGCCATGTGCCCTAAAGCTGAAGCTAATCATATATGTTGTCTCCCTCAATTAGAGTGTGGGTTCCTTGACATGCAAAGGGACTGTCTTTTTGTATTTTTATTCCCAACAGTTAACATAGTGTTTGATACATAACAGGTACTTAATAAATGCTTTTTCATTCATCCATTTAGTCCCCTAGCCACCAGGACCTCTCCACTCGAATTATTTTTTATTTCTCTTGTATAGTCCTGTATATGGGAATGTTGTTTCCCCTATAGAATATAAGCTCCTTGAAGGCTGGGTCTATTTCCTTTATGTCTTGCTATCTGCAGAATCTGACACATCAAGTGCAGGATGAATGTTGTACAGTCTTGTCCAACTCCCCAGCACCCTGTGGACCTCTGTACGTGATTTTTTCTTAGCAAACATACTGGAATGGTTTGCCATTTCTTTCTCCAGTGGCAGAGGTTAAGTGACTTGTCCAAGGTCATGTAGATAGAGTTTTAGGACAGTTTAGAACTCAGATCTTCCTGATTCCAGGCCTAGTGCTCTGTCCACTGAGTCACCTAGCTGCTCCTACAGGATGAATAGAGGGCCCTTAATAAACACTTGCTGATTGATTGGATTGATCAATCCTTCCAACTCCCCACCCTAAGTCCATCTCTTGCACCCTGAGAATTAGAAGGGAGTAAAGAAGGGGGACCTTCTTGTGTTCAAGGGTCCGTGGGCTTCCACTTGCCCTCCCCTCCTATATCTACCTGTCAATATTAAAAGCATGATTGGAGCAGAGGGATGGCACAAAACACAAACCCGAGTGGAGGTGTCAGTGCTGGTTTCCGGAGTGCCCGACTTTAATGCCAGCCTCCTTTCAAGGGGTGACAATTTCAGATCAAGGCTAGCCTCTGCTATTTCTGGATTCCCCACACCGTTTCTTCACTTATGCAAATAAGGTCACCCTCAGTCACCCTCTGAGTTTCATCACATTGTTTACCTACTCCATTTTAACCTTCTCCAGGAAAATCTACCCTCTGTTTATACCAATCATTGGCTTTCTGTCTCTCTCCTAGAGAATTTTTTTTACTAGTTTTTGAAATTCATAACTGAGCAACATGGTTCCTTAGACACAAATCTGAATGATTAATCGAATATTTACCATTTTCCTCCAGCCCTCCTCCCACCGGGCACCCACTCCCCACTCTCACCCTCCCAACCACCAGCTATTCCTGGTGAGACAGCAGGCTTTAAAGCTGTGCTCTCTCTGCCTGCCTCCTCCGGCTGATGTGGAGCCTGACGTATCAGCGGCTCTGCGTACCAGTGCTGAAGGCAATGTCTCCTCCTTTGTGGCAGAACGCTTTGTTTTTGCTGAGGAATTAGTCATATAATTCTAAAGGATTTCCCCGCTCTTGAACTCCCACATCCGCTCTCTCTAAATGACACTTTCCTAGACCCTCTGGGGATGGGCTTTGTCTCGTTTGTGCTTTTGGGGGTGTCTTCATAGAGATCGAAACTGGGTGGCTGAGCATCGGCAGCACCACCAACGAAACCAGGCGTGAGACACACACACACCTAGTGCAGCCCCCGATAATCTCTGACTGCGACACTTAACACAAATGCCCCCACCGAGTTCAGCAATTCCAATTTTGTAGAGGCAGTTTTCAATGGAAACTGGGCTCCTTGTCAGACCCATTTGGGGAAGCCTCCGGGGGAAAGTGAAGAGCTTAGATTCTCAGAGGATTCTTCACGTAGATCTGGAAATACCATCTCTCACTACCCCCTCCCCCACCCCCCCCACTGCCTTTTCAGAAAGCAACCCGGATACTAGATGGAAGCTTCTGTATCTCTGTCTGCCATTGATTCCATGGGTTTCTTGTGCTTAGTATGGGAAGAAGACAAACAGAAATCATGCAAGGCTTATCAAAAGGGTACATCCCTTTTTCCTCCGCCCTGGTTGACTGTCCCTTATTAATATGGTTTTTGTTATTCTCCACAGGCATTGAGATTCCTCACAGCTTCCCCTGCCTTCTGGTGTGGGGGGTTTTTGTTTATTCTTCTTCTTCTTTCCCTTAGCTCAACTTTATTGCAGTTTTAATTCAGATGCCAAACGATCCAGTGAGCTGAGCAGTTGTGGCAGGCACCCTGCCTGGGAGCCTGAGACTCTCCCGCAATCCATTTAAATCAGAACCGGGGCCAAGCAAGCCTGCAGGGCTAATGATCAGCCATGGGGACGGCTCAGCATCACCATCTTCTTCAGGATGCCTAGCCCCTCCGCTCTGGAGATGGCAGCTGTCTAGGCAACATCCTTTGTCACTTAGGGATGTGGAGGCTGAGATGAGGTGTGGGGGAAGGGGGAATTAATTAGCTGCTTCTTGGAGAGTATAATTACACATCGTTTTTTGGGTTTGTCATTTCCCAACTTAACGAGGGGAATGCCCAGGTGAATTTCCCCGGGTAGAGAATGAGCTCATCTGCATCCAATCAGAGGTCCAGGGTCATCAGTCACTTGAACCGATTCAGGATCCTTCCATTACAAATGCTGCTAGAGCTGCCTCTCACTATCAATTCTAACCAAAATTTAGTTAGAAGAAGAAAATTCAGCATCTGTTTTAGGGGCATTATCTCCCCCCTCCCCTTCCCGGACTCCTTTATTAGCAATTTTTCCTTGCATTTTACATACTGTTAAAATGAAATCAAGACCTGAATTTCAGTTAAGAAAATTGAGCCTTACCAAAAATCACTTGTCCAGTATCACATCCATTCAAGGAAATGGTGGCAGATGACCAGCAGGTGACATCACATAGCAGGTGGACAGACTAATGTCCTCAATGAAAACCATTTGAGCTGAAGGGAAGGGGAAGGAAGGGGGGAAACCCATGCTAAAACAGCTGGATGGAATCTTCCCAACCAGGGTTAATTCAAGGGATTTTTTTTTCCTGTGGGGTAATCACCAAATTAAATGTTTTAATTACAGAAATTAGACATGCATTTCTTCCTAGAAAATAGCATCATCAGAGCATAGTACCTCCTCTCCAGAGTGCAAAGAAGCTCTTCTTATGGAGGAGAGGAGAAGCATATTTTAATTTTATTATAAAATAGGCTCAGGGAAATCAAAGAATCAGATTGACAAGTATTCCCAGCCAGCTGTGACTTAATGAGCACAATTCAAGACTTGGAACTTGCTTGCCGCATCCATATTAATGTGCCCATGAAAGACTAAAGAAAGAGACAAATTACTGTTCCTATTATTTCAGATTTATTTTAAACTATTGTTAAAGCAGCTAGCATTGGTAAGTCACTTTCTGGCAGCTCAGCTGTCTGCATTCTGCCTGTTAGTCATTGCATTTGCAGCTGACATACAATTGGTGAAGAGGAGAAATGGTCTTCCAACAGTCCTGAAAAGAAGAGATCACTAGTGACAAGTTAGGCTGCTGTGGACTAAGGCACAGCGACACTGAATTTACAGGATCACAGAAGTAGAAATGACTTTGGAGGTCCATCTATTGCGATCCCTTCATTTTACAGATGAGAAAACTGAGTTTTCTAAGCTAAAAGTTGCAATGACTCACCCAAGGTCACATGAATAATAATCAATAAGCATTTATTAAGATGTGCCAGGCACTGTGGTTACAAATACAAAGAATGAAACAATCTTGAGCATCAGAGATAGGATCTGAACTCAGGTTTTCTATCTCCAGAGTTAGTGGTCTCTCTACTGTACCATTTGCTCAAGGTCTCTGTTACTCTGTTACCCTCCCCCACATGGCTCAGAGCATGTCATTTCTCATTCCAGAGCCTTTTAATCTGTCATACTTAAGTCAACAAGCAATTATTAAGTTTCTAAGGTATGCCAGTCACTGTGCTAAGTTCTAGAAATACAAAGAAAAGTAAAGAACTGTCTGGGTTCTCAAAGAGCTCATATTCCAAAGGAGGAGAAGACATCCAAACAACAATGTACAAACCAGACAAAGAACAGATAAATTGGAGAGAATCTCAAAAGGATGGCACTAAGATTAAGGAGGATTGGGAAAGGCTTCTTATAGAAAGGAAGTGAGACATTAGTGGAGGCTTGAAGGAAGTGAGGGAAGTGAGGTGGAGAAGAGGAGGGAGAGAATTCCATGCATGGAGGACAGCCAGTGAAAATGCTTAGAGTTGGGAGAAGGAATGTCTTATGCCATCAGCAGCAAGGACAGCAGAGTCACTGGAAAGCACAGTATGTGAGAGGTTAGAGTAAGGTAAAAGGAGAATAGAAAGTTAGGAAGAGACCAGGTTATGAAGGACTTTCAAAAACAGAGGATTTTATATTTGATCTTAGAGGTAATGGGAAATCACTGGAGTTGACCGAGTAGGGTTATTATGTGTGTGACATACTTGTGCATTAGGGAAGATCAATGTGGTACATGAGTGGAGGATAACCGAGAACAGGAAGAGATCAACCAGTGGGCAATTGCAATAAGGAGGGATTGTCTTTTTTTTTTAACTTGTATTTGTATCCCCAACACATATCACAGTGTATCACGGCACTTAGCACATACTAAGCACTTAATAAATCTCTAGTCAAAGTCTAACTTCTGTCAAGCCTCAGCTCAAACACCACCTCCTACAAGAGCTGTTGCTGATTCTCCTCTCTTTCCCTCAGGCTTCTCACTACCTAGGGGGTACCTGGGAAGCCTCAGTCAGAGGTGGTGCCAAGCCCTACCCTTCCTGGCTCCAGACAGGCTAGAATCTACCCCCCAAACTTACTGAAAATGACCCCTAGTCTTATACCCAAGAGTGATCAAAGGAGAAAAGATACTGTATGTCCAAAAAATTTTTAACAGCTCATTTTGTGGTGGCAAAAAACTGAAAATTTTTAAAATGTCCATCAATTTTGGAATGACTAGATAAGTTGTGGTACGTGAATATGATAGAGTCCTATTGTTATAAGAAATTAGGAAATAGATTATTTCAAAGAGACATGGACTTATATGAATCAATATAGAGTGAAGAACAATTTATTTCATCACATCGACATAATAAAAATGAACAAATTTGAAGACTTTTATATACTCATGAAGAATGAAATGTTCTAGGAGAATAATTTATATAAAAACAACACAAACTCTAATTCTTTGGAGCTATAAGAACTATTAAGAATTCAATATAACATATGGTCAGTACAACATCAATACAATGACAATCTGTAATTCCAGAGGAATGATGCTAAAACGTACCATTCACCTCCTGACAAAGAGGTAACATTTGAGATGCAGAATTAGACATAGATAGATAGATACATAGATACATACATACATACATACATGCATACAATATATACATACATACATACATACATAGAGATAAATGTTTGGTATACTATCGTTGAAAGAATTTGTTTTGTTCATATATTTGCTCTAAGTAATTTATCTTTTCTTATTGTCAATGGAGTAGGAGTAGGAAGGAGAGAAAATAGATTTCTGTTAACTTAAACAATAATTTTTTTAAAATAGAGGGGAGTGTTACAGATGTGGAAGGTTGCAGGGAATTTCAGATGAGGTCACTCACTATTGTTTTGTTTAATTGTTTTACTTTGTTACTGGAGAAGTGGGGATAATCTTTAAATGTTCGTAATATAAAAACAAAACACATCAATAAAACCTAAAAAGAAAAAGAAAGATAACAAGTTCTGTTTTAGACACCTTGAGTTTAAGATGTTTATAAGACATCCAGTTTGAGACGCACAATAGGCAGTTGGAGATGTGAGACGAGAGGTCCAGAGAGGGGTAGGTTTGAACAAATAGGTCTGAGAATCAACAGAATAGAGATATCCATTGAATCCCTGGAAGCTGACAAGATCACCAAGCAAAATAGCATAGGGGAGAAGAGATGAGAGGCCCAACAGAGCCTTGGGGGATATCCACATTAGTGGGCACAACCTGGATGAAGATTCAGCAAGGAAGACAGATTAGTCAATCAGGTAGGGAAACCAGGAGAGGACAGTGTCATAAAAACTCAGAAGAGGCTATTAAGGAGTAGAGGCTGATCCGCAGTGTCAAAAGATGCAAGAGAGGTCAAGAGGGATGAGCATTGAGAAAAGGCAGTTACACTCGTCAATTAAGAGATCATTGCTAACTTTGGAGAAAGTAGCTTTGGTTAAATGATGAATTTGGAAGCCAGATGGCAGAGAAATAGGAAGAGAGTGGGAAGAAAGGAAGGCACTGATTGTAGACATTCAGAAATGTTAGGAATGGTGTTAACAATCTTAACCATTCAGATTTTTTCACACTTATTTTTAAAAAATCAGAATGTAAAAAAGAAATCCATATCTTGTTCATTAGACATTTGAGATCTTACATAAAAAGTGTTCAGCATTAATAAATAGGACAGACTAGTGGGGAAAGAGGAACTGCTAAATGAGAGAAAAATATCAGTTTATCCCCTCTGGCATTCATACCGCAATAGCAATCTCTGCTCAATAATTCAACAGAAGAGAAAGATGCACTTGGCCAGTTGTGAAATTGTTTCTGCTAGGGTGGGGTTGAGATTTCCTCCTGATCCTGTCTGGTGACTAGGTCATGTCCTCCAGCAAGAAACTGGATTTGTTTTTATCATTTATACATGTAAATGCTGAATCTCTTTCTTTGAGCTGTCCAACTGAATAAGTGCCTTGTGGCACTGAATTCCCAAGTTAATTTTGTCTTTGCATCTTTGAGGATACACTGGGCTCTCTCAATTTAGCAGTTTAATTTAATACCTGTTGATAAAAAAAAAACCCTTCCACTTCTAACACCTCTGGAGAAAATCCTCAAACATGATGCTTGAGGTTTCATATGACACGTATAACTCAGACTCAGTAGAAGTTAATGGGGATGTATAGGGTGTTCAGGAAGGAACTCTGGTCCCTAATGTCTGTGAGGGCTTTCAAGCCCTTTTCAGGTGTCTACCTTCACCCACTTCTCATCTCCAAGAAGCTGTAGCATGCACAGTAACCACTCTCTGGCAAAACTCTCTTGGTAGATGGGCTAAACCAGGTTGAGGGTAACCAATAGGCCTCAAAACCTGTTGGTGAGGTAGGGGGATGTCTACCCCAAGCATGTGAATACTTCTCCCAGAAGAATGGGTGAATGAGAATGATTTATTCCAATCGCCATGGAAGTGGCCAGAGCAGGCACTGTGGAGAGCTTGGAGCTTGGTCAGACATCGAAGACACCAAGGTTGTCCACTATATCCCAGGCCATTGCCAATCATTTTGACTTTTGTCCTGCCACTGGACTTCAATGAGCCTGGAAGAAAGAGAGAGGCTAACGACTTTGAGACACTATGCCAGATTGGCACCAAGAATACAAAAAACTAAAAAGAAAGAGCCCTTCCTTGCTCTCAAGGGGTGGGAAGAGGTAACAAGGAAGTGGTGGATATACCTTGTGCACAAGTAGTTTAATACAAAGAACATGCAAAATGTCGCCAAATAATTTCAAGAAAGAGGGAGTACTAACAAAATGGAGAAGATGAAATGACCTAGTATAGGAAGGGGCACCTGAACTGGGCTTTGAAAGAATCAAGTTACACTATGAAGTAAAGAAGATGAAAAAATTGACTTGATTATAATTACATACCTAGTTAGTAAATAGTCCAGGTCATTTTTTTTTTGCATTTAATTTTAACTTTTATTTTTTCTCAATTACATGTAAACAAACATTTTAATATTCACATTTTTAAAAAATATTTTCAGTTCCACCTTCTTTCCCTTCCTCCATTGCCTCCCCCTTCTTGAGAAGGCAACAATTTGATATAGATCATAAATGTAAAGTCATGCAAAATATTTTCGTATTAGTCATGTTGCAAAAGAAAATGCAGACCAAAAACAAAATCAAAAATAATAAAGTAAAAAGAAGTATGCTTCAATCTGCATTCATCAGTTCTTTCTTTTGAGATGGATAGCATTTTTCATCATGAGTCCTTCAGAATTGTCTTGGATCATTGTATTACTAAAAATAGCAAAGCCATTCACAGTTTGATCATCATATAATATTGCTGTTATTGTGTACAATGCTTTCCTGGTTCTGCTCATTTCATTTTGCAAAAGTTCATGTAAGTCTTCCCAGGTTTTTCTGAAAGCATCCTGTTAGTGATTTCTGATAGTACAATAGTATTCATTCAAAACCATACTTGTTTAGCCATTCCCAAATTGATGGGCATCCCCTCAATTTCTAATTCTTTACCACTAGAAAAAGAGCTGCTATAAATATATTTTTACATATAGGTCCTTTTCCTTTTTTTTGATCTCTTTGGCTTAGAGACCTAGTGAAGGTATTGCTGGGTCAAAGGGTATGAACAGTTTTATAGCTCTTGGGGCCTAGTCCCAAATTTCTCTCCAGAATGGTTGGATTACTTCACTACTACACCAACAGTGCATTAGTGGCCCTATTTTTCCATATCCCCTCCAACATTTGTCATTTTCCTCTTTTGTCATAGTAGCCAGGCTGTTAGGCATAATGTGGTACCTAAGAGTTATTTTAATTTGCATTTCTCTAAACAATAGTGATTTAGGGCATTTTTTCATATGACTATATATAGTTTTGATTTCTTCATCAAAAAATTGCCTATGCATATCCTTTGACCATTTATCTATTGGGGAATGACTCATACTCTTATAAATTTGACTCAATTTTCTACATATATAAAAATGAGGCCTTTATTAGAACTTGCCCTAATTTTGCTCCCAATTTCCTGCTTTCCTTCTAATTTTGGCTTCTTTGGTCTTGTTTGTGCAAACACTTTTAAATTTGATATAATCGAAATTATCCATTTTATATCCCATAATGCTCTCTTTCTCACTTGGTTATAAATTCTTCTCTTACCCATAAATCTGACAGATAAAATATTCCATGCTCCTCTAATTTAAGTACAGGTCATTTTACATGGTGTACTTACATGGTATTTACATGTCATTTCAGATATCAGGGACCATTTGTGCAAAGGCATGGGTGGAACCCCTTATGTAGAAACTGCAGGACACTTTAACTTAAAAAAAAGTCTATAACCTTGGCATACACGCCCAGAAAACATATAGAATCTCTACAGGATGTTCCTAAAGTCTGGACGCATAGACAAAAATGCCTATTTTCAAGAAATGAAATGAATGCAATTTTCAACAACATTTTATTTAATTGGAATATTAACAAGTAACATCTTCAATATGATTTCCATCATTTGTGATGCAAAGGTTGATGCTCTTTGCAAGACTCACATGATTCACATGAACTCAATGCAATAACTCCACATTGCTGTCAATTTTAGCACATTCGCTCTTTATATGTTCAATCAAGTGTGTTGCATCTGTGATTTTCATTTGAGTACACCTTCTCCTTTAGCATACCCCAGAAAAAGAAGTCACTGAACAACACAGTGAAAAGGTGAATGTTAGTGAGATTTCCTGTGTCCAGATTTTAGGGACACCCTGTAGTTTTCCTTTAAGACTCAACTCAGACGCTACTTTCTATGGGAAGCTTTTCTGAACTCAAAACTCCTATCCCCCACGGCCCCTCCAAAAAATGCCTTTGTATTTCTTTAGTGTATATCTGTATATGAACAATCTATTTTCCCCCAACAGACTGCTTTGTTGAGGGGGTATGGACTTCCTTGCTTTTGTCATCGTATCCCCAGCATTGAACACAGCATCTAGCATGTGGTAGATGCTTAGCAAATGGTTGTTGGTTGATGGAAAGGGCATGAACTGTTCAGTAGCTTCTTTTGAATCATTCCAAACTGTTTCCCAGAATACTTGACCAATTCACAGTTCTATCCATAATGTACTAGTGTGCCTGTTCTCCCAAAGCTCCTACAATATTGACGGTTTCTTCTCTTTGTCAAGTAACAAGTATTTATGAAGTACCTACTATGTGCCAGGTACTATTGGAAACACTGGGGATGCAAAGAAAGGCAAAAATCAGTCTCTGCCCTCAAGAAGTCCATAGTCTAATAGCAGAGACAACACGCAAACAACTTTGTCCAAACAAGATATAGACAAGATAAATCAATGTAGTGTCAGAGAGAAGGCTCTAAGACTAAAGAAAATTGGTGAAGGCTTCTTGCGGAAGGTGGGACATTAACCAAGACCTGAAGGAAGCCAGGGAAGCTAGGAGGTAGAGATGAGGGGGGAGAGAATTCCAGGTATGGGCAACAGCCAGTGAAGAGGCTAGTGTCATCCTTGCCAGTAGTTTGGGGGTGCAAATACAAATAAAAAGAAAAGGCAGTCCCTTTCTCTTGAGGAGCTTACAATCTAATGGGAGAAGTCTCATAAAAAAGGGAGCTGGAAGATGTGCTGGGGACTGGAGAAGGTATTCGATGCAGGAAGATGATGTTGTTGTCCAGAATGTCAGAAGCACATCTGGAAGGAGAATGAAGTTTGGCCAGCTTGGGCCCCTGCACGCAGCGGAGGCTCCAAGAGAATTATTGTTAGTCCTTTGTACTCGAAGAGGACCAATGACATCAGTAGGGTGATGTCTTGACCTGCAAATGCATTGGATTTAAGTGAGGCAGAGCTGTGCAAAATCATCAGCCTCACTCTCTCCTCCAGAGTCAGTCACTGGAGTCCAGTGGCAAGACAGAGGTCAGGACAACCACAGATAAGGTGTCTCATTTAACAGGTAAGAGCATGAGAAGCTAAAGACTTGACTATTCTGGCTTTCCTCCCCTACTAAACAAATTTCTTTCTAAAACTAATAAATGAATGAAATAAAAAATTTGGCTACAGGTCACCCAAATATTAAGCAACAGAACCAAAGTTTGAATCCCAGTCACCAATGGGAGAAGGGGGCCAACAATCTTTTTCATTATGTCTTTTGTTTTTATAACATTTACTTTTTCCAAGGAAGTCTTCTCTGATTCCCAGCCTCTGAAAATTATCATGTACTTATCTGTATGCATGTGGTAACTAACCTCAGGAAGACTATAAGTTCCTTGAGGGCAGGGACTGTTTTTTGTTTTGTCTTTGTATTCCCAGCACATAGCTCAACGTCCCTTATACATAATGGATGCTAAATAAATGTCCAATACTTGGCTTGGGGGACAAAACTTCACCCTTTATTGGATACTCTAGGAAAGTGTTCCCTTGTCTGGGTGGAAGATGGATGAGTTTTTACAGGATCCAGGGGAAGGGGAAGGTGGGTTGGGGGTGGAGGATGGAGAGGGGGTGTTGCGTATCCTCAGTCTTTGAAATCTTCTCACCAGTAGCAGAAAGCATGGGAAGTATGCCCAAGATTGCTACAGTTGCATGCATGTCAAAATAGCCTCTAGCTATTTGGGACTTATTAGATTGTTTTGACTTCTACAAGTTGAAGTGAGTCTCCTTTGGGCTGCTGGGCCTATTGCTTCTCAATTCTTTCCCTGAGCATGGGGCCTCTTGTTTAAAGTTGCCCCTCTCTCTCTGGAGGCATCTTACCCAGCACTGGGCTGCCAGCTTGACTCTCTTTTCTTGGTTCCATGTTACCTCTCTATCTCAAGCTCAGCTTTGAAGAGATTCTAAGAAAGGTAAACTTTCCCTAGTGAGCACTCTTTTCTCCAGGTTGTAGCTGGCATGTGTGAGAGAACCTCAGAATTTGAGTGACAGCAGCAAGCAGAGGTGACCTCTCCATAATTGCAAAAGGAAGGGATCAGAAGAAGAAGGAACCATGAGCAGATAGGTGAGGACTTGCTCTCCCATAATGCCATGGGCCTGAGCCACAGGCACAAAAGAGAAGTAAGTAGGCACTCCTGGGATCCACAATGTGAGGTAGACAGAATAGCTTCCAGGTGATTATAGCAATTAGAAAAGTGAGCAGGTGGGAGTGGAACAGGTGGCAGCCTCAGCAGCTGCTGGTGAGCAGCACAGATGCCTGAGGCAAGCCAGAAGCTGCTGGGCCAAACACAGATATGATGGTGGTGGTGGGGATGGCAGTGACCTGAAGTCAGGACAAAGGCAGTGGATGCCCAAGCAAGGTTAGTGCATACCCTGGAGAGAAGAAAGAAGACATCTGGCACTGACCTGGCTGGCCCTGGGACTAGCAGGGATGGGCCAGGTAGGTTACTGAAATGTCCCCTATTTTAGGGGGACTGAGACTGAACCTCTGGGGAAAGAGGAAGAAAACAGTATTAATTGGAAAGTGGGCAATGCCTATTCCCTTAATAACTGTACTTGGAGATGAGTTCCTTTCTGTTTTTAACAGGCCTTATAATAAATTTGCTTTGAGCTTAAATGCCTTTGGTAGGCTTGATTGCTTGCAGGAAATAAATTGAATACCCTTAGGGGTGAGCTATGATGAGCATGAGTCTGATATTCTCAGAGAAGCATCTGGATGGGGGCAAACATGAGCCATATATAGCTAACAATGATGGAGAAGCCTCCAAGATTGAACTCTGGCTATGCGAGCTCAGAGCTGCTTTTCTAAAGCGATGGGGCACTGAATTATATATATTTCATTTCTGATTTAAAATAGCCTGAATGTTCTGCCCCTCAGAAAAAGAGATAAGTCTTACTTAGCTAGCTAACACTTTTGAATGTGTAAGAATGAGATAAAGTACCCCTTAACTAGAGGATCCATTTTTCTTTAAGAAAAGGATTTTTTTTTTAATGTGGCTAAACTCAGGGCCATAACTTCTAATGGGCAGTAAAATGTTGTCTTAAGAAATAGAGTGGTTTCTTATTGCGGGAGCATCTGTCAAGTTGTCCTGCTTCACCAGTCTAAGACATTTGGGCTCCACCTGACCTTTCCAGCCTTAGAATCAGAGATTTAGAGCTGGAAAAGACCTTAGAGATTAGCTAGCCCAACCCCCTCAGTTTTACAACTGAGAAAAAGGAAGCTCACAAAGGTGAAATGATTCTTCCAGTGTTGTAAAGCTAGTAATTAATTGGATTCAGATTCTAACCAAGAATATCAGCCTCCCAAGTTCATGTAAACTCCCTGAGAATAAGGATTGTTTTTGTCTTACCTCCAGTGCCTAGCACAGTGCAATTTAATTAAGGACACTTAATAGATGCTTAATAAATACTTGTTGACTGAGTGATTTCCGCTACACCACATGCTTCCTTGTTTTACATTATTTCCTCTCATACATTATGCTTTTCCCTCCAGTCAGACTGAACAGCCCAAGTGTTCCCTAATCTCATCCTACCATCCCCTGATTCCATGAATTTACCAGATCACTACAATGCAATTCCTCCCTGCACCCGATACACTCCACCTCTTCTCTTTCTTCAAAGCACAGCTCAGGCACCACCTACTCCACGAAGCTTTCTGGGCTCTCACCCACCCCAAGTGAAAGTTAGGTAACATTTTCCTAGAACTCTTTTTCTAGATTTCTCCTTCACCCCTATCACAGTCTACATTGTAGCATACATATATCTAGTAGGCCAGTGGTTTCCAAAGTGGGAACCATGATCCAAGGGTGCTGTGGCTTAACCCTAATGGGCATGTGATCAACCAATCAGAGAACTGAAAAATGGATCACATCTCACCATCTCCCTCAATAGCCAATTGTAGATTTGTTTCCAACACAACTATCCACTCCCTTTCAATATTCCCCCACTTTTCCCCTTCCCACCATTGGCTTGCTAGGTAGCCATTCTAGGCATGGTCCCTTAGAAAGGTTGCTCCTAATGTGGTCCAGGCATCCATAATAGTTGCACAGGAAAAATTCCTCCTCTACCAAATCATAAACTTTAGAAAAAATTGAAATAAATTTCAGGATCCTTGAGGGTAGGTGTTGTCCCACATCTCAGACACCCCATTGCCTAGCACAGTGCTTATGCAGTAAGTAGTAGAAGGAACTTAATTTGCTGAGTTGAACTGAATTGAACAAAAGTCCCTCCTTCCCCCCAAAAATGCGGATTCAGCATTTTCTTCTCTAAAATTTAAGGAAGAAGGAAAGATCAGTTAATATGAATGAATAAATAATGATAACCTGCGCTATATAGGGGTAAAAATGTTCCTTTGGTCAGAGAAGAGAGGAAAGGAATGATCTATAATTTGGTCATGTTTCAGGTAAAGGCATTTCTGAGAATGACAGTGATTTAAAAAGTTATATGAAGGAGATAACACAGTGACATGAATTTAGTAACTACAGGTCTGGTCAGATTGTGATAGTATAGGTTACCAGAGACCCTATTCCTCTGCCCTAATAGACTGATAAAACCACAAATGCCAAGCAGATGGACTTTTTTGAAATTAACCTTCTATGCTCATCACATTTCAGAAGGATCTGTGAATTTGCCCTGGCATCCTTTTCTCCTGTTTTGTCATCTTCAAAATGAGGACAGCCAAAAAGAAATGTGGGCATATGGTTATGTCCTTGCTTAAAAACAAACCTGTTTGCCTATTTTTTCTTCAACTCCCAGACTTCTAAGGGGCTTGGTTCTTACTTCCTGTTCCTAATTGCTCTATTAATTCCATCACCCTACTTCTCCCAAGAGCCTAACCTCTAGTCTTGAGGGGCTGGTTCTTGTCTGTTATGGTCTGGCTTTTGTTCCTTTGGGCCTGGAGCTATTTTATATGTTTCACAAGGTGTTGTTTTGAGGCATTTGAGGTTTTACGCTGTCTGGATTTCTTAAAATTCAGTATGTGAGATGTTAGAAAATAAATACAGAAAATGTACTCTTACTATCTTTCTCAAGAGACAAGGGTGTAGAAATACATATTTTGCTTTTGTTTTTGTAAATGTGTGTTTGTGGTCTAAGAAATGTACATCCATATGGGGTGTCTAAATGAAAAGAAGGAGTTAGCAGGCAGCATATCTATGGAATCTGACCCACCCCTCTCCAAGATAGATGGTGATTTCTGTTTTGAGGTGAGCAAGAGCAGGGCTGTGGCTGGATGCTTTCTCCTTCTTTCACCTTTCTGCAAGAAGGGTACTGGGCTAGATTTATATCTTTCTGTCTCCCTTAAACATCTCTGGTCCAGGAATATTATTTGGGGGCTCAGAAGGAAGGCCATTTTCCCGGACACTGTTAAGGAGGAGGGTAGGTCCAACCTACTCTTACTGACTTGGCCCCTTCCCACCAAGAACTGGCTACACAAAAGACCCTCGCAAATGATGAATGTAAAATAAACTCACCTATTCAATAAAAACAGCAAATAAAAAATGGAGAAATTCTACAGATTAACATATAGCATAAGACACACATGAAAAAGTGAGCTCTTTGCTGAAAGTGAGATAAAATCTCAGCTCAAATCAAAAAAGAGGGCCTCTGAAGTTTCCAAGAAGATATTCTGGAAATTAGGAACATGTTGAGGATCCAGCTTCCCCTGGATGTCTGCAATTTCCAAAGTGTCTCTCAGTCTCTGTCTCTGTCTCTCCTCTCTCTGTCTGTGTCTATTGTCTTGCCTGGAATTCTCCTTCCATTCACAGCACCAGCAAAGGATTGCCCCTTCCTCTAACTGACTTGAGTAGGTGCCAGGTTTACATTTCTTAGTAACTCTTGTGAAGACTGAAGTCTTCCCACCTCATAGGCTCAGAAAAGTTAGAGCTAGAAAGAAGTGTAGAGTTCATCTAGGAGACAGGGTTATTTAATGGCCAGATCTCTGAATCCGACCTGAGTTGAAATCATGCTTCAGACACTTACTATATGACCCCAGGCAAATCACTCAACTTTTCTGGGACTCAGTTTCCTCATCTATAAAATGAAGGAGTAGGGCTACCCTTGTTGACCCTCAAAGGTTCCTATGATCTAATCCAACTCTCTCCCTTTGAAAAGAAGGAAACGGAGCCCCTGAAACATAGAGTGACTTGCCTATATTTACAAGCTAGTAAGTGCCTGAAGCAGGATTTCAACTTAGGTCTTCCTGACTCCCAAGTCCAGTGCTCTCTCCATTGCACAGCCCTGCATCTTAGATGAGCTCTAAGGTTCATTTTCAGGTCTGCATGCTATCATCCTGAGACCTATGATCTTATAAGAAGTAAGACTGTTTGAGCAAGTGGCAGGGACAGGATTTGGATCCAGGTCCCTAAAACCCAAATTCTACCATACCATCCCTCTTTTGAGCGAGAAGAGATTTTACAGGTTGTCTGGTTCGACTGTCTCACTTAACAGGCAAGAGAATGGGAAGTCAAAGATTTGACTATTCTTCTGGCTTTCCTCCTCTACCAAATGACCAAATAATTTTTTTCCCCTAAAATGAATGAATGAATGAATGAATAAAAGACTCGACTACAGGCCACCTAAATATTAAGTGACAGAGTCAAAGTTCGAATCTCAGTCCTCTGATTTCAGAGTCTTTCCTTTTTATTCCACTGTACTGAGGCTGCCTTCCAGTTTGTTGCTTCAGGTTCTTTGCATCAAAAAGGGATTGTCTTGTTTAAAAAAATGCTCAAATTCCTTTGAAGCTGACTGGGAGAGTCTAAGTAGCATCCACCAATGACTGTGACTGAAACAACTCCATAAGGTAAGGCTAAGCAACTAGCATTTGCTAAGCAGTTACTTTGCTGGGTATAGAAATAGAAATAAGCTCCCTTGAGGAGAAGAGATGAAATATAAAAGAAGTTTAAATGGGGGGTTGAAAGGAGGTACCCATTCAGGCATGGTAGCAAAGTCTAGTAAGTAAGAAACAGAAGTGGGAGAGGAATGAAGGTTGGCTGGCCTGAGCCTCTTCACAAAAAGGAGACCCATTTCCTCATGGGTCTCCTTTTTGTGAAATTGGAAAGGGGGCCAGAATGGCAGAGGGATGCACTGGGATGATAAGATCAGGGTGAGGAAGCCCCCTCTGCTGATGGAAGCCCCCTCTGCTGATGGAAGCTCCAGAACATGCTTTGGCTTATCCCTCTTCCTCCAGCCGCCAAATGATCTAATACTCAAGCTAGCCCATGAACACGTGAGATTTTGTCATTGTTGTAAGTGAAATGTCCCCTAGATTGAATAGCCTTTTTATTTAATGCACAGGTTACAGTTTGGGCTCCAATCCAGAGCAATGTCAAGTCTATTTTCCTTCCAATGGTGAGATCCATTTCATATCATAGGAAGTCATTATGATTATTACTACACCTCCATTCAATTCACAAAATAAGCACCATTCGAATAAATTATCATCCTTCTCCATCTTCCCACAGCCTTTGACATTGTTGGTCCCACTTTTCTCCATGATGCTCTTTTCTATGTTTCTGTGACAGTATTGTCTCCTGTTTTTCCTCCCACCTCTCTAACCATTCCTTCTCAGCACTCTTTGCCCAACAACCAAGGGTCTCCCCCAAGGTTCTGTCCTAAGCCCTCCTGTCCTCTCCCTATATGTTATTTCCCTTAGTTATCCCAACTCCCATGGAGTTATGCTGATGCTGATGATCAGAGGTACCTGAAACATTCCACCTGTGAGCCCAAACACTCCTAACCTGATTAAAATGTAACTGGGAGATATTTAACAAAATAGAAATATGATCCAACACAGATAATGTTAACTTGTGATTTTTCTAAGTCAATTTCATGTGACTCACAGGGATTTATTTCTAGTTGAGCTTGACACTTCTGCTGATGATTCTCAGATCTACCGAATCTATCACTAACCTCTTTCCTTAACCTCCAGCCTCATTTCCAACTGCCTATTGGACATCTTGAAGGAAATGTCTCATAGATATCTTAAATTCAACATGTCTAAGACTAAACTCATCTTCCTCCTCCCCCACACAAATTCTCCCCTCTTCCTAACTTCTCTGTTACTGTCAAGGGTATTGCCACACTTCCAGTCAGTCAGGCTCAAGGCTGAGAGGAATGAACAGTTTGAGAGACAGAGTTTCTGGGTATTTAATACTCAATTTATTAGTCTAGCAAATAATAAATTGTGGTTAGTGGTTTCTCTCAGTAACCAAAGACCTTGTATGGAGATTGCTGGATGTTTAAATACCTCTGGAAAAGTGGGTGTCCCTGATGGGCAGAGATCAACCCTGATTGGTGAACAAACAATGAAGGGGTGGACGAGGAGGTGTACTGAAAGCCCTTAGCTCCCCCTGCTGAGGAGTGGCTTGAGGAGGCTCTGCTGCCTCCCACTTTCTGGACAAAATAACCGCCCAGACCACAAGTTGAACAATGGGTCCAGAATTCACCTAGATTAGATCCTCTTTACACTTTCATCAGAAGTAAACTCTCCTCTCTGGGTGGAGCCCCACCCAAGAATGTTCCCTGAAGGTTAAGCCAATCTCATCTTCTACTCTATCATTCTGAGACTTCAAGCACTGGTCTCTGAATGAGTAAATTGAAAGAGAAAAAAAAACCCACGAGTAACTAATCTATTCATAATTGGTTATTAATAATAGAAAAAAAATTTCTCTCATAGCCCATATGTCATCCTTAACTCCTCACTCTCTCTAGCTTCCATCTCTAATCAGCTGCATGCCCTATTGATTTTACCTTTATAATATCTCTCATATATTCCCCTTTCTCTCTTCTCACACTGCCATCACCGTAGTAAGGACACTCATCAATTCATACCTGTACTACCACAATAGCCTTCTGGTTGACCTCCCTGACTCAAATCTTTTCCCACTCCAGTACGTCCTGCATTCAAAATGATTTTTCTAAAGCCAAGGTCTGATCTTATCACCCCCGCCCCCACCACCATTTCTTCATTCAATAATCTCCAGTGGCTCCCTATTACCTCCAGGATCAAATAAAACATCCTCTCTTTGGCCTTTAAAGCTCTACATAACCTGGGCCCTTCCTATTTTTCTGTGTTGCTTCTCACCACATATTCTGCTATCCAGTGATACTGGCTTCCTTGCTATTCCTCACACAAGACATCATCTCTCATCTGCATGCATTGTCATTGGCCTTCCCCCATGCCTGGAATCCTTTCCCTCCTTACTTTTGTCTCCTGGCTTTCTTGCATTTCTTCAAGCCCCAGCTAAGATCACATGTCCTTTGAGAAGCTATACTCTAACTAGGGGAGACAACCCATAGAAAAAAGTCAGCTAGGGTAAGCCCAAAAGCCTACTGCAACAATGCAGTAGATGGCAAGGCCCACAGGTTCTGAGGTTACATTGTCTGTGTTTCTTGTTCGGTGGGTGCTGATCTTTTTTTTATAAAAAGAATAGGGTCCAGTTATGATTTCAATGGCATTGGTAACTTCAGATGAGAAATTCCCTCCTACAAAGCAAATGTTCACCTGTTCTGGTCTTCCACTGCCTTTTAAAGGCCTTGCTCTAGCCCTACCCTGAGACAGGTAGTCCATGCAGTCTTGAGACCCATTCAAGAGCTTTCTGGAATAAGGGGTAAGTCAGTCCTCACCTCAGCCCCCTATATCCAGCAGGCTGCAGACCCCCAGAACATGCTTCATTTCATCTAGCCAACCACCAAGACTCTCCAATGTGGACATCTTACCATCAGCTATGTTGTATATAGCGCTCTTTCCATTGCATCCTGTTGCCATATTGAGGTTCTGTGGCAGGTTACATTATGCTAACTGCATGGAATAGAATGGAATAAGCATTTATTAAGCACCTCCTGTATGCCAGCCACTGTGCTAAGTACTTAATAAAGATTATCTTGTTTGATTCTTACAACAACCCCGGGAAGGAGATGCTATTATTACCCCCATTTTGTAGTTGAGGAAACTGAGGCAGGCACAGGTTAAGTGGCTTGCCTAGGGTCACATAGCTAGTAAGTATCTGAAACCATATTTGAATTCAGGTCTTCCTGACTCCAGAATTCGCTGTACCGCTTAGCTACCTCCAGGATCTTGGAGTAATTAGTCACTGTGTTGATCAGATTCCAATTTCATCTGACAAGTATATATTAAGTTCATATTGTGTGTTAGGCTATCATGCGTTTGTTCTGATTTTGTATAAGTTTGCATATGTGTATATTTGGTGATCCCCTCCCAATAAAATATAACCTCCTTGAAGGCAGTGGCTTTTCTTCTTTGCACCTCCATTGCCTAACAGAGTGTCTGGCACATAGCATGTGTTGAATAAATGAGATCTCATTAATTTTGAAGTTCCCTCCCACAACACAAAAGTTCATCCATCTACGTGTGGCCATACTGTGCAACTCTTCTCCATGTCCTCCCATGAGTTTGCCATAGGAAGGAGAGAAAGCACCTGATACACTCAAGCCTTCTTAGTTTTATCCTGATAACGCTAGGGTAGTAGTGGAGCATTCTGTTATATATCCATCACCCCTGACCTTTGCCATGTGACCAGTTCCTCTTCCTATCAGACAATTCCTTGATGACGTCTTCTGCTCTTGTTCTTTAGGGCTCCATGTTGATTCTGTTTTATTCCATTCACACTCATTTTTACTTCTTTCTCCGTTACCTTCTGGGTAATACTCATTTCTAATTTGTATTCCACGTCTTACTGCCATATAACAACACCAGTAGAATGTTAGTATTTAAAAGATGAGACTGTGCTTTTATAGGAAGCTTAAGAATCAAATATAAATTCTTTGTAAGTGTGGATTATTTCATTTTTGTATTTGCATGTACAGTGCTTAGCACAGTGCCTGGAACCTAGTAGGTGCTAAATAAATGCTTATTGATTGATTAGTCAGTTAGGGGTGATTAAAAGAACTTTAAAATTTCCCAAAGGCATTTCAGCTCCCTATCTTCCTCTAGTTCACTTTGTTAATGTCTTAAAATGCAAAATTTAGAGTCGAACATTCTACACATATACTAACCAGGAGAGAATAAAGTGGAACTATCAACTCTCTTATTTTAGTCACTGAAACTCTATTAATGTAGCCAAAGATAATTTTTAACTTTTTAGGATATTATTGTTACATTATTTGATAGTATTGAGCTTGCAGTAAAGAAAATACCACTGGCCTTTTTTTCCCCATGAAATATTGTTTAGCCAGCTCTCCTCTATCCAGTATTTGGGCAATTCACTATTTTACCCCAAATGTAGGACTTTACATTTATCTCTTCTAAACCTCGTGTGATGAATGAAAAATCTGAGAGACATACTTTCTCAGTAATTAACAGTCATTTTATTAATTATGGCTAGTGAATAATTAATAAAAGAGGTCAGTGGCACTCTGGGGAACCAGAGAATCATGGTGACCCTCAATGCTTACCTAGAAGAGTGAGCATACCCCACAGGCAGAAATCAACTCTGATTGGTTAACAATTAATGAGAGAATGGATATTATAATGAAAGATGGGCTTATTCTAATGAGAGGCTGGAAATATGACTTAGATCAAGTCATTCTTGGACAAAGAGATTTTCCGGGGTCACGTAGCTAGTGAGTATTTGAGGGCAGGATTTGAACTCAGTTCTTCCTGACTCCAGACCCAGCATTCTATCTACCGAGCCACCTTGCTGCCTCCTTATATATTTTATATACCTAAAATATAATTTTAAATATATTTTATTTTAAACATTAAATTTAAGTTTATTAAAATCAAATTTAAACATTAAAATACATTTATAAAATATATTAAAATACATTTTTATGTATTTTATATACCTAAAATATTTTTAACTATGAGATACTCTTTTTGCAATTCAAGTACCTTCTCGTACACAACTAGAGGTACCAATTCCTGAATAGTGCAATGCCTGGTACATAGTGTTATATAAATATTAGTTATTGATGTTATTATTGTCCTGCTTGGCCCCAAAAAGGTAGAACTGGAAATAATGGGTGCAAAGGGGCAGATTTTGGTTCAGCATAAAGGAAAACAGAACAACGTATTAGAGCTATTCAAAAGTGGAAGGGACTGATTCGGGAAGTAGTGGGTTCCTTCAAAAAAGGTCTTTAGCAAGGGCTGGACAAAAACATGTCAGGTATGTGGTAGATTGGATTCTTATTCCTGGATGGCCTTGACTAGATGGCTTCTGCGGTACCTTACAACTCCGGCATTCTATGATTGTGAGAACCAGCTATCTGTAAAGCTACTCTGATCTCTTTATAAATGTCCTTTTGCAATGGAAATCATCTTTATGAAGTCATAGAGAAAAGCTGTATTTCCTTTGTGTTTGTGTTTAACTTTTTAACCTATATTTTCCCTCAGTAAGAACCATCTTTGAACCATTGTAGAGATACCTTCATGTTCCCTCCCTTAAGATTACAAGATTGCCATGAAGAGTAGTGAGTTTATGAACTAAGGGCCTTCTGTACACAGCAACATCAATGCTGATGTTGCAAGTGAAAGATGTTAACACTACCCTGTCTAGAGCATGGTAATGTTCTTCAACAACATTCCCTCACAAATAGTCATTGATTGGGGACTCTCTTCGTTGTGGTAAAGTGAATGGTAACAGAGTAGTTTGGCTTTCCCCCAACTACTCCAACAAGGAATTTTTTTTAAAAGAGTACTAGACAGAGAAATGATAAAGAAGAAATCCAAGAAGAAACTTCTGTAAGTGTATTTTTTCAGCCAAGGTCCACATAAAGGGATTGCTGGAAGCCTGTGCGCATCTTGTTTACCCTATTGTTGGTCCAGCCAGAAAAGCCCCTCAGCATTGACCAGGAGTAAGCCAGGCTTAGACTACGAACCTAGGACAGAGAGACAGGAATTTAGAGGAGGATCTAGCCAAGAATACCGGAACTTTCACCCATTGCTCTGAGCATAGTTTGGGCTTCAGAAGCTTGAGCAGCTTGGACCTGGATGGCAACACTCAGGCACTCCCCTGGATCAGATTGTCCCAGTACAGTATGCTGGCAATTGGCTCCTGAGGTCCTGGAAGAACAAAGTACTCATTGCAGGCCCCAGATAAATGCCACAGTAAAACCTAATAGACAACTATAGATTTGCTATAAGCTCTACTATATTCCCAGAAAAAAAGAAGAGTTTTAAAATGATTAAATAAAATGATAGCTTTAGTGGAAAGAAGTATAAAGGAATTGAGAGATCTAGATGAAAGAAGTAGAAAGAAAATAAATAGCTAAATACAGAAAGTGTAAACTTTACTCAAGTAATAGACCCCTTGAAAATCAGAATGGATCAAGATCAATGACTCCCTGAGACAAGAAGAAACACAAGAGCAAAAGAGAAAGATTTACAAATGTAAAAAAAAATTATTAAAGTAAAAAAACCAGAAAAGGTAGTGTAGCTGATATCAAAAACAAATGCCCTGGAAAACAGGTCAATGAGAACAATTAGAAGGGATTATTTTTATTCTAATGGGGGAGAAAAAAATGTCCCCACAGAATCCTAATATTTTCAGAGGTCATAAAGGAAGTAAATAAGACAGAGCCTCTAGGAACATTTTTGTTATATTTTTTATGATCTTAAGAGAAAAAAGAATGGAAAGGAAAAGGATTACACTAGGGAAGAATGAGGAAAGAAGGAAGCAGAACTTAACACATAATCAATACGCCTAATAAGAAGACTATGGAAGAGTAGGAGCAGCCGATACATAAATGTCACTTTCATCTGAGACAGACCAAGGAGAATTTAATACATATAGCACAAAGAGTTTGGTGTAGAAATGCATTAAATTTACTAGAGAATCAGGTGGGGACAGGCAGTGAGATAGAAGGAATTAAGAAGGAGAGTAGGTTCAGGGAAATTAAACATAAGCAAAACAAGCTCTATATTCACAAAGTGTGAAAAGGAAAGGCTAATGGGAAAGAAAGGGTAAGCATCTTTGATGAGGGATTTGGAAAGAAGACAAAAAAAGGAGTAATGGATGGAAGCAGATTGCTTTTATAAGGGAGTGTACATGTTTTGTCTGCATGTGCATGTGTGTACACGCATGTATGCATGTGTGTATGCGTGTGTGTGTGTGTGTGTCCACCTGGGTCTTTCTAGATGTGGCTCACAGGGAGGCATGAATAGATATCTCTAGAGTTCCCTCTTTGCCCTTTTTCCCTAGGGAGCCTTTGATTCCTGTCAGGAGAGGAAATAGGAGGTTGGGGCCAAAAACTGATCATTTTGCTCTCCTCAAGGAAAGGATACCAGGTGAAAATTATAGCTATCTGTTCCCTTAAATATTGTTAGTCTAGGGTAAATAATTTTGAAGTTCATGCTGAGCTCCTGATTGCTATCCCTCAATAGAAGACTGCTCCAAGCTATATATCCAAAGCTTGATTTCCTTCCCACCAAATGCCAGTTCCATAATAAACAGACATAGAAAATAAATAAGCACATTGGTCTAAGCCAATAACAAACAGACATCAGAGAATGTATACAGATGAGAATATATGCTAGATAATACAGAGAAAGAAACAACTCTACCATTGGGAGCAAAATATCTTAGTTCAATCAAGACAGACTCAGATCTCAACCACAGGAAAAATTCTCAAAGCCTCTAGTAAGCTGGAATAGGGACATGATCAAACTGCCAGCTCCTTTACGAAATTAATTGGAGATAATAATCCCAAAGAATTCATAAATCATACAATATAAAAAATTTTAAACTTCGTTTGAAGTTGAAAACAATGAGACAATACAACAAAACTTTCAGGATATGACCAAAGTATTCCTGGAAGGAAAATTTATATCTCTGAACACTTTCTTCAATAAAAGAGGAATAAATCAATAAATTGGGTATGGAACAAAAAAATAATAATTATAACCAAAAAAAAATAACAGACGTTGGGGAAAAAATCCACATAGAGATTCTGAGACTCAAAGAAGAGGTTAAAATTGAAAGCAAAAAACTCCCATTGAATTGACAAATAAAACTAAGTGTGAGGAAAACAATAAAACAAACCATTAGTTAGTCATTGAGAAGGAGAAAGTGGGGGAACCAGATTTTCAGCGTCAAAAAAAAAAATTGAAAGGAGAAATCAAAACAAATGAAGAAGAAATAAAGGAAAGTAGTAGAAAAATTTTTGTCCAATCAATCCAACAAAACTGATACTGTAAATAAAATAAACATTTACAAAAATATAAAATACCCAGATTAATGGAACACAAAATAGAGAATTTAAATATCACAATCACAAAAAAGGAAATTAAACTATAAATGAATTCCCAAAGGGGGAAAAAACCAGGACCAGATGGATTTACATCTGAATCCTATAAAATATTCAAAGAAAAATTAATTCCCTTATTACAAAAACTGTTTGCAAAAATAGGAACAGAAGGGAGTCTACCAAATTTTCTCTATGCTATAAATAAGGCCTTGATATCTATAACAGAAGTATACAAATCAGAGAAAGAAAACTGTAGACCAATATTCCTAATGAATATTGATGCAGAGTTGTTAATTAAATATTGACAAAGAAGCCACTAGCAACACACGAAAAAGATTATATATTATGACCAGATGAGTTTTACACCAGGAATGCAAGGTTGGTTCACTATTAGGAAAACCATAAACATAAAAGATCATATTATTTAGCAAAGGCAATCAAAATCACATGATTTTGTCAATAGGTTCAGAAAAAACTTTTGATGAAATACGATCATTAAAAAAACCCTCTCCAAAGCACAGAAGCACTTTCCTTAATAATGCAGTCAGTCTCTATCTAAAACTAAGAGACGGGCATCTAAGTGATGTAAGTGAGTAGAGCACCGGCCCTGGAGTCAGGAGGACCTGAGTTCAAATCCAGCCTCAAACACTTGACACACTTACTAGTTATGTGACCTTGGGCAAGTCACTCAACCCCAATTGCCCCCAATAAATAAATAAATAAATCCAAGAGACAGCATTACATGTCACGAAGATAAACAAGCACCAAATTTGAGAACCGAATTTGAAAACTAGAAGTCAGGGAATTTCATTTAGATTATTAGGAAAATAAAGGACCGTTAAATAGACATGGTTGTTGACTACCTAGGAAGGGAAGTGATGATGACAAAGAGTCATCCAGGTGTCATCTTCATGACAGACTAACGTCATTTCCCTTTTTGTCTGGATTACTGAACTAGTAAATGAAGGGAATACTATAGAGTCAGCTTACCTAGTGACCTCAGATGCTTATTATCTGTTTGACCCTGGGCAAATCACTTTACCCTTTTTTGTCTCAGTTTCCTCAACTGTAAAATGGGGATAATAATAGCACTTACCTCCCAGGATTGTAGTAAGGATCAAATGAGATAATATTAGTAAAGAAAGAGGAAAACTAAATTACTGGAATCAAAAATGAAAAGGGACAATTCACAATAAATGAAGAAATAAAAATATCATTAGAAACTAATTTGCCCAACTATATGCCAATAAAATTGACAAATGAAATGGATGAATATTTACAGAATATAAAATGCTCGGATTAACAGAACAAGGGATAGAAAATTTAAACAGTCCAATCTTGGAAAAAGAAATCTATCATATGGATTCAGAATTTGTTGAATGACCAGACCCAATTAGTAGTTGTTATGGTTTAGTGTCTATGTGGCAAGAGATCTCCAATAGAATATTACATTAATCTATAGTTAATAATAATAATTATTGTTATTATAGCTAACATTTATATAGCATTTACTATATGCCAGGCACTCCGCTAAGTACTTTACAGTTATTACCTCAGTTGCTATACCAATCAAACTACCAAAGGATTACTTCATAGGACTAGAAAAAATCATAACAAAATTTACCTGGAGGAATAAAGGGTCAAGAATCTCAAGGAAAATACTGAAAAAAGGGAAGGGAAGAGGAAAAGCCATATCTGATCTCAAACTATATTTCAAAGCAATAATAATCATCAAAACAATTTGATATTGGTTAAAAGAAAAAACAGGCCGATCCAAGGAACAGTTTAACTAAAATAATATGCAAGTGAATCTAGTAGCCTAGTGTTTAAGATATTCAAAGACACTAGCTTGGGGGTGGGGGGTTAGGACTCACTATTTAACAAAAACTGCTGAGAAAACTGCACAGCAGTCTAGCAAACATTAGATTTAGACCAGCGGCTCACACCATATACCAAGATAAAGGGTCACACCATAGACAAAGGAACATGAAAGAAACAACCTTTCAGACCTATAAACAGGAGAAAAGTTTATGACCAAAAAAGGGATAAATTTTTCAGTTGTGTCCAGCTCTTCATGACCCTTTTGGGGTTTTTCTTGGCAGAGATACTGGAGTGGTTTTCCATTTCCTTCTCCAACTCATCTTACAGATGAAGAACTGAAACAAACAGGGTTAAGTGACTTGCTCAAGATCACACAGCTAGGAAGTACCTGAGGCCTGATTTGAACTCAGAAAGATGAGTCTTCCTGACTCCAAGCCAAGCATTCCATCCACCTAGCTGTCCTAAGGGATAAATAGGATTACAGAAAATAAATAGCCAGTTTTGATTACACAAAATTAAAAAGGTTTTGCATAAACACAATGAAGCTAAGTTTAGAAAGAAAATAGTTATCTGGAAAAAAAAATCCTTTGTAGCGAGTTTATCTAATAACAGTCTCATTTCCAACACATATAATGCACTGATTCAAATTTATAAAAGTAAGTGATAAATGGTTAAAGGCTATGAATAGGCAACTCTCAAGGCTAAAACATCCAACCTATCTATAGTCACATGAAAAAATACTCCAAAGCAGCAGTAATTAAAAAATAAAATTAAAGCAACTCCAAGGTTATACCTCATACCAATCAGGCTAGTAAAATTGACAAAAAAAAAAAACAGGAAATGACAAATGTTGGAAGGGATGCAAGAAAACAGGTACATTGAAGCACTGTTGGTGGAGTTGTCAATTGGTTCAACTATTCTGGAAAGCAATTTGGAACTATTTCCAAAAAATTATTAAACTGTGTATACCCTTTGATCCAGTAATACCATTATTAGGCTTATATTTCAAAGGGATCAGAGAAAGAAGAAAAGGTCTTATTTGTAATGTGTGTGAATATTTATTTATTTACATATATCTATCGGATTTGTCTGTAGTGGCAAAGAACTAGAAAAGTAGGAAGTGTCTATAACTGGAGAATGGATGAACACATGACATATGAATCTAATGGAATACAATTTCAGTGTATAAAATGAAGACCATTTCAGAAACACTTGGGAAAATTTGTATGTAGTGATGCAAGGTGAAACCTAAGCAAAACATGAGGAAAATCAGAACAATTTATACTATAAGAGCAGTATTGTTAAAAAAAAACCCAAAAAACAATTTTTGAAGACTTAAGAACTCTGATACAGTCAATTATTAGTCTGTTACTATTAGTCAATTAAAGTCTGATAAAATCAATTATTATTTCAGAAGAATGGTGATTAAGAATCTTTCTACTCACTCAGAGGTGATGGACTATTATTAAGAATGAGACATATTTTTTGATATAGTCAATATGGGAATTTGTTTTGCTCAACAATTCTTATTTTTATGAGGGTTTTGTTTTTCTCTTTTTTTCTAGGGGGCAGGTATTAGAGATAGGGAAAAAAGGAGAAAAAAAATAAATGCATAATAATTTTTGAAAATTAGTTTAATTTTAAATTTTAAAAATATATATTTTTAGACTTTCACTTATCACAGAAACTAGAAGAATACATCTATGAAACATTCCTTACAGAAATAAAGTTTTTTGCTTTTGTTGTTCAGTCATGTCCAACAGATTAAGTACCCAATATGAAGAACAAATGTACTTAGCAATGTAGTGTTTGACAAACTCCAAAACCCCAATTACTGGGGTACAAATTCACTTTTAGACAAAAACAGTTCATAAAACTGGAGAGCAGGCTTGAAGAAATTAGTTTTAGACCAAGATCGCACAGCACAAGCCTCAGTAAACCTCAAGTGAATACATGACCTAGATATGTAAGGGAGCATCATGAACAAATTAGAGGAACAAGGGGGAAAAATGCCTTCACAACTCAGAATAGGGGAAAAGTTCAAGACAGAGAAGACGATAGAAGATTAAAATGGACAGTTTTGGTTACATGAAATCGAGCAGTTTTTTGCACAAACAAAATCAATGCAGTTAAAATGATAATTTCCCAGGTAACTAGGAAAATTATTTTTATAAAAATTCTATGATAAACATCTATTATTCAAGCTACATAGGGAATGGATAGAAATTTGTGAGAATAAAAGCCATTCACCAACAGATAAATAATCAAAGAATATGAACAACTAGTTCTCAAAGGAAGAGATATGTTATCACAGACATATAAAAAAATGCTCTGAATCACTTAAAATGAGAGAAATTAAAATTAAAACAACTCTGGCATTTTAACTCATATCTATCAGACAGGCAAAAATGCCCATTGGAAGGGCAACGGGAGTACAAGGACACTGGTGTGTTGTTGGTAGAGTTGTGATTTGTTCCGCCATTCTGGAAAGCAATTTAGAACTGTGCCCTCAGGGGCTGAGCCAAGATGGTGGCTGGAAAACAGGGACTAGCGTGAGCTCCCTGCCAAGTCCCTCCAAAAACCTATAAAAAATGGCTCTGAACCAATTCTAGAACTGCAGAACCCACAAAATAGCAGAGGGAAGCAGGGCTCCAGCGCAAGACAGCCTGGATGGTTGCTTGGTGAGGTCTTTTGCACATGGAGCTGGGAGCGGAGTGGAGCAGAGCCCAGTGTTGGCCACGCGGACCAACCAGACCAGGAGCCAGGCGGAACAAGACCTAGCGCCCTGAACCAGGGCGCTGCAGCAGTTACCAGACTTCTCAACCCACAAACACCAAAGACAACAGAGAAGGTTAGTGGGAAAAGCTGCTGGGGACAGGGGGATAGAGTTTTCGGGTTCAGCCACTGCCCTGGGGGCAGCAGAGGTGGGGCAGTTCCAGAACTACAGTTGCAGTTGCTTCTGGCCACAGGCCCACCTGGTGGGAGGAATTAAGTGGCGGATCAGAGCAGGAGTGCACAGCCTGCTGAAGATCTAAGTCCAGTCCGAGTTGGGGGTTCTTGGGGAAGGAGGAGTGCTGGTGTGGCAGAGCTGGCGCAACCCCCCAAGCTTGGAACATAGTTCTCTTAACTCTACAAGCAATCATACCCCGCTGAAAAACTCAAGGGTCAAGTAAGTTGGCTGGGAACATGGCCAGGCAGCGAAAACGCACCCAGATTCAGTCTCAGACTTTGGATTCTTTCTTTGGTGACAAAGAAGATCAAAACATACAGCCAGAAGAAGTCAACAAAGTCAAAGAGCCTACAACAAAAGCCTCCAAGAAAAACATGAACTGGTCTCAAGCCATGGAAGAGCTCAAAAAGGATTTGGAAAAGCAAGTTAGAGAAGTAGAGGAAAAATTGGGAAGAGAAATGAGAAGGATGCAAGAAAACCATGAAAAACAAGTCAATGACTTGCTAAAAGAGACCCAAAAAAATACTGAAAAATATACTGAAGAAAACAACACCTTAAAAAATAAACTAACTCAAATAGCACAAGAGCTCCAAAAAGCCAGTGAGGAGAAGCATGCCTTGAAAGGCAGAATTAGCCAAATGGAAAAGGAAGTCCAAAAGACCACTGAAGAAAATATTACCTTAAAAATTAGATTGGAGCAAGTGGAAGCTAGTGACTTTAGGAGAAATCAAGATATTATAAAACAGAACCAAAGGAATGAAAAATTGGAAGACAATGTGAAATATCTCATTGGAAAAACTGACCTGGAAAATAGATCCAGGAAAGATAATTTAAAAATTATTGGACTAACTGAAAGCCATGATCAAAAAAGAGCCTAGATATCATCTTTCAAGAAATTATCAAGGAGAACTGCCCTGATATTCTAGAGCCACAAGACAAAATAGAAATTGAAAGAATCCACCAAACGCCTCCTCAAATAGATCCCAAAAAGAAATCTCCTAGGAATATTGTAACCAAATTCCAGAGCTCCCAGGTCAAGGAGAAAATATTGCAAGCAGCCAGAAAGAAAAAATTTGAGTATTGTGGAAACACAATCAGAATAATACAAGATCTGGCAGCTTCTACATTAAGAGATTGAAGGGCTTGGAATATGATATTCCAGAAGTCAATGGAGCTAGGATTAAAACCAAGAATCACCTACTCAGCAAAACTGAGTATCATGCTCCAAGGCAAAACACGGATTTTCAATAAAAGAGAGGACTTTCAAGCTTTCTCAGTGAAAAGACCAGAGATGAATAGAAAATTTGACTTTCAAACACAAGAATCAAGAGAAGCATGAAAAGGTAATCAAGAACAAGAACAAGAAAAAGAAATTGCAAGGGACTTACTAAAGTTGAACTGTTTTGTTTACATTCCTACATGGAAAGATGATGTGTATGATTCATGAGACCTCAGTATTAGGGTAGCTGAAGGGAATATGCATACATATATATATATATATATATATATATATATATATATATATATATTCACACACACATATATGTTTATGTATATATATGTATATGTGAGTGTGTATGTATGTATATATGTATGTGTATATATATATATAGAGAGAGAGAGAGAGTTGAAGGGTGAGTTGAAGATGAAGGGAAGATATCTAAAAGAAATAAAATCAAAATAAGGGATGAGAGAGGAATATATTGAGAGAGGGAGATAGGGAGAGATAGAATGGGGTAAATTATCTCACATAAAAGTGGCAAGAAAAAGCAGTTCTGTAGGAAGAGAAGAGAAGTCAGGTGAGGGAGAATGAGTGAATCTTGCTGTCATCAGATTTGACCTGAGGAGGGAATACCATACATACTCAATTGGGTATCTTACCCCACAGGAAAAAAGGAGGAAGAAGATAAAAAAGGGGGGGGATGATAGAAGGGAGGGCAGATGGGGGTGGAGGTAATCAAAAACAAACACTTTCGAAAAGGGACAGGGTCAAGGAAGAAAACTCAATAAAGGGGGATAGGTTAGGAAGAAGCAAAATATAGTTAGTCTTTCACAACATGAGTATTGTGGAAGGGTTATACATAATGATACACATGTGGCCCATGTTGAATTGCTTGACTTCTTAGGGAGGGTGGGTGGGAAGGGAAGAGGGGAGAGAGTTTGGAACTCAAAGTTTTAAAAACAGATGTTCAAAAACAAAAAAAAAATTTTGCATGCAACTAGAAAATAAGATACACAGGCAATGGGGCGTGGAAATTTATCTTGCCCTACAAGAAAGCAAGGGAAAAGGGGATGGGAGGGGAGTGGGGTGACAGAAGGGAGGGCTGACTGGGGAACAGGGCAACCAGAATATACACCATCTTGGAGTGGGGGAGAGGGTAGAAATGGGGAGAAAATTTGTAATTCAAACTCTTGTGAAAATCAATGCTGAAAACTAAATATATTAAATAAATAAAAAATTTAAAAATCTAAAAAAAAAAAAAGAACTGTGCCCTCAGATTTGACAAACTGTGTATACCATTTTACCCTTCCTCACCCTTTCAGCTACCCTTTCTCTGTTGCCTTCCCCTAGTAGAATGTAAGGTCATCCCGGACAGGGACTGTGTTAGTTATATAAGGATGTGGTGTGTAGGAGCTGTTTTGTTTTGCCTATGGAAGTTATATATTCCCATATGAGTTTGTCTAATAGCTCACAGGGAGATAAGAATAACTATCTCCAGAGATTCCTCTCTCCACTCTTGTCCAAAGATTTTGATTCCTACCAGGTGGCAAGGTTCGATGTTGGGGTCAGAGGTTTGCTCTCCTCAGAGAGAAGGGGTACTGGGCTAGAAAGATATCTATCTGATCCCTTAAATATTATTAGATTAGGGGAAGTAGTTTTCAGGTTTAAGCTGAAGCTCCTGATTGCTATTCCTTAATGTGAAGGAATGCCTCAAGTTCTTTTTGCAAGGCTTGACCCCCTTCCCACTAGATGCTAGGTCCACAAAGAACATACATAGCAAACAGCAAATAAACCCATTTACCCAAGTCAATAGCAAAACAGAAATCAGAGAAAGTATACATAGAAGAATATATACTAAATAATACTGAGAGAAGGAGCTTGCCCATTGAGAGCAAGATAACTCAGCTCAACCAAGAGAATCTCAGAGTTTACCCAAAGGGAGTGTCTGAAGTCTCTCATGTAGCTAGGGACATGGTCAAAGTTCTACACATCAGCTTCTTAGATTTTTCTCTCCCTTTAGCTACGTAAAGAGGGGTTGGGATGGTACATTTTCTCTCTCAAAGCCAAAAGCCAAAAAAGCCTGGATGTCTCTTCTACCCCACCTTCACCAACCCCACTTACCCCTCATGATGGCATGGGTAATGCCACTGAGTAATCAAGTTTCACCAATGAGAAAAGAGTCTCATGAAAGTGGCCCTTTGAATCAAAGTTTACTCTTACTTATATTTGTATTCTGGCACATAGTGAATAATAAATTCTTTAGCTATATCTCTGACTCCAAATCTAACATTCTTTCTACTACAAGTGGTTCAGAAAAGGGATGAATATTTTACCTCTCCAGGAATAATATTTTTGCATTTCAATGTGGACTTTCTGGAGCATAGCCTCAACCTGAAAAACTGCATTTAACACTCTGAATTTCAATTATTTTGACTAGTTCAAAAAAGAGCTTGGGGCATGGAGATCCTTCATCAACCCTCAACTGTCACAGCACAAACAGGTAACAACTTTACTACAAATAGGATAATTTTCTTATGCAATTAAGAATATAATCATCTGGCTTATTCCTACCGTGTGGGCCTCAGGTTCAACTAGAACCTGAAGTCCCCAAAACTAGAAAGTCCTCTGTGTCTTCTGTGTCTTTCTGCTCATTGTGTGCACTGAATTCAGTTCAGCAAACATTTATTAAGTTCTTACTATATGCCCAGGCAGTGTACTAGGAACCAGGGATACAAAATTTAAACATGAAAGTAGTCTTCACCTTCAAGGAGATTGTGTTCTGGGAGGAATATGTAGACAGATAATAAATAGAAAACATAATTAGATAGAGCATTTATTTAAAGAACCCACTAAAATGGGAGAAAGTGACATAAAAGGAAATTAAAAATTGGGGTGCTGTGATATATAGACTACTTATTAAACACTCTAATGAGAAAAGACAGTGCACAAAAGGAAACTGATAAACAAAGAAGGGTGCTATATGGAGTAAGGTAGAAAAGTAGTCCAGAAAGTCAAGAACAGCCAGGTTACATGTGAAGATGACTGGCTGGTTACTTCGTCAAATGTTGGTTCTGAAAAGAAACTCACTCTTCAGAGCAGGAGGCCACGGGGTGGAGGCATCTCCACCATGAGAAGACAAAGGTAGAAAAGTAGTAGAGTCAGAAGCTAAGCTAGGTTAGAAGTGAATAAATACAGTCATTTCATGGGGATTAGAGGAAACCCAGTTATAAATAGAGGAATCAGGAAAGACTTCCTATAGGAGAGGGCATTTCAGCAGAGTCTCTTGTGGAAGTTAAGATTCTTAGATGAATAGATGAAGAAGATGACATTCCAGATATCCCAGTTAGCCTCTGCCAAAGAAGGAAGGCAGAAGACATAATTCCAAGAACAGAGGATGGCCTCTAGTATTTGAGGGTGCTTCTGTGAACTTTGTTAAAACTATATGCATCTTTATGCGATTTTTGATTGAATCAACTCATAGGAAATAATAGTAATAATAATAATGGAGGTGGGGGAAGACTGGAAATCCTGATGAAGAAACTCCCTGCCAACATGGGTCAGCACCTGCCCTCCTGACATGAAGTTTTAGAGAATTACAATGAGAGATTAAATGATCTGCCCAGCGTCACATGGCCAGTATGTCTCACAATTTGAACCCAACTCTTCCTGACTATCATCTACATACACCATGTGATCTATCCAGTAAAAATAAGCCCTAAGTATGAAAGGACTGATGAGAAATTACTCCTCCCTTCCTTCCTGACACCAGTCCTATTTTAATCAATGTACCCATAACAAGAGAAGTCTATAACCTGCTGACAAGAAGCATTCCCCACTTAATTCACTTGCAAGATATAGGACTTAATTATTTAATGGCAGCATAACGTCAAACAGCCTTAAATGTGGCTAGAGTTTGAGCCATTCCAGAGGAGCACAGTGCTTGGCACATAATAAGTGATTAATAAATGCTAGATTTGTGGGAACCTAGAATGGGAAAAGGGAATGCGGGTTTATTTGGAGGAGGGTGGGCAGGGAATGAGAATTTATATAGCACCTACTGTGTGCCAGGCACCATGCTAAGTGCTTTTTATAAATATCGTCTCCTTCAGAGTCTCAGTTTACTTATCTGCAAAATGAGCTGGAGGAGGAAATGGCAAACCACTCCAGTATCTTTGCCAAGAAAACCCAAAATGGCATCACCAAGAGACTGAAATGACTGAACTACAACAACAATACATATTATACATGGATATATAATAGAATAATATACAGTATGGAATAATACATTTCATTATTATACATGGAAAATGCTTATATATTTTGCACAGTTTTTTTTTTCATATTGTGCCCCCATTAGGACAAGGATCCCCTGATCCTTGAGAGCAGGCATTATTTTTACAGCTTTCGTTTGCACCTGACCCTCTAGGTCCTCAGGTGTGGCCCTGTGACCAAATCCAAGCTTCTCCAAGGGCCACATGAGGACCTAGAGGGCTACACATGGCCTCCAGCTCTTAGCACAGAGACTGGCCCATAGTAAATCTTTAATAAATGCTTGTTAGTTGATTTTTGGATCTTCAAATGAACTCTTCATGGTAGCAGTATTGGATTGTAGATTTAGAGCAGGAAGGGACCAAGGAGATTGAAATGATTTGATGTCAGTAAGCAAAGTCTCCTGTTTATACTAAGCATGAGCGTATCTACCCAAGACAGCCTGGTCAAGGTTTCTGGTGATTGTAGCAAAGAATCTGGTGAATAGTGGAATTGACTGGTGAGGCACTTCAGGCACTAGGAAAGGAAAAAAAATTGATTTTCTTCCTTTCTTTCCTGTTCTCAGTGTGCAGGCACACAATGCCTATGGGAGGCAGAAGAGATATCAAGAACACACTGGATAGCTAAGAAAGGCTGCATGTAGGAGGAGGTAGCTCCTGAGTTCAGCCATAAACCAGGCAGGGATTACATGAAGTGGTAGTGAGGGGGGAGAGCATTTCAAACAGGAGAAACAGCTATCTTTGGGGAATGGCAGGTAGGCTGGATGGGCTAAAAACAACAGAATGTGTGTGTGTTTGTGTGTGTGTGTGTGTGTGTGTGTGTGTGTGTGTGTGTGTGTAAGAGAGAGAGAGAGAGAGAGAGAGACAGAGACAGAAGACAGAGAGATAGAGAGGCAGAGAAACAGAGAGAGTAAGAAATAAGTCTAGAAAAATAGATCAGAGCCAGACTGTGAAGAGTTTTATTGAACAAATGCTGAACAAAAAAAGTTGTCATTTTCACTAAATCATTAAAACACTAATGTAGCAGGGGAAATTCAAGCAGGAAAGAGAATGGTCAATCCTTTGCCTTAGAATAGCAAATTTCACAGGTGTGCTGAGGATGGATTGGAGGGAGGAGACACCAGACACAGGGAGACCAGTTAGGAAGCACTGCATTCCAAGAGTCTAGGAAAATGGTGAAGGCCTGGACTAGGAGGGCTGTGATATGAGTGGAGAGAAAAGAACAAATGTGAGAAATGCTGTGATGGTAGAATCAATGAGATGTGGCAACTAATTGGCTATGAGGGCGAAGAAGAGAGAAGAGATGAGGATGATTCCAAGATGGCAAACCTGAGTATTAACACAGCCCATATGTTCTCTCCCTCCTCTGAATTTCTAGCTCTCGTTCGTCTCAACTATCCATATAGTTGTATGAGTATAAACTTCAATAATTCAAGGACCCTTAGCTTTGCCATTTCCTTAGCTTCTTTACTGAGATTTGCATAGCAAATGAATTTGTGGCTAACCTAGTGGTAAGCATCTCTGAACTTACCTGGGCTAAGTCCTCAGATAACAGCCTAAGGGCAGCATCAAGAAGGCAGAATGAGAGGGAAAAAGTTGCCTTAACTCCTTCACATCCTCCTCCACAGTGATCTAGAAAACACACAAAACCAATTCAGATCAGGAAAGCCAAGGAAAAGGCACATTGAATCATTTTTCCAGCTCAAGGCAATTTAGGAGGATAGCAAGGTCTGTGGAAAGGCTGACCAGGAGTGCAGTAAAGTGGGATGGCTCCCAGTGGCAGTAGTGGTGGGGAGCAGCCCAGAAGCTCTGATTAGCCAGTTCTGGATCACAGTTCCAAAGACAAGAGGGGTAGTTATAGGATGAGAGGGAGCAGGGGCCCTACCTGTGTAAAGAACAAAGAAAAAATTCCAGAACCATAGATCATAGTTGTATGGCTCTGAGCCCAAGAACAGAATGGGTACTTAGTTCTAACCTTTAGCCTACATAAGCCTACAGTGGAGTAAACCAAGCCAAGAGACCATGGTGAAAGGGAAGTTCAGTCTTTCTCAACCTGCAGAACCTCCCAGTGAGCTAACTGTGAAAAGCAGCCATCTACAGAAACAACCACAAAACCAACAGATTGAAACTGAGTCAAGAATTTTCAGAGTGCAAACCAGGAAGTCAGTGAACAGACTTTTCTCTAGATCAGATCTCTTTGGATGTACCCAAAACTTACAAGCTCCCAAAAATAGCTACAAAAGCAGCAGAAAGGCATAAAAGACAGAATCTCAGGCTAGACCAGGGGTAGGGAACCTGCATCCTTGAAGTCACATGTGGCCCTCTTGGTCCTCAAGTGTAGCCCTTCAACTGAATCTAAACTTCTCAAAGGGCTGCACTTGAGGATCTAGAGGGCCACATGCGGCCTCGAGGCCATAAGTTCCCCACCCCTGGGCTAGACATTCCAACTAGAGGTTAGCAGAACCCAATACTAACATAAAATCTAAAGCTGAGAAATATTCTGGAAAAAATAAGCAATAATAAAAAAAGGACTTGACCATAAAAAGCTACTGTGGTGACAAGTCAAGACACAAATTCAAAAGAAGTCAAGGATTTCAAAGTATTACAGGCAAAGCCTCAAAGAAAAATGCAGATTAAATACAAGCCCAACAAAATTCTTAGGAAAATTAAAGAGATTTTTAAATGAGAAAAAAAAATTATTTTAAAAATCAAATAAGAGTGGTAGAGAAAAAATTAGGGAAAGAAATAAGAGCTATGCAAGAAAATTATGGGAAGAAAACTAACAGATTGGTAAAAGACTCACAAAAAATACTGAAGCTCCTTAAAAGTCAGAATTGGCCATGCAGATGATAATAATTCCATGATACATCAAAAAATAAATAAAACAAAACAAAGTCAAAAGACTGAAAAAAGAAAGAAAGAAAAAATGAAATATCTCATAGGAAGGAAGACATATATGTAGCCCATCAACAGGCTTGGATTCTCATTAGGAATGCACTTGAACCAGCTCAGATATTTTCAGAAATTGGAAAACATTACAAATCAAGGCTTGATTTTTACAGTTGAGGAAACTGAGGCAAACAGGGGTTAAGCAACTTGCCCAGGATCACACAGCTAGTAAGTGTCTGAGGCTGGATTTGATCTCAGATCTTCCTGACTCCAATCCCGGACCCTTAAGTTTAGCTTATTCACTACAGAAAATAGAATGGAAAAAATTAGCTGATAAGCTTGATTGAGGACAAAGAATCTTAAAGTAAGGATACGTTCCAGGTGGGGATGGGAACTGAGAGTAGGACTAAGGGAGGGAAGGTCCTATAGGCTTGTGTCCCATTAAATATTAATTTACAAAAAAAAAAGACTACAATATATTACATATTCAGCATATGGTATGACTGAGGCTAAACAGTTTTGGCATCTGTGAGACATGTAAAGATTTTTTTTATTACAGGGCCAAGGGATTTTGAAATCCTGCCATCTCTATGTGTCATTCATTTTTAGAGAAATAAACAAATTAAGCCATGAAACAGGGAAGCCAGTGTGCCTTTTGCTCTCTTGAGATTGAATTTATAAATAAAAATAAGAATATGGAGCCCATCCTGGGCTCTTCTAAGGAACTATTGACAAATGTAGGGCACCACTGACAGCCAATCTGAAACTCAATTTCCATCCATTGTGTTTTGAAAGCACTTCTGAATACATATTTTTACATATTTGTTTTCAGAATGTTTAATTTCCCCTAAGAAAGAAGGGCTCTTTGAAAAATACCACATGTGGAAATTAGCTGAGTGATTTGAAACCATTTATAATGTAAATTGATATGCAGTAGCCAGATCACCTAAAGTTTAATATTTACCTTACCATGCAATTCCTGTTCCTTCAAAGAGACCTCCCAGACCATGGCAGGGAGAGGTTTCTGACTTTGTAATAAGGTAATGCGGGCACAGTGAGACCCAGTAATCTGATCAAAACCACACTGTCAAGAGCAGATTGAAGAATAGAATTGGGGATTTAAAACATTCAAGTTGTATGTTCTAAATATGAGACAAGTCAACTCTCTCTCTCTCTCTGTCTCTCTCTCTCTCTCTCTCTCTCATCCTCCACATCCTCCTCTTCCTCTTTTAAATTGATTTCTTTCACTTACTATTAAATACCATTTTCTACTCACATCCTAGAAAGAGTTAAATATTTTAAAACCAATCCCAATGGTGAAAGATTAACTCCAAAGGAAAAAGAAGCCAAGAAAACCAATATTTTGACTCGTATCCATACATGTTCTCTTTAGGAAAATTTCATCCAAGAAATTGAGGTCATGTGTTTACTGCCTGCTCTGGAGAAAGAGTTAAGAAAATGTTGATTAAAAGCAATTTCTTTGGAGCAAATAATGAATAGGTAAAAAGTTATCACCCACTTACTGGGGAATGGCTACACAAATTATGGTATATTAATGTAATGGAATATTATTGTGTCATAAAAATGACAAAATGGACAACTTCAAAAGAAACTCTGTGAGCGAAGTGAGCAGAACTAGACCAATTTGTACAATGACAACAGCATTATGAAGAAAAATAACTCTGAAAGACTTTAGAACTCTGATCAATGCAATGACAAACCACAATTTCAGAGGACCAAAAATTAAACACAGTACCCACCTCTTGCTGTAAAAGTGATAGACTTAAAATGCAGAATGAAACATAGATTTTTGGTCATGCTCAAAGTAGGAATTTGCTCTATTTTGCTCAACTACGCATATTTTTATGAAGGTTTATTTTTTCTTTTGTTGTTGGTTCAGTTGAAGGAGGCACTTATGTTCCCTTCCCCCACAGATCCTCAGCCTTCAGCCGTTGACACCATTACTAGCCTCTTCTACTGATACTCTCTTGTCTCTAGGTTTCTGGGGACACTGCTTTCTCCTGGTTCTCCACCTACATATCTGACTGCTCCTACTCTCTCCTTTGTCAGTCTTCATCCGGCCCATTAACTCTAGGGGTTCCCCAAGGAATCTGTCTTGGGTCCTCTTTTTTTTTCCTCTAGTATTTTCACTTGGTGATCTCTTCAGCTCCTAAGTTTTCAATTATAATCTTTATGAAGATGACTCTCAGACCTCCATGTACATCCTCAACCTCTCTCCCAGCTTCTAGTTCTGTATCTCCAACTATCTTTCAGACATTTTAAACAGTATTTCTCATAAACATTTTGAACTCAACATTTCCAAAACAGAACTTATTATCTTTTCTCCCTAAATCCTCCCCTCTTCCTAACTTCCCAATTACTATGAAGAGAACCATTATTTTCCCAGGTGTACAGGCTCAACACTTTGGTGTTCACCTACCCACCCCATCTAATCAGTGGTCAAATCCTGTCATTTACAGCTTTGTATTATTTCTAGTTTACTGCCTCGAAGTCTTTTCTCCTCTGACCTCTGATGCTGACGCTTCCACCACCTTCACATAGGCTCTAAAGGCTTCATAACTAGAATACTAAATAGCCTACTCCTTGGTTTCCCTGCTCAAGTCTCCCCCTACTTCTAATCCGTCTTCCACTCTGCTACCAAAGTGATCTCGAAACAGATCTGACCACATCACACCCCTTCCCCCATTCAATTAATTCCAATGGCTCTCCATATTACCTTCAGAATCAAATATGAAGTTCTCTTAGTCTTTTAAAGCCCTCATAGCCTGACCCCCTCCTACCTTTTCAATCTTTTTATACCTCACCCCCCCACCCCCCACACACACATACACATACAGTAACATTCTCTGTGATCCAGTGACATTGTTTCTTAAACAAGATATTCCACCTCTGAATTTGGGGCAATTTCATTGGCTGTCCTCCATATCTCTCCTCATTTCTGTCTCTGAGCTTCTCTGGTTTACTTCAAGTCTCACTCAAAGTCCTACCTTCTTCAAGATGCCTTCTCAGTCCTCCTTAATCTTAAGGCCTTCTCCCTGACTCTACCTTCAAATTATCCTGTATGATGGGGATGGGACCTGAACCACTAAAAGAAAAAGACCATGTCTTTGGGATCTGGACCCCAAAAAAGAAAAGCCTCTGAACTTTCCTACAAATTTACTTAATTAGCTTGACATTCCTTAATCCCATCCTGGCGTCTTTATTTGCCTGTTACCTCTGGATCACCCCAGGCTATTTGCCATTCCTTGACCCCATCCAGATTTTCTCACAGTCTTTTTCTGTATAAAAGTGCCAATTTTATCCTCATCAAATGAGCAGATTCTTAGAATCCCTCCACCTCTGTTGGCAACACAACAAACCTTATCTCTGACTGAAAGAAGGTTGAACTCTTTTGAGGCAGAGCCCCCCCGCACCTTACATTTCAGGGTTCTTAGCACTCCTAGACCACAACACTGTATATATCTTATTTTACATAATTTTTCACATGGTGTATGCCCCTATTAGAAGATGAGCTCCTGGAGAGCAGGGACTTTTTTGGTTCTTTGCCTTTCTTTGTATCCCCAGTGCTTAGCACACTGCCTGGCACATTGTAGGTGCTTAACAAATGCTAGCCGATTGATGAAAAATATGTTTGTTAATTTTTTAAAAGAGAAAACAAAAAAAAATAGAAACATACTTGAAATCCCAGTCCCCAAACAAGAATTTCAGAAGGACCCCTATGAAATAGTAAAATAGGAAAGATATCTTCGAAACAAGTTTCTCTAATCTAAAGGTCTCATTTCTAATCAGCTAGGTGGTACAGTGGATAGAGCACTAGATCTGAAGTTAGGAAGACCTGAGTTCAAATGTGACCTTAGACACTTAATAGCTATATGACCCTGGACAAGTCACCTGACCTTTGTTTGCCTCGGTTTTTTGGACTATAAAATGGGAATGATAAAAGCATCTCAGGACTGTTATAGGGATCAAATCAGATATTTGTAAAGCACTTAGCACAATGCCTGGCACAGAGCAGATACAATATAATCATTTATTTCCTTCCCCTTCCCCTCTTGATAGATTTAAGGAAATGATTCAGATTTATAAAAATGAGTTATTCCCCAACTGATAAATAGTAAAAGGATGTGAACAGGTAGGTCTCAAGATAAAAACTCCAAGCTACTACAGCCATATGAAAAAGTGCTCCAAATCACTAATAATTAGAGAAACACATATTAAAGCAATTATGAGCTTCTACCCTATACCCATTAGAATGGAAAAATTGACCAAAAGAAAAAAAAAGGAAAATGACAAAGATTGAGAACATGTAGGAAAACGAGGATATTAACGCCCATTTGGTGGATTTGTGAATTGGCCTAGCCAGTCTCAAAAGTAATTCAGAACTATGGCTGAGAAGTTATTCATCAGTTCATACTCTTTGACCCAATAAAGCCTATACACCAAAGAGATTAAAGACATCAGAGAAAGCGGAAAGGATCCTACATGTACAAAAATACCCATATGAACTCTTTTTGTGGTGGCAAAGAAGTGGAAACTAAGGAAATGCCCATAAACTGAGGAATGGCTAAACAAATTATAGTATATGAATGTAATAAAATACCACTGTGTCAAAAGAAGTGATGAAAGAAATTATTTCAGAGAAAACTGTCAAGACTTGTATGAACTGATGGAGAGTGAAGTGAGCAGAACCTGGAGGATAATTTATATTATAATAAAAACATTGTCAAAATCAACAATTTGGAAAGACTTGGGAACTCTGATCCATGTATTTATCTACCATAATTCCAGAGGACCAATGATGAAGAATGGTATTCACCTTCAGACAAAGAGGTAATTGACTAAATACGCAGATTGAAACATACATTTTTGGGACATGGCCAATGTGGGAATTTGTTTTACTTGACTATAAGAATTTTGTTTTCCTTTTTCTTCTCCAGTAGGGTTGGGGATGCACAGGTAAGAGAGAAAAATAAATGCTTGATAATTGAAGAAAAATTAAATTTGATGAAAAAGGACCCCTTTATTCATTACTATCTTCAACTACTTCTTTCTCTCTTCCCCAACTCCTCTGAAAAGAGCCCTAATTTTTTTAATTTTTTTTATTTAATATTTTTATTTTTCAGCATTGATTTCCACAAGATTTTGAATTACAAATTTTCTCCCCATTTCTACCCTACCCCCCACTCCAAGATGGCATACATTCTGATTGCCCCATTCCCCAGTCAGCCCTCCCTTCTGTCACCCCACTCCCCCCATCCCCTTTTCCCTTACTTTCTTGTAGGGCAAGATAAATTTCTATGCCCCATTGCCTGTATACCTTATTTCCCAGTTGCATGCAAAACCAACTTTTTTTTTGAACATCTGCTTTTAAAACTTTGAGTTCCAAATTCTCTCCCCTCTTGCCTTCCCACCCACCCTCCCTGAGAAGGCAAGCAATTCAACATAGGCCACATGTGTATCATTGTGCAAAACCCTTCCACAATACTCATGTTGTGAAAGATTAACTATATTTTGCTCCCTCCTATCCTGTCCCCCTTTATTCACTTTTCTCCCTTGACCTTGTCCCTTTTTGAAAGTGTTTGCTTTTGATTACCTCCTCCCTGTATCTGCCTTCCCTTCTGTCATCCCCCCTTTTTTATCTCCTTCCTCCTTCTTTCCTGTGGGGTAAGATACCCATTTGAGTGTGTATGTTATTCCCTACTCAAGTCAAATCCAATGAGAGCAAGATTCATTCATTCCCCCTCACCTGCCCCCTCTTCCCTTCCTACAGAACTGCTTTTTCTTGCCACTTTTATGCAAGATAATTTACCCCATTCTGTCTCTCCCCTTCTGCCTCTCTCAATATATTCCTCTCTCATCCCTTAATTTGATTTTTTTTAGATATCATCCCTTCATATTCAGTTCACCCTGTGCCCTCTGTCTATACATATATATATACATATATATATACATATATATACATATGTATATATATATATATACATATGTATATATATATATATGTATGTATGTATGTATATTCCCTTCAGCTACCCTAACACTGAGGTCCCATGAATTATACACATCATCTTTCCATGTAGGAACGTAAACAAGACAGTTCAAATTTAGTAAGTCCCTTATGATTTCTCTTTCTTGTTTACCTTTTCATGCTTTTCTTGATTCTTGTGTTTGAAAGTCAAATTTTCTATTCAGCTCTGGTCTTTTCACTGAGAAAGCTTGAAAGTCCTCTCTTTTATTGAAAATCCATATTTTTCCTTGGAGCATGATACTCAGTTTTGCTGGGTAGGTAATTCTTGGTTTTAATCCTAGTTCCATTGACCTCCAGAATACCATATTCCAAGCCCTTTGATCCCTTAATGTAGAAGCTGCTAGATCTTGTATTATTCTGATTGTGTTTCCACAATACTCAAATTGTTTCTTTCTGGCTGCTTGCAATATTTTCTCCTTGATCTGGGAGCTCTGAAATTTGGCGATAATATTCCCAGTTTTCTTTTTGGGATCTTTTTGAGGAGGCGATTGGTGGATTCTTTCAATTTCTATTTTACCCTCTGGCTCTAGAATATCAGGGCAGTTCTCCTTGATAATTTCTTGAAAGATGATATCTAGGCTGTTTTTTGATCATGGCTTTCAGGTAGTCCAATAATTTTTAAATTGTCTCTCCTGGATCTATTTTCCAGGTCAGTGGTTTTTCCAATGAGATATTTCACATTGTCTTCCACTTTTTCATTCCTTTGGTTCTGTTTTATAATATCTTGATTTCTCATAAAGTCACTAGCCTCCACTTGCTCCAATCTAATTTTTAAGGTAGTATTTTTTTCAGTGCTCTTTTGGATCTCCTTTTCCATTTGGCAAATTCTGCCTTTCAAGGCATTCTTCTCCTCATTGGCTTTTTGGAGCTCTTTTGCCATTTGAGTTAGTCTATTTTTTAAGCTGTTATTTTCTGCAGTATTTTTTTGGGTCTCCTAAAGCAGGTCATTGACTTGTTTTCCATGGTTTTCCCTCATCATTCTCATTTCTCTTCCCAATTTTTCCTCTACTTCTCTAACTTGCTTTTCCAAATCCTTTTTGATCTCTTCCATGGCCTGAGGCCAGTTCATGTTTTTCTTGGAGACTTTTGATGTAGGCTCTTTGACTTTGTTGAGTTCTTCTGGCTGTATGTTTTGGTCTTCTTTGTCACCAAAGTAAGATTCCAAAGTCTGAGTCTGAATCTGGGAGCATTTTCACTGCCTGCTCAGTTCCCAGCCAACTACTTGACTCTTGAGCTTTTTGTCGGGGTATGACTGCTTGTAGAATAGAGAGTACTTTGTCCCAGGCTTGAGGAGCTGCACTGCTATTTTCAGAGGTATTTCTACACAGCAAGTTCTGCCACACCAGTGCTCCTCCTCCCCCAAGAATCACCAACCTGGACCACGACTCAGATCCAAGCAGGCTCTGCACTCCCACTCTGATCTGCTGCTTAATTCCTCCCACCAGATGGGCCTGTGGCCAGAAGTGACTGTAGCTGTAGTTTTGTAAGCAGCCTTAGAGCTGCACCACCTCCACGGCCTTCAGGGCAGTGGTCAACTGCAAACTCCTTTCAGTCTGTCCCAGCAGCTTTTCCCACTAACCTTCTCTGTTGTCTTTGGTGTTTGTAGGTTAGAAGTCTGGTAACTTCAACAGCTCACTGATTCAGGGCACTATGGCCTGTTCTGCTTGGCTCCCCATCTGTTTGGTCCAGGCTCAGTCCACACTGGGCTCTGCTCTGCTCCGCTGCCAGCTCTGTGTGATAGACCTTACCCAGCAACTATCCAGGCTGTCCTGGGCTTGAGCCCTGCTTCCCTCTGCTATTTCATGGGTTCTGCAGTTCTAGAATTTGTTCAGAACCATTTTTATAGGTGTTTGGAGGGACCTGGGGGAGAGCTTTAGGCAAGTCCCTGCTTTCCAGCTGCCACCTTGGCTCTGCCCCAAGAGCCCTCATTTTTAATGTCATACCCCTAGAATATAAAGGATGTTTAGGTACTATATATTCGTATGTATGTGTAAGGAAAGTCAATTTTTTGCTACCTCTTTGAAAAACATTAACTGAATATGAGAAATTCAGAGAATCATGTAAAGATTTATATGAAACAATTCAGAACAAAGTTAGCACGACTAAGAAAGCAATAATCCCAATGACTATAATAATGTAACTAAAACAAAGACCAAAATCAGAATTGACATGAAAAGCAGTGACCAATCTTGGTGGCACAATGCAATAGAAAAAGCACTGAACTAAGAGTCATAGGACCTGAGTTCAAATCCTAGCTCTTCCACTTCCTGCCTTTGTCACACTGGACAAAATTTTTAGCCTCTCTAGGACTCAGTTTCCTCAACTATAAAATTAGGGCTTTGCATGAGCTGACTCCTCAAATCCCTTCAAAGCTGTAAATCTGTAATCCTATCATCACTAAGAAGGTTCCAAGAGACTGATGATAAAGCATGCTTCCCTTCTCTCCACCAAACGGTGGTAGACTACAGATGTAGATTACTGAATACACTCATACATAGTTGCTGTTATGGTTTGTTTTGCTTAACTGCTTTTCTTTATTACAAGGAAAATTCTATTAGAGGATGTTGGGAAGTGACTATGGTAAAAACAAAAAGCACTAAAAATATTTTTAATAGTACCTTGATTTTATAGTTATTGAATGTACATTCAGTGTGGTAGGTGTTTTTTTTTTTTTAATTTTGAATGGCACTGTCAATGTATATATGCATACGGCCTAGCTCATTTCCATCAAAAAAATCAGCAAATCAGTTAATTTATCTGGTTTGTTAGGTCTATTCTTAACTTAATAGTTTTCCTAATCTTAGTTGTTTTTGGCCTAAAGTGCCTTTTTCATAAAAGAGTTCCTTGGGGTGGTAATCCCTAAAGTTCACATTTGAGGCTTTAGTGTTGTTTTTCCCCAGACTGGGATTCCTCAGTTTGGCTTTTAAATTCCTTAACAGCTTGGTTTTAATTTATCTCACCAGTCTCATTATACAGTATACCCCATTAGTCTTGAGGCTGCACTGCTAACTTATCTCCACGGTACTGTCTCTGCCAAGCCACAGAAACCTCTTCACCCAACCCAGGAAGCCCATTGCACTTCTGGACTAGTCACATCAGAAGTACCCTCAAGTCCTTTGATTGGCTGGTTCCTCTCAGAACTTCTATTTGAAGGAGGAAGCCCAGTCCAGTCATGCCTTCGTTCCTCTCTAGGCTGTACCGATGGCTCACCAGACATTCTACCATGCTCCCCTTCCAGGTAGTGAAGTTGCACTTCACGCTCCTGCCCACCCTCTGGTTTTCAACTCTCTTTTCTGTGTTGTCTTTATTAGAATGTAAGTTCCTTGAAGGCAGGGACTGTCTTTCTCTCTGCTCGTATTTGTATTCCCAGTGTTACCACAATGATTGGCACATTTGTTGTTGTTGTTCGGTCATGTCCGACTCTTCACGACCCCACGGACCATAGAATGCCAGGCCCTTCTACCTTCCACTATCTCTCAAAGTCCAAATTCATGCTCATGGTTTCCATGATACAACGTATCCCTCTCATCCTCTGCCATTCCCTTTTCCTTTTGGTTTCAATCTTTCCATGAACCATACTGTCCATGCAGTATTTTTGGCAAAGTTACTGAAGTGGTTTGCTACTTCCTTCTCCAGTAAATTAAGGCAAACAGAGGTTCAATGACTCGTCCGAGGTCACACAACTAGTAAATGTCTGAGGGCAGATTTGAACTCAGATCTTCCTGACTCCAGGTCCAGCACTCTATCCACTGAGCCACCTAGCTGCTTGGTACATAATAAGTGCTTAATAAATACATATTGACTTGGCTTGAATTGCTGAATCCCCCTGCCAATACTCTCCAGTTTGTTATTACCAGCATACTCCTAATTATGTCTATTGATATTTGCTGTGTTAGAAATTTAAATGTCTTAGTATTAATATGAAAATATTTTGACCTCGCAGACTCCCTAAAAGGATCTTGGGTACTCCTAGGGGTCCCCAGACCAGACTTTGAGAACTGCCGCTCTAGACATTGACGTATAATAATGCAAGAATTACTTAATGTCTTATTTAAAGCGCTCTACTTGCCGTTAGCCTGGGAAAAAACGTGCTGCTGTTAGCTGAAGCTCTATCTCCAGCTGTTCATTCATTCCCTGAAGAAATCATGCTGTGAGTGGTGGCTCCCTATTAGAAACAATTGAGGAACCTGAGAATTCAACACTTCAAGAGACTTTTATCTTGTAGACTAGTCCTACTACGTACTATACCTAGTACACCCAGTATGTGAAAGGCAGAGGCAACACGGGGTGGTGAATAGAGAGCCGTGCTAGGAATCAGGAAAACCTAGGCTCAAGTCTCACTGCTGACACTCACTGGCTCTGTGACCCTGGATCAATCATTTAATCTCTCAACGCCTCCAAGCAACTCTCTAAAACCAAGTAACGGACTAGCGGCCGAACCACATTGGTAAAGGGAATCTGGAATTCCCTATACCAATGAAATCATAGTCTGATCCTCTAGTGAAGGGCACTCTGGTAGACACCAGGGATACGAAGACATGGTCCCTGCTTTCAACAAGTTTATGCTTATGTCATAAACTAGAAATTCCTAAAGGAGAGCGACACTGAGTTCCCTACATGACCCTTCTCAAACTTCCATCTACTAAACTTTTGCCACCCAGGCCTTCATGCAGGGAGCTGGTTATGAGTTCAATCACTACTTCAGTGAGAGTTTCCAAGGCTGGGAGATTAGTCTGTCCAAAAAACTAGCAAATCTTTTCTATCTCTTCTAAATACCTTAGGAGACTTCTCCCAGACAATCCAGGATGGAACGCAGTTGGTTGGAAAAATCCCATAATAGAATAGAGTAATTACTTGATGCTTTAGAAGACTCTGAACATGGCTACACACAAACCTTCATAGAAATCCCCAGAGTTACTCCAAAGCTCTGTTTTAAAAGTTCTTGTTATGAAGTTCCTTCGTTAGAGTCACACAAATCAATGACAATGATCCCAAGTAGTCTATAACAAATGTCATTATTTTCCAGGCACCGGAGATCAATGGGACACAGGGTAAAACCTAGCTCATACTGGCCAAAGAAGCTTGAACTTTTTTTTTTTTCCCTATGGGATCACAAATTTTGATCTAGAAAGAATCTTTGAGGTAATCTGGTCTATTTTATAAATAAAGAAATGGTTTAAGTGACTTAGCCATAATCACACAGGCAGAAGGTAGCAGAGCCAGGCTTTGAACCCACATCTTCTGGCTCCAAATCCGGAAGTCTTTCCATTCCTCCTCTATCTTCTGCTCTCATCACAGTCCTATATGGCCCCCTGGTCTTGATGGGCTAACATATACACTTCCTGATCTTATAAGCCCGTCTTCTAGAATTACATAATCATAGACTATGAAAGTTAGAAGGGTCTTTATTTACTGTCATCCACACCCCTGTCTAGCCCTGGGTCAGAAATGATTAGCAAGAAGAGTTGCTGCTTTGAAGAGCATACCACCAGCAGGGGAAGAAGCCCAACCCCTTGCTTGGCTAGCCAGAATACGTGGATGACAAGGTTAAAAAAAAGAAAAAAGATTCTCAGTACAGTCAAGGGGAAATGTAAAAATGCTTATTCAGCTTTCTTCCAAACTGTTTTAGGTACTAATGTTTAAGCCTCAACCTCCTGGGAGAATATAATACTGCTGCTTGTTTAAGTTTCTATTAATGTGCATGAGAACCTTTTATGTGAAGTATTACTTTTGTGTTTATGAAATAAATACCTGTCCCATATCTGATTGATTCATATTGTAAATTCTGTATTTCACCACACAATCATTGCAGATTTTATGCCAAATTTTTCACAAAAAAGCAGGGTGTGACCATTATGTGAAGCTTTAAAAAAAATTGTGCTGGTATTACCTAAAAATCGTTTATTATTTAACTGTCTTTGGTGCAAGATTAGGATGCACAGAATACTCATGAATATACATTAAAATTGAATACTGACAATGTGCATGCACTGAGAATTCTAGGCTCATGGCTCCCAATGTGCTAGAGATAAATATGTATCCATATGCTATTGGTGAATACATTGCTGCTCTGTTTACCTTTTAAGTGACATGATGAACAGAATTATACCATGTGACTATTGCATGATAAAAGATCATAAAACAATTTTTGGACTGAAAAAAAGGTACAACGATTATGTGCTGGTGACAATTATGTGGTGAAATACAGTATATTGAGTACTTTACTACTCACCCTGTTCAGAGGAGAATCTAGGTAGGAGTCAAAATGTAAGCTTTAATTACTTTGCATCTGCTGCCCTACCTGCTTTCAACTCCACGGAACAAGATGCCCCCATCCCACATACTTCCAGGTGTCCCATTTCCCCCCATACCTTTTGTGTGTTGTCTTTCTGCATTAGATTATAAGTTCCTTGAGAGCAGGGACTGTCATTTTTATCAATTATATCCCCTGTGCTTAGGACAGTATAGGTGCTCAATAAATGTTTACTGGACTGAATACAAATACAAAAACAAAACAGTAGCTACCGTCCAGAAACTTCCATTCCAGTGGGGGAGAAAACTGTACACAAATATGCCTGAGCACACACACAGCACACACACACACACACACACACACACACACACACACACACACACAAACAAACACTGAATGTGTGGTAGTTTTAGAAGAGAGTTTCTATTAGTGGTGGGAGGATGGGGATGACAGCAGGGTACAGAGAACGCACAGTAGAAAACATTTGGTAAAGATCAATGGAAGCAGAAATAGAAACAATATTGTCATTGATTTATACCACAGACCACCTGGACAGAAAAAAAGAATGTCTCAGAAGTAGGTAACAGGCCGGGTACAGCTGCATGATATGGTAGAGATTAGGGGGCTTCGGTTATGCAACTAGTAATTTCTTTACTTGCCTTAATGATAACTCCGTCCTTCAAAAGATGGAAGAACCAACAAAGGGGAGATTCTAATCTGGATCAGATGCTCCCAGACAAATAGGAAGTGGTTTCTTAGGTGGAAATCCAGGGTGTGCAGGAGCCAGCTCCTAATGTGGCCTTGAATTTTCAGTGTGAACATTTACACCTCAGAAATCTGCAAACTACACTTTGGATCTTAATTTATTGCTTTGTTGGTTATCTAGACATAAGAAAGTAATGGAGAAAACGTTAATAATAAACTTAAAAACAAGTCCTGTTTTTTTGTCCTTTTCCTTTTTTTTAGAGAGGCTATTGTTAGAACATTCATTGGAAATGATAGAAACCTTGGGAGGGAATAATCCCTCTATTTAAGAATTTGTGATGAAGGAGAGAAAAGCCAGAAACAATCAGATATCTGTCATAGATTTTAGGAAGGTAGATTTTAAATGACTCAGAGAAAGAATAAAATTCTGTAGAAGTCAGCTCAGGAGGGAGGGAAATTTTCAAAAATAGTTCTGAAGACTGGAAGAGAAAGAATTCTGTTACAGAGGAAAAGGGAGAGTTGTCTAAAGAAGCCAGTGTAGGTATATAGGAAAATCTCCCAACAGCTTAAATTCTTAAAAGACACATACATAATATAGAAACAAGGGCAAGTGATAGGATGAATACAAAAGCATAGTACAATCCCGTAAGAAGCGAATCCAAAATGTTCAAGTTTAGAATGGGCTGAGACTGGAGGAAAGCTATAGATTAAAAAAAAAGGTTCAAGTATATTAAACTAAAGTAGGGGAAAGACAAAGATAAAAGAAGGGATAGGACTGCTGCTCAGTTTGGATAGGACACTGATAAGCAATGGTGGAGAGAAGACAGCTCCTCAAGGCTTATCTTGTTTCTATTTTTTCTGCCAAGATGAACAATCTTTAGATTGGAAAAGACAGAACACAAATGGCTAAGAGAGGGTCAATACCCAGGATAATAAGAAAGATAGTAAGAGAGTACCTAGCTTCCCTCAGTAAATTCAAGTCCCTATGTACCTTAGAACTGAAAGACCTGGAAGATGTGATGAGTGAGCTACTGTCAGAGGTCTTTGAAAAACAGAAATGGGAAAAGAGCAGAAGAACTTTAAAAGGGGAAATGTCTTGATGATTGAAAAACAGAAGAGAATGGATTCTGCAAACTATAGACTTCTTCAAATTGATTCCCAGATAAATCCCCAAACATATCAAATGGATGCTTTTTGAAGATCTAGAAAAGGGAGAGTGATCACAGAGTCAGAATCCCTTCATCTAGAACAAATCAGACCATGCTGAATTTATTTCCAGTTTGGACAGTGTTAGTAGATTGGTAGCTCAGGGGAATATTGTAGATATAGTTTACCTGGATTTTAAGAAAATATGTGATAAGGTCTCTCATGCTCTTGTAGAGGCAGTCAGGTGGTACCATAGATAGAATGTTTGACCTGGGAGTCAAGAAGACCCAAGTTCAAATCCAGCCTCAGGTACTCAGTAGTTGGGTGACTGAACAAGTCATTTAACCTCTGTCTCAGTTTCCTCAACTTAAAATGGGGATAATATTCATTTCCACCTCAAAGGATTGTTGTGAGGATCAAACGAGATAATGATTGTAAAAGGCTTAGCACATAGTAAATGTCATACAGATGTTAGCTATTATTATTAAGTGAAATAATATATGTAAAAAGCAATTAACACAATGCCTGGCACAGAGTAAGTGCTATATAAATGCTTGTTCCTTTTCCCATTCCCCTTCCCCTCTGTTGTTACGGGAAAAATTCTTTCTCTTCGTATCTTCAGAACTGTTTTTGAGAATTTCTCATCCCTCCTGAGCTGACTTCTACAGAATTTTATTCTTTCTCTGAGTCATTTAAAATCAACCTTACTAAAATCTATGACAGATATCTGATTGTTTCAGGCTTTTCTGTCTTTCATCATAAATTCTTAAATGGAGTGATTATTCCCTCCCAAGAGATGTAGGCTATATGTCCAGATCCAAAGAGTAGTCATTACTAGTTTGTTGCATGTCAAAATGGAAGGAGGTCTCCAGTGGAGTACAGCAGAGAGCTGGGCCTGGACCTCTTCTATTTACCATTTGGATAAAGACACGGATGGAATGACTATTAATGATTTCTAGATGTCACAAAATCAGGACAGATGGCAAAAGCTTTGGAAGATACTCAGGATCCGAAAAGATCTTAACAGGCTTGAACAGGTTGGGATGTGGGCTGAATCTTAAGAAGAAACTGAATAGAGATACAGTCACACCGGGCTTCAGAAAACTCACTTTTGCAAGTACCAGCTATGGGAGGTATAACTAAACACAGCACTTTAGCTGAAAAGGGGTCTGTAAATTTTAGTGGAATAAAATACAGATGTGACAATGTGATATTCCAGTCAAGACAGCTAGTATAATCTTGGGCTGCTTTAAGAGGGGAACAACGTTCAAGGACAGAGAGGTGAGAGGATCACTGTACTTTGCCCTGGTCAGGTCACATCTATCCACATTTTAAGAATATCGATAATATGGATAGTTTCCAGAAGAGGATAAACAGTCATGATCATAGATCTAGAACTGAAGAAGACCCCAGAGGCCTTCTGACCTAACTTCCTTATTTCACAAAGGCAGAAACTGAGGCCTAGAGGGGTTAAGTAATTTACTCATGGTCATGCAGGCAGCAAGCATCAGAGGAAGGATTTGATTCCAGATCCCTTGACTCTAGACAGAGTCAATGCTCTTTCCACTGTGTCATTCTTCTTGTGCCTGGAATTCTTTCATCCATGCCCTCTTTTGAATTTTTGTCCATCTTTTAAAGCTTAAGTCAAATTTTACCTCCTCCAGGAAGCCTTACCTGATTTTCTTCTACTGATAATGACCTTTTCCACTTGAATAACAAGAGATAGCATTTATATATAGCACTTTAAGGTTTACAAAGCACTTTATACATAATTTTTTATTTGATTTTCACAACAACCCTGTGAGAAAGATGCTATTATTTTCTCCATTTTGCAGATGAGGGAGATGAGAAGACTTGGCCTTGGTCATATAGCCATAAGTGTTTAAGGCAGGATTTGAACTCAAGTCTCCCTGACTCCAGGGGGCTAGCACTCTAACTACTGTACCAGCTAGCTGCCTGAATTTCATGTCACATTTTGTTTGTGCATGTTTTGGGCACTTAGCATATAATATTTTGCATTAAAGTTATTTGCCTCCATAGATGGGATCCCAGATCCTCAAAGACTATTCCAGAGGGTCATAAACTCAAAAAAGTTCTAGAAAGTTGGAATACTTTAACTACAGTTTGGCATGCGAGGTCCTGCTTCAATAAATATGGAGAGGGTCACTGCCAGGAGGCTGGAAACTAGGTGGTGAATTCTTTGGTCACGGGGACAGTGGGAAATATAAAAATAAAGAATGGTCCTGATTCCTGGGGAAAACAACAGAGAAAGGGGCTGAGAGGGCTAACACATTTTTAGATCATCTATAAACATTCATTTAAATGTCAATAGTCTTTTTTCTTATTGATTTCCATTGCTTTTACATCAATAATAGCTAGCATTTATACAGCGCTTACTAAGGGCCAGGCACTATGCTAAGTGTTTTGCAAATACCTTTTTTTTTCCCAATCTTCATGACAATTCTGGGAGGGAGGTTCTGTTATCCGCATTTTGCAGTTCAGGAAATTGAAGCAAACAAAGCTTAAGTGACTTGCCCAGGGACACAGAGCTAATAAGTGTCTGAAGCTAGATTTGAATTCAGGTCTTCTTGACACCAGTCTGGGCACCCTAACCATTAGGCCACCTGGCCACTCATATCCAGATTTATCCTCGCTCCCTCTCCTCTCCAGTGTGCCATCCCTTTTAATGAAGCATAAAAAAAAACCAGCAAGCAGAGTGGGACTTTTTGCCTTTGTTTTTTCTTTAGGAGTGCTTCTCAGCACTAAGGCAGTCAAGTACCTTTGATGAGTCTTGCCTTTCAAACGTAATGGCAAGCAAAGTGGGACTTTTTGTTGTCTTTTGTTTTGGAGTGCTTCTCAGCACTAAGGCAATCAAGTGCCTTTGATTGAGTCCTTTATTTGAATCAAGAGTCTTTGATGACCTGCTTAAGAAACAAGAAAGCCCCAGGCCCCATGCCCCATGCCCCACACCCTTTTGCTAAGTAGATACTAAGTTCCAGGGCTCTGAGAACTGTATATACGCTTTGAGGTTGGCATTTTATTTGGGGAATTTCACTCATTGGAAGAATGGTCACGTGGTTTGGCCACATAAGACTCTCAGTAGCCGTTAAGAGCCCCCTCAGCTTTGAAAACCCAGATGTTGGTGCTTCTCTCTGGTAACTATATATTGTGATTTGGTCAGACAGATGGAAGCCTGTCTGTTGGTTTCTGTTATTCTCTCTGCTTGTGTTTTCTCTGAAAGTTCAGGGTGTTGACTTTTTACCCCTGAATTAAGTGACTGATATATGTATGTTTAATTAAAGTAAGATTGTTAACCCCTTAAAGTTGCTTGCCTTAGAAAAGCAGATCAAAGAACCTATGCTAGTAGCCCTCCTGTGTTCTGGTGTTATTGGCCTTACACAACCACAGCAGTGGAAAGTAGCATTGCTGTTACAGGGGAAAAGGCAGCTCCACCAAACTAAAGAACTGTGCTGCGTCTGACAGCACATACATCATATTTCATTTCTAACAAAGAAGGCAAGAAGGTGTGTTTTCTCTTCTCCAGATGTTGATGGTCTTAATTTGAGATTATTATTCAACTACAGAGTTGTAACAATACGGAAAGAACTCAACCTCTTCTGCATTGGCATCTTCATTATAAATGAAACCAGAAAACATAAGAAAGTTGCAGATAATGATGGCCCACATATTCTATGCAGGAAACCAACTAAAACACTTAGCTTCAAGAAACATTATTTCATAGACCCTTAGGATCAAGGGTTAGAAGGAAGCTTGTAGAGATCATCTAGGCCAACACTCTCATTTTACAGATGGGGAAACTGAGGCCCAGAGGAATTAAGTAACTTGCTCAAGGTCACACAGCTCCTAAGGAGCAGAGCTAGGCATTAAACCCATGTCTTCTGACTCCAAAGCCATACATTTTCTTGATGACTGAGGAATTTCACTTAAGCAACATGAAGCAATTGCCACAAGTAGGAGGCCCAAATAGCCCAGAACTGCCTTATCCAGAAACTTCATTTATATTTGTAGATGCTATCATGTTAGTTTTACTGAGTCCCATAATGTCACAGGTTCACCTCAGCAAGGTCCATGACCACGCAAAGAAAGCCTAGTATACACACATGAAAAAAAATAAGTGGGTAAAGAATGCACATTGCCCAGATTGTGGTATGCAGTTAGATGACCTACCCACTGAGTTAATATATTATTATACATATCTGAGTATGTTGTACTGGAATCCACACCAGAAGTATAACATAAGGTTTGTTATGGATGGAAAGACATCACATCCCTTGCTTTAGGTCACCCTCACTCCCCTGAGAACTATGTGCCCAAAAGAATCTAGGAGAAAGAATGTGAACACACATCAATAGAGGTAGAAACAATCCAGCCATTCTGCAAAGAAATTTGGAATTATCCTCCGAAAGCCATTAAACTGTATATACCCTTTGACCTTATTAAGACTATATATACTATCAAAAAAATGAAGGATAGAAAAGGACTCATGTAAAAAAATATTTATAGCAGCTCTTTTTGTGGTAACAAAGAACTGGAGAATAACGGGATGCCTATCAGTTAAGGAATACCAAATTATGGTATATGAATATAATGAAATACTATCTTGCCAAAAGGAGTGATAAAAAGAACAATTTCAGAGAAACCTGCTATTCACCCACCTAGGGAACTCTGTACCTCCCTCCCAAAACAGTGGGACAAGTTTGATACCAAAGGAAGAGGCCAAGGAGCTGGTTATAGGTAGTAGTTTAATCAATTGGGTACTTACACTGGGGCCATATGATGGATCCCTGCCAAGAGGTTGACAGTCATCAATCTGGATGGACTGCATCCCAGTGAAGACCCACCAAAATCCCTGTGGTAATTTTAGAAATCAGAGAAAGGAGGAGGAGCCATAGGATGCTTCACTGTGGATTGGTGGATATTTTAGGTTTTCCTACTTAGTTAATATTTTGGCTAATATTTTAGTTTACACTTAGCATTGAACCCAGTTTCCAGACATCCAGGTGTTTGCCCAGTGCTGTTGGGTAAATACCCAGGCTCTCAAGGTTGGGTACTAGTCACGTACCAGTGACAGTACCTAAGTTATGGCTCAGTATCTGGGTTATGATTTAGTAACTAAGTTAACAGGTCACCATGTCCAGGCTTCCACCTTTCACAGAGTTTAAGTTAATGGCTTTTCATTTCTTATTGTGTATTATGACTTTTCCCCAGTCAGGACCCAACATCTGGGAAGGCATGTGTGGACTGATGCAGAATGAAGAGAGCAGAACCAGAACAATATTGTAATGACTTTTGTTGTTGTTTAGTCATGTCTGACTCTTCATGACCCCATGTGGGGTTTTCTTGGCAAAGACACTGGAGTGGTTTGCCATTTGCTTCTTCAGTTCTTTTGATAGATGTGGAAACGAGGCAAACAGGGTTAAGTGACTTGCCCAGGGTCACACATCTAGTAAGTGTCTAAGGTCGTATTTGAACTTGGGGATGAGCGTTCCTGGTTCCCAGCCCAGTGCTCCCTCCACTGTGCCACCTGGCTGTTCATAGTAATAACAATCAACTTTGAAAGACATAATGACTCTGACATAATGGCCAACCATAATTCAGTTCTGCTATCCACCTGACCAAGAGACAGTAGATACAAAATACAGAATGCCATATACATCTTTGGATGTGGCCGATTTGGGAATATGTTTTGTTTAACAATGTATAGTTGTTTGAAGGGTTTTGTTTTTCTGGTTTGTTTTTTTTTTTCTAGTGAGAGGGTTGGAGGCTATGGTAGGGAGAGAAAATCAATGCTCGTTAACTGAAGAAAGATAAAATTTTTAAAAGAAATACATTTATAGTATAGCCCAGAAACCCACTGGATTTGGAATCAAAGGACCTGATTTATTACATGTATGATCTTGGGCAAGTCATGACCTCACTGGATCTCAGTTTGCTCATTTGTAAAATGAAGGAGTTTGGGCTCTACGGTCCCTTCCAGCTTTTGATCTAGGATCCTATAACTATCTGACTACATTCAGACACATTGTAGAATCTGGCTTTACAGCTTCCCCGTTGCTCATATCTTCTTGGTCTATGCTGCACTGGGAAAGAAGGATAGTAGCCAGGTCACCACCTCCCTGACCCTCTACACATATATTTTCTCCCTGAGATCAGTATTCAATTCAGTTCTGCACTCTGTCTGAGACTGGCTTCCTGGGTCACACGTATACCCGCGGAATCACAAGTTCTCTGTTCCTCTCTGAGTGCTTTCAGTCAGTCCTCCACCACTTATACCAAACCAGTTCTCACTCACACATCTGCTCTCCCCCTCCACACATTGACTCAAGTCCCTCTAACCACAAATGCCAGCTTTCAGTCCACACTCCTTCCTTCATTCCCCACAGGCCAGCCAGCTTCTAACCACCAACAACCAACACCAGCCCCAAGGCTATTTCCTGATACCCTTAAATAGACCTGAGAAATCATAAGCAGCTGCATGCCTCTGCAACCTCTGGGATACAGCTGGTCCCCCTTTCCCAGAATGCTCGACGTCTGAAAGAAACTACAATTATCATTCAGGATGAGAAGGCGATCTGCGCTATGGAAACAAAACCTACAGCATAGTTTTACTGAGGTGTCAAAGCAAATATAGTTATTTGTATAGACGTCACACTTTCATAATAGACCATAAACACCGCAAGGGCAGAGACCTCTGAGTGCCGGTGTTTCCCTTAGCACCTAGCATTGTAGATTGCGCCCCAGAGTGACTTTGTGTTTATTGGACAGAATTAAATAAAATACACTCTCAACTTAAACACCTCCAGGACTGTGGGGAGCTCCCAACCTCTCCACAGGACCCATATTCATTTCTCATTTCATCTCTGATTGGTTAGAAAGCCATTTCTTGTACTGAACCAAAATCTACCTCCCTGTAACTTCCATGCTTCTGGTCCCTGCTCTTTCTTCTGAGGCCAGAATCAGACTATTTCCTCTTTCCTTATCTTACTCTGGAATTATTTGAAGACAGGTATTCCCTCTCCTTAGGACAGGTAGGTGGTGCTGTGGATAGAGGGCTGGTCCTGGAGTTCGGAGGTCTCATCTTCCTCAGTTCAAATCTGCCTTCTGACACATACTGGTTGTGTGACCCTGGGCAAATCGTTTTGCTGTTTCCTCATCTGTAAAATGAGCTGGAGAAGGAAATGGCAATTTCACCCAGTTTGTCTCAGTTTCTTCACCTGTAAAATGAGCTGGAGAAGGAAATGGCAAACCATTCCAGTATCTTTGCCAAGAAAACCCAAAATGAGGTCACAGAGAGTCAGACATAACGGAAAGAACACAATTATCTCCTCCTAATTCTTACTTTCTTCAGACTAAATGTATTCAGATCCTTCAACTGATTTTCATATAATGTTTCAATTGTTTATCATCCTGAACACCTTTTTTCTGGATATCTTCTGGCTTTCAATTTCTTTCTTTCCTTCCCTCCTTCCTTCCTTCCTTCCTTCCCTCCTTCCTTCCTTTCTTTCTTTCTTTCTTTCTTTCTTTCTTTCTTTCTTTCTTTCTTTCTTTTTAGTTTACAACATTCAGTTCCACAGGCTTTTAGTTTTAAATTTTCTCCCCCTCTCTCTCTTCCCCCCTCCCCAAGACAGCATGCAATCTGATATAGGCTCTACATATACATTCATATTAAACATATTTTCACATTAGTCATGTTGTAAAGAAGAATTATAAACAATGGAATGAACCATGAAAAAGAAGAAACAAAACAAAACAAAAAAGAGAGAGCAAATAGTACGCTTCGATCTGCATTTAGACTCTGTAATCCTTTCTCTGGATGTGGATAGCATTTTCCATCATGAGCCTTTTGGAGTTGTATTAGAACATTGCACTACTGAGAAGAGCCAAGTCTATCAAAGTTAGTCATTGCACCGTATGGCTGTAACTGTGTACAGTGTTCTCCTGGTTCTGCTCCCCTCACTCAGCATCAGTTCATGTAAGTCTTTCCAGGCTTTTCTGAAGGCCGCCTGCTCATCATTTCTTATAGCACAGTAGTATTCCATTACATTCATGTATCACAACTTGTTCAACCATTCCCCAATTGATGGGCATCTCCTCAATTTAAATTCTTTGCCACAACAAAAAGAGCTGCTATAAATATTTTTGCAGATGTGGGTTGGCTTTTGATTTCCCTGCTACAATGTGGTACTAGCTTGTTTTGAATTCCTATGTAGTTTGCTTACACATATTTATTTGCACGTGGTTTTCACTTATTAGATTGTAAGTTCCTCAAGGGTAGTGACTGTCTTTACCTTTTTTTGTATTCCTAGTGCTCAGCCCAGTGCCTCACGCATAGTAGGCACTCAATAAATGTTTATTGGCTGACCTAGCAAGCAAATTCTTTTAGAAAAGAAGGAAACAATTGTTTTAAGTCATGGTGAATTGTTCATTTAAGAAATAAGTATAGGTATGTTTTAATTTCTTTAGTTTGATGAATATAATGTTTTTTATTAAATATTTATTAAGTACTTACTGTGTGCTCTGCACAGTGCTAAGCCCTTCTAACGGGAGGAAGAAAATACACAAAACTGAGTTGCAAAGGGTTGAAGGACACGGAGTGATGGATGGTACCTGGCAACCAGGCACGGTTTTGAAGTCTAGAATAAATAAGGGCCAGGAGAGGAATGAAAGTGGGTTGGCCTGGGCCTCTCCTCCAATGGGAGAAGGGAGCTGACCTTGTTAAGGAAAGTTCTGTGCTGAGGGAAAGCACCAGAACGAGCTAGCAGTAAGGGGACACGGTTTTATAGTAGAGAGAATGTCAGCAATAGGGCAGACAGAGGAATGCTTTAAGTTTTCAGGGAGTTAGTGACCGGTCTGTTCAACTATTACATAAATTGTACATCACTGGCTCTTAGTAAATGATTATTGGATTGAATCTGTCTTCCTTTAAATCATTTAATAAAATATCTAACAGAATACGGACAAAGACAGTACAATGGGTGTATGTATGTACATAGTGTGTTAGTTGTACCCAAGCACGCCCTAATGTGTCAAAAAAAAAAAAAACAAGTATTGGTATTTGGGCCTCATATTTAAGTTTGTGTTGTCTAAGTAATGGTGAATTGCTCGTTTACAAAATAAGTTCAGTTATATTTTAGTTTCTTTAGTCTGATGAATATAAACAATGTTCTTTATGACTGAGTATTCAGGAACAAAAATAAAATTAAGTAAATAAATAGATAAAATTAAAATAAGTAAAATAATAAAATAAAATAAAAATCCATGGATGCTTCACATTCTAATGAAATGTGCTGAACAGGCCTATGGACAGATCCCTGCCAAGAATAGAGATCGCCTTCCTGGTTGGCACCCATCAACTAATCAACACTTTCTAGCTTCGACTTGGTCAGCCAGTGACAAATTGAATTAACTACAATCCAGTCCATAGATCATCATCTAGTCAACAAGGCTGTTGTGAAAGATGTTGTGAAAGATACTGTCAAATGCCCTGCTGAAATTTACTCGATAGCACTTCAAATGATAGTCTGGGAAGACTTATTCTCAATGAACTCATTCTCACCTGTGATTACACCTTCCCTTTCTAAGTGCACACAAACCATCCCTTTAAGTAACCAACTCTATAACTTTCCCATAAATCACCATTAAATCTTTAGTCTAAATAATTTGCCTTTTCCTCTTTTTTGAACATTAGGACAACATTTGTTAGTCTCCAGGCCTGTAGCACATCTCCTATATGTCACCATTTCTTAAAAATCACCAGTTGTGATCTTTGTCATCCATCTGCAAATTTTTTTTTAATTTAATAGGATTAGCCTATACCGAGTGACTTGAATTTAGAGCAGCCAGGCCCTTTGTTACTATCTTCTCCCTTAAGACAATATTCAATTACCTCTTAATTTTCATTCTATCCTTTTCATTGACAAAATTCTTCTCAATAGAGAAATATTCAAATACTCAAATGGATTTATGACTACATTGAGCTGTATGTTCAATCCAACAACGCAGATTGAAACACATCCATACCTGCCTATCTTCTCCGACACTATTTCATGTCCTCCCATTACTTTCTGGGGGGAGTGAGGAGGTGGCAATATGGCAGGGAGGGAACGGGGAGTGTCTGTTCAATGTGGGGGGACCTTCATTGCTTTCTCCTAACATCAAGAAGATAGCAGTAAAGTAGTAGAGGGGCTGTTTATACGTTATCACATGCTCTCACTCCATCACCATCCCATCTGCTTTTTCTCTTACAATGCCCTCTCTTCCAGTCAAATTCAAAGTTACTTATTGTTTATATATTGCTACCGGCTCACATTTGTCATGTACCTCTCCATTGCTCTGAGAATGATGCTCATTTTTTAACTCTTCAGAGACTGTAGTAGTCAATGACTCACAGACATACAGGAAGACTGGTGAAATATTGATAAACTGAGACAGTATTTCTAAGGAGCTTAGGCCAGTGCCAGATACATGCTAGATGTTTAATAAATACTTGTTAAAATATATTAATATTAAAAAATAAGCCTTTGTTTCTGAAGAAAGTATGGGGTCATTAAAAGATCATTGCAGTTTCCTAAAGATCACTGGGCTCACTCTCCTCCTCCTATTTAATTTTGGGCCCAAGTGATTATCCATTTATACTCTCTGTCCATGATAGATATATATATATATATATATATAGATAGATAGATAGATAGATATAAACATACACATACATATATATCTATACATACATATATATCTATAGATATGGATATAGATGTAGATGTAGATATAGATGTAGATATAGATATAGATATAGATATAGATGTAGATGTAGATGTAGAAGTAGATGTAGATGTAGATGTAGATGTAGATGTAGATATAGATATAGATATAGATACAGATACAGATACAGATACAGATATACTAATGGAAGCGATTCAGTTTCCTGGCATGGCGCTGGTAGACTGTCCAAGTTTCACAGGCATACAACAAAGAAGACAGCACAATGGCTCTGTAGACCTTCAGTTTGGTAATCAGTCTAATATCCCTTCTCTCCCATACTTTCCTTCAGAGCCTCCCAAACACTGAGCTAGCTCTGGCAACACATGCTTCAACCTCATTATCAATGTGTACATCCCTGGAAAGTACATTACCAGGGTAAGTGAACTTATCCACAGCATTCAAAACGTCTCTATTTGCTATAACTGATGGTTCCATATATGGATGGTGTGGTGGTGGCTGATGGAGCACCTGCCATGCCAGGAAACTGAATCGCTTCCATCTGAATTGTGTTAGGAAGATTCTGAAGATCACCTGGCAGGATAAGGTACCAGACACTGAGGTCCTTACTCAGACTAAAGTGCCAAGCATTCAAATTCTGCTTCAGAGAGTACAACTCCTATGGGCTGGCCACATTGTTTGAATGCAAAGCATATGCTTGCCAAAAAGACTATTTTATGGAGAACTCACATGGGGCAAACGTTCACATGGTGGTCAGAGGAAGCAATACAAGAACACTCTTGAGATCTCTCTCAAGAACTTTGGAATTGATTGTGCGAAATGGGAGACATTGGCACAAGACTGCTCAGCATGGCATTCCCACATCAGAGAAGGTGCTGTGCTCTCTGAGCAAAGCAGAATGGAAATAGCTCAATGGAAACGCAGGATGCCCATATTTAGAATGTCCACCCCAAATGTTCACATGGAATAAATAGTCCATAAACTAAATATGCCCAACCTGTGGTAGAGCATCCTGAGCTCAGATTGGTCTGATCAGCCACAGTCGGACAAACTGAAACTTGACTAGCATAGTGATGTCATTTTGGTCCTCTTTAAGAACAAAGGACAACTACCAACCAACCAACCAATATACTAATAGACAAGCTCTATAGGTTGTCCATGTCATAATCTGGACAACAAGTAATTCTTTATTCATTTGGGGTTTGTTTTTTCCCTTCATTCCTCTCTAAGCTGCACTACTACCTCTCCCTTTCTCTACAATTCTTTAGAAACCTCTTCACCCCAGAAACTCACTCCTAGATTTCACATACTCTAAGTACCCTCCATTCTTGTAGCTTCTCCCTCTGATTAGCTGGTTCCTCCCAGATCCTCCATTTTAAGGAAGAGGCTTAGACCTGCCAAGTCTTCATTTCTAAGTTACATTCTGATTCTTCAGGACTTTCTCTAAGATGTCTCCACACTGAGTACCTTCATCTTTTCCTTTCACCTACCCTCTTCATCTCCCTTTTATGTGTTGTTTTCCCCCATTAGAGTGTAAACTCCTTGAGGAGAGGAATTATCTCTCTTTCTGCTTGTATTTGTATTCCCACTGCTTAAGTCAGTGCCTGACACATAGTAGGCACTTAATAAGTACTACTTGTTGTTACTGTTATTCTGTTCAGGACTAATTCTTCTTAATGCCTACGGATCTCTTCTAGGAGATTATAAAATGTTCTATCTAAAACTTAAAGAAACCAGTGCAATGTCATGTACAAAGAAGACCTCTCCAGCCATATGGTAAGTGGATCTACACAGGGGATTCCTCTTTAACTGGCACTTTTCATGCCTTCATCATCCTTCTCTACAACAGTCTGCAAATTAATTTACATTGCTTTTGGCTGCTATAACTGTCTACTTGGAAAGTGAATCAAGTGGATTATATAAAATAAATAAATAAACTGAAGCACTTTTTAGGTTCTTTTGGTTTCTTTGAAATGGCAATTTATTAATATCAGTTAAATTTCTGTATGAAATCACTAGTCTGTTTCTATATCCTTTTTTTCTGTTCATCTGTTTTATGTTATCAACAACTTATTTGAATAGGTCAGAATTGAGTTGTTTCAGCTGTAGATTGGATGAAAAAAATATCCTAACCATTCCTTCCCCTCCCCCACAAGTTGGGCTATTTTTTCCTTAGGAGGTATTCGAACGGTTCTCAATATTTAACTAATGGGCTCATTCTCCAATTGATAAAAGGTCAAAATATATGAATAGGCTGCTTTCAGAAGAAGGAATCAAAGTTATCCATAGTCATATGAAAAATGCTCTAAATTATTATTGATTAGAGAAATTCAAATTAAAATAACTCTGAGGTACCACCTCACATCTATCGAAAATGACAATGCTGGAGGGGATGTGGAAAAACAGGTACACTAGTGAATTGTTGCTGGAGTTGTGAACTCAAACAACCATTCTGGAGAACAATTTGGAAGTATGCCCAAAGGGCTATAAAATTGTGCATATCCTTTGACTTAGTAATACCATTACTAGATCTGCATCCCAAAGAGATCCAATAAAAAGGGAAAGGATCTATATATGCAAAAATATTTATAGCAGCTCTCTTTGTGGTGGCCAAGAATTGGAATTTGAGAAGATGCCCATCAATTTGGGAATGGCTGAACAAGTTGTGGTATATTATTGTGATGAAGTACTATTCTACTATAAGAAATGACAAGGTGGGGTGTTTTCAGAAAAACAAGGCAAGACCTATATGAACTAGTGCAAAGTGAAGGGAACAGAACCAGGAAATCACTCTGCACAGTAGTAGCCATGTCGTAATGATAATCAACTTTGAAAGATTTAGCTACTCTGATAAATAGGAATGGGAAGGATAATTTGTGAAGACTTCACAGGATGGGAATATACGTCCTACTGTCTTCTCGTATTTCTGAAATACGGAATGTCTGAGGGAGTAGGAGAGGCTTGGAATTTAACCATGTAGTAACTCAGCTAACTTCTGGAAAGTCAGGGCCTAAAGCTGTAGGTGTGCCCTTCCCCCTCTCTCAGGTGCTATCACCAAATAGGGGGATAATGGACACCTACGAGCTGTTTGTTCTCTGCTCCAGGAAGGTCTCCCATCCCCTCACCTCATTTCTTCTCCTAGGTTTTTGGACACCACCCCCTGGCAGCTGAGTTCCAGATAGGGAAAGCCTGAATGGACCGGATCTACCTGGTTTCCTAGTTCTCTGTCTAGTTTTTCGCGCCTAGATTGTAAGCCTGCCTCCCAGCCAATGGTGAGAAAGGATAGAGGTGGGCGGGAATCTTTTCATTAAGAGTATAATTAGGGCAGCACTTCCTTTTTACTTTGTCTCCCCCATTAGATTTGCCTAATGGAGGCGATGCCCAAATCTTGCAAGGTTTGTAAAATAAATTCACTTTGCTTCTCCTAAAGATGTCTCTCCTATTATTTGAATTTTCCATCCCATACAAATACAATGATGGAGGACAATGCCAAAGGACTCTTGATGAAAAATGCTATCTACCTCCAGAGAGAACTAATGAACTTTTAGTACAAATTGTGTGGGCTGAAAGACCCTCACCAATTAAAAGTTAACAAGGAGCCATCTCAGGATGGGAACAGAAATAAATTTTATTCAATTCTCGAGAATTGGGCATCCCCGCTAGAACAAATCCAGCAAGGGAGGCACTTTACAAGGGGCAAAGCACCCATAATTATACCTAACACAAGAGAATTCCTGCCCACCTCTGACCCTTCTCACCATTGGCTGGGAGGTGGGCTTACAATCTGAGCATGAAAGCTAGACAAAGAACCGGAAAATTGAGGCACAGAAACTCCAATTCCAATTCCCTTAGTTAATGTTTACAACTGAGGTGGCATCTATAAATCTAAAGAAGGAGAATAGGATAAGGGGAGGGGGAGACCCTCTCCATTCTTTACAGTAGAGAAAAACAGGTCATTATGACCCTGTTCTTACTGAGCAAATCTTTAAACCAAAACCAGAAGAAAGAACAAAAAGTTTCAGGGTAAACTTTCCCAGAAGCTGAGCCACCAGATTCTCATGGCCTCAGAATCTTCCCCTTCCCTATATCTTGATTTTTAAACACTCCTGTATATAGATACGAATATTATACACATCCTCCCCTGCGAAGTCTTCACATTTCATTTATTTACCTCACACGAAATTAATGTATAATTTTCTCACTTTATTTTTCTTGTTTCTTTGTGATAGGGCTAATATGGAAATATGTTTTACAAGATTTCACATTTTTAGTTGATATCATATTGCTTGCCTTCTCCTGTGAGTGGTAGAGGGCCTACAGGGAGGGAGAGAATTTTGAACTTTTTTTAATTTGGAATTTTTTTATTTTTTTAATTTTTTAATTTGGAATTTTTAAAAGGAACTATAATTAAAAAATAAATAATAACTTCTTTAAAATAAAAAAAGATTTAATTATCTTAAGCAAGGTCATGGAGGCTGAAGCTCCTCTCTCTGACCTGTAACCACTTAACAGCAGCGTGAATCCCATGGCAAAGTTGTAATCCGCTGAATCAGTGCCTTATCCTGGATGAACATAAGCCCCCTCCTCTTTCTGCTATGGCTAAATAAGCCTCCTTTGGTTGTGTTAGAAGAATTACAAATGTTCCATTTTGATCCAATTTTGAACCCAAACTATCAGGACACTGTATGGGACAGAATTTTCAAATAATAGGAGAGACATCATTAGGAGAAGCAAAGTAAATTTATTTTACAAACCTTGCAAGATTTGGGCATACCTCCATAATGGAAGAGGCGAGGTAAAAGGGAATGCTGCCTTAATTTACACTCTTAATGAAAAGATTCCCGCCCACCTCTATCCTTTCTCACCATTGGCTGGGAGGCGGGCTTACAATCTAGGCGTGAAAAACTAGACAGAGGACTAGGGGACCAGGTGGATCAGGTCCATTCAGGCTTTCCCTATCCGGAACTCGACTGCTAGGGGTGGTATCTGAAAGTCTAGGAGAATAAATGGGGGTGGGGGTGGGAAAGACCTTCCTGGAGCAGAGAACAAACAGCTCATAGGTAGTCCATTATTTTCTTATTTGGTGCTAACATCTGAGAGAGGGAGAAAGGGCATGCCCACAGCTCCAGGCCCTGACCTTCCAGAGTCACCAAACCCAAAAGGCCAAATCCCAAGCCTCTCCTACTCTCTCAGACATTTCCTATTTCAGAAATATGAAAAGAGTGTAACCCCTTTATTTTTACCCTGTGAAGTCTTCACAGTTTATTCTTCCCATTCAACACTGAGCTGAATCATGCCCCAGCCCATGCCATTTGGCCGTAGTTTTGCAAGATTGGAACTAAATGACCTTCTTTGAAGGCAGGGGTGGGCAGTGCAGAGGAAGTGAGCCCCGAGTGACCTTTGTGTCTCTCTCTGATGGTACTTCTAGTACTTTCTTGGCCGTGGTAGTTTCTTTACTGCCAGGCTTCCTCGAAGGAGACTGATGCAGATTTGCTCAATCCTTATTGTATCCCGAAGAAAACTGCAATAAACTGTTGGTGGTTGAATTTGCACATTTTGTTATATTTGGGGGAGACTGCAGTCTCCAAGTCCATCAACTATGTTGGCCCTTCCAGTCGGGAAATGTTAGTTTCCTCCACGTTCTAAGGTATTTTCTCAGAACTTACAGGAAAAAGACTGAACTGAACAAATCAAGGAAGAGAATTGGGGATGTGGGAAAGTTTTATCTCTCTGATCCCCTCCAGGCACTAGAATGAAATCTCTAACAATGCCCCTGGTATCAGATGGTTTTGTATTGCTAATAGTTTTCTACAATTGTCTCCAATAAAACCACATACATACCAGAATTCTTGCTGGGAGTTAGTTGCCCATAATGTAAATTTGACCCATGGTGTCTTCAAGGTTTAAACTAAGCTTTTGTCTCTTGGAATCCTTAATGCTTCTCCCTTGGTAAGGTCCTGTGCCCCACTCCCAGTTGTGTACAGCTGGTCCTAGTTGTTACATAGTTATATATGGGTACTCTGATCCTCGAATGTATTTCAGTCATTTTTCAGTCGTGACGGACTATTCATGACCTCGTTTGGGGTTTTCTTGGCAAAGATACTAAAGTGGTTTGCATTTTTTTTTTCTCCAGCTCATCTTATAGTTGAGGAATTGAGGCAAGCAGGGTTAAGTGACTTGCCCAGGGTCGTATAACTGACTGAGGCTAGATTTGTACTCAGGAATATAAGTCTTCCTGGCTCCAGGACCAGTACTCTACTGTACCACCTAGTTTTTGAAAAACTGTGCTGAAGGACCTGCATCTGACTTTTTATGTGGCATTTGAGAAGCCATTGGGAACTATGTCTTGGTCCTTTCCAGAAACTGAGATCTTTCTAGAATTAGGTATAGTTGTGACAGGGTACAGGCTATGGGAACCCTCTTGAATTCTCCTTGAATCTTCCCGCTTGATCTGGCGTTCACCTGAGGCTATAAGCCTTTTGTTATCACAATTCTCCGTTACCCTTAACCTAGCCTAGCCCTCCAAAGTCTGTTACCTCCAGATAGCCTTCTGCTACTTCCTACCCTTAATCCCATTCTCTTGATTCCTGGTGTAAGAAATAGGAGAAGGAGTTTTGTTTCCACAGAACTAAAGGTGTGCTTCCCCGCCCTCCCCCACCCCAGCTTTAGCAGAGACAAGGCCTCAAGGTCAGTCAGGTGAGAGGTCAGAGGCTTGTACGCATGTGCATACTTTTTGAGAAGCAGTCTAGGGAATTAGAGAGGCCAAACCCACTTGAACCAGTTCAAGCTTATCTAGGGTCTGGTCTTGGTCAAGAATCCAGGCCTACTGATTTGCATAATTTGCATATGTTAAAGAGGGAAAGTAGGGGAAGTAAAAGAATATAGTTTAATCCTAAACTAAGACAAGGAAAATCTAATTAACTTCACTTTTGCTTCTGTATCCTTATTATCCTATTTATATAAACTGTATAACCTAGGAAAACTATGTTAAAAAAACAAAGATTGTAAACTAACCATGACTCTAGCAGGAGTGGAGGGAATGATTACCCCTGCCCCTGCAGCTGTATCAGCGTGAGTGTTCCCATGAGCACTACACCCGCTCTCTTGAGGAGTGTAATAAAATGCCTTCCTCTGCCCACTCTGGTCTTGAGTTCTTTGGGTGAGAATGGGCAAATCACATGCATCTTCCTAAGGTCAAGTGAAGGGAAGCAACAGGCAGCGGAAGCTCACTGGGCTTACTCCTGGATCTTGTCTTGGGGTGTCCTGTGATCCCCACTGCGGTGTTAAGAGGGCTACCACTTTGGATTCCCTTGGGGAACCCTGTGGTCTGCACGGCCTTCTTAATGGGATATCACTTGGGACTTCCGGCCCTGTCTCAGGAGCCTTGTGATCTTACAGCCATCCTAAGGGGCCATCACTTGGGTCCTCTTTAAGGTCTGACCCCTAGAAGGCCCTGTGATCCCCACAGATTAAGGAGGGGCTACCACTTGGTCTTCCTCTGGGAGTCCTGTGGTCTGTACAGCCTTCCCTAGGGATTATCACAGGGTTCTTCCTCAGGACTTTGGCCCTGCCTAGGAAGTCCAATGATCCCCAAAGCCGCATGTTCTCACAATTTGGGGAAGTCCAGTGATCCCCAAAACCATGTTTCTCACACTGGCATCCTACCTCAAGTCACTCCAGTCTACTGGCCACTCCCATCAAGATCCTCCCTAGACTATTCCTCTAGTCACCCCAGAATACTTGGCCAACCCTAGATCCCTTCCACAGTCTTTCTGTATATAAGATCCATCTCGGTTTCCATGAAGGTGCACAGATTCAATCTGGTCTGCTTCCCAATGCTAGCATCACAAATTCCTTAAGTGTCTAGCCAATGCTGAGATTTCTGAAGAGTCTGGCCAATATGGGAGATCTTTAATAAACTTTGTTTTTTCTTTGGCTGAAAGAAGGCATGGGTCAAATTCATTCAGGCAGTACCACGTATCACTATTTCAGGGTCCCAGCACCCCTAAACCTCAACAGTTGGGGGAAATCAGCGGGAGGGCCAGAAAGTGCTATATTAGTTTAAAAAAATTTTAAAGCCAGATTCTACTTTCCCTCCAGAAGTTAACTCTCAAGCTCTCTCTCTCTCTCTCTCTCTCTCTCTCTCTCTCTCTCTCTCTCTCTCTCTCTCTCTCTCTCTCTCTCTCTCATTTTTTCCAGGGAGGGACCAAAGAGCTCCTCACACACCTTCTCCCAACCCTAGCAAAAATGACTACTGCTTTCACATAGCAGATCACATGAACTGACCTATAGGAGTCTCTAGCTTCACGGTTTGTTTTTGGTTTTGTTTTTAAAATTTTTGCTTTGTGTTTCTTTCCTTGAGGACATGAAGACTATGTCTGGCTAGACTTTCTCTTTACCAAGTGGGAGCTGAATGACATCAGGAAGAATCTCCTGAACTGGAGAAGCAGACCACTGACATTAGGAGAAACCTAAATCCTGGCATGTCCCATCAGAATCTCATAGAGTTGCCTGGCCTTAGCCATGTAGGGGCAGTTTCTGACCTCGTCAATTATGGTGGATCATCAAGAAGCAGTGGCCTGGAGTACTGGCAATGGGTAGCACTGCCCTAAACAGGGAAGGCAGCACCTGGCCTAGCACAATAGGAGAGAGCTCAAGCTGTAGCAATGGAAGTGCCTGAGACAGAGGGCAGAAGCCTCACTTTTTCCCTAGCACCTCTAGCTCTTGGGTGGTGGGGAGAATCTGCAGGGGGGTGAGTAGAAGGGGAAAGCAATGGTGCAGCACATATGGAAGCACCCAGACTCCTGAACAAGGACAGCATTGCTTGGCAATGCTCCACTCTGACATGGTGGGCACAGTGATGTCTGTTTATAGAGAGGTCAAAATCAGGCTCCCAGCATAAGAGGGTGATGTTCAGCCCAGCATGGAAGGCGGGAGAGGCACAGAGTCAGCTCCTGGCATAGAATCGTGATAAAACCCCCTTCACCAATTCCTTTATTTGACTCTCCAAGTAGAACTTGTGAGTCACCCCTCCATTTAGGAGCCACTTCTTTATTTCTTCTGGTTTCATTAATAATTTATAGTGAGCATGGCAAGTTTGATACAATGCATTTCCTCCAGTAGCAGATATCTACATTTTGGTCATTATATGTCTGGCCTAAGCTTCTGTATTTTAAAATATCTATATCTATATACATATATACACATATACATACATACATACACCCACATATATATCCTTCTGTTGCTTTCACAGCTAGGGCTGGGGACATGTAAGTTTTGGGTGCTCCCAAAGCATTGTGATGGGGAAACATCTGTTTACTCCCCGCCTGGTCTGTGCTCTGTAAATTCTAGACCCAGTTTAGGTTTGGTGGTTTGTCTGTTGTTTGACTTCGCATAGATTGCTCCGGGACTTAGTCACAGTTAGCCTGCTGGGAGGTTCTGTAGCTTCAGAAGGAATAAACAACTGGCTCCCCTTTCAGCTTGGCCTCCTGGCCTTATTTATTCCACTGCAGACTTACCTATGGGGCTAAAGGTTAGAACAGAGTCCCTACTCTGCTTTTGAGTCCAGAGTCATATAGTTGTGGTTCTGGAATTTGTTCCTTGATCCTTACACAGGTAGGGCCCCTCCTCCTTTTCAGTCTACCACTGTTCCTTTCCACCCTAGAACTGTGACCCAGAGCTGGCTAATGGGTGACAGAGCTACTAAGTGTCATCCGTATCTGCTCCCCACTGGTATCTCTTTCTGTCCAGGTGTTCAGTCCCTTTAAGATCCCTGGACACTGCTGCCACTGAGGCACTACACTCCTGGGTAAACCCCATCCCTATGTCCACAGATCTGAGACTTCTATCTTCCTGAGCTGCCCCTGGCTGGAAAAATGATTCACTGTGACTTTTTCTTGGATCTCCTGATCTGACTTAGGTTTGGTGTGACTTTTAGGTTGTTGTGGATGGGTGTTTTGGGACAGCTAAGCAAAAGTGCTCCACCATCTTGACTCCCTTGTTGGTCAATATAAAGAGCTCACATTTAAATTAATGACACCTGTGCATAAGACGATAGATGGTCTAGATCCTTAGCACCATCTCTACTTTTCTCCACTCTGCTACCATGATTATAGAAGCAGAAGAAGACCTCTTTCTCTGCCAGGACTGAGTGATATTTTACATTTCTCTTTGTTTGATGGTTTGCCATGACCAAATAATTCTTCACCTAGTGCCCAGCCTGCAGGTGAGAAGCATCTCTGTACTGAGGTGGGCTAGTCCTCAGAAAGCAGATAGACTCTCATAAGGATATGATAGAGAAATACAATTGTATAATAGTAATTGCTTTTTCTCAATAGTCTATTAACATGTATGTCAATAAAAAAACATGTATGTCATTTGTTCATGCAATGTACTTCTCCCTTCACTTTTCTTGTCCCCAGTGTAACTAAAATAGCCTTTTTCATTGTCCATAGTATCTTTCATATTCCACTGCTCATTCTGTCCCTTTGCCAGCCAGATACTACAGTTACAAGTTGGTGCTAGACATTAATGTTTTGATGGTGGAGCTATGAATTGCTACAGACTTCTAGGAAGCAATTCGAAATTATGTCCCAAAAGTTATTAAACTGTGTGTACCCTTTGACTCAACAATACCACTACTAGGCCTATGTCCAAAGAGATACAAGGAAAGGATCCATATGTACACAAACATTTATAATAGCTCTTTTTGTGGTGGGAAAGAATGGGAAACTAAGGAATTACCCATCAATTGGGAATGGCTGAACTAATTATGTTATATGAATGGAATGGAATGCTTTGGGGCTAAAAGATATGATGAAAAGGATGGTTTCAGAGGAAACCTGGGAAGATTTGAATGAACTGATGTAGAATGAAATAAGAAGAACCAAGGTAACAATTTTTATAATTAATGACAACATTGTAAAGACAAACAACTCTGAAAAACTTAAGAGCTCTGATCAACAAAATAGCCAACTATGATTCTAGAGGATGGATGACAAAAAAATGCTACCTATTTCCTGATAAGAGAGGGGAAAGCCTCAAGATGCAGAATGAGAAATATGTTTTTTTTATCAGTGTGGGTCAGTTAATCAACTAGCATTTTTTTAAGTGCCTATATGCCAGGCACTGCTAAATTCTAGAAATACAAAGAAAGGCAAAAGTCAGTCCCTGCTCCAAAAGTTTACAGTCTAACGCTGGGAATATGTTTTGCTTAACTATGCATATTTGTTAGAAGGGTTCTTTTTTTTTTCCTTTTTCTTTCTCTGTGGGACAGGGCACAGAGGAGAGAAAATGCTTGTTAATTGAAAAAAAATAATTTGAAAAACCAAGTTGATACTAAGCTTTCATATTCATCCTCATTTGTATGATCTTTTTTTATCTTTTAAATTTTTCTAAATTCTTACCAAATCTATGACATCATCGATGTGAATATCTCTCCACTGGTGCAGCTCATTACTGGTCTAAGCATTCTTATCTTGTGTGGTTCTTATCCATTTGTCAGTTCCTTGACAGAAGCACCATTTTGTTGCCTTTCTTTCCCTTTACAATCCTTAGCACAGTGCCTGGCACAGAGTAGGCACTTAATAAACTCATGTTTATTGGACTTGACAAATCCTCTCTAGAGAATCTACCAGTGAACGTGAGACCACATACTTTTTCTTTTGATACCAGTGCAGAATTTGAACTGTCAATCTTTTATCTGTGCTTTTTAGAACATAGACTGCCACCTTCTTTTCTGATAAGACACAGACCTATGGCTGGAAGGGATCTTTGAGACCATTTAGTTAAAACCTTCCATTTTGTAGCTGAGAAAATTGGACCCCAGAGAGGTTAAGTGAGTGCCAAGGTCTCAAAGGGAGTAAAAGTTGGTGATGGAAGTAGAACCCAGATCCTGTGGTTCTCAACATGCTTTCAGCAGTAGCAAGTTGCCTCTTTGTTCTTGATTGTGTCTGTTACGTCACTTTTATTACTCAATTTAGCACTGGTAATATCCACAACCTACCTAAGCCTATCACATACCTTTTTTGCGTTACCTTTTAGGTCGCTCTTAATTGTGATTCTTTTGAAATTATGGAATTTCATGTTTCATGGAGGCCACATGTCAATCATCACTGGGAAAATGCTAAAATTCAAAGGATGGACTTTTGATACTGGAAGCAGCTTAGGTTGTTGTTTGGTCATTTTTCATATATGTCCAACTCTTTGTAACCCCATTTGGGGTTTTCTTAGCAAAGATGCTTGAATAGTTTCCCTTTTCCTTCTCCAGCTCATTTTACAGATGAGGAAACTGAGGCAAATAGGGTTCAATGACTCACCCAGGGTCACAAAGCTGATGCCAGATTTGAACCCAGGTTTTCCTGACTCCAGGCCCAGAGCTCTGTCCACTGCCCCACCTAGCACCTTAGGATCTCTCTCTAATTTCCCAATTGCTATCCAGCCTACTCTTCCTCTTATTAAATTCTGGGCCCAACTCATTGTCCACCTACTATCCAAACTTCCTGCTTTACTAACTCAATGTCTGCCCATCCAACTCTGTATCATAATGTGAGAAATAAGCAGCCTTCTTCTGCCATGTTTTTCCATGGCGATGGGTAGGGCTAATTCTCTTGATTCCATATGAATCTCATCACTATGAGAGGCAGCCTGCAGTGTTCAGACAATAGGCCAAAACTCATCTATTAATAGGAGCTTCTGGAGAATCTCACCATCAGCAGAGAATCCCTCTTCTGTTTGGATTCTGTGCAGGCCATTTTTCACAGGACCGGGAGACACCTTGGTGAGTATATATCTCCCTCTTTTATGTCTCCTTTTACATTGATAATTCAGTGGCTCATTGAACAAAATTATTTCTGTTGCTACATCTGTCATAGAACTTTGTATGAATTTAACATATTCATGAGAGACACTTTCTTTGAAAAGAACCTCCTTCTACCAAGCCAAATGCTTTAAAAAAAATAGTTGCAGCAGTATTTTATATCTTCTATGCTATTCATTCAGACCTGCATTCAATTCTAGCCTTGGACACTTACTAACTGTGTGACCATGGGCAGGTCACTTATTCTCTATGCGTCTCAGTTTCCTGATCCGTAAAGTAGGGATAATGATAGCACCCAGTCCCCAGGGTTGTTATGAGAATCAAATTGGATAATAATTGTAAAGCCCTTAGCACAGTGCCTGGCACATAGGAAACACTATATAAATGTTAGATATTATTATTATCATCAACATCATCATCATTATTATTATTATTAATTCAATTGTGTCACTGTTATTATGTTGATCTCCCAGAGAAAACTGTCTATGAAAGCCTGCCTGTTCACTTCTCCTTCTTTTATGAATACTGTTGATATATGCGCTGACCATTCCCATAAAAAATTTTATAGAGACAAGAAAGTAGGTTCTTGGAATCAATAATTTTAGATGCCTTCTTAGTTGCCTTTTAAAAATTTATTTGGAAAAGTACCACCCATGATGTTTTCCATTCTTCTGGAATCTTCACATCTTTAAGTCATCTTGAAAACTGATCCCCAAGTGCTTTTAAAATTATATGTAAGAATGTGGTGCAAGGATTATGTTTTCATGGAAAGGGGCTAAGATCCATCTTTCTGAGTCATTCTGGCAGAACTGACGAGTAAAGATATAGTTCAGAGTTAAGAACTTTAAACCGGAACAGTAAAGTAAATGGGAAAATCAGGATTGAAGGTCAAGCTAGCAATCTATAGACAGAAAAACTTGAAATCGGGTTCTAGAAAAGGCAGAAATAGCAAATAGGAAGATCCTGAATATGGGGGTTGGGAGAGGGAAAGCTAAGCCAAGTGGTGAAAGCTAAAGTCAGGAAGTCAGAATCAGATCGCCAGGTTTTAATGGGGCCAGGAGATGTAAGGAAAGAAACATACTTTAAGGTCCCAGGGTGAAACAGGGTGGGGTCAGAGAGGGAGAGCAGACCACCAACAGAGAAGACAGTGACTGAGAGTTTTACCTGGATGTGCAAGGTTTCCTTTCCATCTGACCTTCTGTTGCAGGTTTACCCGTGCACATCCAGCTTGCCAACATTTTTGTAAGGTCTTGACAACAAAGATTTCCTGGCGGTCTTGATAGATTTCTACTTTTTGCTAGCAGTGTTTTATTTGTCAGTAAAATGCTGAGATAGCAGCAATCAGTGACAGCTTTCTGCTCAGTGTCTCCAAAGAGGAGCTCTGGCTGTACCTCGAGTCTTCCTGCTATAAGCTGGTATATGACTTGAGTCTGTTCTGGCCAATCACCAGTCTGGAACACTTGCTGATTCTGCAGAGTGGCCCATAGCTTCCCACCGCTTTGATGGAGGAGGGGGCATCTGAGCTTCAGGCACTGATTCTGAGTGGTTCTCAGAGGACTGCCCCAAGGACTTCTGATTAGGTCAGCAGCCTGTTGATCTGCGAGAGCTCCCCAGAGGACCAGAAACACATTCACCAACTGCTTTTTGCTGCACCCTCAAGCATGACTGCATAAAAGAAGATTGAATGTGACTAGACCTATTGTGAAGGAGTGCAACCACACAGCTCTGACATGGTGCCATCAGCTATAACCAGACTATAGTGAGGTGTTTAAACACCTCTGCCCCTTAGAGCAGCCCTAAAAATGGCAACAGACTGACGAACAAAACAACCAAACTGACTTGCCAAGGTCAAACAGCAAAGATGTGAACATGTTGAAAATATACTATATTTAGAAAAATAAAAAAAAAGAAATTTACGTGACAGCTTTGTTGTATATTTAAAAGAAATAGCAACTCATACGTAGATTTGCAGTTTCATGTGCAATCATCTTTTTATTATACTATGTTATGGAAATGTTTGTTTTATCCTATAAATTAAAAATAAAATAAAGTTTTAAAAAATAATATATAATATACCATTTCCTTTAGAAGACATTTACATTGTAGTGGACATTTTTCTCAGTATTTAATACGCTTTTTTTATTGCTCTGGTTCAGCAGCAAAGGGTGAATTTCTGGCATAATAGAATGATTTTTAGATTTAGCACAGCTCCGAACAAATCTATGATGATCATCATGAGAAAAATCATTCTATACCTACTGCCTTTGCAAATAATAGTTTAAGTATAGCTATATACCACTAACATCAGCCTCATCAACTCTCATCCTTAAACTCTTATTTAAAGGGATCTGAGCATTTATTAACCACTTAGGCACTTTTTTATTTATTTAAGGTGGGAATTTATTGCCTACTACATGAACTCAGTTAATGGCCTAGAGAGCTAATGGATTCCCTCTTAATCTATACAATAGGGAGTGCCAGACCCTCTGTCCTTCTGTTCAGGAAAGATCAGACAAAGTGTTTTAAATGTAATTCAGACCCTAAGCTCTGATGTCCTTTGGTTCAACTCTTTCAAGTGCCAGGGCAAGGACCCTATGTGGTGGAGCTTTGTAGTGATAGAACATCTTCCCTGGGCCCTGGACCAGTTACTTTCAATTGCTAACATCTAATGAACCAGATGGCAACAAAGGTAAGCAATGATTATCTCCACATTGATTTGAACCAGTGACCTAAGAGGAGAAACCGCTATGTATGTGCCCTTATCATTACCAGTTATGAAACTACTGAGTTAGATGGCCTTACAGTTTCAGGGTTGATAGCAAATAAACATCCATGCTATTGCCACTTAGAGAGAAAACAGCTATGTGGCAATATATGCAGTTCCCGAGGAAAGGAAAGCCCTTCTGGTTACGAATGTCCGCTTTTCATAAGCATAAATAGATACTGTTGAATGATCTCACCTCCAGCAGGGCACTGCCAAAGCTCCCAGGGAGTTCAATAGCGTGCTCTGCCAATAACCTCATGAAAGTAATGCTAAGTGGATGCAGGAGCTGGTGGCAGAAAAGAGGCGAGGATTCAGTCACAGGTATGAATACTCAGCTGACAACAGACAGGAGAGCTGATGTACTCATGAGAGTTTTCACAGGCCCAGGCTCTGCCTGATGTCATTTTCTCTGTGGAATTCAACGCAATTCAATACAATTCTGTAAGCATTTTGTATTTGACTGGCACAGAGCTGGGCGCTTAGGAGACAAAAGCAGCAGTCCGTCCCCACCCCTCCCATTTAACCTACATACTACTGCAGCAGGGGACAACATTTATGTAGAAAAGGAAATATAAAATGTACAAAATAAGTTCAAAGTAACTGAGAGAAAGGCAGGTGAGAGGCAGAGAGTCAGGAACACCTGCCTCTGATGCTTACTGGCTCTGTGACTCTGGGAACACCACCTCTCTGTGCTCCTGGGAAACTCTGCTGCAGTGAAGTGAGTCGGGAAGATCTGAGTGCCAGTCTTGCTTTAGACATTTATTACTAGCTGTGTGATCCTGGGTAAGTCCCTTAACCTCTCTGTGCCTCAGTTTCCTCATCTGTAAAATGGGGATGATAATGGCACCTACCCTGTTATTGGATGCATCAAAGAAGTTAACACGTCGGGGCAGCTAGGTGGTGCCTTGGATGGAGAGCAGGACCTGGAGTCAGGAAGACCTGAGTTCAAATTCTGCCTCAGACATTTATTAGCTGTGTGACGTTGGGCAAGTCATTTAGCTCCTGCCGGCCTCAGTTTCCTTGTCTGTAAAATGGAGCTAATAATAGCACCCACATCCTAGGGTTGTTATCAGGATCAAATGAGATAATGCTTACAGAGCCCTCAGCACAATGCCTGGTACATAGTAGACACTACGTAAATATTAGCTATTTTATTCTATTTAAAGCATGCTATAAACCTTAGAGCATTGTAGAAATGCTAGCTATTATCATTGCATAGTTAAAGCACTTTGCAAACCTCCCAGTGCTACATAAACGCTAATAATTATCACTATCATTATTATTGGTATATATTGCAGAGCAGGTGCTAACCTGCCTCAGTGGAGGGTAGTTCCTTCGGGAGAGTTCCCTTCAACCAATGAAAGCAAAGGTCCGGGTCAAACAAGGTAAGTGAGGGGCACAGCAGACAGAGGGCCGGACTTAGAGTCAGGAAGACTCGATTCCCAGTCTTACTTCTGACACTTACTATCTGTGTAACACTGGGCAAGTCATTTAACCTGAGTCTGCCTCAGTGTCCCAATCTATAAGATAGGGATGATAATAACAGCACCTTGCTCCCCAGGTTATTGTGAGGATATTTATAAAGCTCTGACAAAACGTAAAGCACTGTACAAATGCTGGCTGTGAAACAACGGCATAAGCAGAAATCGAAGCTAGTGGGGTGGGGGTACACTAACAGGAGGGGCTTTTACCAAAAAAAAAAATAGATCAGATATTAAGACACAAAGAAATGAAAAATCAATGTAAACAGCTGAAATACTAAACCTGTCTTACAAACCATCATGCCGTTGGTCCATGGAGAAGTGCAAAACACAGAGATCTAAATGGTGACTTTGTAACGAAATCCTTAATACTTAACGAGTCAAAGAACAAAACAGAAGAGCTATTAATAACTGTGTGACAGATAATAATGACTGTACAGTATACCAAAATTTCTGGGATTCAGCTAAAGCACTGAGGAGTTAAGTGACTTGCCCAGGGTTCCTCAGCCAGCATGTATTGGAGGCTAAATTTGAATTCAATTCTTCCTGCCTCCGAAGTCAGCCTAATTCAGTCATGTCTGACTCTTCATGACCCCTGTGGGGTTTTCTCGGCAAAGATACTGGAGTGGTTTGTCATTTCCTTCTCCAATGGATGAAGGCAAACAGAGGTTAAGTGGCTTGTCCAGGATCACACAGCTAGTAAATGTCTGAGGGTAGAGTTGAGCTCAGGTCTTCCTGACTCTAGACCCTGCACTCTTTCCCTTAAGCCACCTAGCTACCTATACCCAGTCCATGCCAACTCTGACAGAAAAAGAAAATATGTCCATCAATAAAATAACATAATAGAATCTCAAATGCAAAGTATTCTATTTTTGAATGGCACATGGATATATACGAATTTCAATTGCTGAAATACCTGTAGCTCGGCTGAAAAAGAGGCGCAGGTACAAACAGAAAAGGTAGCGGCAGAAAGTGACTTCCCCCGGATCCCAAGAAGGGATGTGAACAACATCCACTCAGTGGTCCTAGCCTTGTCCCTGCTCTGCTAGTGGCCCTCAGTAAGCTGAATCAGCTGTGACCTCGTTAGATCCTTGAGAATTCACAAACAAATAGGATTTCTTTCCTATTAGATTCCTATCTTCAAAAAACTACTGGTTTTCCTTAAGTTTCAGGAAAACCTCTGCTAACAAGGGATTGGGACAGAGATAGGGACTGTGCATGGAATTTCATCGGTCTAAGGAACTTCTGGGTGAGGAAACCCAATTTACCACTCAAGGTTGGCACCTTCTCTGCAATCTATAGTCTGAGAGAGTTGCTTAGCTAGCATAAAAGCTAGCAGTTAGGTTGTGCTTTAAGATTTGCAGAGTATTTTACAAATATTATCTCATTGTATAAGAGCTCTAAGTTTAGAGCAGAGAGAGATTTAGAGATTGACCTAGGAGCACACAGCCTGTATGGGTCAGAGTCACAATTGGAACCTGGGTGTTCCAGGCTTTGGGGCCAGCTCTCTGTCCTCTATGCCAGTCAACTACCAAGGATAATAGAAATTATCCAGATTTGAAAGAAAAATTTAAAAATTAAAAAAAATTTAAGTTATCATATCTATTATCCATAAATACTAATTGTGGTAGTAACACAGTCTATATTATACCTAATTTAATAATTATTAGTACTAATATTACTACAATAGCTCATATTTCTATAATAATGCCTTAAGTTTTACAAAGCATTTGTCTCACAACAGCCCTGTGTGATTAGTAGGCAATATCATTAAGACCATTTTATAGATACAGAAACTGAAACTCAGAAAAAGTTGAGTGACCTGGCTAGAGGATAGTCACATAGCTCTGAAACATTGAAAATGAGATTTGAACTCAAGTCGTCTGGCTGGCAACATGCCATCGCGGGAAGAGTCCTGGATTTGGAGTTAGACAACCTGGCTTTGGCAAGTCACACTGCAGGCCTCAGTAAACTAAGGCCATGGGACCAGATGGCCCTTTCCTCTCTAAAGTTCTATGATTCTATTGTAATGGGGCCTTTGAAGCATGCCCAGATTGCCTGACATGGCGTGACTTTCTTGGGCATGCCCAGATCTCACAAGAGGGAAGCATTCAACATGTCTGGGTATTCTGTTAACTTATCTTGCTGTCATGTTCACTTGACTATGTTTTGTGTTGTGTTCTTCCCATAGCAATGTCTATTTCTTAATTGTTTTGCACATACGCTAATGTTTATAGTTAAGTTGAATTTTTCATCTAGGCCAATTGAGAGTGTTATTACTAAAGCTAGCTAACTCTGCTTTTTTTTAGCTAGCCATGGTTTGTTCATTTTTGATTGATTGCTGTGTATAAGGAATTGTGTGTATCTTCAAAATGTACATGTTATATCCTGTAAGTAGTTACACATGTTGTCACTGTAGTATCTATCCCCCCTAGGTGATGCCTTCTATAGTGCCTTGTCTACTGCATTTACTGCTAATGGGTTTTTGTTTTATTTCAGTTTCAGTGATTAGTGAAGATTGGTTATCTGGGGACACCAGGAAAATCATCCTGCTGTTTTAAAGGGCTGATGTTAGTGTTTAAACTGTTCAGTTACAGGTTTTGAATTTGTCTCAGCTGACCTTTGCAAAGGACTGCGCAGAGTTTCAGCCCAGAGGAGGAATGTAACCCAAGCCCCAAAGCCCGTTGGTTTGGTACTTTGTCCTCATTTGGTGGAGATTAATGTTTGCCTACATGAGGGCAAAGTTGGCAAGAGCGGGAGAGAAAAGAAATTGGGTCTTTTTAGTCTCTTTCAGTGCTTCTGCTTCCTGCTTCTAGAAAGAGAATGGAGTATGCCAACCACACTCAGATTGGTGAAGAGAGAAAAAGACTCTAAGAGGAAGCTGACTTGAGAGAAATTGGCAGTATCCACCATGTCCCTATCCCCACTTGCCACACTAGAGACTTTAGAGAAATTTCCCCTTTGGGTGAGATCAGGGATTCCCTCTCTGTTGGTTGAGCTGATTTAGCTCCCAATAGAAGAATTATTTCATTCTATATTGTATAGATTTTCACATGTATACTTTCTCTGATTTCTGTTTTGCTATCAACTGGTATACATGGGTCTTTCTCCTATTTGCTATATGGAACTAGTATTTGGTGAGAAGGGGGTCAAGCCTTGGGTTTAGAGCTTGGGGTCCCTCCTTCCCCATTAATAACTAACAGTCAGGAGTTAGGTTGAACCTGAAAATTATATTCCCTCCAGGGGTGGGGAACCTGTGGCCTTGAGGCTACATGTGGCCCTCTAGGTCCTCAAGTCCAGCGCTTTGACTAAATCCCAGGTTTTTTTTTTTTTCTGTGAAGGACAGCAGTAGGAGGTGAGCAGAGCAATCAGCCTCCCATCCTAACCTCCTGCTTCCCCTCCTTTGGAGAAAGATGGGGAAGATGATGTTAGAGATGTGTCTGTTCCAGCCTCCCTGGGAGCCAAATTGAGACAACCTCATTACAATATTCATAGCTTAACAAATGGCTACCCAATACCGAAAGGATAATGAACTTTTCATACTACTATGACTAATAGAAACTTCTAATAAAGACAACTCAAAAAGGTCTTATAGATCATCTAGTTAAGCTAGATGAAAAAATTTAAAAATTCAGCAGCTGTCAAAGTGTGGTCCAGGGATGCCTGGGTGGGGGAGAGGGTCCACAAGGTCTGAGGCATTTTCATAATAATGCAAAGGCATTTTGATTTCTCATATAGTAAATATTGATAGGTGTAACCCACATAAACAAAAGCTCTTGGGAGGGGGTCTTCAATAATTTTTAATGTTCTTGGTCTAGAGACCAAAAAGTTTGAGAAATGATGCTGATCTAGTCCCATACTCTCATTTTACAGGTGAAGAAACTGATGCCCATAGAGGTTGGGTGATTTGCGCAAAGCAACACAGCAACATAGTGAGAGACAGAACTAGAACCAGGTTTCCGGATTCCCAGTCCAGTGGTCTTTCTACTATACCACAGTTATATTTGTCTATTTGGGGCTAGGATTTATTGGACTCTGTTCCTTTATAAATTCGGATCAGCTGTGGGCTTCTTTTTTTTTTTTAAAGATCTTGCCTTTGATATGTATTTCATGGGCCAATTGTTCAGGTTATGGAAAATGTGAATTCACTAGAGAAAGGGGGTGGAGGGTGGATAAGGAGGCAGGGTGTGGTCCAAAATAGGATCCAAGCAGTTAACAGAAAGCCAGGCCCAAGTCAAAGCCAAGGGCTTACAAATGCAACCCGTCCAAAGCACTAGGCAAGAAGCTGTAAACCGAGTATGAGAGCGAAAGGTCCAAAGTCTAGGAAAGGTCTACATGGAGCAAGGCCAGGAAAACACTAGGGAGAGGACAGAGCCTAAGACAACATTCTTAGATGGGATTAGCTTGCTAGTGAGGCCTCCTCCTCCTTCCAGGACCTAGCAAAGAACCAGAAGTTCACAAAGATCTTTCTTAAAGTAGACCAAAAGGATGTCATAAAATTGGTATATGATAAAGTTCATGTACTTTCCCCAGGGTTGAATCCCTCAGTCCTTCACTCAGAAACTATTCATTTCACCTCCCAAATCAATAAATATTTATTAAGTGTCCCCATGTGTCTACACACACACACACACACACACACACACACACACACACACACACATGCACCCTTTTAAAAAATCAGAACTATGATTTCATTAACAATTTTTGAACTTCTCAGCCTCAGGACTGCTTTAAACTCTTAAAAATTATAGAGGACTCCCCAAATAGCTTTTATTTATGTTGGTTACATTTATTAATATTGACCATATTAGAATCTAAAATATCTTTTGTATTGTTATGAAAATATTTTATGTTTTTAATAATATTTTATGTTTTCCCCAATTACGTGTATAAACAGTTTTCAACATTAATTTTTCTGAAATTTTGAGTTCCAATTCAGTCCCTCCCTCCCAACTCCCCTCCTCCTGCCAGGTGGTAAAGCAATCTGATATAGGTTATACACTATATGAAAATATTTTGGATCTTACGGACTCCCTGAAAGGGTCCACATTTAAAATCGCTGGTGTAGGGGGCAGTGAGGTGGTACAGTAGATTGAGCACCAGCCTGGGAGTCAGGAAGACCTGAGTTCAAATCCAGCCTCAGATACTTGACACCTACTAGCTGTATGACCTTAGGCAAGTCACTTAACCCTGATTGCCTCGCAAAAAAAAGAAAACTACTGGTGTAGAGAACTCCTAACGGAGAAACTCTCTCTAACAGCACAGATTTATACAAGCTCAACAACTTAGACTCTTACAAAGTGGCTTGGGCACTGCTAAGTTAAATGACACAAAGCAAGGCCATAAGATCATAGGACCACACATCTAGAACAGGAAAGGCTCTCAGAGGCCATTTCAACAAACCCGTTCATTTTGCAGACAAAAAGTGAAGCCCAGGGAGATTAAGTAACTTACCCAAGGTCATAGAGGTCAGAGGTGAGATTTAAACTCAAGCCTTTCTCACTCTAAAACAGACTCTCCATCCACCTACCCGCACAAATCTAAAAAACCTGGTTCTCTTATTTCAAAGTCCACCACAGACCAGAAGCAGAAAATCAGAAGAAGAAAAAAGGCAGTGACAGAAAGGCACTGAACAAGGTAACTAATCTATCCTGCAGAGATGGAAGGAATTAGTAAACACAGAATTCTAGACCCACTTAGTGTAACAACAAACAGCATGGCTACAGATCGTACAGAGCTGGAAGGAGCCTCAGGTGCTGAATGCCTAGTGTCCTCATCTTACAGAGGAAGAAATGGTGGCCCAGAAAAGCTAGATGATTTCTCCAAGGTCACTCAAGTAGTTAGTATCAGAGGCAGAATTTGAACCCAGGTCCTTGATTCCAGGAAAGAGCCAGAGCTCCTTCCATTATACTGCCCTGCTTCCCGCATGTGAGGCTGCTGTATTATAGAACACTATAATAATTAAATCTCAGAATCATGACCCTGAATCAAGAACTACAGGTTAAATCATGTTAAATATGGGTGCCCAGCTAGAGTGGCACAGCACATAGAGAGTTGGATCTATTCTCTATATTCTTTATATCTATTGTTAATAATCTGTTTAAGAAAGCTCGGTCATATATATTAGAGAGATTTCTCTGCAGGGCAGCTATATATTTCCATGCATACCAGGCAGCTAGGTAAAGCAGTTGGAAACAGAAAGACCTGAATTCAAATCCTTCTTCAGATACCCACTGTGGCCTTGGCCAAGTCACTAAACCTCTCTCAGATGTCTTTGCCACTATTTCCTCCTTTACCCCCGTTTCACAAGGAGAAATGACCTTACTCCTTACCAAGGTCTATCCATTTTCCCTGCACAAGTGATCCCATCCCATCCCTTCTCCTCTAACAGATGCTCCCTCTATCATTTTCAATCTCTCCCCATCTACCGGTTCCTTACTGACTGCCTATAAATACGTCTGTCTCCCTCATTCTCCAAAAACCCCTCATTTGATCCCTCCATCCACACTGATTATCGTCCTATATCTCTTCTGCCCTTTGGGGCTAAACTCCTTGAGAAAGCCATCTACAACAGGTACCTCCATTTCCTCCCCTCTTCTTTACTCCGAGGTCATCCTCCGACCCAACTACTTTCTCCAAAGTTACCAGCGATCTCCTCATGGCCAAGTCCATTAGTCTCATCTCAGTCCTCATCCTCCTCCACCTCTCTGCAGTCTTTGACACCGTTGATCACTTTTCCTTCCTTGATAACACTCCCTCCTTCTCAGTCTCCTTTGTTTTTTCCTTATCCCCCTGGGTCCCAAGGTGGGAGCAGTATGCTCCAAACAGTATATAAGAAAAAGAAGCCTAATCCTTCTAATTAAGAGCCAGGGTGCCCCAGGACTGAAACTGGTCTAACCATGTGTATGAGTCCAAAGCAGAATGGACTCTTGATAGAGAGGAGGCGAAAGACTACCCAGTCCCCTTGGTTCCATCAGTGGATTCTTATTATTTGACTTTTTAAAATTTAACTTTATTATTTTTCTAATTAACAATCATTTATTCTCTATTCCACTCACTCCCCCCACGAAAAGAAAACTCATAGCAAATGTCCATAGTTAAGCAAAGCAAATTCCCTTACTGACCATGTCCAAAACCATATGTCTCATTCTGCATTTTGTGTCCTTCACCTCTCTCTCAGGAAATCAATAGCATGCTTAATCTTCTGCTGCATTGATCAAAATTCTCAAGTCTTTTAAAGTTGTTTTTGCTTATAATATTGGTATTGTATAAGTAGTTATCCTGGTTTTGCTCACTTTGCTTCATCGGTTCATACATATCTTCCCAGTTTCCCCTGAAACTATCCATTTCATTATTTCTTATGGTTTAATAACATCTCATTGCATTTGTATATCATATTTTTGTTTATCCATTTCCTAATAGGTATAAACCTCTTTTGTTTCCAAGGCTTTTTTTTTTTTGCTATCACAAAAAAAGTTTCAATGAAAATTCTTGTCCATATGATTAATTTTCCTCTTTTTTTGATCTCTTTGAAATCTATGCCTTACTAGTAGAATCATTGAGTCAAAAGATATACAATGTAATGATTTTTTTCAGTGATCTTCCAAATTGCTTCTCAGAATGGCTAGATCAATCCGTAGCTCTATCAACAGTGTGCATCAGTCTACCTGGTTTCCCATAGCCCTTCCAGCATTTTTCATTTTCATCTTTTTTTTGCTATCTTTGCCAATCTAATGGATGTGCAACAAAACCTCAGACGTGTTTTTATTTTCATTTCTCTAATTATTAGTGATTTGAAATATTTTTTTCATATGATTGTTGGTAGCTTGGATTACTTTGACCACTCTATCAAAGAATATAAGAATTTATTCTTATAAATTTAAATCAGTTTCTTTTGTATCTTAGAAATAAGACATTTATTACAAAAACTTACTTCAAAGATTTTTTCTATAGTTCTAAATTTAAATGCATTGAATTTGTTTTTGCAAAACAAAAAAATTTATGTAGCTGAAATTTTATCTGCTGGGATCCTCTCTATACCTAGATTGATTTCTAGCTTTCTCAGAATTTTTTGCCAAATAGTGAGTCTTTATTCTAGTAACTGAGTAGTTGGGTTTCAAACACTATGCTACTATGTTCATTTGTTTTTGTATGTTCTGCACCTAATCTGCTCCACAGATTTAACGATCTACATGTTAACCAGTACCAAATAGTTGTTGTCTTTATTACTATTTTGAAGTGTATTTTGAGATCTTATAGTGCTCTCTTCTTTTCATTTAAAAAAATTCCCCAAAAAAATCTAATTTAAAAAAAAGGGAAAAAAAATTCCCTTGAGATTCTTGACCTTTTATTCCTCCAGATAATTTTTTTTTTCTAATTCTTCTGAAATTATCCTTTGGTAACTTGATTGGTATAGCATTGAATAAGTAAATTAATTTCAGTAATATTATCATCTTTATTATATTAGCATGACCTAACCAAGAGCAATGAATATTTCTCTAAGTATTTATATCTGCCTTTATTTCTATAAAGAGTATTCTTTAGTTGGATTCACATAGTTCCTAGATATGTCTTCATAGATAGACTCCCAAATATTTTATTTCATCTGTAGTTATTTTGAATGGAATTCTCTATCTCTTCCTACTGGATTTTGTTGATGACGTACAGGAATACTAAGGATTTTATGTTCTTTTATCTGCTGAATGTTTCAGTTAAGTTTACTTGATTCTTTAGGGTTCTAAAGATAAACCAGCATATCATCTGTGAAAAGCAAGAATTTTGTTCCTTCTTTGCTTATATTTATACCCTTAATTTCTCTTTCTTGGCTAATTGCCATAGCTAGAATTTCTTGTACTATGTTAAACAGTAATTGTAATAATGGGCATCCTTGCTTTATCCTTGATCTTATTGGAAAAGCCGTCAACTTTTCTCCATTATATAAATGTTTGGTCTTCATTTTAGATAACTACTATTCACTATATTAAGGGAAAATTCACTTATTATTATGGTTTCTAGTTGAAGTTTTTTCAAATATAAACAAGTGTTAGATTTTGCCAAAAGCCTCTTGACAGTCTATTGCTATAATCAAATTTTTTTTATTATTTATGTTATTGCTATGGTTTACTGCAGTAATCATACATCAAACCAACCTTATTTTCTTGATATAAATCAAACCTGGTCATTTAATATATTTTCATCTTTAAAAATGGAATAAAATTAAACTTTGCTAACATATTATGCTGACTGATACTAGTGTCCTGCCTTGATCCATATTTTAGATAGTCACATGTCAGGTATAGTATGTGAGATATCCTGAGGAAAGAGTTGGAGTTCCATAATATGATGGTGTCAGTAGTGGCACCCTCACTTATTTGTTCACATTCAGTATTTTGTAACATATCAAAGTTTCCACATTCCCAGTTAAGTGGATTTACAAAGTACATTATCTACTTCTAACTGACCTAACCTCTATGAAATAGACATCATTTTAAAAGATTCTTGCAAGAAACCTCAGATTAAATATAGTGCTAATGCAACACAAAAGACCAACAAGAAAATGGCAAAGCTGACATTTCTACTCCTAGAATAGGCTCATCAATCACATTATGGGATAACAACAATAATGATTGGTTGCATCATCTCTGCCAAAAAGTCAACCAAAGAAATTTAAAATTACCGAGATTATTTGAAATGCAGATTTATAGCAGATTGAAATGCAGTGTCATTGGTGATGAATTGTATCCTAAATGTATATTATGTATTAAGATGTTAGCTATTGATATGGAGACATCACAATTAGCAAGACATTTCAAAGTTAAGCTTTTGTTGCTAAAATCAATAGCTGTTGGGGCAGCTAGGTGGCGCAGTGAGTAGAGCACCAGCCCTGGAGTCAGGAGGACCTGAGTTCAAGTCCGACCTCAGATGCTTGACACACTTACTAGCTGTGTGACCTTGGGCAAGTCACTTAACCCCAATTGCCCTGCCTTCCCCCCTCCAAAAAAAAAAAAGATAAAATCAATAGCTGCACACTTTAAAACATGGGAACAGAATTTACTAACCTGTTTACTATTTACTATTTACTAAAGATGTAAAAATGCAACCAACCCCTTTCAACTAATTTGCAAGAACAACTGGCTGACACTAGGGAAGATGTAAATTTATTAGATGAATTTCAACAAAACACTTTGCATAATTGGTGTATGAAATTGAAAAATGAGTTTCATGATTTAGTAAATGCAGCTAATGATATATGTCCCCCATTAACATCCAGGTATCTATGTGAGGTACCTTTTCTAGCTATGACAGCCATAAAAATCAAATATCAAAATAAATTGAACTTGGAACAAGACATTGGAATAAGTGTATTAAGTATTATTAAGTGTTAAATCAAAATTTTCCCAAATCATTGGAGCATATTCAATCCCATTATTCTCATTTCAAAATATTATTTTAATGGGAATAAAGTTTTTGTAGAGTTAATCAAAATATAGTCTATTGTTAAAATATTATTTATTTCATCTTAATTTTATCCTCCATCTTTATTTTTGCATACCCTTTATAATGTATATAATATGACAAAATATGTATTTATAATTTATAAACATATATACATGTATGTATGTGTACACATTTTGTGTACTCCAAAAGCAGTGCATATATGTGTATACACATGTGTGCATATATACACATATGTATATATACATGCACATGTGTGTATACACACATGCTTTGAGAGTGCTCAAAAAATTTTTGTTGGTAGGAAAGCATGAAAGTTTAGAGACCACTAGTCTATAAAAAAGAAAGATTAAATTACATATTTTCAAAGATCCCTTCCAGCTTAGAACTTTGTCCCTATTAATTTCTAACAAACAAAATATACAAAAGTAAAATTGGCTGCCTATGTAGATAATGAGCTTTCTGTCACTATTAGCCATGGATTTCCAACCTGGGTTACTTGTAACTCCCAGGGGGTATGAGAAGCTTATCAGAGGAGTCCCAGAAATATGTGTTAAATAACTACATTTGAAACATTGCAAAAGTAGTAGTATTAGAGAAAATTTTTCTTTGGGGAGACAAAGGAGGAAGAGGTAGGTAGGAAAGAAAGAAGGAACTATAGTGCATCTGAAAAATTTGACACACGTGTAAGAATATATACTGACTAAAATAAAATGAATGAATTTTAGATGCAAAATCTTTTTTGTGTTCAGTTAGAAAAAGTCAGGGACAACATCCCAGTAAAAGAAGAGCTTATTGATCTCTGCAATAACTAGAAATTTCAAATTGGTTTCCAGTCAATGAAGTTAAAATTTTTTTTTGTATATTCTTAGAGAAGCATGTCCTATTTTCACCAAATGTCCTCACAAGGTTTTTATTTCTGTTTATAACAATTTCTCTCTGTCAATCAGGATTCTCAGTCCTATTTTCAATCAAATTCAAAGCAAAAAACAAATTGAAGGCAGAATATGATATTCAAATATCTCTTTCAAAAACTAATTTGAGAATAAAACAGTAGCTTGAAAAGAAACAATTAAAGTTCTCACTTATCTGACTTTTGTGATAAATATTCAAAATTTTATGATACTTAAAAGTGATGTACTGAATAAAGTCTTCTTTATGAAAAATTAATTCTCATGTGCATATGCATGATTAATTATAAAATTTGTTTCTTTTTGTATTAATGGAAGGAATGGGAAGGTTTTATTGAAAGCCAAGGGATGTGAAAACGAAGGGGGCCTACTAATACCAGACCTCAAACTATACTACAAAGTAGTAATAAAAAAAAAGCTATTTGATATTGTTATAAGAAATACAGAGGCTGATCAATGGAAGAAATTAGGAATTCCACATACAGAACCAAAGGAGCTCAGTAGCCTAGTATTTGATAAACTCAAAGATTCCAGCTTTAGGGAAAGAACTCACTATATGGCAAAAATTATTGGGAAAAAATGGCAAGTAGTATAACAGAAACTAGGTATAGACCAAGATGTGACACCATATTCAAAGATAATCTCCAAATAGGTATATAATTTGGACATTAAGTGATAAAATAAACAAATGAAAGGAGCAAAGAAGAAAAAATTTTTCTGAAGAGTTCACAATTAAAGAAGAGATAAAGAAGATCACATAAGGTAAAATGGACATTTTAGATTAAATAAAATTTAGAAGTTTTTGAATCAATGAAACTAGTGCTGCTAAAATTAGAAAAGAAGTAAGTAAATGAGGAAAAATCTTTGCTGCAACTTTTGCTGGTAAAAGTCTCATTTCTAAGATACATTGGGAACTGATTTAAATTTATTAGAATAAGAGTCATTCACTAATTGATAAATGCCCAAAAGATATGAACAGGCAGTTTTCAGAGTAAAAAAAAAAGCTATCGATAACCCTATAAAATGCTCCAAATTACTAATAATTAGAGAAAATGCAAATCAAAGCAACTCTGAGATTCTACTTCACATGCATAATATTGACAAAGTTAAAAAAAAAAAAAGGAAAACAGCAGATGTTAGAGGGGTTCTGAGAAAATAGGCACATTAGTTCACTGTTGGTAGAGCTGTGAACTGATCCAGTCATTCTGGAAAACATTTTGGAACTATGTCTACAAATCTATTAAATATTGCACATCTTTTGACCCAATGACGCCACTACTGTGTCTGTACCCCAAAGAGATCAAAGAAATTGGAAAAGGATCCGTATGTGCAACAATATTTACAGTAGCTTCTTTTTCAGTAACAAATAATTGGAAATTCAGGGGGTGACTATCAATGGGGGAATTGGTTGAATGAATTACAGTATATAAATGTAATGGAATATAATTGTTTTATATGAAATGAAGAAAGAAATAGTTTTAGAGAAACCTGGGAAGGCTTATATGAACTGATACAGAATGAAGCAAGCAGAACCAGGAGACCAAACTATACAGTAATACAATATTGGAAAGAGAAACAATTTTGAAAGACTTAACTTTGCTGAAAGCAACAACTAACCCACTATTCTAGAAGAATGATGATGAAACTTACTCCCACTTCCTGAGGGAGGAGACGGACTAAAAATGTAGACTAAAACATTTTGTTGGATGTGGTCAATGGGGAAATTCATTTTGCTTTACTACACATGTTTGTAATAAGAGTTAAATTTTTATTTCTTTCAGAGCAACTGTGAGAGAAGGCAGGTTTTTTGTTAATTAAAACAACTGTTTTTTTTTAAAAAAAAAAAAAAAGAAAGTAGTGAGGGGTTGGAGGGTTTGGAGATCTCAATTAGAATGAAGAATGGGTTTAGGAGATATGAGGCATAGGAAGAAGTAGAATTACAAGAGGTTATGTCCAGATAGAAGAATGTCAGAGTTTCTAACGGGATAAGTAGAACACTTATGGGTAATGATATGATCTAGCATGTGATCATCCCCACATGCTGCTGAAGTGGACTACAAGAATAGAACACAGATTTAAGGTATTTAAGACATGGGATGAATGAGGACTAAAAGAGTCAAGGAATTCCTAGGTTACAATCAATGAAACATGAAAGTAGATAAACATGGAGTAAAGGCTATATGGGTAGTTAAGAGAAGTCAGGGAGGAGAAGATGGACTGGGAGAAACAAGATGGATCAAGACACTTTCAGGACAAAAAAAAAAATTGGAGTTAAGAAAGTTGAGAATCGTATGGTGGGGTTGTTTCGGGGAATTTAAACATGAATAATATGGTTTCCAAGGATGAATTCAACAATGCATGTACTAAAGTCAGGTCTAATAGTCTGAAATGCACATTGAAACAGAGAAATGCATGTCAGTGTAATTCAACAAGCATTTATTAAGTATCTACTATATGCCAGGCTCTATGCCAGGAACTGGAGGTACAAAGATACTCTCCTGGGGGGGAGAGAGCTGCTTTACTTTTATTATTTTTAATAAAGCTTTCATTTCTAAATTAAAAAATAATCTGAGAGAAGTAAGGATGACATCATAGAACTGGGTACCTCCCATCACACTAGATGTTTATAGGCATAGAAAATTCCAGTCTACTGAATGAAGAGGAAATTCAAAGCACTTTTAAAACGTATAGAACATTATACTTGCCACTAACTAGTAAGTAGAACAATTAGAACAGAGGTTCCAAACTTGTTTGGCCCACTGCCTCAGCACCCCCCTGGAAATCTACCTTCTTTAGCCCTTCAACATTTAAAAAAATTGTGTCATTTAAAATATATACATATAATATATATACATAATATGTATATAAAATATAAAAATATATAGTTTTTAAATGACATATCTTAAATTTAATATTGTAAATTTGTGGGTTTTTTCCTGCATTGAAATTTTGATGATGCAATATTACATCATGTAACCATATAGTATCTTACTGTAAACAGGTCATTACACGCACATATTCCTGTCAATACATGCTGCACTTAACGTCAATGAGAAATATGCTGACCTGCCAATACTTGTTAAGACTTGTTGAAGGTTCGAGATATAAAGGGCAAATAGTGAGGGTGTTTGGAGATAGTAGACTAATCTAATGGGAACAGTAGAGATTACAAAGGCAAAGGACCCCAAGGTTGAAGCCACTATCTTATTGAAATGACTTAGAAAGTTGACTAAAGTCGAAATAGGGTGGATAGACTGAGAGGCCCAGGAAGATTCAAGGTACCAGAAATTATAATGAGAGTAAAAAGCATGGTGATTTAGGCATTGTGATACAGAAAAGAAAAAAAGATTGTGATTCAAGTGAATTTCAGAGGTCAGGATCATGAAACTACTTCTTGTCAAATCAAGACATTAAATATAATCCAGAAGAGCTAAACAATAAGGCCATATTCCCCACCTTGTTCCTGCTACTCCAGTCACAAACTTCAACCTACATACAAGAGCAATGTAAGTGCTAAAAAAACATACTGACCTGATTCTAATTTCTATGGCAATACATATTATTATTATACAAAATCTTATTCATGACAATTTTATTTAAAAATCTTATTTTTAATCTTTTAAAATATATTTTCTTAATATCTTTTGTATTTATATTTGTATTTATACTCCTGAACCTCTTCCAACCCCCATACAATCCCCCTGAAGACTGAATCCTCCCATGTGGTAAAGGAAAACAATTAAGTAGAAATATCTAATACAGTGACCATATCTAATGTATATATTATATATTGTATATATATAAACATATATATATATATTCATATTAAAAAAAAGACTTGTTGGCAGACCTGACCACTAATCAGTGGTCTATAACTTGAATTTTGTGTGTTTATTTGGAAAATAATGTAATCACTACGACTTTAACTCTGTTACACAACAGATGAAACATGTACTAATGGTTTTAAAATTTTTTTTTATCTTCTCGTCTTTCCTTATGCTTCCACCACCCCCTGATTTTTATTCCTCCAAGGCTACTACTTCCAGCGCCTCCCAGGAAGCAGTATCACCCACTTTGGGAGCTTATGATAGGGAAACAGCCATAGAGACAAAATAGAAAAGCATATATAAGGAAGACATAGTTTGCATAATAGCTTAAGTGAAAAAGACCCAGGAGCTTTAGGGGACCACAACATGAGCCAACTGTATTATAATGCCATAAGGTAAATGCTATCTTAGACTACAGTAATAAAAAACACAGCACCAAGAATGAGGGAGGTAAGAGTTCCCCACCCCCCACCCCAACGTATTGCCCTGTTCAGACATCATCTAAATCATTGGATTCATTTCTAGGGAAAACATTTACAAAGGATACTGATTGAATCTTAGTACCACAAAGTTAGAATTAAAGGATACACTCCTCCTTTCTAACAGTCAATAAACTGAGTGTACCCAAGTAGATTGGTAATCCCTCACCCTGGGGTAGGTGGAGGCTGGTAAATCTCTTAGCTCTGGAGCATTGAATTGTCACTCAATCAACACAAGCTCACAGTATAATAGGGGAGACAATATGTAAACAAATACATGCAAATAATATATGTAAGATAAATTAGAAAAAATCATCAGGGAAGGCACTAGAATTAAGGGGGAATCAGGAAACATTTCTTATAGAGGATGGGATTTTAGCTGAGACTTGAAGGAAGTCATGGAAACTAGGAGACAGAAATAGAAATGGAGAGCATTCCAAGCCAGAGAAAATGCCCAAAGCTAAAAGATGGAGAGTCTTGTTCATGGAATAGCAAGGAGGTCAGTGTCACTGGATCAAAATGGTAGGAGTAAGGCAGAAAAAGACTGGAATGGTGGGAGAAAAGAGGGCAGAGAGGTTATGAAGGACTTTGCACATCCAACAGCGTTTTATATTTGATCTTAGAGGTGATAGGGAACCACTGGAGTTTATTGAGTAGGAGGGTAATATGGTTGGATCAGCAACTGACCTACAGAAGGGCTAAAGTCCATTGGGTTTCTCCTACTATAGATCTTCATGGAGAGCAAGGTTTCTTAACCATGAAGTTTAGACCAAGTGATCCACAGACAGATTTTAAAGTATCCATGAACTTGGTTAAGAAAAAAATCACACTTTCGTTTTCACTAACATCTAACTGCAATTTAACAGTTCCGTCCATTATTTTTAATAATATTTTATTTTTCCCCCAATTGCATGTTAAAATAATTTTTAAAACTTTTCTTTTAAGTTTTGAGTTCCAAATTCTACCCCTCCCTCCTTCTTCCCCCTCCCCCCTCCCTGAGATGGTAAGCAATTCGATACAGGTTATACATGTGCAATCATGTAAAACATTTCCATAATAGTCATTTTGTACAAGAAGAATAAAAAAAGAATGAAAGAAAGTGAAAAATAGTATGCTTCAGTCTGTATTCAGACACTATCAGTTCTTTCTCTAGAGGCAGATAGCATGCTTTATCATGAGTCCTTGTGATTGTCTTGGATCATTGTATTGCTGAGAAAAACTAAGTCATTCACAATTCTTCATCGTGCAGTGTTGGTGTTACCATATATAATGGACTCCTGGTTTTGCTCACTTCACTCTGCATCAGTTCATGTAAGTCTTTTCAGGTTTTTCAGAAATCATCCTATCTCCATTAATGTAGGCAGCAAAACATATTCTGAGAGGCAGTCTATAGGCTTTTCCATTTTGCCAAGAGGGGTCCAGGTCACAAAAAAGAAAAAGAATCCTTGACATAGAAGCTGGATAACCTGTCATGAAGGAAATTCCTATTCACAGAGGGATTGGAAATGACTTCTGAAGTCATTCCCAACTCTTTGCTTCTATGATTTTATAATTCTGTGAGATAATATCTTCAGAAGTGCTTTGGAAATTAAAAGTAAGATATTAGTGACAAGAGATATGGCATAGTTCATAAAGAGTTGGCCTTCGAGTCAGGAAAAGTTGGGTCTGAGTCCTGCTGTTGACATATACAAGCTTCATAAGCATTAGCAAGTCAACTAATCCCTCGACATCCTTAAGCAACTCTCTAATATTATAAATTAAAGATGAATTGCCAGTCTAAATCTGTGGAGGGAGTTTGCTTAAGTGTTTCCATACACTGAAGAAATCACAGGTCAAAACTGGGTGGGGAGGGGGAAGAGATTTTCAAATTTTGTCCAATGGAGTTCACCTAGAAACAGTCCTGGGACAAATCGTTGTCCAGCAACAATTTTTTTTTTAAATATGCATTAGGGATGATTGCAAAGAATGGATAAAATAACCGCTTTTCATAGTTGAAAGGTATTTTCATACTAATTCATCTCCCGTAGGCTCGTAGAAAACAACCTCAGTACAACTCTAGGAGTAGCCGAGATGATGGGGAAGAAATAGACCTGTTCTCATTTAATTTTGACTTCTCCTACTAGTTCTCCATATTTTGAAAGTTCTTTGTTCTGTGCAGACTGGAGATTATGAGTATTGGATATGGTGATATCTGTTCAATATATCACCCTTAAGTTTTGGTGGATCACTAATGGATTCAGGTGATTGTGAACACCAAATAATTCAGTTTATGATAATGCTCTAGTTTTAGGACAATTCATCTGTTCTTTTGAAGTCTGTGTTGGTAAAAAGGTGATTTGTCATTTCTCGGTCCATGAAAGCATGTACTCCAATATTATCTCTCATTCTACCTCCTCCTTTCTGATGAGGAAAGTATTCATTTTCCAAGAGCTGCTGTAGGGCAAAATGTTTCATTAATGTTGTATAGACTTTGTTAATATACCTCCCACATCTGTTATGGTCTATTTTACAGTTCTAAGAAGTGTACTTTAAGACCAGGGTTGTGTAGGCACCAATTGCTTTCAATTTGTTTCTCCCACATTCGCCTTTGATTTCAAGATACCTGTAAATCTTTTATAATTATTGAGCTACAGCCTTTTCCTGAATTTTTATTTGTAAGTATTGCCTTCTTCCATTGGGTAATTGGCTTCTAGATTCAAGATTTAATCTCTATCTTTCCTTAGTATGTGTTAAGAGTTTTACCCTTACTGAGTCATATTATATTTTGAAATCATTGGAGAAAGAGTTCACAATATAAAAGGGTTGCTTTATGTGTTTTTTAGCAAGGTTATATAGTTTGATGTCATACATATACATCAAGTAATTAGTAAAAATGTTTACAAAATCTTTTGACATTTGAAACTCTCACAACCTACCCCCTTTCTACCTTTATAATCTTACACTCTGCTTCTTTCTAAGAACTTTATGATCCAGCATACCCCTTACTTGCCATTTCTTGCACATTAAATACCATCTCCCTTTGCACTGACTGTCCTCCATGCCTGGAATGCTCTCCCTCCTTGTTTCCTTATATGCGCAGTTCAAACCCATCTTCTGCACCAGGCCTCTCCTAGGTCCCCAGGGTCAAGAGCCTCTCTCTCTGAGGTTACCTTCAACCTATTCTGTATACGTTTTAATGTAGCTATTTATTTTAATGTTGCCTCTTCTGTTAAAATGTAAGCTTTTTGAGGTTAAGGACTATTTTGGCATTTCTATTCCTAGTACCTAATAAGTGCTTATTGATTGATTAATTGATGAAATTGAGCTGATTTTACCTCCTAAAATATATGGAGGGAATTGGAAATTTGGAGGATGCCCATCAATTGGGAAATGGCTGAACAAGCTGTGGGATATGACTGTGGTGGAATATTATTGTGCTGTGAGAAATGATGAGCAGGATGGTTTCAGAAAACCTGCAAAGACTTATATGAACTGATGCAAAGTGAAGTGAGCAGAACCAGGAGAACACTATACACAGTAAAAGCAATATTGTATGATGATCAACTGTGAATGACTTGACTATTCTCAGCAATACAATGATCTAAGACAATTCTGAAGAACTTATGATAAAAAATGTTGTCTATCTCTAGAGAAGGAACAGCTGGAATCTAAATGCAGATCAAAGAATACTTTTTTTTCTTTTTTTTTGGCCTGTGTTTTCTTTCAAAACATGACTATATATAGAAATATAAAAATTTAAAATTTAAAAATAAACTTATAAAAATGTACGGCATGTAACTTTAGCCATGTCTCTTCTGTTTTTGATAATTGTACTATACTTTAACAATTACAATAACAAAAAGCAAGCATTTATTATTATTATTATTCTGATATTTATTACCTTTTTGACCTTTGACAAATCAATCTCCCTAGGCCTTAGTTTCTTCATCTGTAAGGTGGAGGGACTGGATAATCCCTGATGTACCTTCCAACTCTATGATCTATGATCCTAATATGTGTCAGGTGCTATACTAGATGAGAGAGAGAGAGAGAGTGAGAGAGAGAGAGAGAGAGAGTAAAAAAAGAAGAGAAGGAAGGAAAAAGAAGAAAGGAAGAGAAGAAGGAAGGAGGGAGGAACAGATGGAAGGAGGAAGAATCCTTCCTTTCAAGTTTACATTCTATTGGGGGAAAACAAAAGCACAGAAAATTAATATAGCATATATACAGAAGTAGGCATAAAGTAATTTCTGCGGAGATGTGGGATTAGGAAAGGTTTCTTATAGGAGTTGGCATCTGGAAGGTGCCTTGAAGGAACCCACGGAATCCATAAAATGGAGGTAAGGAATGAGTGCATTCCAAACCTGGGGGATGGCCAATATAAGGACAGAGATACTGGAGATGAAATGTTGTAGGCCGGGATGGGTGGAATGTATAGCATGTGAAGGAAAAGTTGTACTTTATAAGCATGGAAAAATAGGCTGAGCCAATCAGGACACATCTCTCCTTTGTATTAACAATCACTAAATGGTTTTTTCGGAAGGTGTGTGGTAAAGGGATTTGTTTGAGTCCTTGTTTGGAGGTGTCTGTTGTTTTTATTTGTTTTTTAAGAACCCCCTTTTCCCAGAAAAGTTTGGGAAATTGTAATAGTTGAGGTCAAATATTTGAAAAGCTCCATGTAGAAAAGGCATTAGATGTATTCTAGATGGCAGTTATATAAAGAAAAAATTTCCAAAAAGTTAAAACTATCAGAGAGTGGAATGGATTGCCTCAACAAGTAATGATAATGACTATAATAACAATACAAACCATACCACAACAATAATAATATAGCATTGTGAGAGGCACTGTGTCTTAGCTGGCCTCCAAGTCAGGAAGACTTGGAGACCTCATATCAAATGTGGCAACCAGATGAATATAAGCGTGTTAGTAGCCAATGAAGGAAAAGAAACAGGATTCTCTCAGGGGTAGCTAAAAGGCACAGTAGACGGAGTACTGGACTTTGGGTAAGGAAGATGCCAGTTTGAATTCCACCTCAATCACTTACTAGAAATATGACCCCTGGGCAAGTGACTTAATCTCTTTGTCTCGGTTTCCTCATCTTCTTCACCTCATCACCTTCCTCATCTGTAAAGATGGGAATGATAGCAGCTATATCACAAGGAGGTTCTGATGAGCTTATATGTAAAGCTTGTTGCAAACCTTAAAGAGATTTTTTTAAAATGCTAATCATGATTATTGTTGTTGTTCAAGTCCCGCCCTGACTTATAATGGCTATGTGATCCTGGGCAAGTCATTTAAGCACTGCATGCTATAGGCAACCTTCCAAAACTTTACTTTCCCACTGAAATCACAGGGCCCATCCCTATCCTTATATAGCACTTACATATTTGTGAAGTGCTTTACATATGTTATTATATTTTGTACCACAGCCACAGCTAACTCTGGCTAGCCATGTCTCAAATGCATGCTTTAATTTTTGAAAAAGACTGGGCAAATAACTCCATCACTTCAAAAAAAGTCACCCATTTTCTCTCAAAAACCAGGGCATGTGTTTGTGAAATGATTAACCAAAGTGAGGAATATTGCCTTCATGTGAACTTTTCCCAAGTCCCTATAGTTTTCACCTTGAGAAAGACAAAATAGAGCTGGAGAAGGTCTGCAGAAGTCTTTACCTTCATACAAAGCCATGATTCATCTATACTTGTAGGAAATGCTTTCTGTTTAGTTTATGGCTTCCTCTCCAGACTCTCAGTAGCATAGCCATGGGCTGAGCATGTGGCTAGCATAAAGAACTGTAAAAGGAAGCTCTCTTAACTGGAGAATCTATGTGACATAATATGAATTAATTCCTTGTAGTGTTCCCTTCATGATCCTCCTGTTCTAGAGAGCTGCTCCTGCCTGTCATGACTCCTGCCTAGCTTTCTGGATTTCTTTAGAATTCAGCATGGTGCTACCATAACTTTTCTATCAGAGTTCCCAAAGTGGGAGATACTGCCCCCTGGAGGGCACTGGAATGATGAGGGGGGATCTATAGTAGCCTCAGGTACAATTGAGGGGCATTGAATAAAAATAAGGGGGCAGTAGAAGCCTAAGGAAAGAAGAGAAGCAAATTTTGAAAAGCTGTTCGTGCATCTTTCATCTGTTATGTAACAGAATTAAAATCATAATGATGATTACGTTACTTTCCAAATAAACACACAAAATGCAAGTTATAACCCATTAGTGGTCAAGTCTGCCAACAGGTCTTAACAAGCAAGTGCTGGCCAGCAAGTGTGTCCCACATTGTCAGGAAGTCCAGCAGGCATTGGCAGGAGTATGTACTATGATACAAAGCAATATGTGATAAGTACCATAAAAATACTATAGGATAAAGGAGTGCAAAGGAAACATAGAACTCTTCCAATTGGAGTGATTGGAGAGTTCTGAGATTTTCCTCATCTCTCAAACCTTGGAATCATTTTTGATTCCTCCCTTTCCTTCATCCTCAATGTATTACTTGTCACCAAAGCATCTCCCAGATTTATTCCCTCCTCTCCACTGCCACCATGCTGGTCCAGGATATTATCAATGTATACCCCAATGTAATGGGAGTAATTAAGACCCTCTGATCTGGCCTTGCTTAGAGCACAGCCCATGGAATGGAGTGCTCTAAGAGCTTTTCAGTGCTATATATTTTATCACTAGAGCTGGGTCCTTTCCAGTGACACATTTACCCTGAATCTTTCCCGTGGGCCCCTTGATGACTTGTTTACAATACTGTATGGTTACATGATGCAATATTGTGTCATCAAAATTTCAATGCAGGGAAAAAACCCGCAAATTTACAATAATTATTAAATTTAAGATAAGTCACTTTTAAAAAAAACTTTATTTTTTTTGAAATGACACAAATTTCCAAAAAACCACTAACAGATTAAAGAAAGCAGATTTCCAGGGAGTATACTAAAAGTAATTTTTTTTAAGGGCCGGTAGGCCAAATAAGTTTGGGAACTTCTGCTCCAGATCATGATTTTAGCCATACTTTCCTCTCTGGATCTACGTATTTTCTCTCTCTGGGCCTGTTAATTCCCCACAATCATTGACACAGGTAGAGGATACGAACTTAGCATTCCTTTCCTAAATTACTTAAGGTTGCACACTGGTATCTGTCATTGCTTTGATGACCTATCACACATTGACTTAATGTTTTCACGGAAAGATCAACACAAATAATAACAGCTCACGTAATTCTTCTTGTATCATGTCTACTCTTAGTCAGTCAATATACATTTATTAAGTGTCTACTATGTGCCAGATACTGTACCCCTTTCATCACCAAACTGTTCCTCAAGAAATGGTAGTTCCTGAGATGGAGCTAAGATGGCGGATGGAAAGCAGGGACTAGCATGAGCTCCCCGCCGAGTCCCTTCAAAAACCTATAAAAAATGGCTCTGAACCAATTCTAGAACTTCAGAACCCACAAAATAGCAGAGGGAAGCAGGGCTCCAGCCCAGGACAGCCTGGATGGTCTCTGGGTGAGGTCTATCCCGCACGGAGCTGGGAGCAGCAGTGCGGACCAACCAGACCAGGAGCCAGGCGGAACATGCCCTAGTGCCCTGAACCAGTGAGCTGCAGCAGTTACCAGACTTCTCAACCCACAAACATCAAAGACAACAGAGAAGGTTAGTGGGAAAAGCTGTGGAGTGGAAATAGTCCGTGGTTCAGCCATCACCCCGGGAGCAGCGGAGGTGGGGCAGCTACAGAACTACAGCTGCAGTTGCTTCTGGCCCCAGGCCCACCTGGTGGGAGGAATTAAGTGGCAGATCAGAGCAGGAGTGAAGAGCCTGCTGAAGATCTAAGTACAGTCCAGGTTGGGGGTTCTTGGGGAAGGAAGAGTGCTGGTGTGGCAGAGCTGGCACATCCCCCCAAGCTTGGAACATAGTTCTCTTAACTCTACAAGCAGTCATACCCCGCTGAAAAACTCAAGGGTCAAGTTAGTTGGCTGGGAATATGGCCAGGCAGCGAAAACGCACCCAGATTCAGTCTCAGACTTTGGAATCTTTCTTTGGTGACAAAGAAGATCAAAACATACAGCCAGAAGAAGTCAACAAAGTGAAAGAGCCTACATCAAAACCCTCCAAGAAAAACATGGAACTGGTCTCAGGCCGTGGAAGAGCTCAAAAAGGATTTGGAAAAGCAAGTTAGAGAAGTAGAGGAAAAATGGGGAAGAAAAATGAGAAGGATGTGAGAAAACCAAGAAAAACAAGTCAATGACTTGCTAAAGGAGACCCCAAAAAATACTGAAAAATATACTGAAGAAAACAACACCTTAAAAAATAGACTAACTCAAATGGCAAAAGAGCTCCAAAAAGCCAATGAGGAGAAGAATGCCTTGAAAGGCAGAATTAGCCAAATGGAAAAGGAAGTCCAAAAGACCACTGAAGAAAATACTACTTTAAAAATTAGGTTGGAGCAAAAGGAAGCTAGTGACCTGATGAGAAATCAAGATATTATAAAACAGAACCAAAGGAATAAAAAAATGGAAGACAATGTGAAATATCTCATTGGAAAAACCACTGACCTGGAAAATAGATCCATGAGAGATCATTTAAAAATCATTGGACTACATGAAAGCCATGATCAAAAAAAGAGCCTAGATATCATCTTTCAAGAAATTACCAAGGAGAACTGCCCTGATATTCTAGAGCCACAGGGCAAAATAGAAATTGAAAGAATCCATCGATCACCTCCTCAAATAGATCCCAAAAAGAAATATCCTAGGAATATTGTCACCAAATTCCAGAGCTCCCAGGTCAAGGAGAAGATACTGCAAGCAGCCAGAAAAAAACAATTTGAGTATTGTGGAAACACAATCAGAATAATCCAAGATCTAGCAGCTTCTACATTAAGAGATCAAAGGGCTTGGAATACGATACTCCGGAGGTCAGTGGAGCTAGGATTAAAACCTAGAATCACCTACCCAGCAAAACTGAGTATCATGCTCCAAGGCAAAATATGGATTTTCAATAAAAGAGAGGACTTTCAAGCTTTCTCAGTGAAAAGACCAGAGCTGAATAGAAAATTTGACTTTCCGACACAAGAATCAAGAAAAGCATGAAAAGGTAATCAAGAAAAAGAACAAGAAAAAGAAATTGCAAGGGACTTACTAAAGTTGAACTGTTTTGTTTACATTCCTACATGGAAAGATGATGTGTATGATTCATGAGACCTCAGTATTAGGGTAGCTGAAGGGAATATGCATATATATATATACATATATATCTTTATGTATATATATGTATATGTGAGTGTGTATGTATGTGTATATATATATATGTAGGGAGAGAGAGAGAGACAGAGACAGAGAGAGAGAGAGAGGGCACAGGGTAAGGTAAAGATGAAGAGAAGATATCTAAAAGAAATAAAATCAAATTAAGGGATGAGAGAGGAATATATTGAGAGAGAGAGATAGGGAGAGATAGAATGGGGTAAATTATCTCTCATAAAAGTGGCAAGAAAAAGCAATGCTGTAGGAAGAGAAGAGAAGGCAGGTGAGGGGGAGTGAGTGAATCTTGCTCTCATCAGATTTGACCTGAGGAGGGAATACCATACATACTCAATTGGGTATCTTACCTCACGGGAAAAAAGGAGAAAGAAGATAAAAAAAGTGGGGGATGATAGAAGGGAGGGCAGATGGGGGTAGAAGTAATCAAAAACAAACACTTTCGAAAGGGGACAGGGTCAAGGGAGAAAATTCAATAAAGGGGGATAGGTTAGGAAGGAGCAAAATACAGTTAGTCTTTCACAACATGAGTGTTGTGGAAGGGTTATACATAATGATATGCATGTAGCCTATGTTGAATTGCTTGACTTCTTAGGGAGGGTGGGTGGGAAGGGAAGAGGGGAGAGAATTTAGAACTCAAAGTTTTAAAAACATGTTCAGGCTCAGATTCAATTTAGCCCAGTAGATTGAATCTGGCCCGCTTGTGAAAACAGGCATCACAAAGCAGGGGAATTTCTTAAGACAGCCCATTATGTGAATCCCTAATAAACTTTGTCTCTTCCCTTGGCTGAGAAGGCTTGAGTCGAATTCTTTCGGCAGGACCCGGCATGTTGGTATTTTGGGGTCTCGAGCACCCCTAGAAACCTCTGGAAACCTATAGTTCCCCTAACAATCATTTTTACTATAACCTCTTCATTTTTGGTTCCCTGGCACCGGGAATACTTCTCATCTCAAGTTCTTCTCCAGCCAAGACTGGAAGGTAAGCCTCTCCCTAACCCAAACCTCTTCTCGCTCTCCAAGCATTTTGGAGGTATTTTCGGGCCTGACTCCCCAGGTCCCCAGTAGGCCAGACAGCTGGTCGCTGTCTCGGACTCAGCCTGACACTCTCAGGTTCTCGGTCCAGTGGTTTATGTTCGAGGCCACAGACTTGGACACACCTTCTGAAGCATAGAGGACAAGGATGGATGCCCTATCCAGAAGCGCACCCCCAATTTTCCCAATTCTCTCAGCGCTTAGGGAATGGGAAAATCTCAGATACCTTTTTGTGTTTATTTTTTCCTGTCTTGCTTTGTTCCTTTTTGAGGCTTACTCCCAGATCCTCCTTGCAGAGAAAGGGACTTCCAGCCCCCCAGGGAATCACAATGGGTCAATTCTCCTCAATCCCCAAAAATTCACCCTTGGGCTGTCTTTTACAAAATTGGAAAAAATTTAAGTTCTTTAGAGAACTTAAAAGGAAAAAGCTGGTATACCTTTGCAATACTTCTTGGCCACAATATCACCTAGAAGGCCATGAAGATTGGCCTGTTTTGGGGACTTTACAATATAATAGTCTTTTACAGTTAAAATTATATTGTCAGCGAGAAAGAAAATGGACAGAAATTCCTTACATAATGACCTTCGTGGAGCTCTCTCGGAACCCCGCTCTCAGAAAAGATTGTAAGATGCTCATAGCTAGAGCACCCCCACAAAGGGACAATGGGGGTCAATAGGACATTTTGGGTAACCCCCTCCTTATGGCCGCCAGGGCTTCAGTCCCAGCCCCTCCTTCTGCTCCCTAACCTCCCCGGAGCACCCTTGTTTCCTGTGCTCCCCCTTCCTTGGCCATCCCCTCTTTCCTTTGGTTTCCTGTAGTGCAACCTTCCTCTTTTCCTGCCTCCTTCACGGTCCAAGTCTCCTACCCTGCATCTCCTCCCATGGCCCCTCCCCCCTTGGTGACCCCTGCTCAGGTCCCAGCCAAGGGTCTGGTTGAGGTGCCTCCCTCTGTGGCCCCTTCCCCTGAAGGGACCCCTACTCAGGTTCTGGCCTCATGGCCTGCCCTTATTTCAGGCCCTGCAGTATCTACCACTATGGGCCCTGCCCCCAAGGCAGCACCTCCTTCCCTGGCCCCTCTCTCTGAGGTGGCTCCCACTCAGGTCTCTTTGGTATCTCCCTCTCTGACCCCTACCCCTCCTCAGGTATTAGCTGATCTTCTCCCTTGCCAGCCAGATGCCCTGGCCTTGCAGTCTAATCTAGGTCAGCCGGAAGCTCCCAGCCCCTCCCTCACCAGAAGCGGGACTTCCTACATCCCTCCCCAAGCTCCAGGCCCCACAGCGCCTTCAGGGCTTTTTCCTCTGAGGGAAGTGCCTGCCTCCCCTACCAGGACAAGGAGAGTGCATGTTCCATTCTCCATTTCAGATCTCATTCAAATTAAAGAAAAACTGGGGAGATACTCAGAAGATCCCACCAAGTTTACTGAGGGTTTTAGGGATTTGTCCCTACAATTTGAACTTTCTTGGTATGATTTGCATATCCTTTTCTCTACCTGTTGTACCACTGAGGAGAAGAGGAGAATCTGGGAACAAGCCCAAAACTTTGGGGATCGTTTGGCTAGCAATAACCCCATAAAACATCCCCCAGGCACAGCAGCTGTTACCACTAGCGACCCAGGATGGAATTATCAAAGGAGTGAGGATAGAGAAAAGAGAGACCATATAGTAATTTGCCTGTTAGAAGGCCTAAGAACTGCATTTCAAAAGCAAATAAATTTTCAAAAAATTAGGGAGATTACTCAGGGAGAAAAGGAAAACCCTGCTCTTTTCCAGGCCCGACTAGTAGAAGCTCTTAAAAAGTACACAAATTTGGATCCTGATTCTGTTGAAGGGGTGGCAATACTTAACATGTATTTCATTAATCAGTCTGCCCCAGATATTAGGAGGAAACTGCAGAAATTGGCAATGGGACCCCAAACACCTCAGGCCCAATTACTGGGCTTGGCCTTTGGAGTGTACAACAACAGAGACCTGGTTGCAGCAGAGGAAAGAAAACTCGGGGAAAGAGCTAGAGACAGAGAACACACTCAATTCTTGGCTGCTGCCATGGCCAGGAAAAGACCCAAGGAGTACCCCTCCAGGGCGTTCCGTTGGAGGAAGCCCTGCAACTTGGGCAGTGGGGAAACCTGCTTTCGATGCCACAAGGAGGGTCACTGGTCCAAGGAGTGCCCCTCTAGGGTGCCCCCCTGGAAGAAGCCTCCAGGATCCAGGCCTCCAGGACCATGTCCAGCATGTAACCAGGAGGGACATTGGAGGAAGGATTATCCCTGAGGTTGGAAAAGTGGTAGAGCCTCCTCCCAGTACCTTGTCCTCCAGTCTTCTCAAGACTCGGAAGGAGGGGAAAGCCTGGGGCTTGGCAGTGCTCCCACTTTCTCCACCTCTCTCACGGAGCCCTGGGCAAAATCAAGGCTGAAGGTAAGGTTACCCACTTTATCACGTCTATGTTCTCTTGTTTTAACTAATTGCTCTGGCCCCACATGCCCCTCAACCCATCAGGTCATGGGCATCAAGGCTCTGTTGTTTGAACACTCTTTCTCTGGCCCTGCCCCCTTGTTGAGAAGGGACCTTATGGTGACATTGGAAAGCCAATTTTCTCTAGTTAAACCTCATAACTCCCTTTTCCCTCTGTTTACCAGACCTTCCCATGTTCCCCCAGAATTGTAGGAGAGGGTTGAGCCAATTGTTTGGGATCAGGGAATTCCTGGGCAAGCTACTTCTGCCACCCCAGCCATAGTTTCCCTCCATAGCCTTCAATATCCAATTAAGCCCAAGGCTTGGGAGGGACTGCAACCAGTAACTGGCACTCAAGGCCCTGACTCACTCCCTCTAGAGTGGGGCCCCTACCCAGCACAAACTTTTGGGACTTTGAAAACTAAACTGACCACCACTCTAGCATTAGCTTTACCTAATCTAGAAAAGCCTTTCACTCACTCTGCTGATGAAAGTAGAGGACAGGCTTTGGGAATCCTAACCCAGTCCTTAAGACCTGACCGCAAGCCCTGTTTTTCAAAACAATTAGATTCTCTGGCTGCTACAGCTACTCCAATTGAGGAAGCTTCTAAACCTCTAGCTGACCAGCCCTTAGAAGCTCTGACTCCCCATCAAGTTCAGAGCATCCTAGAAGCAGATGGCCACCAGTGGCTAGCTAACCACAGGCTCAACAAATATCAAGACTTGCTCTTAGACACCCCTGACCTAATTTGGATGTGCTACACACTCCTGAACCCCGAAGCAGTGTGGTACACAGAACAAGTGATTAGGGGAGCTAGGTATGAAATAGTCGTCTTTAATTCCCACCAGGGATATTGTCCTTTCTCTGTACTCCTGTACTGTCTGTTTTGTTGTTTGCTTAACCTCCTTGCCAGGTTTGTGTCCTCCAGGCTCCAAGCCATCAACTTCCAGATGACCGCCCAGACCGTGTACCCCTTGAACTGGACCCATTGAGGCAGGGACAGTTCTACACCCCTTGCCAGCAGGAAGCAGTTTCAGAAGCTGAGACCTTCGTCCCTGACCCCAAAAGAATTTGGGTCCTATTTGTTTGAGGGGGGAATGATGAGGTCACAGTCTCTGGGAACCCCCTTGAATCTGGAATACAGTCTCTGGGAGCCCCCTTGAACTGTCCTTGAATCTTCCAACTAGTTCTGGCCTTTCCCTGAAGCCATAAGCCTCACATTATCGTTAGGCCCAAATCTCTACCTAAACCTTGCCCTCTATTGTTACTTTAGTTATGTATGCCTTCAGTTACATCCCAACCTTGATATTCCTTCAGGAACTTCCTGTCCTTAATCCCATTCTCTTGGTTCCTGGACTCTGACCCCACCCTATCCTCCTTAGACTTCCCCTCAAGACCCTCCCTAAACTCCTCCTCTAGTCACCCCAGACCACCCCTCAATCCCTCCTACAATCTTTGTGTATATAATCTCCATCTTGCCTCCATGAAGGTGCTCAGATTCAATCTAGCCCAGTAGATTGAATCTGGCCCGCTTGTGAAAACAGGCGTCACAAAGGGTGGGATTTCTTAAGACAACCCATTATGGTGAATCTCTAATAAACTTTCTCTTTTCCCTTGGCTGAGAAAAAAAAAAAACAGATGTTCAAAAACAAACAAAAAAAGTTTTTGCATGCAACTAGAAAATAAGATACACAGGCAATGGGGTGTAGAAGTTTATCTTGCCCTACAAGAAAGGAAGGGAAAAGGGGATGGGAGGGGAGTGGGGTGACAGAAGGGAGGGCTGACTGGGGAACACAGCAACCAGAATATAAGCCACCTTGGAGTGGGGAGGGAGGGTAGAAATGGGGAGAAAATTTGTAATTCAAACTCTTGTGAAAATCAATGCTGAAAACTAAATATATTAAATTTTAAAAAAAGAGGAAAAAAAAAGAAAGAAAATAAAAAAAAGAAAAAAAAAGAAATGGTAGTTCCTTATAGTGACTGTCTCTTTAGACAACACCTTACTTCATCGAAAGCCCTGTGACAAGAAATGTAATATGGGTATTATTAACCCTATTTTATGGCTGAGGAAAGTGAAGTTCAGAAAACTAGAGCTATATAGTGGAAAGGACACTGGATTTGGAGTCAGAGGACATTGTTTCAATTCCCAGTTATTATTCCAACCCCAGCCTTGGTACTTGCTCCCTGTGTGATGTCTGTCACTTCATCTCCCTAGGCCTACGTTTTTTCATCTGTAAAATGAGGAGGTGTGGGTCTACATTCCTCTTAAGGTTCTCTCCAGGTCTAAATCTATGGTCTCATAGAAGTGAGTTGTCCAATATCACACAGTGTCAAAGGCAGGGCTCAAACCCAGATGTTCTGAATCCAAAGCCAAGGTTCCTTCCACTCTACCAAGTTGCACCAACAATGTCCAGATCCGTTTCATTATAGCTTATAGTTTACAGCTCATTGTCTTAGAAGCACAATTTTAATTGTTTTTCTTTAAATGCTTTACTTTTCCACAATGCCTAATATGGAAGCTGATATGCATCTTTCTGCTGTTTATCTCCATTAACTTGGGCAAAATGTTAAATTGACCTTACAAATAACCACTCCGGTAGAGGATGGGGCACTGTGAAATCTTTACATCACCCACAGGTGAGTGTGAAGTCTATTCATGGGAAAGACCCCAGAGTTAATCATTTAGCTGTAACTTAATAAAGCAAAGAGTATGAGTTGGAGATGATAAAAATAGGGCTGGCAGCATAGCATGGACACAGATTATGGGAGATCTTGAATGCTAAATTTAGATCTGATGCAAGAGGCAATAGAGAACCATTGAAACCATGGTGAAAGTGATGTGTTAGTAAGATTAACTAGGCAATGGAAGGATAAAGTAGCAAAGTAGGAACAAGAGAGCCTGTTAAATAGGCTATTATAGTCATCCAAGTATGAAGTTTTAACAACCCACTCTCTGGTCCAGAGGACTGGAGTGCCTTTTCCTAAAAAGGGATCCCAGCCTTAAGATAAGTAAGAATGAGTTCAATCTTAGGGAATCCTGGCCTGTAAAGATACCAGCTCATTCAGCTGTTATCTCCAGCTCATTCAGAGTATAGCTCTAGGGAAAATCACTTAAACAAAACTTAGTCTAGGGTCTCCTCCAAAAGGAATTAATAAGCTCTCTTCTAGAAAGGTACTCATTGTACAAAGTAGATCAAGTTCAGGAGAGTGGCTATCTCCTCCACTACATAAGACTCATAGGCCCAAGTTAATCTACAAATATTTAAAACTCATATAAGTACCTGAACAAATACTTCATTTTCACCTGGGCTCTACCTCCTGGCAAGTCAGGGCATAGTTTGGGCTCATCTTCCTATTGATGCTCTTCTTTTCCTAAAAGTATTGTTGTGTTTGTAGGAAGCATCATCTCTTCTGAAAAGCATCGTAGTAGCTGTAGGAAGTGCCTTCTCTGTTATAGCTGGAACCAACCAAGGGACCCTGGAGCTCCCAATCTCTTCAACTCAGGAGATTGCTGCTAAGGCTCATGACACCCATCTCAGAATTGCTGTTTAGTCACCTGTGCTCAGGGAAAGGAATACAAAGTAGTCAGAGACTGAGTGCAATCTCAGGTTTACCACATGTGCTTGGTGTCATTTGTGAAGAGCCTCCATGACTGACTCAGATTGTAAGAAAATCCCTCCCCCTCATAGATAGAATGGAAGTGATTTCTCCTTTTAAAGTGTACTGAGTTGATAGCTCTTGCTGTTCAGTGGTCAATGCTCTTTGACACCCCTCACCAGGAAATGGAGTGAGGGAATGGGGCACATGGAGCTTGCTAAATCAGAAACTTCTAGTTTTGCATATCGCTTATCAAGGGGCCAGTGGGAAAGGTGTGGTACTGGAAAAATCAGTTACTGTTAGGAACCCCTGAGAAACCCCCTAGCTACTGACAAGTACCCCCAGAAAGAATGGACTCAGATCTCTTCGGTATTTAGCAGATATCTCTGGGGCCCTGTGACTCCTCCAAGGAATGTCAATAGATAGGACCATCCCACTGAAGGATAACCTGGCAGACCCTTTCTGTCTAGCAGATATCCCTGGGGCTCCTGACTCCACCAAGGAATGTCAATAAGATTATCCCACTTAACGATAACCTGACAGAATCTTTTGATCAGCCAGGAACTTTGTTCCTGTTCCCCCCACCCTGTGACCTGGCCTGTAGGTTCCAGGAGATAATTAACCACTGTACCCCCGCATGTCCTATATAAGCCACATCTTCACCCCAACACAGGGCCATTGATTTGGGTAGCAAACCCCGATGGTTGCCGGCTAATAAATTCTTCATTTAAAACTTATACTCTGTGGCGTGTCTCGCTCGCTTCTGGTACAACAAAGGTCCAGGGTAAATGTGTCACTGGAAAGAACCCAGCTCTAGGAATAAAATATGTAGCATTGAAAAGCTCTTAAAGCACTCCATTCCATGGGCTGTGCTTTAAGCCAGACCAGATCAGAGGGTCTTAATTACCGCCATTACGCAGATAATGTCCTGGACTAGCATGGTGGCAGTGGAGAGGAAGGAATAAATCTGGGAGATGCTTTGGTGACAAGTAATACATTGAGGATGAAGGAAAGGGAGAAATAAAAAATGATTCCAAGGTTTGTAGCTTGAGAGATGAGGAAAATTTCAGACCTCTTCAACCACTCCAATCGGAAGAGTTCTATGTTTCCTTTGCACTCCTTTATCCTATAGTATTTTTATGGTACTTATCACATATTGCTTTGTATCATAGTTATTTTGTATGTGTTAGCTCCCTTACAAATTCATAAGTTATCAGAGGAAAAGCTCAGTGTCTTGTTCATTTTTGTAATCCCACAGTTGAAACCATAAGAGGGGATTATAGGAATCATATTGTCTACTCCTGAAAGTCAATTCAATTCTACAGATGTTTATTTTTTTAATGAGTATTTTTTCATTTTATTAATGAGTATTATTTTATTTTATTGCCTGCCCTCAACCCTCCTTGAGAAAGCAAATAATTTGATAAAGATTAGACATGTGCAGCCATGCAAAACATTTTCATATTTGCCATGTTGCAAAAGAAAACCCTGCCCCAACCCCCTCCCTAAGAATAATAAAGAATTTTTTTAAAGTATGCTTCAATCTGCATTCAGACACCATCATTTCTTTCTCTGAAGCTGGATAGCATTTTTCATCATAAATTCTTTGGAATTCTCTTGGATCATTGTATTGCTGAGAATAGCTAAGTCATTCACAGTTGGTCATCCTTACCATATTGCTGTTACTGTGTACAACGTTCTGGTTCTGGTCATTTCCCTTTGTATCAGTTCATGTAAGTCTTCCCAGGTTTTTCTGAAAGCATCCTGCCCATCATTCCTGATAGCATAATGGTATTCCATCACAATCATATACCACAACTTGTTCAGTCATTCCCCAATTGATGGACATCTCCTCAATTTCCAATTCTTTCCCACCACAAAAAGAGATGTTATAAATATTTTTGTACATATAGGTCCTTTTATTTTTTTTTTAAATCTCTTTGGGATCCACACCTACTCATGGTATTGCTGAGTCAGAGGATATTATTGATTATTTCTATGATTTATTCTTTGACCCATTCATTCTTTAGGATTAGATCATTTTCCAATTAATTTTTAATCTATGTTTCCATAGCCCTTTATTGAATTTTTTATTGCATTATAGTCTGAAAAGGATGCATTTGATATTTTTGCTTTTCTGCATTTTGTTGCGAGGTTTTTATGCTATAACACATTGTCAGTTTTTGTGAAGGTGCCATGTACCACTGAGAAAAAGGCATACTCCTTTCTATTCTTATTCAGTTTTCTCCAGAGGTCTGTCGTATCTGACTTTTCTAAAATTCCATTCATCTCCTTAACTTCTTTCTTGATTATTTTTTGGTTAGATTTCTCTAGTTCTGGAGGGCAAAGATAAAGTCCACCACTAGTATAGTTTTACTATTTCCTTGTATAACTCATTTAGCTTTTCCTTTAAGAATTTGGATGCTATGCCATTTGACACATATGTGTTTAGTACTGTATTACTCCATTGTCTATGGTACCTTTAAATAAAATGTAGTTTCCCTGCTTATATCTTTTAATTAGGTCTATTTTGGGTTTTGCTTTGTCTGAGATCATGATTGCTACCTTTGCTTTTTTTTTTTTCACCTCAGCGGCAGATTCTTCTCTAGCCTCTTATTTTTACTCTGTATGTGTCTCTCTCTTTCAAGGGTGTCTGTTGTAAATAATATATTGTACAATTCTGGTTTTTAGTCCATTCTGCTATCCACTTCTGTTTTATGGGTGTTTATCCCATTCACATCCAGAGTTATGATTATTAACTATGTATTTCCCTCCATCCTATTTTTGTTTGTTTATCCTTCTGTCTCTTTTTACCCTGTCCCTCCTCAAAAGTCTGTTTTGCTTCTGAACACTACCTCCCTTAATCTACTCTCCCTTCTATCAGTCCCCTTCCCCTTCTCCTATCTCCTTCCTCTCCTATTTTCTTGTAGGGTACAATAGATTTCTGTACCCCACTGAGTGTGTATGTTATTCTCTCTTTGAGCCAATTCCAATGAGAATAAGGTTCAAACACTGGTTGTTGACCCCACTCCTCATCTTCCCTTCCATTGTAAAATCTCTTTCTTTTGTGCCTCTTTTAAGTGAGATCATTTTCCCCATTCTTCCTATCCCTTCCCCCTTCTCCCAGTACATCTCTGATTCTCACCGCTTAATTTTATTTTATTTTTTTTGGATATCATCTCTTCATAGTTAACTCACACCTATGCCCTCTGTCTATGTATTCTCCTTCTAATTCCCCCAATAATGATAAAGTTCTTAAGAGTTCCATGTATCATCTTCCCATATAGGAATGTAAACATTTTAGTGTTTTTGATTCCCTTATGATTTCTCTTTCCTGTTTACCTTTTTGTACTTCTCTTGAGTCTTGTACTTGAAAGCTGTGTGGTCACTGCTTTCCTGGCCTGTGCTCTCATCTTTACCCAGGAAGGGACCTGATTTCCCTATAGCTATCAATTCTATCATCCTTCTGGCCCCTGGGACTGTAACCAGGTCCCCTGCTTTCCTGCAGCTGCAATTACTTGTGCTTCCCTCTGTCTTGGAATTGAGACCAGATTCTGTACTCTCCCTTTGAGTGACCACAAGCACTCATCTCTGCCGTGGAAGCTCACTCAGGGCCCCTGCTCCCCTGTGGCAGAAAGTGTTATCTCTCCTTTTGGTCCCAGGTCTGCAAGAGCAGTGCAACAGGGTCCTGAACCCAGCACCAGACAGAGGTCCCCTGAAATCTCCTTCTGACCTTCAATATCTCCCCATCCATACACATCATCCCCCATGGTCCATAGGCTGAAAGCTCCTAAAGCTGCTGCTGCCTCCAAGGCCAACTGCTAGCATCGTCAGTGCTACTTCAAGCCCGATCACCACCATTTTGAGACAGACCTTTTCTTCCAACCCCCCTAAGTTGCCTTGGGATGGAAAATTGTTTCACCTGAACTTTTGTTTGTTCTAATGCTCTAGAATTTGATTTAAGATGTTATTTAGAGTTGTTTGGAGGGGAATTTGGGATAGCTTGACAGAGTATGGATCTACTCTGCCATCTTAGCTTGGCCTCCCTCACAGATATTTATTAGGTACCTGTAATCTTAGGCTAGGCACTGAAGATACAAAGACAAAAAAAGGCAGTTCCTGTCTTCAAAGAGCTTACATCCTTCTAAGGGGGGTATGGTGGGGGGAGGCACCTGTGCTGATTTTTCAAGGAAGCTAGGCATGATAGAGGTAGTGAAGGGTTGCATTCCAGATATGGAGGACCATTTGTGCCAAGGTGGGAGATGGAATGTTTTGTACTGGGACTTGCCTTTAGGTTTTACCTTCTTAAGTGTTCAGTGACTTTCATCTTCATACTTCCCACATAGTGCAAAAATGATATTCATCTGTCTGTTCCGGAGTCCTTCTTACAGTTGGCAGTCAAAATCACCTCCATGGTCAGTGGAAACAGCATGTAACATTTCATCCAAGAATTCTATGATTTCACCTTTGAGTTTTTTCAAAACTCTGAGGTGGATACCATCTGGTCCTGGTAATTTTTTTTATATTTAGTTTGCCAATTAGGTTAGAATGTCTTATGCATTTACTACTATTTATTCTCATTTCTGGCCTGTCTACTTCAAACCAGCTGCAGATGTGTTTAGAATAAAGACTGGCAAAAGCACTTCACTCTCATTTTTCATAGCTTTGCTACACTCCAGACTTCATCATGCCATAGAAACCTTTTCATCCTGCAAGATCACTTTTGTCCTAGAATTTACACCTTGGAAGTACCCTCTGCCTCTGCAGCCCCTCCCTCTGACTGGATGGCTCCTCCCAGAACCTCCATTTGGGAAAGAGTTCCCAGGTCAGCCATCTCTCCATTTCTCTCTGGGCTTCTGCACTCCAAACTTCTGCATCATGCCTGTTGGCAAGGCATCTCTCCCACTAGTGCCTTACAGCTTCCTTTTATGTGTTGTCTTAAGGGTAGGGATTGTCTTTTTATACTCCCAGCAATTAGAGCACATTGTAAGCACTTAATAAATGCTTGTTGACTGGGTTTTCTGAAAATGCAGACCTGGTTGGAGGAATATTTGTTGTGAAATGGAATTGTCAAATAAATAACTAGAGGTTGAGGCTAGGACAGGTGAAGAACTGAGAAATGTTATAAGCATAGCACTCCTTCTGAAGCTTGTTTTCATTCAGTCGTTCAGTCATGTCTGACACTTCATGACCCTGTGGGCCATAGGACACCAATACTGTCCATGGAGTTTTCATGGCAAAGATACTAGAGTGGTTTGCACTTCCTTCTCCATTAGTCTTCTAAGTTTACACCTCCCCAATTTATACTTTGGGTCCCCAAAGGGGTGATTGCTCTGAGTTTCAAGGTGTTCTGTGGGTCCACACTCCCAAAAGGATAACTTAGGAGTACTTACCAGTACACTTAACCTTTAATAGTCAGCCAACAGCACAAGTTTCTCAAAGCAAAGGCATTTATTAAGATAGTATTGTAAAAATGATCCAAGACAATTCCAAAAGACTCATGATGGAAAATGCTAATCCAGAGAAGGAGCTATGGAATCTGAATGCAGAGTGAAGCATATTATTTTCACTTTTTTTGTTGTTTGTTTTTTCTTTCTCATGGTTTTTCCCTTTTGTTCTGATTCTTCTTGCACACAAGATTACTGTGGAAATATGTTTAATATGACCGTACATGTCATATCATACATACATGTCATAGCCTATATCAGATTGCTTGCTGTCTTGGGGAAGGGCAGGAGGGAAGAAAAGTTTGGAATTCAAAATCTTACAAAAATGAATGTTGAAAAGTATCTTTACATGTAATTGAAATAAAATAAAATATTGTTCAGAAAAAAAAGATAGCATTATAAGGATAACAGAACATTCCGCCCACAAACCTGGGCTGCATTCTCCCACAAATATACACATCAATGGAAGGGTGTTTACACAAAGTACACTACAAAAGAAAACACATGTAAGGAAACACATCACCCAGGCAATCCACAGCTCTGGCAGTGCAGAGCCCTGATGTCCTTTCACCATGCTGCATCCTTATGTACCCCTCCAGGTACAGTATCTCTGCTGGGTGGGTCATTCATCTAGGCTCTCTGGGTCTGTTCCTCTCTACAGCTCAACTCTGGAGATCACCAGGGCTGGCTCTCAATTCACAAAACTCCTCTGCCTTGACTCACTGGGTAAGGTGTTTCCTACTAGAAAAGTAGTTTCACTACAAGAAATCATGAGTGGTGGGGCATGGGGCAGGGGCGAAGGGGAGAGAAATCCCCTTAATTCCCCCAGAGAAGAACAATTCCCTTTCAAGGGCTGAGTTCTTCCACAATTGAAGTCTCTTTTTGACTCCAGAGGCCACAATAAGAGCTATTTCCTGCTAAAACTGACTCCCTAGGCAGTGTGTCTTGTTTTTTTAAAGGGCTAACAGGAGTGTGGTCAATCCTTAGTTGACCTCTGATGACATCAAGGTTGACTGGAGACCATCTTCAGACTTCATAAAAATCTAACAAAATGTAGATACTTCTCTGTACTTTAAATCTTTAATTCTTCATTGTTTCTTGCCTGTCCTTTTGTTGTTGTTGAGTCGTGTCCAACTCTTCACGACCCCATGGATCATAGCACACCAGGCCCTTTTATCCTCCACTATCTCCCAAAGTCCGTCCAGCCTCATGTTCATTTTTTCCATGACACTAGATATCCATCTCATCCTCTGCCACCCCTTTCTCCTTTTGCCTTCAATCTTTTCCAGTATCAGGACATTTTCCAGTGAGTCCTGTCTTCTCGTTATGCAGCCAAAGTATTTAAGCTTCAGCTTCAGTATTTGGCCTTCCAGTGAATAGCCTGAATTCATTTCTTTAAGTATTGATTGATTTGATCTCCTTGCTATCCAAGGGACTCTCAAAGTCTTCCCCAGCACCACAATTCAGAAGTGTTCATTCTGCGGCATTCAGCTTCCTTATAGTCTAAATCTCACGGTCAATGGAAAAACCATTTGTTGTTGGTGTTCAGTCATGTCCAACTCTTCATGACCCCATTTGGCATTCTCTTGGCAAAGATACTTGAGTGGTTTGTCATTTCTTTTTCCAGCTCATTTTACAGATGAAGAAACTTTGAGTACACAGACCTTTGTCAGAGAGGTGGTATCTCTGTTTCTTAGTATGCTTTCCAGATTTATCATAGCTTTCCTTCTAAGGAACATGAGATTCATGGCTGCAGTTGTTGTCTGCAGTTATCTTTGAGCCCAAGAATACAAAATCTGACACCACTTCCATTTCTTTTTCCTCTGTTTGCCAGGAAATGATGAGACCAGTTACCATGATCTTAGTCTCTGTAAATTTATCAACGAGGCTCATGGGGAAAAAAGAGGGCTCAGCATCAACTACTTCAAAATGCAATAGCAAAATATCCTTGTTATTACAAGTTTGAGTCTCTGGCTAATTAGTTCATTTTGACAATGCATTGTACTCATGAGGCCAAGTTAATGGTTGAATCCCAATTCTTCTATTTACTGCTGCATTATCTGTATACCACCTGTATATACAAGTCACTTAACCCTTCTGGGACTCAGTCTTTTCATCTATAAAATCAAGGAATTGGGCAAGATAACCCTTGAGATCATCTCCCAGCTCCAAAGTCATGGTCCTCTATGATCACCATATGAGCTAGCTAGCATCTCTCTGATCCTTGTACATGGAGGACACTATTCACCCTAGTCAGCCCTTGCATAAATGCATGCCTTTCATCCTGAAGGAGAAAGGGCATCAGTGAACCAGCACCTACTGAACTCTCTTAATGGAAAAGGAGCTCAAAGCAGATGCCCTCCTGTTGATAGGCCTGGAGCATCTCTTCATGCAAGAAAGTCAGTCCATCATTTTGTAAAGTGAAACTATTTCTGTGTCCTAATATATGGGGCATAGGAGGAAAATGCTTTCCTGATCCTTTATATCAAATTCTGCACAACACACAATCCCATACAAGTAATTTTTTGGTTTCTCTCCATTTTCGGTACATTTCAAAGGATTGTGATTTTATCAGCATGGTTCTTCCCTCTATTGATTCAGATTACTGCCCCATGATGACTCCATAAACAGTTTCCTGAATTTCTGTGGCTGAAAAAAAAAACATTTCTTTGTAGCCAATCTGGTAATAGGACTCTCTGAATTTAGCGAGGCTGATCTTCACATGACAGACACCCAATCCATTTCCATGCCCATACTCAAAGACTTTCCAGCTTGGTAGGACCTGTAAGAACATGCATTCTGCTGGCACAACCTTTGAGAACACAGAGTCACCTTTCTTTCCGTTGAGTAGACTCTCTATAATAAATATTGCAAAAAAAAGTCAGATAAATTAACTCTGTATACCTTTTGTCTTGCCACTTTGTAAGCAGTAATCAGATTTTTCACTCCATTTATTTCCTTTGTCTAATACCCTTAAGTACCTGGAATCTGTTTAAACTGATGACTAATACAGAAAAATAGAATGTTCTCCCTTTCCCCCAAAAAACTACATACTATGAAGGGAAATGATGTGTATATATAGTACATCTTTCCATTTCACATCCTGAATCCAAATTACTTTTTCATAAAATCATAGACTTTAAGGCCATGAGTGACCTTGGAGACCACCTAGTCCAACTTTTACATTTTACATATAAGAACCCAACTCTATGGACGGCAAAACACAGAGCTAGGACTAGAACTCAGGTTCTCTGGCTCTAGATCAAGAATTCTATCAGAAGGCTGGGCAAGCAACTCTCTTTCACATTTGCCAGTCAACAAATACTCAGCTATGTTTCAGACGCTGTGATAGACATTAAGAATAGAAAATTAGAAATAAAATATAACCCTGTATTAGGAGGGCAGAGTTTATAATCTCAAAGAGGATCATAAACATGTCTGAAACGTTCGGAACCGCCGGATATAAGAAACTCTCAAAGTAGAAGGCAGAAGAATCAAAACATTTATTTAGGCTCCACAGTAACCAACCCATGAACCAGCAACCCCATTTTGATATATTGATCAAAAGCTTCCAGGCCCAATAAGTACGCCTTGAAAGAGTAACCAGGAGGCTACAGAGAAGCATGATTGCGTAAAGCAAAATCATGTTTCCCCCTCTATGGTAATAAGATTACCCACTGGCCTGAAGTCTTTGTTCAGCTTTCTCCCGTAGGTCAGCTCTGCTACTGGCAGCTCCTGCTTCAGCTGTGGCTGTGGCTGTAACTGTAGCTGTAACTGTCGCTGTAACTGTCGCTGTAACTGTCGCTGTAACTGTCGCTGTAACTGTCTCTGGCTCCAACCGGAAAAGGAAAAGAGGATCTTCAAGCTGTCCTCTCCCCTCTTATAGAGTTTTTGACATCATCAAGCACCGCCTGAACGACCAGGGCCGATTGGTTCTTGACTTGGCCCCTCCCCCTAGCGTAGCCGTTAACACCTCCCCTCAGCCAGCCCCATGACTCATCACACAGGAAGTTGTCTGCTTCCTGGAATGCTCTTTGGGCTTCCTGCCCCGGAAGAGCAAGCCACAGTGTCCAGAGGCTCAATGAGGTAAGCTGAGTCATTCAAAGAAAACAAAGGCCATTCTGGCTACACTCCACCCCTTGTTATAGGATACATAATCTAATCAGCCATGTATCCTAGAACATACATTGTGATCCAATTACAAAGGAAACTAAAACATATCATTCATTATAAAGCAAAACATATCATTTGGTGACATTCCTAAATATTGGTTTACGATTCAAATGTGATCCACCCCTAGGTCCCAGCAAGATAATCTCTTCAATCAATCATCCCCAAAATAATTATTAATAATTCAAATGTCCACCCCTAAATCCTTGTATCCATTACATAGGATCAATAATATCATAACAATAAAACAACACAGCAAGGATAACACAAAATAAGTAAACAGAACACTATCATCATTTCCACCCCCCTTGAACGATTGGGGCTCAAAATCTTGGGGTGAGGGGTGAAGGTCTCATTTTCCATAGCTTCTTCATGCTGAAATTGGATGTAGAGATGGCCCTGCCCCCAAAAAGTCCCATTCCAGAGGTCATTTCTTTAACGAGCTGGCAGGAATTCCAAGAATGCTACATGCTTAGGCAGTCACCGGAAAGTGCAGGGTGCTTAAGCCTGAAGGAAACAAAACTAGCAACAAGGTTAGCCAAAACAAAGGACAAAAAGAATAGACAAGTATGGACTATAATTCTTCAAATAAAATCATCTCAAGTTTGGTTGAGATTTCAGTTATGCAAAGATCCAACATCAGAGCCAAACTCAGGTGGGAAATGTTTCTTTTCAAAAGGAACATAATGAGGAAGCCAAGAGGATCCCACCCTAGATAGAGACTAAGATTGTCCTCCCATCCTTTCCCCAAATGTACAAGTTTTCATCCGTTAATCACACAAAGTTACCTTTCCTCTGAGTGGCTTATGGCATTTACCAGCATCAGCCATACCTGTGGAGTCTATGAATCTATTATTATAACCTATTCACGGTAAAATATATGGTTCAGGGGTACGATTTGGTAATTATTTTCCCCTGAATAGACAACTGTTACAGTGTTGTCCTTCCCATGGGCTATAACTTCTGCAGCCTTTGGAATATCATCTGGCTTCCGTTTTACCCATACCTTAGCTCCTGACTTTATTCTATCAATGGAGCAAGACCCTTTTGCCCCTCTAGTAGTTATTTTGGGAGGAGGGTCAGTTTTCACAAAGGGTATTTTTTCACAGGGGATAATAATGACTTGAACCATCCTATCATTTCTACAAAATTGTACAGGTTTTTTACCCATATTCTGGAGTGTCACAACAATTTCTTTTTGATAATTAGAATCTATCACTCCAGCCAATACATGTATTCCTTGAGCCACTAATCCTGGTTTAGGTAATATCCGTCCAAGATGATTCTTGGGGATTCTCATACATACTCCAGTAGGGGTTTTTCTTATCTCTTTCCTATTTAACCTAAAATTCTCTATACAATGTAAATCATATCCTGCTGAACCAGGTGTTCCTGGACTTGGTAGTGGGACATCTTCCCTCACAGTCCAAAATTCAATGTTTTGGATCTCACATGTTTGCTGTTCTCTGATCTGCAGATTTGGGGTCATCATTCTGGCTAGAGGTGTACTTCCCCTAAGGGCCTATTATTCAAATTACGTAAGGCAATAGACAAATTATCCTTCCAATGTCGATATGAATTATTTGAGCTTAATTTTCTCAGCTGTTCTTTCAACAATCCATTCATTCTTTCAATTAGCCCAGATGCTTGTGGGTAATATGGAATATGATATATCCATTCTATATTATTCAACACACAATATCTTTTCACTTCTTTGCCCTTGAAATGTGACCCATTGTCACTTTGAATCTGCATTGGGGTTCCATAATATAAACTTACAATATCTAGAGTTTTACAGGTGTTTTTCTGAGTTGCGTCTTTATAAGGACAAGCCACTAGTACACCTGAATAGGTGTCAACACACGTACATACATATTTACATCCTTTATCCTGGGGTAGTGGGCCAATATAATCTATCTGCCAAATTTGGGCTGGAACTTTTCCCCTTGCTATTTCTCCAGTAACTATCCTAGGAAGAGTTTGTTCTTTTTCTAATTGGCATATACAACACTCCTCTGTTATTTGTTTTAACAACGCATGAGAAATACTGATACCTCGATCCTGTGCCCATCGATGGGTGGCCTGGACCCCTAAATGGCCAGCAGTCTGGTGGACCCATCTTGCTAAGGCTGGGTCATCAGTTGGAGTCAGAGTAGGGACAATACATTCAGTAGCAATCTTTGCTAGTCGATCCGCATGTGCATTGTACTCACGTTCTGGTGTGGTCAGGGTTGCATGAGCATCAACATGAAAAACTGACAGATCTGTAACCAAAGACATGTCCCATATATTTTCCCATAACTCTTTACCCCAAACTTGTTTGCCATGAATCTCCCAATTCTGATTCCTCCATATAGGCATCCACGTAGCTAATCCATTAGCTACCGCCCACGAGTCAGTAAATATATGACACTGTCCTCCTTTCTCTGCTCTGATGGCCTGATGCACTGCCATCAGTTCAGCATATTGGCTACTTCCACCTATCCCAGAACTTTCCAGAGTTCTCCTTGTACAGGGGTTATAGGCTACTGCTTTCCAATGTCTCTTCTGTCCTAAATATTTTGCTGTCCCATCAGTAAACCAAGCATGTTTCTTCTGTTCTTCATTTAGTCCGTCATATCCATTATTCCATTTCACTAAGGATGGTACCATCTGTTGCTTAGATTCAAGGGGCTTTTCATTGCTCTCAGTATCAATGTTCGCCACAGATTCATGTAGAGCAGAAACTCCATTTTTGCCTGCTCTGGACCTATTCTGAATATACCACTTCCATTTGATTATGCTTGCCTCTTGTGCATGTCCAATTCTGTGAGAAGCTGGGGTACTCATTACCCAAGTCATAATTGGAATTCCAGGCCTTAATACCACTTCATGACCCAGAGTTAGTTGCTCAGTTTCTACTAAAGCCCAATATGCAGCTAACAGCTGCTTCTCAAAAGGTGTATATTGCACTCCAGATGAGGGCAGTTTCCTTGACCAAAAGCCTAAAGGTACACTTCGGCTTTGTTGTTTTTGCCACAGACTCCAATTTGCATAGTCATCTTGTACAGTCACTTGTAACTCCACTGGCCCATTTTGCATAGGCCATAAGTCTAGAGCTAATTGAATAGCAGCCTTTGCTTCCTCAAAAGCTCTACTTTGTTCAAGTCCCCAGTCAAATTCATATTTCTTTCTGGTGACTTTATACAAGGGTTTTAAAATCTGTCCCAAATGTGGGATGTGGTGTCTCCAATAACCAAACAGCCCTATGAACTTTTGGGCCTCTTTCTTATTGGTAGGGGTGGGAAAATCCTGGATTTTTTGTCGAGCTTGTGGGAGAATTTCTCGCAGTCCTCTATTCCACTGTATCCCCAAGAATTTTACAGTTTGAGCTGGCCCTTGAACCTTTGCGGGGTTGATTTCCCATCCTTTGCTTTTCATATGGTCAATTAATAATGCTAAACTCTCCTCCACCTCCTTTATATTCTTTCCCTGTATCATGATGTCATCTATGTAATGTGTAAGCTGTACACCAGGTAACTTTAATTCATCCAAATGTTCAGCTACAATCCTGTGGCAAATAGTTGGGCTATGAATATATCCTTGCGGCAGGCGTGTAAATGTATACTGTCGGCCTTGCCAAGTAAAAGCAAACTGATTCCATTGCTTGGGGTCTATTGGGATTGTAAAGAAGGCATTGGCCAAATCAATAACTGCATACCAAGTCCCTTCACGTTTTTGTATTCTCTCTATTAAAGTAACCGTGTCTGGGACAGCAGCATACAAGGGAGGAGTCACTTTGTTCAGCTGTCTATAATCTACTGTCATCCTCCATGTTCCATCTGACTTTCGGACTGGCCAGACAGGGTTGTTCCATTGAGTAGTTGTAGGGACTAACACTCCTGCCTCAACACATTCTCTTATAGTGTTGGCAATTTCATCTTGCCCACCTGGCACACGATATTGCCTCAAAGTAATTATTTTAGAAGGTTCGGGCAAAGTGATTGGATCCATCTTGATTTTCCCCACTAAGACTGCATTAATGCCCATTTTCCTCACAGCAAATTGGTATTTCCCTTCGGGTAAATTTAAGGTCATACCCTTCAATATGTCTATTCCAATGATGTATTCGGGAATAGGCACAATAACCACACTATATTCTTTCTTGGGCAACTGTCCAATTTTCATCATTAATTTAACTTGCCTGGCTGATATTTCAGTCCCTCCTAGTCCTGTAATGGTAATAGGAGTTCCATGGCTGAACTTGTCTGGATTTCCATAAATAAGGGTGGCCTCGGCCCCAGTATCTATTAATGCCTCAGTTACCGTACTTGACCCATTTTTCCAATATATGGTCAAGTTAATGTGAGGTCTACAATCCAGCCTGTGTATTTCCTTAATTTGAACTGGGGCTCGGCCTGTTCCCTAGTATTCCCTTTCATATGATTCACTTGGGTTTGAAGGTTCAACATCTGTAGTATTTGCAGGAGCAGTTCTTATTTCCCTATCTCTCCTGTTATCAAGGCCTTTATTTCTGTACATTCTATATAATTCATTGGTTGGAATTCCATCTATCATTTCAAAACCTACCCCTGCTCTCAATAAAGCAGTAAACATTTCTTTCCTTGTTACTCTCCTTTGGCGCCAAGTTTGCTGGTTATTCACCCTTCTCTCTCGAGGAGATCTATCCCTTCCCCAGTCACCTAAGTCATGTAACTGTAAAATCTTATTTATCACTGTTGTAAGACGGCTCCCTACTTCTCCAAGTAATAAATTCAAAATTAGTTGTTTATAAGCAGGGGGAGCTGTCCTAATTATTAAATTCCTATGAGGCAGTTCCATTGGATCATTGTAATATTTGTCTGAGGTTCCTATCATAATGGCAGTCTTCATTACCTCCTCCTTTAGTCTCATGATACAATCTCTAAGTGAATACCAGGGTCTGTGCTCAGTGGGCCACATAGAATCAGTAGCATATCTCTTATTGCATCCCACAGCGGCTAATGCCAACAGAGTAGTCCTGCTATCACCATCTCCTTGCTGATGATGTTCCCTAAAAGCTTGTTGAACTAGAGGATCATGGCTGATACCTATGAATCTCATGCAGTCTGTGCTATCTACTGATATTCCACTGGCCCCTTGATCACTGAGTCTTACCATCCAAGATATCAATGGTTCTCCTATTCTTTGGCTGAATCTACTCAAAATATCTGTGACCTCTTGCGGTGAGAAATCTTCCTGAATTTCCCTTGTAACTGAATCTTCACCTCGGGTTTCTGTCTTCCTCCTTTGTATGGGTCGAGCCCTTGTCTGATCATTTAACCATCTCCTATTCTCTGTGTGAGGCACATCCTGAACCCCAGTAGTGTTTTGTGCCTCAGCCCCTAACATTGTCTCATTCTCTCCCCACTCACTTCCTCTGCCACCATGGCTAGGACGAAGCAGGCAGTCAGGCTCTTTCTGGGCTGGGTTGAAATGCACTCTGGGCTTTTTTGGTCTCCTGTTGCTCTTAGCCACATTAATAGAAAAGTTCTCATTTGAGTCAGTTTGGTCTCCTGCTATCTGAGATTCCCCTTCTTCCTGTGGGGTAGGAGTGCCCCCATGTCTTTCACTTAATCTCAATCTTTCGTATACTAGCCGGTAGGCTGATAACACTATCCAGCTTTGCCTAGATAGTGATGCCCCTGACTGAATCCCAACTTCTCGTAAACACTTTTCCAAATCCCTAGGATCTCCTCTCCGTAGCCTTGGTTCCCAGTTTTCACAGGGTCCAGCTTTTTTAGCCAATTCTTTTGCTAGGGAGGAATAAAATGGATCCTCCCATCCTGGGATATTCATCTCTTCCTCTGGAATTGTTCTGCTTCTAAATAGAGATCTTATACCTAGCGATCCCATCCTCGTCGCCAAATGTATTAGGAGGGCAGAGTTTATAATCTCAAAGAGGATCATAAACATGTCTGAAACGTTCGGAACCGCCGGATATAAGAAACTCTCAAAGTAGAAGGCAGAAGAATCAAAACATTTATTTAGGCTCCACAGTAACCAACCCATGAACCAGCAACCCCATTTTGATATATTGATCAAAAGCTTCCAGGCCCAATAAGTACGCCTTGAAAGAGTAACCAGGAGGCTACAGAGAAGCATGATTGCGTAAAGCAAAATCATGTTTCCCCCTCTATGGTAATAAGATTACCCACTGGCCTGAAGTCTTTGTTCAGCTTTCTCCCGTAGGTCAGCTCTGCTACTGGCAGCTCCTGCTTCAGCTGTGGCTGTGGCTGTAACTGTAGCTGTAACTGTCGCTGTAACTGTCGCTGTAACTGTCGCTGTAACTGTCTCTGGCTCCAACCGGAAAAGGAAAAGAGGATCTTCAAGCTGTCCTCTCCCCTCTTATAGAGTTTTTGACATCATCAAGCACCGCCTGAACGACCAGGGCCGATTGGTTCTTGACTTGGCCCCTCCCCCTAGCGTAGCCGTTAACACCTCCCCTCAGCCAGCCCCATGACTCATCACACAGGAAGTTGTCTGCTTCCTGGAATGCTCTTTGGGCTTCCTGCCCCGGAAGAGCAAGCCACAGTGTCCAGAGGCTCAATGAGGTAAGCTGAGTCATTCAAAGAAAACAAAGGCCATTCTGGCTACAAACCCCCGCTTTTTTGTTCAGTCATGTCTGACTCTTCGTGACCCCATTTGGGGTTTTCTTGACAAAGATATTGGAGTGGTTTGCCATTTCCTTCTCCAGCTCATTTTACAGATGAGGAAACTGAGTTAAACAGGTTTAAGTGACTTGCCCAGGGTCACACAGCTAATAAGTGACTGATGCCTGATTTGAACTCAGAAAAATAAGTCTTCCTGACTCCAGGACTGGAACTCTATCTACCACACCACCTAGCTGCATATCCCTTCCCCACCCCCACCCCCCTTCAAGGAGGTTCTATTCTTTTGGGCATGTACAATATAAGCAAGTACAAAGTATATTCAACATAAATAAAGAGTAATTTTGTGGGAAGCACTTGTAGCTGGGAAGGTCAAGAAAGACGTCATTAAGGGGGCATAGCCAAGATGGCAGCTGGAAAGCTGGGACTTGCATGAGCTCCTCTCCAGGTCCCTCTAAAAACATATAAAAAATGCCTCTGAACAAATTCTGGAACTGCAGAACCCACAAAATAGCAGAGGGAAGCAGGGCTCCAGCCCAGGACAGCCTGGATGGTCGCTGGGTAAGGTCTATCGCAGGGAACTGTGAGTGGAGTGGAGCAGAGCCCAGTGTGGGCGCTGGCAGGACCAGCCAGACCAGGAGCCAGGAGGAACAGGCCCTAGCACCCTGAATCAGTGAGCTGTGGCAGTTACCAGACTTCTGAACTCACAAACACCAAAGACAACACAGAAGGTTAGTGGGAAAAGCTGCAGGGGACAGAGTGAAAAGAGTTCCTGTTGGGCCACTGCCCCGGGGAAGTGCGGGTGGTGCAGCTTGAGAACAGAACTACAGCTGCAGTTGCTTCCTGTCCCAGGCCCACTTGGTGGGAGGAATTAAGTGGCAGATCAGAGCAGGAGTGCAGAGCCTGCTTAAGATCTGAGTCAGGTCCAGGTTGGCAGTTCTTTGGGAAGGAGGAACACTGGTATGGCAGAGCTGGCTGTATAGAAATAGCTCTGAAAAAAACAGTGCATCCCCTCAAACTTGGAACAAAGTACTCTCTACTCTACAAGTAGTCATACTCCAACGAAAAATTCAAGGGTTAAGTAGTTGGCTGGGAACATGACCAGGCAGCGAAAATGGACTCAGATTCAGACTTAGGCTTTGGAATCTTTCTTTGGTGACAAAGATCAAAACATACAGCCAGAAGAAGTCAACAAAGTCAAAGAGCCTACATAAAAACCCTCCAAGAAAAACATGAACTGGTCTCAGGCCATGGAAGAGATCAAAAAGGATTTGGAAAAGCAAGTTAGAGAAGTAGAGGAAAAATTGGGAAGAGAAACGAGAGTGATGAGAGAAAAACCATGAAAAACAAGTCAATGACTAGCTAAAGGAGACCCAAAATAATACTGAAGAAAACAACACCTTAAAAAATAGGCTAATTCAAATGGCAAAAGAGCTCCAAAAAGCCAAAGAGGAAAAGAATGCCTTGAAAGGCAGAATTAGCCAAATGGAAAAGGAGGTCCAAAAGACCACTGAAGAAAATACTACCTTAAAAATTAGATTGGAGCAAGTGGAAGCTAGTGACTTGATGAGAAATCAAGATATTATAAAACAGAACCAAAGGAATGAAAAAATGAAAGACAATGTGAAATGTCTCATTGGAAAAACCACTGACCTGGAAAATAGATCCAGGAGAGATAATTTTAAAATGATTGGACTACCTGAAAGCCATGATCAAAAAAAGAGCCTTTCAAGAAATTATCAAGGAGAACTGCCCTGATATTCTAGAGCCACAGGGCAAAATAGAAATTGAAAGAATCCATCGATCACCTCCTGAAAAATATCCCCCCAAAAAACTCCTAGGAATATTGTTGCCAAATTCCAGAGCTCCCAGATCAAGGAGAAAATACTGCAAGCAGCCAGAAAGAAACAATTTGAGTATTGTGGAAACATAATCAGAATAACCCAAAATCTGGCAGCTTCTACATTAAGAGATCGAAGGGCTTGGAATGCAATATTCTGGAGGTCAATGGAGCCAGGATTAAAACCTAGAATCATCTACCCAGCAAAACTGAGTATCATGCTCCAAGGCAAAATATGGATTTTCAATAAAATAGAGGACTTTCAAGCTTTCTCAGTGAAAAGACCAGAACCGAATAGAAAATTTGACTTTCAAACACAAGAATCAAGAGAAGCATGAAAAGGTAAACAAGAAAAAGAAATCACAACGGATTTACTAAAGTTGAACTGTTTTGTTTACATTCCTACATGGAAAGATGATGTGTATGATTCATGAGACCTCAGTATTAGGACTATACATATATATATGTATATGTACATGTATACGTATATACACATATATACACATATGTGTGTATATATATATACATATATATATATAGAGAGAGAGAGAGAGAGAGAGACAGAGAGACAGAGGGCACAGGGTGAGTTGAATATGAAGGGATGATATCTAAAAAAATCAAATCAAATTAAGGGATGAGAGAGGAATATATTGAGAGAGGGAGAAAGGGAGAGACAGAATGGGGTAAATAATCTCACATAAAAGTGGCAAGAAAAAGCAGTTCTGTAGGAAGGGAAGAGGGGGCAGGTGAGGGGGAATGAATGAATCTTGCTCCCATCGGATGTGACTTGAGGAGGGGATAACATACACACTCAATTGGGTACCTTACCCCACAGGAAAGGAGGAAGAAGATATAAAAAGGGGGATAATAGAAGGGAGGGCAGATAGGGGGAGGAGGTAATCAAAAACAAACACTTTCAAAAAGGGACAGGGTCAAGGGAGAAAATTCAATAAAGGGGGATAGGTTAAGAAGGAGCAAAATATAGTTAGTCTTTCACAACATGAGTATTGTGGAAGGGTTTTACATAATGATATGTATGTGGCCTATGTTGAATTGCTTGCCTTCTTAGGGAGGTTGAGTGGGGAGGGAAGAGGGGAGAAAATTTGGAACTCAAAGTTTTAAAAACAGATGTTCAAAAAAAATTTTTTTTTGCACGCAGCTACGAAATAAGATACACAGGCAATGGGGCATAGAAATCTATCTTGCCCTACAAGAAATTAAGGGAAAGGGGGATGGGAGGGGAGTGGGGTCACAGAAGGGAGAGCTGACTGGGGAACAGGGTAACCAGAATATATGCCATCTTGGAGTTGGTGGGAGGGTAGAAATGGGGAGAAAATTCATAATTCAAGGTCTTGTGAAAATCAATGCTGAAAACTAAATATATTAAATAAATAAATTTTAAAAAGAAAGTATTAATAATGCAAATTCAAATTAAAAAAAAAGAAAGATCTCATTGAGCCAGAGGATTCTAAGGATGGAGGTGAGGAGGAAGCATATTCCAGGTGGGAGGCTTGGTCACCAGGCATGGAGAATGGAGGTGGAATCTAATAGCAAACAGGCCAGTTTGATTGGAACATAGCGAAGCACAGGCTCAAGTGCTTGGAAGGTGGGGTGAACCGAGGAAAGCCCAATGAAGTACAAAGTCCCTTCTTGTCACCTTGCCAGCCTATAGAGGCAACTGGTGGTGCAGTGGCTGGAGGGCTTGGAATCAGGAAGACTTGAGTTTAAATCTGGCCTCTGATACTTATTAGCTATGTGACCCAGGGCAAGACACTTAACTTTTCTCTGCCTCAGTTTCCTCAACTGTAAAATGGAGATGACAATAGTTCCCTATTTCCCAGGACTGTTGTGAGGATCCAATAACTTGATATTTGTAAAAAGGGCTTAGCACAGTGCCTGACACATAGTAGGTTACACACACACACACACACACACACACACATATGAGTGTATATGTAATATATACACACATGTATATATATATACACTATACATACATACTTGTGTGTATACATATATAATATATACACTGTATATACATGCATGTATACATGTGTCTATGTGTATTGTGTATGTTTGTACTAAGGGACAGGTGAGAGACAATGAGGAATTAAATTATTCCCTTCCCCCTCCCCAACTCCTGGCTATATATAGATATAGCCTATAAGTCTATATTTTCACTCTTTCAATTTTGTTTGACTGATTATTGATGTCTCATAGAGTCATTAGCTTCTACTTCTCCAATTCTAATTTTTAACAAATTGTTTTCTTCATTTAGTTTTTGTATCTACTTTTCCAATTGGCCAATCGTACTTTCTAAAGGAGTTGTTTTCTTCAGTGTACTTTTTTCCCAGTTTTGTCAATTGCATTTTAAAATTTTTCTTCTACTTCTCTTATTTGACTTTTAAAATCCTTCTTGAGTTCTTCCAAGAAGGCTTTTTTGGCTTGAGATGAGTTCATATTCCCTTTTGAGGTTTCAGTTGTGGGTATGTTAACTATGTTGTCCTCTCCTGGATTCGTGTTTTGATCTTCCCTGTCATCAAGATATTTCTCTATGGTCATTGTTTTTCTTTGATTCTTCTTGCTCATGTTGCTTGCCTTTTTTTCTGGCTTTTAAATTTGATCTCTGCTTCTGGGGCCCAGGGGGCACTGTCCCAGACTTCTTGTGCTGGGGGCTAGGAGCCTGGTTACTGGTTGTCTGTGCTGGGGCCTCAGGTATTAGAACCTGGATGTTGTAGAAGTCTGGTAGTTTACCTGGTGCTGAGCTGGAGCTGCTGGTGGTGGCTGGTGTGTGTCTGGTGTTGGCGCTTGCCTGCTCCACCACCCTTGGGCTCAGGATCTCCCACTGGTTTGCTGAGGTGGGGCTTGCTGCAGGCTTGCTGAAATGCCTTCAGTCATGTACTGGTCCCCTCAGCCACAGCAAGAGGGACCTTTACTGTTAATCTCCCTAGCCTCCTGAGCTAAAAGACTACTGTAGGAAATCTTTCTGCTGGCTCCACTATTCCAGGATTTTTCCTGGGGCAATATTCTCTGGGTTTTTCAAGGTCAACAAGGGAAGGTGAGAGTGACTTACTGCTTACTCCACCACGTTGGCTCCTGGAAGTTTAAATAGGTGACTTTCAAACATTCTGTCTGTGGGCTGTTAGCCCCAGGCCCTGCACAGGATTGTGCTTCTCTCTCACCCAGTTTCCAGAGAGCAACCCCCTCCTCCACCCCACCCCTCACCCATGCGCTGAAAGGTCTGGAAATTGCCACTGTTGCCAGTAATTCAGGCCCCCGGGGTCTGCTCCGACCTCGCTATTGTTGGGTCTGCGCTGGTGCGGCCAGCAATCACGCTAGATGGCACTTCTCTCCTAGTCCAGTGCAACAGACCCCTCCTGTCGACCCCCCAGGTTGTCTTGGGTTGTCCATCTGCCACACTCTGTCTCCTTGTGGATTCCATCGCTCTACAGTTTGCTCATAGTCACTTTCCAGACGTATTTTAAGGGGTCTGGGGGAGAGCTCAGGTCAGTCCCTGCTTTCACTCTGCCATCTTGGCTCTGCCCCTCAACTGTCCAGAGCCTATATGTCTATATCTAGACGTATAGATGTAGTTAGATAAATGTGCTTCTAAACTATACATATATATAGATGTATGTATATATATGTGTGTATGTATGTGTGTATATATGTGTGTGTGTGTGTGTGTGGTCTAGGGGGTGTGTTAGCTCAAATAAAAATCTCTCTATTTTTATCCCTCCTGCTTACTACCTTGGGCTGACTTGGAAAACTAGTATAGTTGGCTTCACATGGATAATTTTCCCTTGGGATAATGGATATTCCTTATCTAGATATTTGGAAATTTAAGATGTAACAGAAAAGGAAATCTATTTTAAATAACTACAAAATGAATAAAATCCACTGGAGAAAAACCCATTGCTTGACCAGCTCCCCATTCTCCAGCCTCATTTTAGCTTCTCGAGGAATCTTTGCTTTCCTTCCACTTGTCTTCTCCCCATCCCTACCACCAGCCTCTACTGACAGCTGAAATACAAAACAAAGCAGGGTTAATAGCTGCTAATATGTTTTTTATATAACATTAGAATAAACAGAGACAAGGTAGTGGATAGAAATCTCAAGACAGGAAAGGGAAGTCCTTGTGGGTATACACCGACTTGGCGTAGCTGCTTCAGGAACTGGGACCTTCCTGTATTAGCTCCCTCAACTCACAGAAAAAAACAGCAACATAAATTCTGGAGGAGGGCTACATTTAAAGGCCACATCTGCTCCTCAACCCAGAGCCATGTCAGGAAGAATTTGTCTTAAGGCCTACAAGAGTCATCTCACCCAACGTGAGCCTCCCTACTCACAGGTCACTCTCAATCTCCTCCCACCTCAGCTATATTGTAAACCAGAGTGGCTGCCTCTGGGCCAGCAAATGCCACTTCTTTGGGAGTCTTTGAAGGGGAGGATGGAGAAACAGAAATCCAAAGTTAAGTGCTTACCTCTGCCAAGTCCACATGGTCTCCACCTTCACCCCTGAGTGTTGGCTCCCTCTTCTCTTTGGTATCTGTCTCCCAGAAGTCTCCATGAACAATCCCAGAAGATTTCACACAGTTCTTGACCTCAGTGGCCAGGCGAATCCTATTAGAAGCATCGACATGTCTAAAGCTAACCCTGACTCAAATCCAAATTCTGACATAGGGTTATAATGAAATGCATGAAGAAGAAGAATACGTAATAGGCTTAGAAATGTGGGTCAGAGCTAGATTATGGAGAACTTTGAACAACAAAAAGAGGAGTTTGCATTTTATCCTAGAAACAATAAGGGGCTTGTACAGAATTTTTAAATACGGCAACACGGCCAGACACATACTTTAGGAATATTCGGGAGTGTGAAGAACGAAAAAGTAATATGATTTCTAGCAAAGCATTCATTTAAATTAAATTTCATGACAACAAGACAATTTCCCACAGGGTTTATTTGTAAAGGAATTTCTCTGACACTGGCCAGTCAGAAGTTCAAGAATATCTCCTAAGCATAGGTCTACTTCCGATATTGTCTTGTCTTACACATTCTGTACCTGAGATTTGGAGGCTTCATACCTTTGTTAATGTAATTAGCCACCAGGTTTTCTATAGAATACTTTCATTGCTAGAGTATACTTTGAAGCTAGTATCTTCAAAGAGGAATAATAGTACTACAAAGGGTTGAGGGGGAAAAAAGCCAAGTTAACACATGAAGGAACAAAGTATTATAAGAATATATTAACTGTATTGTTTGCAATGGACCTGCAAGTAGATAATGAAATACAATGCATAGGGACAAGGACTTCAAAAGAGGCTTCTGTAAGAGTGCAAACCAAGAACTCAGTGCCAATGAAACTGATGTTAAGCTAGTACTTAGGGGAGAAATGGATAGGGGAAAAATGTGACCAACATAAAGATTCGAAGTAAAATTCAGAATAAATGTTTATAATGTTTTTAATGGATGTAGTTCCTTGACTCTAAAATAAATTAATGTATTAAATAAAAATAAATTTAATAAATTTAATAAATAAAAATAAATTTAAAACACAGCCATTTTTCTATGGATATTCCCTATCTAGATATTTAGAACCCTGTTGTTGTCGTTCAGTCCTTTCCATCATGTCTGACTCGTTGTGACCCTGTTTGGGGTTTTCTTGGCAAAGATACTGGAGTGGTTTGCCATTTTCTTCTCCAGCTCATTTTACAGATGAAGAAACTGAGGGCAACAGGGTTAAGCTACCTGCCCAAGGTCACACAGCTGGTAAGCATATGAGGCTGGATTTGAACTTAGGAAATCTAACACAGATCAATAGAAAAGGAAATATCATTCAAAATACCTAAAAAATTTTTCATAAAATATTTGGTAGTCAATATATTAAAGCACACTCCATACTTGAATAGGTTCTGTTATAAGTGGCTCCCTGTAGAAATAAAAAAACTTGAGGAATATTCAATGATCATGGCTGGGCCTTGCCAATATGATAAAATGACAATAATACTAAAGTTAATTAATATTTTATGCTATATCAGACTATCAAAGGGATACTTTACAAAACTCAATTAAATAATAACAAAATTCAGTTGGAAGAATAAAAGATCTAGAATATCAAGGGAAATAATAAAAAAAAAACAAGGTAGGAATGAAGAGGAATAGGACTTGCAGGCCTCAAACTATATTATAAAACAGTAGTCATTAAAACCATTTGGCACTGGCTGAAAAATAGAAAAATAGATCAATGGAACAGACTAGACAAGGGAGAATCAGAAATAATAGAATTCACTAAGCCAGAGTTCAATAATCCTAAAAAAAATTACTTATGAAAGAAGTCTTTATTTCATAAGATCTGCTAGGAAATCTGGAAAGCAGCCTGGCAGAAATTAGGCTTAGACCAACACTTTATATTGTATTCCAGAATAAATTCTAAATGAACATGTCACCTAAATATTAAATCCCATACCATAAAAACATTAGAGGAGGAGAAGTACATATACCTCTAGCAGCTATGGATAGGAATGCATTCTTTTTTTTTAATTATATATATTTTTTTCAATCAGCAAAAGTCTGTCTTCTTGCCCTCTCCCTCAACACTTCCTTCCCCTAAAGAGAACTGAGGAAAAACAAAATCCTTGTTACAAAGATGCAAAACAAATTTCCATATTGTCCATGTCTAAAATGAGTTTTCATTTCTCTATCAGGAGGTAGTAGCATGTTTTACCTATCAAGAGAAGGTAGCATTAATTTTCTGGAAGACTACTTGGAAGCAGCTGGTGGTGGAGTGGGTAGAATGCTAGTCTTGGAGTCTGAAGGACCTGAGTTCAAATTTAGTCCCAGATACTTAATCATGCCTCCCTCTAATTCTTCTTCTCCCCTTTCCCTTCTATTTTCCTGTTGAGTGAAATGCATTTTTGTACCAACTGTGTATGTTTGTGTGTATTCTTCCCTCTTTTGACCAGTTCAGATGAAAGTGAGGTTCAAGTGTCAACTGCTCCCCTCATCCCCTCCCTCTTGTTTGTACAGATGTCTACTTGTAAACCCTTATTGTGTGAGATAATTTTCTCTAATTTATTTTTCCTTCTCTACTCTTCCAGTGAATTTCTCTTCTCCTTTCTTTCCATTTTTATTTTAAGATAATCAAGACATAACAGAACTATTCCCAGGCCCTCTGTCTAATTAGAATCCCTCTATAACCCCTGATGATAATAGGGTTCTGACAGGAAACATCTATCATCTCCCCATATTAGAATGTAATCAATTTATCCTTGGTAGTTCTTTACCATTGTTCATTCCTGTTTACCTTTTTATTCTTCTCTTAACTCCAGAGTTAGAATTTCAAAGGTTCTGCACAGCTCTGGTCTCTTCATCAGGAATGTTTGGAAGTCCTCTATTTCCTTAAAGATCTGTTTTTTGCCTCTGTAGTATTATATTCAGTTTTGCTGGGTTAGTAATTCTTTTCTAAAAGTTTATATCCTTTGCATTCTGGGATAGGTTATTCTGAGCTCTACTCTTCTTTATAGTGGTGGCTGTTAAATCATGTGTGATCCTGACTATGGCCCCTCAGTACTCTCATTCTTTCTTTCTGGCTGGTTGCAGAATTTTTGTCTTTGACATGGAAACTCTGAATCATGGCTCTAATATTACCAGGAAATTTCATTTTAGAGTTTTTTTCAGGAAGTGACTGGTGGATTGGTGGGGGTATATTCTTAACCAAATAAGAGATAGGGGCATTTTAAAAAGATAAAATAGATTATTTTGATTACATAAAATTGAAAAGCTTACACACACACACACACACACACACACACACAGCACACAAGATGAAAAATGGCTGAATGGGAAAAATTTTTTTATTTTGAATTTTTCAGCTAAAGGTTTGGTATCCAAGATATATATAAATATGGAAGACTAAAATCCATTCCCAATTAGATAATGATCAAAAGATATGAACAAATAGTTCTCATAAAAAGAATCACAAACAGTTAACAGCTAGGTGACAGAATGGCCCGAATCACTAAAAATAAGAGAAATTCAAATCAAAAAAAACTCTCAGGTTTTACCTCAAACCCAGCAGATTTACAGATGATTAAAAAAGTGGGTCTAGTCAATGTTGGAAGGGCTGTGGGAAGACAGACACGCTAGTGCATTTTGGTGAAGGTATAAATCAATTCCAGCATTTTGAAAAGTAATGTGGAATTATGCCAATAAAGTGACTAAACTGTCCAATACCCTTTGACCCAAAGATTCCACTACTAGATATACCCGCAAAGAGATCATTGATAAAAATAAAACCATCATGTATGTTAAAGTCTTATAGCAACACTTGTTATGGTAGTAAAGTAAGGGAAGGGAACAAGCATTTTTAAAGCACCTAATATGTACCAGGCACTGTGCTAGGTACTTTACAAATGTTATTTCCTTTGATACTCACAACAACCCTAGGAATAGATGCTTTTATTATCTCTATTTTATAGTTGAGGAAAGTGAGGCAAACAGCAGTTAAGTCACACAGCTATTAATTATCTAACACTGAACTTGAACTCAGGTCTTTCTGACTAAGGCTAGCACTCAATCCACTGTGCCACCTTGCTGCCTCTAAAGTACTAGAAACAAAGTCAGTACCCATTGATTGTCGGTGCTGAGTCATTTCAGTCGTGTCCAATTCTTCATGACCCCGCTCTGGAGTTTTTCCGGCAATAGAGTGGTTTGCCATTTCCTTCTCCAGCTCATTTTAGAGATGAGAAACTGGCTCAAACAGGGTAAAGTGACTTGTCTAGGGTCACAATAAGTGTCTGAGGCCAGATCTGAACTCAGGAAGATGAGTCTTCCTGGTTCCAAGCCCACTATGCCACCTAGCTACCCACCCATTAACTGGGGACTGGTTAAAGAAACTGTGGTATGCAATCGAATCTTACTGTGTGGTAAGAAACAACAAATATGAACATAGGAAAGCATGGAAAAACTTGTATAAAGTGATGAAAAGTGAAGTCAGAAGAGCCAAGAAAACTATATACACAGTAACTATAGCAAATTGATAAATGGAAAGTAAATCACATCAGTCAACAAGAATTTTATTAAGTGCCAGGTACTATGCGAAGTGCTGTTAAACTCCAAAAAAAGGCAGAAGATAGTCCCTGCTCTCAAGGAACTTACAGTCTAACGGGGAAGATAACATGTGAACAACTTTGCACAAACAAAATACATACAGAATGAACCAAAAATAATTAATAGAGCTAGCATTAAGGGGGATCAGGAAAAGTTCTCAAAGAAGGTGAGATTTACTTGGGACTTGAAAAAATCCAGGGAAACCAGAAAGTGGAGAATTCTAGGTACCTGGCACAGCCAGTGAAAATACCCAGAACAGAGAGATAGAGTGTTTCACGGGAGGAAGAGCAAGGAAGCTAGTGTCATTGAAGAGCAGAGTAAATGAGAGTGGGTAAGGTTTGAGAAAACTGCAAAAGTAGAAGGGGAGGCAAATTTTTAAGGGCTTTGAATGCCAAACAGAGTATTTTATATTTCATCCTGAAGGCAATAGGTAGCCACTGGAGTGTACTAAATAGGCAGGTGACATGATCAGATCTGCCCTTTAGATTAATTGGACAGCTGAATGGAGTCCAAGGACAACTACAAAACAATAAAAAGTAAATGTTGTGAAATTACTCTTTCTTTTTCTTTAAAAAAATTCTTTGTTATATTGGATGGCTCTGGGGCAGTAGGTTGGGAGAGAGAAGGGGGAGAGCTTCAGGAGGAAATTTAAGTGATGTAAACACAAAAGATATCAATAAAAATTCATTCAAAAGAAACTTAAGACATAGTATATTGTATATTTTTAAAAGTCACCTACTTTGTTCTTCTCTTTTTTTGTGTGTGGATGGGGAAACTAATCTGAGAGAGGTTAATTGAATTGCCCGAAGTCACACAGGTATTATATTGGAGAGTCAGGATCAGAAACAGGCCTTCTAACTCCAAAGTCAGTATTCATTCCATTGGATTATGCTTTTTCCACATAGACTTTCATTTTCCTAACTTTGTTATTAAACAACAAAAATGTAGCAACCAAATGCTAATTCAGGATCTCAAAAATGGAACAGAATTCATAATGAGATGAAGCAGTGAAGCGATGAGTCAAAAGAACATGAGTTAAAAAGAAGGCTGAATCATAGAAGGAAAAATTATTGGCATTCTGCAGAACAAATGGAAAACAGTTACTTGTTACTACTGCTTTTAACATACTGGAATAATGTTTTTAAAACATTACAAGCTATATAATTTTTAGGACAAAATTTAAATGACCTACTAGACTAGGCTCTAAGTTTCTACTAGACCAGAGGTTACCAAACTTATTTGGCCTACCACCCCCTTTAAAAAAAAATTATTCAGCACCCCCCGGAAATCTATTTTCTTTCACCCATTAATGTTTTTTTTTAAAATTTGAGTCATTTCAAAAAATATAAAGTGCATATTTTTAAATGATGCATCTTAAATTTAACAATTTATTGTAAATTTGTGAGTTTTTTCTGCGTTGAAATTTTGATGATGCAATGTTGGGTCATGTAACAGTATCATATTGTAAACAAGTCATTACATGCACATATTCCTGCCAATGCATGCTGAACTTCCCAACAATACGCAACATGCTAGCATGCCAACATGTGATTGTTAAGACCTGTAGGCAGACTTGACCACTGACTGGTTATAATTTGTATTTTTGTGTGTTTATTTGGAAAATAATGTAATCACTACTACTTTAACTCTGTTACACAACAGATGAAACATGTACGAACAGTTTTTCAAAATTTGCTTCTCTTCTCTTCTTTCCTTGTGCTTCCACTGCCCCCTTATTTTAATTCAACATTCCCCAATTGTACCCTAACCCACTACTACCCCCGCCCAGGTCGTTCCAGCTCCCCCAACAGGAAGTATTACCCATTTTGGGAACCTATGTACTAGAATATAAGGTCCATAAGGGCAGAGTCTATGTTTTATCAAAACTTTTTTCTCCTGGAAGCCCTAGCACAATGCTTTGCATACATGATATGCTTAATATGTGTTTACTAAATGATAATGTCCGTTGAATAGAAGTTAATTTTTGACATTGTTTTACATTTAATTTCCTCTAAAAGAAGGTTTCTAACTTAATATTCATTCATTTAATCAATCCAGCAATAGTCATTGAGCATGTAGTGTGTGAAAGGCATCAGAATCAATCTTAAAGAAGACATTTCCTGAAGAATATTTTAAAAGGGCACCTGAACTATGACAAAATAATTTTACTCATCTTAATTTAACAACAGTTCTTGAATTCCAGGCCATGGGAGAACATTAATTTCTCTTCCTGAAGGGAATATGGAAATGATGTCCATCATCAACTGTGCAATCCTAGAAATGCAGAAGAATTAAATCTTTTTCCATGTTTTTTACAATTACACATAAAAACAATCTTTAATATTTGTTTTTAAATTTTTTGAGTGCCAAATTCCCTCCCTACTGCTCACCCCCATCAAGAAGGCAAGAAATTTGATATAGGTTATACATATGTGGTCAAGCACATATTAATCATATGTGAGAAAAAAACACAGACAAAAAAACAAGAAAAATAAAGTTTTTTTTTTAAAGTATGCTTCAATCTGCACTCAGACTCCATCAGTTCTTTCTCTGGAGATGAATAGTATTTTTCATCATAAGTCCTTCAGAATTGTCTTGGATCATTATATTGCTGAGAATAGCCAAGCCATTCACAGTTGATCATCATAAAATATTACTGTTACTGTGTACAATGTTCTCTGGCCTCTGCTCATTTCACTTTTCATCAGTTCATGTAAGTCTTTACAGGTTTTTCCTGAGAGCATCCTGCTCCTCATTTCTTATTGCATAATAGTCTTCTTCACAATTATATATAACTTGTTCATCCATTAGGATGGGCATCCCCACAATTTCCAATTCCATGCCACCACAAAAAGAGCTGCTATAAATATTTTTGTACATATAGAGCTTTTTCTTTTCTTTTTAAAATCTTTTTGGGACACAGACCTAGTAGTGACATTGCTGGATTAAAGGGTATGGTGCACAGTTTTTCCTTTTTATTTTTTTTTGTAAATTTTTTTTATTTTAAACAAATACAAAATGAGAAAAGAAAAAAAAAATTGCCAAGTACACAGCAGCCCATAAGAGAGGATTCAATATAAAACTATAAATTTCCATTTCATGACCTCTATAATAAATACTATACATTGTTTTCAAAACTGCCCATTTTTCTTTGTTTCCTTGTTGGTTTTCTTTTGTTCTCTGCTGTTCACTTTTTATTTTAATTTTTTTCCCTCCCTGTTTCCCCACCCTAAAGAAGGCTACAATTCAGTCTGGATGTACATACACATACATAGGTATCTATAAACATACACATATGCACACACATATACTTACATGTAAGACCATGCTATGCTTATTTCCTCCTACCATCTGTTTCTCTGAAGGTGGAGAGCATCATCCTTCATGAGTCCGAGTCTTTCCATGTTTTTCTAAATCAACTAGCTCATTACTTCCTACACCATAGTAATATTTTAACCCAATTACAACCTATCTAAGAGATTGACTATGAAAGTTTATCCCAAATTTTCTGGATTCCTTCTGTTCCTGGCTACATAGGTTCTATTTATACAAGAAAAATTTAATTTAAAATAATCAAAATTATCCTTTTTACACTTTAACAATGCTCTTACCTTGTAATATAATTTAAGGTCAGATACTGCTGAATCTACTTCCTTTACATCTTTCCGCCCTTGTTTCTTTGAAGTTTCTGACCTTTTGTTCTTCCAAATTAACTTTGTTAATATTTTTTCTAACTCAGTAAAATAATTTTTAATAATTTCATTGGGATGACATTGAATAAATAAATTAGATAAAATTGTCATTTTAAAAATTATATTGGCTTTACCTATTACTGCTTTCCAGTTTTCGCAACAATTTTCGTCCAATAACAAGTTCTTGTCCCAAAAACTTAGATCTTTTCATTTATGAAACATTAGATTACTATGGTCATTTACTACTGTGTATTATGTACCTAATCTATTCCACTAATACACCATTCTATTTCTTAGCCAATACCAGATAGCTTTGATGATTACCACTTTGTAATACATTTGAGATCTGATATGCCTAGGCCAGAATTCACATTTATTTTGTCATTGATTACCTTGATATTCTTGACCTGTTGTTCTTCCAGGTGAATTGTTATTTTTTTCCTAACCCTATCCATAATTTTTTAGAATTTTGATTGGTATAGCACTGTATAAGTAAACTAATTTAAGTAGAATTATCACTTTTATTACATTGGTTCAGCCGACCCACAAGCAGTTAATATTTCTCTAATTGTTTATATCTGACTTTGTATGAAAAGTTCATTGTAGTTGTGTTCATATAATTCCTGAGTTTGTCTCGGCCGATAGACCCTCAAGTATTTTTATGTTATCTACAGTTATTTTAAATGGAATTTTTCTTCTATATCTTGCTGCTTGACTTTATTGGTAATATATAGAACTGCTGATGATTTATATGGTTTATATCCTGCAACTTTGCTAAAGTTGTCAATTATTTCAACTAGTTTTTTAGTTGATTCTCTAGGATTCTCTAAGCACATCATCATATCATATTTTTCTTTTTCTAGTTTTTATTAGTTTGCATGCCCAATTAATTGATCTTCTCTTTCTCTACTTTATTGCTATAAGCATTTAGAGATATAAAATTTCCCTAAGTACTGCTTTGGCTGCATCCCTTAAATTTTAGAATGTTGTTTCCTTGTTATAATTCTCTTTAATCAAATTATTGATTGTTTCTATGATTTGTTCTTTGACCCACCCATTCTTTAGGATTAGATTATTTAATTTCCAATTAATTTTTAATTTATGCTTCTATGGTCTTTTATATTGAATGTATTTTTTACTGCATTATTATTTGAAGAGGATGCATTTCATATTTCTGCTTTTTTGCATTTGATTGTGAGGTTTTCATGCTTTAACACATTGTCATTTTTTGTGAAGGTGTCATATACCACTGAGTAAAAGGTATACTCCTTTCTATTCCCATTCTGTTTTCTCCACAGGCCTATCATATTTGACTTTTCTAAAATTCTATTCATCTCCTTAATTTTTTTCTTGTTTATTTTTTTTGGCTATATTTATTTAGTTCTGAGAGGGGAAAGTTGAGAGCCTCCACTAGTATGGTTTTAATTCTATTTCCTCCTATAACTCACTTAATTTTTCCTTTAAGAATTTGGATGCTTTGCCATTCAGTGCATTGATGTTTAGTATTGATATTATTTTGTTGTCTTTGGTACCTTTTAGCAAAATGTAGTTTCTCTGCTTATTCTCTTTTAATTAGATCTTTTTGGGGTTTTTCTTTGCCTGAGATCATTATTGCTACCCCTGCTTTTTTTTTAATTCAATTGAAGCATAATAGATTCTTCTCCAGCCCCTTACTTTTACTCTGTACATGTCTCTCTGCTTCAAGTATGTTTCTTGTAAACAACATATTATAAAATTCTTGTTTTTAATCCACTGTGTTATCCACTTCTGTTTTATGGGTGACCTTATCCCTTTTACATTCACAGCCAGGGGGCTCCAGCAGCTACCCAGAGTCTCCACACCAACACTCTTCCAGTGAGTGAGAGCCCCAAAGGCAAAACACCAACCTCTGAGTTTATATACCCTGTTCAGCATCAAAGGGCATCACAACATGCAACTCAAAAGTTTCCTCAGGGCCAAAGGTCACAAACATGGGAACTTAAACCCATGTAAATTAGGCTTTCCCTTGAGGTAAGCAGTCATCAAAGACTCCTAATTTAATCAAAGAAACAAAGGCCAGACTCATCAAGGGCACTTGATTAAATAAATGCTCCAAAAGAGAAAACAATAGAAATGTCCCACCTTAATTACTGATACATGGCCTAACACAGAGTAGGTGCTTAATAAATGTTTTTTGAATTGGATTAGATTAGTTTGGATTTCTTTCTTATCAACTAGTCAACAAACATTTATTAAGTGTTTACTATGTCTCTGAGCACAAAGGAGGTAAAACTAAACCCAAACAAAATAAGATGTTTCCTAGGAGCTCACAATCTAGTGAGGGAAACAAAATGCGAACAGTTGTACAGACAAGATATATACAGGATAAATTGGGAGGAGTCTCAGAGGGAAAGCACTAAAATTAAGGAAGACTGGGAAAGACTTCTGTTTCCACAATCCGGCTAGTAGCTTCTGTGGGGGTTTAAAATCCACCCACAGCCACACCCAGAAAGCTACCAACAGCACAGGTTCTTTTGATCTGCTTAACTAAGGAAGGCAAGGTGAAGGGGTTGCCAAGCTTACTTTAATTCAGCATACAAATATCACTCACTTAGTTCAGGGGAAGAGACCAGCACACTGAATTTCAGAGCAAATTACAAACAAATTACAAACATCAACAGACAGACCAAATACAGATTCATAGTTACCAACATCTAGGTTCAGCCAGGAGATCAGAACAAGGGCTGGCTCAGAGTCACTTGCGCCACCACTGCTGCGGGCTTAGCACCTAGTAAGGCTCAATGAATTACTCAAAGGGAACAAAAGCCAAACTATTCAAGGGCACTTGTTGAACTAAGTGCTAAGGAGCCTATTTTGCTTACCAACACAGTTGGGGAAGCATGTCTTGGGCTAACTTTCTGACCCTGCCTTGGGGAGTCCTGTGATCCCCACTGTGATATTAAGGGGGTTACCACTTGGGATTTCCCTGGGGAGCCCTGTGGTCTGCACAGCCTTCTTAAGGGGCCATCACTTGGGTCTTCTGGCCCTGTCTCGGGAGCCTTATGATCTTACTGCCATTCTAAGCGGACATCACTTGGGTCCTCCTTAGGGTCTGACCCCTAGGAAGCCCTGTGATCCCCACAGATAAAGGGAAGCTACCACTTGGTCTTCCTCTGGGAGTCCTGTGGTCTGCATAGCCTTCCTTAGGGATTATCACATGGTTCTTCCTCAGGGTTTTGGCCCTACCTAGGAAGTCCGGTGATCCCCAAAATCGAGTTTCTCACAGGAATAAGGTATCAGAAGACTGGAAAGGCCAGATTATAAAGGGATTTTTGTATAGTCTGAACTTAACAAGTATCAGATAAAATAAGCATTCTCATATACATGGCAAAACAAAAAACACTGCACCTGAAGCAGCAAATTTCTCTTATGTACTGCCGGCTTTTCTTTTTAATTAGTAATTTAATTAGTAAATTCAACATGTAACTTTCCTTTTTTTTTTACTTGTCTTTTAGTTTTTGTCTTGTATAGTGTTGCACATCTCTCTGCCCTACCCCACTATCAAGCTTGAAAGCTTAGTGAGGGCAAGAAACCCATTGCTATGCTTTGTATTTCCCCACAATTCTTTTTTTCTTTTATTGAGATTTTTTATTTTTAGTTTACAACACTCAGTTCCACATGATTTTGAGTTCCAGATTTTCTTCCCCCCCTTCCCCCCACCAAGATGGCATGGAATCTAACATATCTTCTACATATAACTTCGCATTGAACTTATTTACACAATAGTCAAGTTGTAAAGAAGAATTATGACCAATGGAATGAATCATGAGAAAGAAGAAACAGCACCAAAAAAAAAAAAACAAACCCAAAACCAAAAACAAAACCAAAAGAGAAAAAAAAACAAAGGGAAAAAAAAGGCAAGCATAAAGGGTGCCTCAATCTGCATTCAGACTCCATAGTTCTTTCTCTGGATATAGATAGCATTCTCCATCATGAGTCCTTTGGAGTTGTCTTTGCACCTTGTATTGCTGAGAAGAGCCAAGTCTATCAAGGTTAGTCATCACAGAATCCATATATCTGTGGTTGTATATAATGTTCTCCTAGTTCTGCTCCGCTCACTCAGCATTATATGGTGTAGGTTTTTCCAGGTTATTATGAAGTCCATATTATCCCCATTTCTTATAGCACAACAGTATTCCATTACCTTCATATACCACAACTTGTTCAGCCATTCCCCAATTGATGGGCATCCCCTTGATTTCCAATTCTTTGCTACTACAAAAAGAGCTGCTATAAATATTTTTATACATATGGGTCCTTTTCCCACTTGTGTGATCTCTTTGGGATACAACCCTAGAAGTGGTATTGCTGGGTCAAAGGATATGAACATTTTTATAGCCCTTTGGGCATAGTTCCAAATTGCCCTCCAGAATGGCTGGATCAGTTTACAACTCCACCAGCAATGTAACAATGTTCCAATTTTCCCACATCCTCTCCAGCATTTATCATTTTCCTGTCTTGTCACTTTCCTGTTTTGTAACTTTCAAAGCTACCCAGCTTGTTTATGGCTCTTTCTGGCTTTCTTTCCGTTATTTTCTGTGTATTAAAAAAAACCACCTTTTTTCCCACTATTCTATCTTTACCTCATCTCTCCCCATCTGTCCCCCAAATCTCACATTATTGCTATAGGTCTTCATCAGAATCTAATAGTTTGGAAGAGAGGAAGAAAAGTGTTGAAGAGATAGAAAGGGAAGGTTTGCTAATCAGATCTAGAATTTGTCACAAAGTTTCACACTTGGGGCAGCTAGGTGGCACAGTGAGTACAGGACCAGCCCTGAAGTCAGGAGAACCTGAGTTCAAATGTGACCTCAGACACTTGACACACATACTAGTTGTGTGATCTTGGGCAAGTCACTTAACCCCAATTGCCCTGCCTTCCCCTCTCCCTGCCCAAAAAGTTTTGTACTTATTTAATGTAATTAAAATTTTAACTCATATAGGAAAGGTACAAGAAGACACTTATTCATGTACTTAATTCATTGACATGTGCAGAAAGGCAGGGTAAGATAGTGACTAGAGAGCCAGCCTTGGAAGTCATGAAACTTGGCGTCATGTCAAGTACTGCCTCTAACACATACTGGCTGTGTAACCCTGGGCAATTCCTTAACTGCTTAATGTCCCAGTCGATTCTCCAAGACTATAAATTGCTGAAGAGTTGACAATGTGAAATCATAGGAGTTTCCTCACTAGGAACTCCATAGACCAGTGAAGTCATAGATCCATAGAATACATACATACACACACACACACATACACACACACAAACACACACACACACACACACACACACACACACACACGCACGCACCATGCATACTCCACCTCCCTGCTACCAGCTAGGTTCCTGTCTTGGTCTTGTTCAGGGAAATGATGCTGCAGATGTAACTGCTTCTAGGAAGTCCACTCTATCTAAACACAGTCATACCTCCAGAAGGCCCAAGTAGGGGCAATGTTGTTTTATGATTTGGTAGACAAAAGGAACTGAATCCTCTTACAAATGCATCAGTCTTAGGGTAGGCAGACCTCTAGTACATTTGGTACTAGTCATAAAAATGTCAACTAAGAACTAAACACAGGGAATTGGTAGAATTCCTTTGGTGTCAGAGGCTCAGGGAAATTCATTAGTCATTCAGGCTGTCTTTATCTACTTTTCCTCTGTCTTCACTCCAGGGGAAGGGACCTAGTTTAACCAACTTGCATCAGAGGGGAAGGAAGATGAGTTTCTAGAATTCATGTCTTCAAAGAGAGGACTTCTCAGCAAAGGGATGAGAATTTAACCTAACAATGCTCATAATAACATCCTTATCGGTTGATTTTATCAATATTAATACCTACCAGCTAGACAAAGCACTTTATTGGAATTACCTCCATTTATCCTCAGAACAATCTTATGAGGTAGATGCTATTTTTCAGATAATAAAATCAAAACTGAGAGATGTTAAATCACTTGCCCAGGATCACACAGCTAATAAGTGTCTGGAGCAGGATTCAAACTCAGGTCTCTCTGACTCCATTTCTAGCACTCTATTTCACTACCTAATTGCTACTCTTCAAGGACCCTGCCTTTTAATCCTTGCTGATCTGGATAAGTCTTTCCTCTGAAGCGCTTCATAAGTTCATGGTTCCCTGCTTTCACTGCAGAATTCAAAGGTTCCCATTAGATTCCTATGGGTCATAGAAACTGTTCCTGAACTTTTTACTAATGATTGTAGCTATCATCCTTCAATACAGCATTCTTCTAATACCTCCTTTCATTTGAAGGTGACTGAGTTCTCAAAGAATCTTATGTTAAGACCATAAGAAACTATGAGTATTACAGAGCTTGAAAGACTTCAAATTCAGACCAGTGGGACTTTAATCTGAGAACCACCCTCAATTTTAAAACAGCTAAACACCAGAAGGTTGGGCATATATTGGTGAAGAAGACTTTCTTTTATGACACAGAGGGATAATAAGCATGTACTAAATACTTATTAATTGATTGATTGATTGATTGGTTGTGATACACATCATTGCAGAGAGTATCCGTGCCAATTAAATCACAGATCACTTCAAATATTGAGCACTTCAAATGGTGAAGAGATGCACGGGTTTCACAAATGACTCAAAGATATGTTAATTTTGGATCAATTGCCTAGTCATATTTTCTATTATGAGCATTTAGCATTGTAAAAGAAAAAAGACTCACACATTATCTGAGGCACATAGGTGTTGAAGTGGATAAAGCACTGGCCCTAGAGTCAGGAAAACCAGAATCTAAATCCACTGTCTGATAATGTCTAGCTGTGTGACTTTGGTCAAGTCATTTAACCTTTGTCTGTCTCAGTTTCGTCATCTGTGAAATGAGGATAATAACTGTATTTACCTCCCAGAGTTGTTGTGAGGATGAAATGAAATATTTGTAAAGTGCTTTGCAAAGCTTTTAAGTGTTAGATAAAGTTAGCTATTACTATCGTTGCTATTATCATCATTATTACTCCAATCTGTACTGGAAGCAGAGCAGGAAATTAGGAGAGGTAGCAAAATTGTGTGCAGATGAGAGAGAGGGAAGGAATGGGAAGTAATGAATAAACAAAAAGTGTAGAAGGAAACAAAAGAGGAAGAAAGAATATGATGAGAACTGGAAAAGTTGGCAAAGTGAAGGTCTTTAAACCACCAACCATTAACTCTAGAATTCTTGTTATTTCTAGCCCTAAGAGGGAGAGGAATAGCTTGTTCAAGAGTGGATTTAAGTATTATATGACAGAAAAAAATTATTTTCATGACCTAGCATTAGAAAAGGTTCCCAGGTGGTTTCATAGAAACCTGAAAAGACTCATGTGAACTAATGAAGAGTGAAGTAAACACAACGAGGAGAACAATTTATGTGATGACAGCAATATGGTAAAGACAAACAACTTTGAAAGACACAGGAATTCTGATCCACATAATGACCATGACTTCTGTGTACTAATGATGAAACATGCTACCAGTCTCCTGACAGAGAGGTGAAGGACTCAGCATGCAGAATGAGACACTTTTTTTTTTTTTGGCATGGCCAATGTGGAAGTTTTTTGGCTTGACTATGCATCTTTCTAATGGGTTTTGTTTTTCTTTTGTCTTCAGTTGGTGGATGGGTAGGGGAAGAAAGAGAAGACAGATTTTTGCTGATCTAAAATTTTCAAATTTTTAAAAAAACTGACTACTTTAAGGAAATGGTTGCATTCTAATGTCTACATTGACCCGATTTCTTTGCTGAACGTTGTTAGAAAAATAAAACAAACTAAATTATAAACCTCTTAAAGAAAAAAAAAACTTCTCTGTCTTCAATCGATTTTTAAGACGTTGTTGACTCCACAAAATGATACATTTAACAATACCATAGCATCCTTTTAGGCCTCCAAATTCTGCCAAACTCTCTATCAGTAAAATAAAGTCTTCTTGAGGAAAAGCAGGAGAAGTCAACAGTGAAATTAAGTATTGGCTGTCCATCTTCTCTCAGGAAACACACTGCGAAGAGATAACTGTGTAAGGAAATACTGTGTTCTAATTGTGGCGAAAAACATAACTAAGCCTCTAAACAGATTAAAGGGAGCTCTCTCTTTGAGTAAGAATAACTTATGTTTATATAGCGCTTTACAAAGCACTTTCCTCACAATCCTGTGAGGCAGGTTGTGCAAGTATTATCTTCCCCACTTTATAGATGAGGAAACTGAGACAGAACAAAAGTTATCTAAGTTGTCCATGATCCCTCAGTTAAGAAGAGTCAGAGACAGGAATCAAACCCCAGACCTATGATTCCAAGGTTAGCACAAGTCTCACAATGCAATACTATTTCTTCTTTAATAATATAATAATATTATCATCCTAATTATATTATGATTAAAAAGAGAACTTTTCAGTTGATTAACGCATTTTATTCTTTTTTATTCATATTTTATTTTATGTGTTTACAGTTGTAGAGGAATCTCATTAGTTAAGTTGTCTGGCATTTATATGAGCTTTGTTGTTATCGCTCTTCAGTTGTTTCAGTTGTGCCTGACTCTGCATGACCTCATTTGGGGTTTTCTTGGCAAAGACACTGGAACAGTTTGCCATCTCCTATTCCAGCTCATTTTACAGATGAGGAAACTAAGGCAAACAGGGTGAAGTGACTTGTCCAGGGTCACACAGCTAGTTAGTGTCTGAGGCCAGATTTGAATTCAGGAAGATGAGTCTTCCTAACTCCGGGCCTGGCACTCTATGCACTGCACTGCCTAGCTGCCCCTGTATATCAGCTTTAAGGTTTGCAAACTTACATGTATTATCTAAATTAAGCCTTATACAAATCTTATGACTACAGGTCTTATTTCTTCCATTGTACAGATGAGAAAATTGAAGGTAAGAAGAGGTTAATTGACTTGGGTAGGGTCTGAGATGACCTAGGTCTTCCTGGTTCCCAATCTAGCACTTTGCCACATTTATTTTCTGCTTTAGCTATATTTTATAACTTATACAACCCAGGATTTCTTGCATTGAATAATAATTTACACAGTTTTTTTTTTTTAGTGGGGGAGGCAGGGCAATTGGAGTTAAGTGACTTGCTCAAGGTCACATGGCTAGTAAAGTGTGTCAGGTCCTCCTGGCTGCAGGGCTGGTGCTCTACTCACTGCACCACCTAGTTGCCCCCAATCTACATGGTTATAATAGGCTTGCATCTCTCTTTTGAGAAGTTTCTATTGCAAATTCTAAAATGCCAAAGTTACTTCCCAGGAATAGAAGTTTCTCACATTTTACTTTAAATTATTATTCAAGAATGAGACCCTTAAAATCGACTGCTCAAGTATAATCTAGTCCAAGAAACTATGAAGTAAAAATTTTTACTGGTGGTAGAAGCCTTAGGGATCATTTAGTTCTCATTTTACAGATGAGGACACTGAGCTCAGGAAGGTTAAGTGAATAGCCCGAAGTGGCATGCTTAGTAGCAGAATTAGGACTCAATCCTGGGTTTCCTGACTTCCAGTCTAGTGCTCTTCATTTATAACCCTTAGTTATAAGGGATCCCTTTGTGCTTTGAATTTTAACAGCACTTAATATCCGTAAAACTCCTTCAACATTGCATACTTCCTGACTTGTGTTGTAATTATTTGTGTAGATATCTTATTCATTCTACTGGAATTCATCTTTCACACATAGGAGATATTCGATAAATGTCTGTTAAGCTTTTATGATCTTTTGTGACCATTCAGTCAGATTGAGGAGTTGGATGATAGGTTTCTGATGCTGGTTGTGAATGGAGATGTGAAATAGTTATGTTAAGGAACTTTACTGAACTCTTCCCACTTCTTGGTCATAATTTCCTCACCCCTAAAATGAGAAGGTTAGACTAGATTGTATGTAAGGTTCCCTTTAGCTCCGGCGATGTGTCGACTTCTATCTTAGACCTCCTAAGATCTTTTCAGTCCAGCATGCTATGAGCAAAGCGTTGTAGCTTAGTTTCTTGTAGTTGGGTTTTTTTTGTTTTTTTGTATCCCCACTACCTGGGCAAAATGTCTGGCACATAGTATGTTCTTAATAAATGCTAGTTGATTTGAATTATATTGGTGATGACACTAATGATGTTCTCATAAACTTGCCAAAAGGGATCAATGAAAGGTTAGCAATCCTTTCCAAGCTACAAATTTGAGTCTGATGCTTTTAACTTAAAAGTGTAATCCCCCGTGGCAACATCTGGTGCTTTTTGTGACTCTCTTCTGTGGTTTCCTCAGTGCCTTTGCTCAAGAGAGCCACCTCAATCTGTTTCCCACAGACCCATCTATAAGCTCCCTTTCCTTTTTCCATTGAGATACCGAGAAAACTCATTGTTTTCAGCACTTCATACTGAATATAGAAATATCAGATTTTGTTGACAATGCCATTAGTAGGCACTCAAAATATGTTAATGAATGAGTTGCCTCCAGAAATTGCAAGCCTTAGGAGGTGGTGGGCTACCCCTCAATGGAGATCTTCAAGCAAAGGCTTGGATGACCAATTGTTGAGATACTGTAAAAGGGACTCTTGTTCAGGTTCAGATTGGATCAAACAGCCTCTAAGGGACCCTCAAACAGTGAGATATTATGCTTCTGTGAATGATATGAGAAAATAGAGTACAATGGTAAACATGGCTAGATTGGTCACCATGACGGTGCATTGTCTTTCGGAGATGAAAATACAATGGATCTGCTACCAATAGAGCACACACTTTGAACTATCGTTATACGGATGATAGTAGATTGCTTTTGTGGCCAAAGACATGCATTTTCCCCATAGCTAGCTGCAAGTAACTGAGCAGTCTATAGATAGGTGGCACAATTGAGTCAAGAAGACCCAAGTTCAAATTCTACCACAAACACTTATTAACTGTGTGACCCTGTCAAAATCACTCAAATTCTTTTAGCTTGTTTCCTCACATGTAAAATAGGGATTCTGTAGCAGCTATTTCACAGTGCTGTGGTGAAGAGCAAATGAAATAACATATGTAAGGCACATTGGAGTTCTTAGAGTGTTATAGAAAGGTTAGTTATGAATTACTAGGGATAATTAACTGGAGAACAAAAAGAATAGAAGCCACCACCATTCTTTAATGTTCCATTTAGCTCAATTCAGCAGTTAGTAGGTACCTACAACTACATCAACTAATATGCATTTGACATTTCACTATAAATTCAACTTACATAATATCTGAGTGCAGCCTAGATAACACTATTCAACACATGTTTTGTCATGTGATGGAAACTTACTGATACATTGTGGGTATTTTTTAATATTGAATTTTAAAATATAAATGGTCTGCCTCTACCACCCATCATTATCAAGTGATGAGAATGTTAATGTCTATTATAAAACGTGAAGCAATAACAAAGTGTGATTTGGTTGAAGGTGAATGAGGAGTGGTAGCTAGTAAGAAATCCCTACTTGGTTTAGCATTGTTTTTTGTGTGAAATCCCAGCTTATGGATTATATCGCATGGTGCTGCCATCTGGGCCTGACTCAGGTTGGTCCCTGTGGTGGTTTAAGTCTGATGCTGGAATGAAATAAGGTGGTTAACAAAGAGAGGCTCACTCGGCCACGGCATACTCAACAATGACTCAAGGGAAGAATAAGGACCAGAACCCAGGTTTCTGGATTCCCGATCCTTTGTTCCATCACACCAAAGCTGCCTTTCAAATGACAGCAATAACAGTAGTTCCTATTTCTATAGTTCTTTGAAGATCACAAAGCAAATTGCTTATAACAACCCGATGAGGCACGTTATGCAAATCTCATTATCCCTATTTGGCAGAGAAGGAAATTGAGACTCAGAGAGGTCAAGTGACTGACCCAAAGTGATACTTATTAAGCATCAGGGCTAAGATTCAAATTTAGGTCTTCCAAAGACAAGAGGAGTTGATTTCTAAAAATCTATGCTATGAGAGTTCACAGTACAGCTCACTTCTGCCAGAGGGAATCAGGGAAGATGTAGTAATTGAACTAGACCACTGAAACAGAGTCAAATTCATAGGCTGTTCCATAGTTTTTAAATTTACTTTAAAAAAAAACTCTTTAAATTTCTTTTTTTTTATTTTTATTTTTTTTTATTTTTAGTTTACTTTTTAAAAAAAATTTTTAAATTTCTTTTTTTTATTTTAATTTTTTTTATTTTTAGTTTATTTTTTAAAAAAAATCTTTAAATTTCTTTTTTTAATTTTTTTTTTATTTTTAGTTTGCAACATTTGGTTCTACATAATTTTGAGTTCCAGATTTTCTCCCCTCCCTCCCCCCTCCCTCCCCAAGATGGCATGGAATCTCATATAACTACCACGTATACCTTTGCATTGAATTAATTTATACACTAGTCAAGTTGTGGAGAAGAATTATGACCAATGGAATGAATCATGAGAAAGAAGAAACAGAACCAAAAAAAGAAAAAACCCAAAAACAAAAACAAAAGAGAAGAAAAAAAGGCGAGCATGAAGTGTGCCTCAATCTGCATTCAAACTTCATAGTTCTTTCTCTGGATGTAGATAGCATTCTCCATCGTGAGTCCTTTGGAGTTGTCCTTGCACCTTGTGTTGCTGGGAAGAGCGAAGTCTGTCAGGGTTGGTCCTCACAGAATCCATATATCTGTGGTTGTGTACAATGTTCTCCTGGCTCTGCTCTGCTCACTCAACATTATGTCGTGTAGGTTTTTCCAGGTTGTTATGAAGTCCGTATCATCCCCATTTCTTATGGCACAATAGTATTCCATTACCTTCATCTACCACAACTTGTTCAGCCATTCCCCAATTGATGGGCATCCCTTTGATTTCCAACTCTTGGCTACCACAAAAAGAGCCACTATAAATATTTTTGTACATATAGGTCCTTTTCCCGCTTGTGTGATTTCTTTGGGATACAACCCTAGAAGTGGTATTGCTGGGTCAAAGGGTATGAACATTCCTGTGGCCCTTTGGGAGTAGTTCCAAATTACTCTCCAAAATGGCTGGATCATCTCACAACTCCACCAATGTTTATTGATATTTTTCATTTTAAATCAATTTCATTTCTAAATATATCTTTCCTCCTTCCATTGCTTCAGTGAGTTGGCCTTTATATTTATAAAGAATTTTTTTAAAAGAGAAAAAAGAAAAGCAATTCAGCAAAATTGTGGTACTGTGAGAAAAAAAAAACTCAGCTTCTCCTCAAATGGCTGAATGAGAGGCAAAGTAGCCCAGCTCTCTCACAAGTATTCCAGCAAGGATGAGAAAATAACATCAAATTGAGTAATAATGAAGAAAACCAAGGAGAGGCTATAGTGAGTCATTTTCCCATCCCAGTTTGGCACAAACACAGAAGCCTGCTGACACAAGGAAAATAATCCAGACCAAAAAAAAAAGCCCTTTCTGGGAGCATGGTTCATGGAAGTGTTGAAACTAGGGACCAGGAGCAAGCCAGAAAAACCTAGAATCTAAAGCTATATAAAGGGGCAAGGATACAGGAGCCCAGAACTCCAGCCAAGGATCCCCTGGAATCTGCAGTCAGCTATGTCACTCTGACACTGAATGGGTCTCAGGAATTTATGGGGCTAGGGTCAGGAGGGCATCAATCAGGGAATACCTTGAATCAGACCACTCCATGAACACCATGCCAACTCACTGGCTAGGGCCACTCCTGAGGCTCTTGAAGAACACAGTATTCATCACTTAAACTCCAAATAATTGAGGCTTTAAAAATCCCCACCCTTCTTTCCAGAAGTGCACAAAATCTGGATCTAATACAAAGGAAGTAAGGCTAGAAAAATGAATAAGCAGAAGAAAATATCAATGATAATGAAATATGAAGGGAGAAAATCCAAGATACAAATGCAGAATAACTTTGTGACATCTACAAACAAAGCTTCAAAGAAGATCACAGATTTGCCAAAAGTCCTACTGGAATTCCTATAACAAATGAAGCAAAAGCTGAAGAATGATAACATAAATGAAACAAGCGTTTTAGATGAAAGAATGGGAAAGGAAACAAGAGACTGAGAAGAAAGAATTAGAAGGAGAATAATCACCTTAGTAGTGGAAGTACAAATCTTACTAAATAGTAACAGATTGTTTACAAATTAGATTGGACCAGACAGAAATGTTACTCTAGGAGACAATAAGAAATACTAGAATAAAATTAAAAGCTGAGAAAATATCAGAAATCAAAAGAGGAACTGGTTCTAGAGTCTGTGGACCAAATTTCAAATCCTGCCTCACCTGCATACCATGATCATACACACACACACACACACATACACACGCACACACACATACATATGTTGGGGGTTGGGCTGGTGTATAAAACCATAATTACTTAAATTTTCTGGGCTTTGGTTTTCTGAAGGGAGAAGTTTAGCCTGAATGACTCTAAAATCCCTTTGATTGAGTCTAACACTATATGCAATGTTCTACATACATAATTCCCAGCTCCTGAAAAGAATGAAAGAAGGTACATTTTCTCATCTTGGCTTCAGAGACAAGTTTACATAATAGAAAATTTATTTTCATCTCCCCTTCCCAACAAGTTCTTCCCTGAAGTACTAAATAACAGGACAGCAGATAGGAGTTTTTCATTTATTTCCCAGCCATAGAAAGAAATGCCAATGAATAACTAGATTCTTAAAACACAGATAGTAGAAGAGAACTTAAAATGATAACAGCTCACCTTTACATAAGGCTTTACAAAGTGTTCAACCAACATCACATGTGATGATCAGAAAAAACCTGTGATGTAGGTAATGCTACATTACCATTTCTGTTGTTGCTGCTATTCAGTTCTGTCCTATTCTTCAAGACTTTATTGGGGGTCTTCTTGGAAACACACTGGAGTGGTTTGCCCTTTCCTTCTCCAGCTCATTTTTCCCCTTTTTTCAGGATGGAGGGGGTAAGTAGGAGGGAAGAAAAGGATCGAACATTTATTAGGTGCCAGGGCGTGCCAGCACGTGTCTTACAAATTTTATCTCATTTGTTCCTCACAGCCACCCTGGGAGGGGGGGTGCCATTATTATTATCCCCTATTGAGGTAGATACAGTTTATGCGACTTGACCAGGATCACACAGCTAGTATTTCAATCTAGATTTGAACTCAGGTCTTCCTGACTCCAAGCCAAGTATTTTATCCACTCTAACCTAGCTGTTACAGGGGAAGACAAGAGGGAAAAAAATGCTTGAAAACTGGGGGGAAAAATCTAATTTAACAAAATTCTAAAAAAATAGTTGTTGGATAGGAAGCACATTTGTATCAGTGTTCACCAGTGGAAATCAAGGTGCCTGGCACTTTCCTAGATTTGTTGCTGCTTTCATTACACAGACTGAAGCAAATTAAAATAAGCAGCATCAGGAAAACAATATCCACAATAACTACAATAATGTAAGTTGAAAGGATGATAGCAACAACAAAAAACTGAACTGTGTAATTATAATGATCAAGCTTGGTCTGAAGAACAAAGAAGAAAATGAACCACCCTCCTTTCATTAGAGAGGTTGGGAACTATGGTGGAAGAACACTGAATATACATACCATCTGACTCGGTTGATGGGTTGGTTAGTTTGGTTGAACTGTTTTTGTCTTTTATTCTTTGTTACAGGGTTTGGCTCTTTGAGAGGGGAAAAAGGAGAGATATAGTTGGAAATAAAGATAATTTTAAAAGAGAAATAAAATAAAAAACGATTTTAAAATAAGTTTCAAAAATTCAACTATCTAAAATAATATATTTCATTTATTTATTAATTTTTTATTCAACATTTATCAAGGGTTTACTATGTGCTTTGTGGCTGGGTACTATGGGAGATATGAGACAGATAAGCAAATAGCTTTGACTTAAAGAAGAATACAACAAGTGAAGTAAGAGATCACTTCTAGCTGTAGGAAACAAGGAACATTTCTATAGCAATTCAGGGCTTATTGTGTTACCCAGTGTCCTACCTGAAAGCGTGATTCCCATGACACCCAATACAGGTAGTTGTTGAATACCTCCAAAATCCTCAGTTGAGAGGGCTGGGGAAGAGGGTACCAGGGGAGGCTTGAAGGAACAGTTAGCGATATAGGAATGGATCTGGGTGTCATCTGCATAGGTATGTTCATTGAACCTATGGTAGCTGAAGAGGTGAGAGAGAATGAAGAGAAAATATAAGAAGGCCTATGGCATAGCCTTATGGTTCACACTCAGTATGCATTATTATATAGATGAAAAATTAGTGAAAGAGACTGAGAAGCAGTGGACAGAGAGTTTTTAAAGACAGAAGAGACTTGGGAATGTTTGGAGGCAGCACAGATGAAACCAGTAGTTAAGGAAAGACTGAAGATAAAACAATGTCTGAAATCCACTGGATAAGATGGAAAGATATGGGATCGCAGGTACTTGTGAAAGGAATGATCTTATTGAGGAAAAGGGTCACCTCTTTATCTGAGTCTAGATTAAAGGAAGAAGTGTTGTGAAATGTCTTAAATTTACATATCACTAAACATAAACTCAGATCTTTTTCATATGAATTGTTTTCTCCCTAAAATTCCTCTTTCCTGCACTTGGGTGGTGTAGTGGAGAGAGTATAGGACTTGGAGTCAGAAACACTTAAGTTTGAATCCCTCATTTACTGTGTGACCTTGGGCATGTCTTTTAACCTCTCCTTGCCTCAGTTTCCTCATCTGTAAAATGGAATAATAATAGCACCTACCTCAGAGGGTTGTTGTGAGGATCAAATGAGCTAACATATTTGTAAAATATGTTTAATATGTTTAAAATATGTTTAAGCACGATATAAATGCTAACTTCTTATTGTTCAGTGATGTCCAACTCTTTGACATTCCATTTGTGAGGGTTTTCTTGGCAAAGATACTACAATGGTTTGCTATTTCCTTCTCCAGCTCATTTTTACAGATAATGAAACTAAGGCAAACAGGGTTAAGTGACTTGCCTAGGGTCACATGGCTAGTAAGCATTTGGGGACAGATTTGAACTCATGAAGATGAGTCTTCCTGATTCCAGGTCTAGCCACCATATCCACTACTCCACTGAGCTGCTCAAATGCTAAATGAGAATTATGCAATTGTTTATTTTGAGCCCTACTGTAGGACTTTACTTTTATTAGCATTGAATTTAATCATCTCAGATTCAGCCCATCTTTCTAGACTGTTGAAATTTTTTTGGACCTTAATTCTATCATCCAATGTAGCAGCTATATTTTCTAACTTTGTGTCATCTGCAAATTTAACAAATTTATCTATGACTTCATTTAAGTCATTAATAAAAATATTGAAGAGAGTAGGACCAAAGAACTAAGATATTCCATCAGAGTTTTTCCTTTGCATTTATGTGGCTCCATCAATCACTACTCTTTGGTTCTAATCAGTCAACAATAAAGGCTTTTTGATTGATTGATTCAACTAATTCAAATCCATCTGGCTATATGATTATGTAGTTCACCTTTTTTCCATCTTCCCACAAGGAAATAATGAGAGACTTTGTCAAATGCATCTCAGAAATTGAAGTTTATTAGACCATTCATCTAATAAACTGTATCAAAAAGGGAAATGAGAATAATTGAGCATAACCCACAGTATAGATAAACTCATGCCAGCTCTTAGTGATCACTGCTTCTCTTTCTAAATGCTCATGATCCATCCCTTTAATAATACAGTCTAGAATTCTTAATGAATTGAAGTGAAACTTCATTGTTCAAAAGATCCACTTTCCCTTTTTCTGGTGAAAAAATCAGGACAGACACTTGCTCTACTTTCACAGTACCAATCTCAATCACTGTGATTTGTGATTGTGAAAGTGATTTACAGCAGCAATCACTTTCACCATTTCCTTCAGTAGCCAAAGATGCTATCCATCCAGGTCCAGTGATTGGATCTCCTTGCATTTGAGGCTGGATTTGAACTCAGGTCTTTCTGACTCTAGCCCCAACATTTGATCCACTGCACCACCTAGCTGCCCTTCATCAGTTTACTACTTTGCCTTAATCTGAACATTAACAAAGCAGCATCCTTTTTTCTTTACAGGCACCCAAAAAATCACAAGAACAACACCTGGAAATACAACTGGAAAGGGTTTTACTGTTCCAACAGCTATATTGCCCTATTTACATGTTCCATACCACCTAGAGGATTATTAAGTTGGAACTAGAAAAGACTGTAGTGATCATCCAGTCCAACTGTCCTCACTGCACATTACTCCCCCAATCAGCCAAACTATTCTCTCTGCTCCTCACATACAACACTTCATTTTCCATCTCCCCTCCTTTGCACTAGCGATTGCCCATTCCTGAACGTGCCTCTTTCCTCACCTCCATCCCTCTCTTCAAGCTCCGCATCCTACATGAAGCTTTTCCAGTAAGTTGTATGCAGAAGAGCATCCCCGAATTGCTTATGCCCCCTCCAAACTACTTTGTATCTATCTACCTTTTTTTTTACCTATTTGCATGTTCTCTTTATATTTATTCTATGTATATTTATATATAATTGTCATTTCTCCCCTTGACCCCTCTTAGAATGTCAGCTCCTTGAGAGGAGGGATTGTATTACTCTTTGTATCTGTAACCACAATGGCCAGCACACAATAGGCACTTAATAAACCCTTTTTGACAAATCTTTTTGATTAATTTCACAGGTGAAAAAACTAAGATCCAGAAAGGAGAAATTACTTGTCCAAAGTCCCACAAGTGGTTAATGGCAGAGCCACAAATTAAACTAGTGTCTCCCGATGCCAGATTCAGTGCTCTTTCTACTATGACTTTCAGATTATTCTGTCTGATTAGTTGAAAAGGTTTAGGTCTGGGTCTCCAGGATCGACTCCTTCTTTCCCTGCCCCCCTCCAAATGGGTTGTAAAATGATTGAGGAGGGAAATCCTTGCTCCTGAATGGGAGGGAGGAACCATTATAGTTATCTATATGCCACCATAATGGCAATTCCTATAACTTCTGTATTTGCTTCTCTCCTTTTTCAGGCTCACTCTCTCTCTATTTCCTCTGCATGCCCTCCCCACCCCTCCCCCCCCCAAAAAATCCTGAAATACCCCTCCCACCCTTCCCAAAGAGGAACAGAGGTGGCTCCATTATGTTTTGTATGTTTGTTATATCCTGAGGCCTACAACCAAGTGTAAAGGATTGAGCCCAGTTGCAGAAAGTCAGTTCTGCAGCTCTATCCTTTAGGTCTCCTCTTTGAGGTACTCTTTGGCCCAGTACAAGATATAACTGAAGACCCAAATATAGACAGATCCCTGGAGGAACACCCATGTGCCCTGCCAGCACCTGGTTGTGGAGGTTCAGCAACCAGGGCTACAAAAAGCAAATAAAAGAGAAAATGAGGAAGGGTCCAAAACTAGAGAAACAAGGCTATTGACAAGTTTCCACTCATATCCACTCACACGCTACATCACCATTAACACAAAGGGTGGGCTGGTTTTAATTGCCATACATGGGCACCTGAATATTTTCTTTCTGGTTCAGGTGTGGATGGAGCTTTTGTATTTTATCTCCTTTAATTGTTCCCAGTGGTGTGCCCCATTTCTACATCTACTGCTAAAAGCCCTAGACATTTGCCATACATAGGAAGCTCTGTGCTTCTGAGCTCAGCCCCCTTGGGATATCAGAAAGAACCTCTATACTCCTGATGAAAATAGAAAAGACTTCAGTCAGAGCTCATTTGTTCATGTTCATCAGACACTGCATACTCTGAAGAAAACCTATAAAAATGATGGGTGTGGGAGCTCAGACATCAGAGAGTCCATCCAGGAGAGAGACAGTGTATGTAGTGGGAAGAACCTTCATTTTAGAGTAAGAAGTCCTGGAATCTAATCCCACACAACTACTACCTCCAAGTATTTAGCACAGTGTCCCACTCTTAATAGATGCTTACTTAATCTGCCAGTCAACTAGTATTTGTTAAGCCAGGCACTTTGCTAAGTACAGGATATACAAAGAAAGCCCCCCAAAAAGTATTTGTTCTCAAGTTGCTAATCACCTAATGGGGGAGACAACATACAAACAACTATATACAAATAAGATACACACACACACACACACACACACACACACACACACACACATACAGACAAATTGGAGGTAGACTTAGAGGGAAGGTATTAAGGTTAAGGTGGACCAGGAAAGGCTTCTTAAAGAAGGTGAGATTTTTTTTTAATTAAAAATTTTTTTTTTTAGTTTTCAACATTCCCTTTTATAAGATTTTGAGTTCCAAATTTTTCTCCCCCTGTCCCCTACCCCTCCCCAAGATGGTAAGCAATCTGATATAGGTTATACATGTATAATTGTATTAAAAATATTTCCACATTAGTCATGTTCGAAGGAATCAGAACAAAAGGGGAAAACCATGAGAAAGAAAAAAAAAGAGAAAATAGTGTGCTTTGATATGCATTCAGACTCCATAGTTCTTTCTCTGGTTGGAGATAGCATATTCCATCTTGAGTCTTTTGGAATTCTATTGCTGAGAAGATCTAAGTCTATCATAGTTGGTCATCACACAGTGTTGATGTTCCTGTGTACATTGTTCTCCTGGTTTGCTCACTTCACTCAGCACCAGTTTATGTAGTTCCAGGTTTTTCTCTGAAATCTGAGAAGGTGAGATTTTGGCTGAAGCCAGGGAAGCTAGGAGAGGGAGGTGAGAAGAGAGAGTGCTACAGGCATGGAGGAAAGTGATAAGAATGATGAGAGCTCGAGAAACAGCAAGTAGGACACTGTCATTCTCACCAGCTACCATACCATAGCAGAAGGCTTGCATTAGTACTCTCTCAAATCTCAGGGCAGCTAGATGATGCAGTGGATAGAGCAGAGTCAGGAAGACCTGACTAAAAATCTGGCCTCAGATACTTACTAGCTGTGTGACCCTGGGCAAGTCACTGATTTGCCTCCAGTATCTATGCAAAGAAAACCTCACATGGGGTCATGAAGAGTTGGTTACAACTGAATGTAATTTCCTTGTGGGCAAAGATGGTCTTTATTTTTGTTTTTCTCCATTTTGGGCACTTAGCACAGAGCTTGGCACAGAGTACACACCTTATAAATGTTTTTTCATTCAGTCTGTCATTTGTTCCAATAAGTAGATTATAATTTCCAGAAGGACAAAGGGAGGACTAGGAGCAGGAAAGTCCTTATGTAGGAGGCAGAACTTAAGCTCACAAATTTTTAAATGATGTAGGAATTCTAAGAGGAGAAAATGAGAAGAATACTGATAGGTCCTATTTGGACCTATAGCATTTATTCCATGTTTGAGTCTGCTAATTCTAATTGTATTGGTAATTCTAATACCTATTCTGCTAATGGGTCCCTTATCATTGTTTGAAGCCTCTGTCTGTCCGACTTAGGGTTTAAGTCTTGGCTCTACTACCTATTTGTTGCAAAAGTCACAGCCTCTCAGGCCTCAGTTTCTTCATCTATAAAACAAGGTTGCTTTACAGAGAACCAAACCCAAAAGGAGTGGATATAATTTCCCAATTTCTGCTTGATAAAAGAAAAAAAGTCCAAATAATTTTAGAGCTATCCAAAAGTGAAATGGGCTGCTTCATAAGGTAGTATACTCCTCATTATCAAATGTTTGTATTTCTGGCAGATACATGACCACTTAACATGACTGTAGAAAGGATTCTTTTTTCATAAGGGATTTGGGTTATGTGAACTGTACAACAAACAGTATGGTCCTGTACAACACTGAGATTTTACATGTAAATGTAAGACCAAAACAGCCCATGTGAATGTTATATCTGAGACCCAAGTCAATTTCCTAGGCTGCATTCCTTTTGGATCAAACTGAGGGAGTGGAATAAGAGACTCTGATCAAAGGAGACACTGATGTTCATTGGCTCCCTTGAGAGAAGTTTTAAGAAACACTGAGTCCAAGAGGTTTTGACGTTTTGGGGGCCTCCCCTGTATAATGTGTGAGGGAGTGAGAAAATAAAACATGAAGACTTCGCAGGGAATATATATGTATAAGTATATATCTATATCTATTCATATCTATACTTAGAAATGTTTAAAAATCAAGAAATAGGGAAGTGGAAAAATTCTGAGGCCATGAGAGCCTGATTGCTCAGCCTCTGGGAAAGTTTCTTTTTTTTCCTGAAACTTTTTGTTCTTTCTTCTGGTTCTGGTTTAAAGATTTGCTAAGTAAGAAAAGGGTCACTGTGACCTGCTTTCCTTTACTGTAAAAGTACTATAGAAGAATGGAGAGGGTCTCCCCCTCCCCTTATCTTATTCTCCTTCTTCAGATTTATAGATGTCACCTTAGTTGTAAAAATCATTAACTAAAGGAATGAGAATTGGAGTTTCTGTACCTTGATTTCCTGGTTCTTTGTCTAGTTTTTCGTGCTCAGATTGTAAGCCCATCTCCCAGCCAATGGTGAGAAGGGTCAGAGGTGGGTGGGAATTCTCTTGCATTAGGTATAATTATTGATGTTTTGCCCCTTGTAGGGGGCCTTCCTTGCTAGATCTGTTCTGAGAGAGGACCCCCTATTCTCACGAGAATCGAACAAAATTTTATTTCTGTTCCCACCATGAGATGGCTCCTTATTAAAAATTAATTTTTTTTAATTGGTGAGGGTCTTTCATCCCACACAATAGTAAAAGATGAACATCCTCATGCATTCACATAAGAAGTTGGGTGGTACACTGTTTAGAGTAATGGGCCTGGAGCTGGGAAGACCTGAGTCTATGAGTCAAGGATTTTCCTATAAAAGAGGAAGTAAAGAGATACTCAACTTGTAAAAATAAATTGGGTATTAGACTGATAGTTTATTCTTAGAAAAAAAATGCTAAGCACAGAAGAATCACTGCACACTTTAACAGAATTAATAGGAGTCAATACATATGAAACTATGGTTCTGGTTTGCTAGGAGACTAAAATTTAAGTCTCATCAGAATATAAAGTAGATTTTCAAGAGTGCTAATCAGGCACTTTACATTTCACCTAGGCATTGCACTGTCCAATCACTCCTGGCACTTCTCTGTTTGTAACAAGGGCCAGACTTGGGTCATTTCTCTTGTGTGCCTGGCACATAGGTGTTTAATAAATACTAATCGACTACAGAGATGGGAAATGGAATGCCACAATTAAGGAAGAGTAAAAAAGGCCAGACTTACTGAATGGTAGAACTCATAGAGGAGCTTTGCATGTAAAAAGGTTGGAAAGGTTCATTGGGGCCAGGTTTTGAAGGGGACAAAGTAGTTTATATTTGTTCCTAGAGTTAGGACTAGCCACTGGAATTTATTGAGTCAGGGCATGACATGATTAGATCCGGGTTTTTGGAAAATCAGTTTGGGTAACCATGTGGTGGATGAAATAAATAAATGCCTTTTGAGTCACTGATTGAGTGAATGAGTGAGTGATTGAGAGATGTAATCTTTGTAGCTGCATGGGGCCGGGAGGGGTGGGTATTCAGGGAGGAGTAGCATCTCTGGTATGAGGGCTTGCCTAGCCCTTTTCAGGCTGCCCATCCACCTTTGGTTATCCACCTTTGACCCAACTCTTACTGTGGCTCCAAGAAGCTGTAGCAGGTGCGGCATGGGCAATCTCCAGTCATCCTGATCTATATCTTGCCACTGGACCCAAATGGCTCCAGAGGAGAAAGTGAGGTTGGTGACTTTACACAGCCCTCCCTCACTTAAATCCAATTCACTAGCATGTCATGGCTCACCTTCCTGATGTCACAGTCCTCTTCGAGAATGAAGTACAAACAATAACAATAGCAGATGCAGCAGTCACACCTCAATAAATCTGTCTTAGCAGATGAGCTAAACCAGATTGAGGATAACCAACAGGCCTCAAACCCATCAGTGAGTTAGGGAATGTCTACCCCAAGCATGTAAAGACTTTCCCTAGTGGAATGGGTAGATGAGAACAGTTTGTTCCAATGGTCATGAAGGTGGCTGAAGCAGGCACTCTGGAACACTTAGAGCTTAGATAGATATCGAAGATGCCAACATCATCCACTGCATCCCAAGCCATCACTAGTCATCCTGACTTTTGTCTTGCCACTGGACTCCTATGACTCAGAAAGAGAGAGTGAAGCTAACAACTTTGGACAACTCTGCTTCACTTAACTCCAATTCACACTCAGGTCAAGACATCATCCTGTGATGTCATTGGTCCTCTTTGAAAATGAAGGATGAGTAACGACAACACAGCAATAATTCTTTCCCTCCTCATCACCTTCTGGCCTTTCTGGTTTCTATCAAGTCTCAACTAAAATCTGACCTTCTACAAGAGACCTTTCCTAATCCTCCTTAATTCTAGTCCCTTCCCTGGCTTATCTCCAATTTATCCTGCATCTAACTTGTTTGTATATTGTTGTTTGCAAATTATCTCCCCATTAGACTCTGAGCTCCTTGAGAGCAAGGACTGTTTTTTGCCTTTCTTTGTATCATTAGCAATTAGTCCAGTGCCTGGCACAGAGCAGACATTTAATAAATGCTTATTTTTCATACTGACTGTATGATCCTGGTTAAATCTTTCTGTCTCAAGCAACCTCCTAGTACTTATCTACTCAATCACAGCCAGTTGCATATTCATTGGTAGAGAAAATCACTGACTGGGAAGCTCCTACAATGATGAAATCACAACTCCTTCCTGAATTCTTGTGATTGATGGAATTTCAGAATTAGAAGGGACCTTAAAAATGACCTCTTACCACCCTTCTATGAGCACACTGAGGCCTAGAGAGGTAAAATAACCTGCCAAAAGCAACACAGGTATTAATAGTTTGGATGGGCAAGATTTTTTTTAAAATTTTATGATGTGATTTCTCAATTCAGTATAAAAAATCTTTTAGTTTAATACAGGAGTTCTTAACCCTTTTAATGACACAGACTCCTTTAGCAGTCTGGTAAAGCCTATGGACCCCTTCTCAGAATAACCTTTTAAATGCATAAAATAAAATATGTAGGATAACAAAGGAACCAATCGCATTGAAATACAATGATATATATATATATGTATGTATACATACACACGCACATATATATATACACGTATATACATATATGTATGTACATGTACACTCAGGTTAAGAACCCTTAGTTTAATGTAAACCAAGTTTTGGGTTTAGATGGTGACACAGTCATGCTAAGGAACTGAGCATTTGGTTACAAACACCAGTGTTGTGCTAGTCTGCTTTGGCCCAAACAGTAGCATTTGGATTTACTTTAAGAACACCAATCAGTAGCTGGACTAGAACTCAAGTTGCACTCTGGGAAACAACCTTCCCCACAGGACAAACTGTGGTCTAAGGAAAATAAGTCTTTCTTTGACTTGAGGTAATGATTCTCTTTCCTTCCTCATCCTTGTAGTGTAAATGTAGTGTAAATTAACTTTATTGTTAATGAGAGAAAATATGTACTGTCAATGAGTCCTTGGAGATGTTCAATTACCCCCTCTGGGAAATGGATAAGTTTCCTGTCTGGAAACCTGAAAAGGACCTCTCTCTCCTGCAGCACAGCTAGGCCAAGGAGGTAGATTTTGCCACATTCTACTGTGCAACCAAGTTGTAATAAGAAGGGTCTGGAATGTGGGAAGTTGATGCCATGTAGTAGGAGAAAAAAACAAAGTGTTGGAAAGGCTATAGGATGGAGGCTAAGTTTAAGTACTACAGCTTTGATCATTACAAACCCAGGGCACTTTGAAAAATATTATTCTGGCCTTTGTAAGACATTGCACATCAAATGAGCACAAGACATTTTTTTTCCTAATGGCAATGATGAGGGTAAGTAAGTATTGCCACCCCTTCAACAGAATCAGGATCCAAATTTGTGTACTTCTTAATAACTTCTACTAGTCGGGCCTGGAAAAGAGCAGGGTTTTCCTTTTCTCCCTGAGTAATCTCCCTAATTTTTTGAAAATTTATTTGCTTTTGAAATGCAGTTCTTAGGCCTTCTAACAGGCAAATTACCATATGGTCTCTCTTTTCTCTATCCTCACTCCTTTGATAATTCCATCCTGGGTCACTAGTGGGAACAGCAGCTGTTCCTGGGGGATATTTTATGGGGTTATTGCTAGCCAAACTGTCCCCAAATTTTTGAGCGTGTTCCCATATTCTCCTCTTCTCCTCAGTGGTGCAACAGGTAGAGAAAAGGATATGCAAATCACACCAAGAAAGTTCAAATTGTAGGGACAGATCCCTAAAACCCTCAGTAAACTTAGTGGGATTTTCTGAGTATCTCCCCAGTTTTTCTTTAATTTGAAGGAGATCTGAAATGGAGAATGGAACATGCAATCTCCTTGTCCCAGCAGGGGAGGCAGGCATCTCCCTCAGGGGAAAAAGCCTTGAAGGCGCTGTGGGACCTGGAGCTTGGGGCTGAGGTAGATTAGACTGCAAGGCCAGGGCATCTGGCTGGCAAGGGAGAAGATCAGCTAGTACCTGAGGAGGGGTAGGGGTCAGAGAGGGAGACACCAAAGAGACCTGAGTGGGAGCCACCTCAGAGAGAGGGGGAGGAGGTACTGCCATGCGGGCAGGGCCCAAGGCTGGAACTGAGTAGGGGTTGCCTTGGGGGTAGGGCCCATGGTGGTAGATGTTACAGGGCCTGCAGCAGAGGCAGGCCATGAGGCCAAAACCTGAGTAGGGGTCCCTTCGGCTGGAAATTCCTTCCTCCTTAGCAAAGGAGAAGTTAGGAGTAATTGTCGGGAGACAAACAAAATAAAACAAGAAAACAAAATATGCAGAAGGTACCTGAAACTTTCCCAAATTCCCAGCGCCGAAACAATTGAAAGGATCTGGCACATGCTTCCAGATGGGGCATCCGTCCATGTCCTTCGACATGACCACTGGACCAAGAACCACCTGATAGCGTCAGGTTGACCAGGACAGCCACCTGGCTGTCCGACCCACTGAGACCACTGGACCGAGAACCACCTGATAGCGTCAGGTTGAACAGGACAGCGTGGCTGTCCGACCCACTGAGACCACTGGACCGAGCTGTCTGACCCACTGGGACCTGCTGAGGTCAGGCCCGAGAAGCACAACCAAAATGCTTGGAGGGCGAGGAGGGGGATTGGGAGAGGGGGAGGCTCACATACCTTCAGTCTTGGCTGGGGAAGAACTTGAGATTAGCAGTTCTTCCTGGTCAGGGAACCATAAATGATGAGGGTTTGGGGTGAGAGGTGCTCGACACCCCAAAGTGCCGACACACCGGGTCCTGCCGAAAGAATTCGACTCAAGCTTTCTCAGACAAGGGAAAAGATAAAGTTTATTAAGAGTTAGCCACATTGGCCTGCCCCAAGAGATCCCACCCCTTGCGACTCCTGTAAGGAAGGCAGGCCAGATCAATCTGAGCTAGATTGGATCTGACCACCTGCATGGAGGCAAGATGGAGATTATATACACAAAGGTTGTGGGAGGGATTGAGGGGTGGTCTGGGGTGACCAGAGGAGGGGTCTAGGGAGGGACTTAAGGAGGAGTCTAAGGAGGAGCTTGAAGGGACTGGGATGAGGTCAGACTCCAGGGTGGGGGAAATAGCTGAAGGCTATATGGAAATGACAGACCATAAAGGGCTAGGGTAACAGAGCTAGGGTATAGATATTTTGATCAGGATTAAGGATGGGAAACAGGATTAAGGGTGGGAAACAGCTGGACAATAGAGGACTGGGCAAGGTAGGCATTTGGGCTTAATGGTTATAGCCTCAGGCCAAGGCCAGGTTGAGTGGGAAGATTCAAGGAGTGTTCAAGGGTTCAAGGGGTTCCCAGAGACTATGCCCTCATCAGCAACATATCAGATTTGTTCAACTGACCTTGGAAAGAAGGAAGGCTGGCATTGGTGACTAGCTCAAACAAGTGGCCAGGAAGAGGATAAAACAGACCAATGTTGTGTTGGCAATGGGACAAAGAACTTTCGTATCTAACATTTGACTTGGTAACGAATGACTTTCTCCAACCTGTAGGAATCAATGAGAGTGAGATGACTTTCCAATTAATTGTTTTAAACCACATGTCCTGCTTAATAAATATTTCATTTTAGACAAGTACTTATGGAATCAGTCATAAATTTAGAGCTGGAAAGAGCCTTGGGGGCCATTATGTTGAACCCTGTAATTTAATAGATGAAGACCTGAGGCACAAAGAGATGAAGCGATTTGGTAGGATCCTACAGCTACTACATAGCTGAAGTGGCACTTGAACCCACATCTTCTTAATTCAGAGTCCAGCACCTAGTCTATTCAGTCTCGTTTCTTTAAGACCAGACTGATGTCATAAACAGTTACATTGAATTCCTGGGGGCAAGGTAGAGTGAGAAAAATAAATGGCTTTTATTTTACAGTACTAATTTCATTATTTCATACATTCAACTGCCTAGTAGGTGAGGATGTTATAGGTGGGTTGATTTTTTATTATAAAAATCCATTAACCTTACTAATTTTTATTAAACTAGTGGATATAGTGAAGAAGAAAAGAACTTAGGTTAATTTAAGCTAACTACTAAGGGCAGTGCAAATAAGTAATGAATATGTTTCCATCTTTAAAAAGGTAGAGTATGCATTCACATTTTAATAAGTTATCTGTAAGTTTATTTGGTGCTTGTCAGAGTTGCTGGCATGACAGGACCAGAATGTTTAACAGAGTTTGACAGTGTTGAAGTCATTTCTCTTCTTCCTGGATATGTTCTCTTTGCTTGGTTTCTGTGATGCTATTCACTACCAGCTCTCCTTATTCTATTGCTTTTTTACTGGGTCATTATCCATCTTCCCACCCTCTTACCATCATTCTCCCACTGGCTTCTCTTCTGGGACATCTTCTCATCTCTCTTTGCACCTTTTCCCTTGGTGATCTCACCAGCTCCCATGGCTTCAATTATCATCTCTACTCAGATAACTCCCAAATCTATATATTCAACCCTAAATGTATCTCTTGCACTTTAATGCCACACTCAAATTGCTTGACATTTACTTCTGCCTGAATATTTCATTGGCATCTCAAGCTAATATGTTAAAAACAGAATTGATTATATTTTTACCTAATGAACACATCTTCCAGACCTTCCTATTTCTGTTGAAGGAAGTATCATTCTCTGAAAAACCATCCTTTCCTCTTGCCCTCCCCCACCCGGACATTACTTGGCCAAATTTTGTTAGTGTGGCCTCTACAACATCTCATCCCTGTATCACTCTTCTCCCCACCTATCTATCATCTCTTCCCTCTTTTGAATTTTTCCTTATCTGTTGGTTCCTTCTGTACCATCTTTAAATATATCCATCTCTTCAATCCTAAAAGAAATCTTTACTAGACCCTACTATCCCCCCAAGATCTTGTCCTATTGCTCTCTTCTGTTTCTCAGACCAATTCCTCAAAATCGGGCCTGCACAACATATGGCCCATGAGCCTCTTGTGGCCTGCCAAATGATTTTGGGAAGCACCACTGCACATTCTCTCCTATTTGTCATGTGACCCACAGCAACCAACCATCGTCGGTCTGTCTCTAGTCTAACCTATCTGTGGCCCAGAAAAGTTTAGCTTATTTTAATTTTGGCTCCTACCTACTGCCAAGTTGTTCAGGCCTGCTCAAAACAATGGAGGCATATTCTGATGCTTCTATTTTGCTTCTAATTTGTTCCCCAACATTTTAGCTTCCAACTGCATCACTTGGCTGAAGTCGCTCTCTTCAAAATGACTAATAATCACTTAATTTCCAAGTTTGATGGTTTTTCCTCAGTTTTCATTCTTCCTGACCTATCTGTAGCATTTGACACTCTTGATCATTTTCTTCTCCTTAATACTCTCTCCTCTCTGGGTTTTTGTGACGCTTTTCTCTCATGGCTCTCCTCCTACTTGTCTAATATTACTTCTCACTCTCCTTTGCTAGTTCATCATATCTCACCTTTAACTGTGGGTGTTCCCCAAGGTTCTTTCCTATGGCCTCTTCACTTCTCCCTCTAGATTTTCTCTTGGTAACTTCATTAGCTTCCATGGGTTTAACGATCATCTCTATGCAGGTGATTTGCAGATCTCTATCTATCTATCTGTCTATCTATCTATCTATCTATCTATCTATGATGTAAATAGATATCAACATCATATGTATGGAATAGGAAGAAATACAGAAAAAAATTTATATATACGTATATACATGTCTCTGTGTGTATTCACACACATACATACAGTCTTTGAGACTAGAATGGTGTCACAAATGGTTAAAGTGAATTCCTAGGGGCTAGATAGCATGAGGGGAAATAAGAGCTTTTATTTTATAGTAATAATTTCATTATTTCACACATTCAACTGCCTAATAGGTGAGGATGTTACAGGTGGGTGTTTTAATTATAAAAATCAATTAACCTTGGTAATTTGTGTCTGTGTCTATGTGTATTTGTGTATATATATCACACATACATATACACATGTGTGTGTATATGTTTCCATACACATGTATGTTTACATATATACAGCCTCAATCTCTCTCCTGAGCTTCAGTCCTGATTCAGTCCAATTGTTTATCTGACTTTTCAAACTGGTTATCCTAGAAATGTCTAAATCTAATTCAACATATCTAAAACTGAAATCATTATCTTTCTCCCCAAACCCTCTCCTTTTCCACACATCTCTATTTCTTCTGATGGCACTACCATCCTTTTAGTACCTCGGAAATATAACTGTAGCATTAACCTGGACTCCTCACTGTCCCTCACCCCACATATCAAATCAGTTGCCACATCTTGCTATTTCTACCATCATGACATTTCTTTTATCAAACCCTTTCTTTCCACAGCTACCGCCTTAGTTCAGGTCCTCATCATCTCTCATCTAGATGACTGCAACACCCAACTAATTGATCTCCCTGCCTCAAGTCTCTCCCCATTTCAATCCATCCTACACAGAGCTACCAAAGTAATTTTCTTTAAGCACAAATGTGATCGTATGTCTCTCTTGCTCAATAGACTCCAATGGCTTCCTTTTACTCCGGGGAAAATGTATAAACTCTGTTTGGTTTTTAAAGCTCTATATGACTTGGCCCCAACCTGTCTTTCTAGTTTCATCAGATGTTACTTCCAACATCTTCTATTTTGTGATCTAGCCATTGGTCTTCTCTCTGTTTCTCTCAAAGGATACTCCATCACCCATTTTCATGCCTTTTTATTGGCCATCACCCATTGCTGGAATATACTTCCTCCTTAGCACAGCCTGAAAGAGTCCCTCCTTTTCTTTGAGACTAATCTCAAGCACCACCTTCTGCACTAAACCTTTCCTAATTGCTTAAACTGCTAATCAATCAATAAGTCAGTCAGTCAGTCAACTAGCATTTATTAAGCCCTTACAAAGTGCCAAGCAGGGGGCTAAGCCAAGATGGCAGACAAAAGGCAGGTACTCACCTGAGCTCTCCTAAATTCCCCTCCAAACAACTTTAAACTAATGCCGCAAATCAATTTCTGGAGTTGTAGAACCAACAAAATGTCAATTTACAGCCCAAGACAACTTAGAAGGTTGGCAGGAAAGCTCTGTCTCAACAAGGTGGTGGTTGGACCTGGATCCCAGAGGATCCCTTTTGTTTTGGGATCAAATCCCAACTATAGCATAAACCTATAAGTCAAGGAACAGGGTGGAAAATGAGCAAACAACCACAAAAAAGAAACTGACCATAGAAAGTTACTATGTTGATAGGAACAATCAAGACACAAACTCATAAGAAGATAACGAAGTCAAAACAGCTACATTCAGAGCTTCAAAGAAAAAAATGCGAATTGGTCACAGGCCCGAAAAGAATTCCTTGAAGAGCTCAAAAGGATTTTAAAAATCAAATAAGAGAGGTAGGGGGGGAAACTGGGAAAATAAATGAGAATGATGCAAGAAAATTGTGAAAAGAGAGTCAACAGCTTGGTAAAGGAGGCACAAAAGATATTGAAGAAAATAACACCTTAAAAATTTGCCAAATGGAAAAAGAGGTAGAAAAATTTATTGAAAAAAAACTCCTTAAAAATTAGAATCAGACAAGTAGAAGCTATTGACTCCATGAGATGTCAAGAAACAAGGAAACACAATCAAAAGAATGAAAAAAAAAGAAGAAAATGTGACATATCTCATTAGAAAAAAAACTGTTCTGAAAAATAGATCAAGGAGAGGTAGTTTAAGAACTAGTGGACTACCGGAAAGCAATTATCAAAAAAAGAACAGCATAGTCATTATCTTCCAAGAAATTATGAAAGAAAACTTACCCAGATATCCTAGGACCAAAGCGCAAAATAAAAAGTGGAAGAATCTACTGATTATTTCCTGAAAGAGATCCCAAAATGAAAACTCCCAAGAATAGTATAACTAAATTCCAGAGCTCCCAGATCAAAGAGAAAATATTGTAAGCAGCCAGAAAAAAAATTCAAACAGTATGGAGCCACAGTGAGAATAACACAAGATTTAGCAGCTTTTACATTAAAGGATCAGAGGTCTTGGAACATGATATTCCAGAGGACAAAGGACCTAGGATTACAACCAAGAATCACCTATCCAGAAAAACTAAGTATAAGCCTTCAGGGGAAAAAACAGATATTTAATGAAATATATGACTTTCAAGCATTCCCAAATCTGATTAGAAAATTTTTCTTTCAAATAAATATAAGACTCAAGGGAAACATAAAAAGATAAATAGGAAAGAGGAATCATAAGGGATTCAATAAGGTTAAACTATTTATATTCTTACATGAGAAGATGATATTTGTAAATCCTAAGAACTTTATTATTATTAGGGCAGTTAGAAGGCATATTCATAGGCAGAAGGCATGACATGACTATGATGGTATGATTTCAAAAATAAAATTAAGGAGTGATAAACAGGGATGCAATGGGAAAAGGGGAAGGGAGAGGTTGTATGGGGTCAATTATATCTCATAAAAGAGGCATGAAATGAAGAGCTGAGAGAGAGACAGACAGACAGAAAGAGAGAGAGAGAGAGAGAGAGAGAGAGAGAGAGAGAGAGAGAGGGAGAGAGAGAGAAATAGGGGGGAAAAGAAGCAGGATGGAGGGAAATACTATGAATGTGAAAGGGATGAACTCACCCACAAAATAGAAGTGCATAATAGGGTGGATTAAAAAACAGAATCTGACAATATATTGTTTACAAGAAATACACTTGAAGCAGAAAGACACATATACACCTGTATGTACAAAAATATTTATAGCAGCTCTTTACTGGGGGTAAAGAATTGGGAATTGAGGAGATGTACATCAAATGTGGAATGGCTGAATAAGCTGTGATATGTTATTGTCATGGAATACTATTGTACTAAAAGAAATGATGAACAGGATGCTCTCAGGAAAACCTAGAAAGACTTACATGGGTTGATGCAAAGTGAAACGCAGTGGGTACAAAGTAACAGCAATATTGTAGGACTATCAGCTGTGAATGATTTAGCTATTCTCATCAATACAATGATCCATGGCAACTCTGAAGGACTTAGGGTGAAAAATGCTATCCATCCCCAGAGAAAGAACTGATGGTGTCTGAATACAGATTGAAGCAATTTTGTTTTTTTTCCCCCACTTTCTTTATTTCTCTTGAGTTTTTTAATCTGTGTTTTCTTTCACAACATGACTATTATGGATATATTTTGCATCCATATGTGTTTTGCATCTCTAACCTATATGGAATTGCTTGCTTCTCAATGGGGGTGGGGGATGGGGAGGGAAGAAGGGAGTGAATTCAGAACTCAATATTTTAAAAACAAAAGGTTAAAAATTGTTGTTGTTATATAACTGGGGAAAAATTAAACACTAAATAAATACCCCCCCCAAATTCCCCTGGAAATGGCATTAAGGAATGCATTACCATCTGATTTCTTGTAGCTCCCTCTTAAAGACCATGTGAACTTTCCAACTGACTTGCATCAAAACTACCTTATGTATGCTATCTCTACCAACAGAATGGGAGCTCCTTGAGAACAGGGAATGCCTTTATTTTCTATTAGCATCCTCAGCCCTTAGCACAGTACTTTGTACGTAGTAAATGATTAATAAATACTTTTTCATTCATTCAAAAGAAAAAACAAACAAATCATCAACAAGTATTATTTGTAACAAGCTAGAAGCCTTCTCAATAGGATCAGAGGTGAAGCAAGGATGACCATTATCATTGCTTTTATTGAATATTGTACTAGAAATGCTGGCTATAGCAGTAAGAGAAGAAAAAAAATTGAAGTAATTAGAATAGGCATGAAGAAACAAAACTATCATTCTTTGCAGCTGACATGATGATATATTTAGAGAATCCTAGAGAATCAATTAAAAAACTACTTGAAAATAGGTAATAACTTTAGCAAAGTTGCAGGATATAAAATAAAACCACATAAATCATCAGCATTTCTACATATTATAAACAAAGTCCAGTAGCAAGAGATAGAAAGAGAAATTCCATTTAAAATAACTGTAAGCAATATAAAATACCTGGGAGTCTACCCGCCAAGAAAAACCCATGAACTGTATGAATACAATTACAAAACACTTTTCACACAAATAAAGTCAGCTCTAAACAAGTGGAGAAATATTAAGTTCTCATGGGTGGGCTGAGCCAATATAACATGAATGACAATTCTACCTAAATTAATTTACTTATTCAGTGCCATACTAATCAAATTACCAAAAAATTATTTTATAGGACTAGGAAAAAATCGTAACAAAGTTCATCTGGAAGAACAAAAGGTCAAGAATATCAAGGCAATCTGTGAAGAAAAAAATGTGAAGGAAGGTGGCCTAGCAGTACCAGATCTCAAACTATATTACAAAATGGTAATCATCTAAATAATCTGATACTGGATAAGAAATAGAGTGATGGACCAGCAGAAGAGATTAGGTATACAACACACAGTAGTAAATGACTATCATAATCAAGTGTTTAATAAATGCAAAGATACAAGAACTCAATACAAAAATTGTTGGGAAAACTGGAAAGCAGTTCTAGGTGTAGACCGACATCTCACATTGTATATTAAGATAAGGTCAAAAGGGGCACATGATTTAGACATAAAGGATGATATAATAAGCAAATTAGGGGAGCATGGAATACTTTACCTGTCAGTTTTACGGATAAGGGAAAAATTTATTATCAAACAAGAGATAGAGAGCATTATGAGAAGTAAAATAGATAATTTGGATTACATTAAATTTAAAAGTTTTTGCACAAACAAAACCAACACAGCCAAGGTTAGAAAGAAAGCCAGAAACTGGAAAAAATTTTATAGTTATAAAGTTTTATAAGTTTCTCTGATAAAAAGCCTCATTTCTCAAACACATAGAGAACTGAATCAAATTAATAAGAATGTGATTCCTTTCCCAACTGATAAATGGTCAAAGGATGCAAATAGGCAGTTTTCAGATGAAAAATGCTTTTCATCTGAAATATGCTCTAAATCACTATTGATTAGAGAAATGCAAATTAAAACAACTCTGAGGTACCATCTCTTGCCTATCAGATTGGCTGATATGACAGAAAAGGAAAATGACAAATGTTGGAGAGGATATGGGAAAATAGGGACACTAATACACTGTTGGTAGAGGTATGAACTGATCCAACCATTCTGGAGAGAAATTTGGAACTTTGCCCAAAGGGTTAGAAAAATATGCTTACCCTTTAACCCAGCAACACCACTACTAGGTCTGTACCCTAACTAGATCAAAAAACAAGGAAAAGGACCTATGTGTACAAAAATATTTATAGCAGGTCCTTCAGCGGTAGCAGAGAATTAGAAATTGATGGGATATCCATTTATGGGGAAGTGGCTAAACAAGTTTGGGTATATGATTATGATGGAATACTGTTGGGCTATAAGAAATTACAACCAAGATGGTTTCAGAAAAACTTGGAAAGATATGAACTGATGCAAAGTGAAATGAGCAGAACCAAAACACCGTACACAGTAACAGCATAACATAGCTAACACAGCAATATATTTTGCATGATTGCATATGTATAATCTACATCAAAGGAAAGGAGGGGAAAGGAAGGCTCTTGCCTTGAAGTGTCACGAAGCTGTGAATACACAGTGGTGTCATTTATCATTATTTCCTTTTCTTAGGTGAAAGAGTTCTTAGATCTGATTTGGCTATGATCCTGTGACTTTTAAAAGGTTGTATGAGCCTTTAGATGTGCTGAATATGGAGTTGATAGCAGAGCTTACTAGAAGCTGGGCTTGATTAGGAATGACTTGCTTTCCTTTTTTTAAACATTTTTCTTGTGTGTGTCTATATGTGTTTTCTTTTGCAATGTGGCTAACATGGAAATATGTTTTGCATGACTTCACATGTATAATTGATATCATATTGCTTGCCTTCTGAAGGGGTGGGGGAGGGTCAGGAGAGGGGAAGAGAATTTGGAACTTAAAATTTTCAAAAATGATTGTTAAATTTTTTTACATATAATTGGGAAATATTTAACAAAATAAATAAAAATATATTGGAAAAAGAAAGAAAGAAGTGACTTGCTTGACCTGGTCTATCAGTAATGACTCAGCCACTAAGATATCGTGTCCCACAAGCAAGGGAGCAATATATCCTTTCTATGACACATTTAGAGGTGAATTTGTTGGGAAGAATATTTTGTAGCCACTACTGTAAATTTGAGCCCATTTTACTCAAGGATCAAGGTGTGGAGGGTGGGAGTGAGGGGGAAATGTGCCTCAAGTCAATAGCATTAGAAAGACAGCTCCTCAGAAATATCCCTAGAATCACAATAAGGAGATGTAGCTTAGCTCTGGTGACCTCACTAGCCAATGAGGATATAAATTGGGATGAAGTCCCTGGAAGACCTATATGTGATACATTGTATTTATCTAAGTGGCATAATGGATACAATGTAGGACCTGGAATCAGTATGATCTGAGTTCAAATTTGTCTTCAGACACTTAATAGCTGTGTGACCCTGGACAAATAACCTAACTTCTCCATAGCTCAGTTTCTTAGTTTCTAAAATGAGGATGATTAATAGTACCTACCTTCCAGGTTTGTTGTGAGGATCAAATGAGATAACATTTGAAAAGCGCTTTGTAAAGTCTTGGGGCAGCTAGGAGGCCCAGGGGACAGAATGCCAGCCCTGGAGTCTGGAGGACCTGAGTTCAAATCCCACCTCAGACATTTACTAGCCCTATGACCCTGGACAAGTCATTTAACCCTGTTGGCCTCAGTTTCATCATTTGTAAAATGAACTAGAGAAGGAAATGACAAACCGCTCCTGTATCTTTGCCAAAAAACCCCCAAATAGGAACAGGAAAAATTAGATACAACTGAAAATGATTGAGCACACTTGCAAATCTTAAAGCAGTATGTGAATGCTAGCTATTGTTATTATCTACTTTTTAATACATATATTTATATGTATTCTCTTATATTTATGTATGTCCTTGTTGTCTCTCTCATTAGAATGGAGGCTCCTTGAGAGCAGGACTTGTTTCATTCTTTCTACTTTATCTGTAGCACCTCACACTTACTTGATACAATTTTTAGACCCATGTTGAGGAAGAGGATATTGAAAGAACCATTGTTGTATCAGAATATTAGGGGATAATACAATTCAATAAATATTTATTAAGTGCCTACTATGTGCTAAAATATTGAATCGGGTTCTTAGATGCCAAAATTTTAAATTCCCTGTCCTCAAGGAACTTAAATTCCAGGAGAATGTATTCTCCAGTGATTTAGCATCCTACCCTAGATCAGGACCTCTCCTTCCTCTGAATATAGAGCTTTATCCTGAGTATAGAGCTAAGATAATCATGCCAATAAACAGATCTTGCCATGTTACTCCCCACTGCCTTGAAGATAAAATACAAATCCCTCAGTCTAGAAGCTAAGGTGCTTTACAATCTGGTTCTAACTTAACTCTTCAGTCTTGTCTCATATTACTTTTCTTCACACATTGTACTTTCAGGACAAACAGGTCTGTTAGTTATTTTCCAAACTCAATATTATACCCATTGCCTTTTTTTTGAGCCAGAACTGTAATTTCATCTGTCAGAAACTGCTAGTGAATTGTTAATGAAAGCCAACTGCTCTGTAACTTAGAGAGTCACATGATTTGCCTCGGATCACATAGCCAGTATGTATGTGTCAGAAGCAGGATTTGAATCCAGGTCTTCTTGACTCAGAGGCTGGCTTTCTATCCACTCAGTGCATACCATCACCCCTGTACTGGCTTCACCCTTCTTCCTTTCCCATTCTTGACCCCTTCATGTCCTCTTCTTTCAAATCCCTTTCCCTCTTATCCTATCACCCTGCCCAGGCTTTGATTACTCCTAGCTTCTATTGCTGTTGTTTCTATTCATTCCCTGTTGAATGAATTTGGAGAGAATCACAAAACCATGCTAACTTGGTCTATTAGAAGTCTGTGTTACATAATATCAACTGGTCTCCTGTTTTTGCAAGGAAATCTTTTTACATCTCCTTAATTAATTCATGATCCCACTCACCACAGTGACTTTTTCCAACCCTCCTAAAGCTCTTCTCTCTTCACCTTCTCAGTTTAGAACCTTGCTTCAGAATGCACTAAAGAAATTGGGGCAATTCATCAAGAGCTCCCTCTTTTCCCTTCCTCCTCTTTTTATATTACTCAGATATCTTCATGACTGGACTATTGCAATAGCCTGCTGGCTGGTCTCTCCCACTCCGTCCCTCCTTCACTCAGCTATCAAGCTGATCTTAAAATCCATGTCTAACCATGATTCAGTAAATTTCAGTGGCTTCTTATTGATCAAATATAAAATGCTCTTTGTTTCTCAAAGCACTTTACGACTTGGTTCCTTCCTATCTTTCCAGTCTTCTTATACTTTATTCCCCTCTATAGATTCTAAAGTCTGATGACTCCGGCCTTCCGGATTTCCCCCCACACAGTGATTGTGTATTTTCTCCTGATTGTGTATTTTCACTGGCTGTTCCCCTGCGTAGAATGCTCTTTCTTTTCACCTTCACTTCTTGGCCTCCTTCAAGGTTTAGCTAAATTCTCACCCTCTGCAAGATTTTCCCAGTCCTTGTTAGTGAAATTACTGTAATTTCATCTGTTAGAAACTGCTAGTGAGGAAAATCTCCTTGTTAATGAAGGCCAACTGCTCTGTAACCTAGAGAGTCACATGATTTGCCTGGGATCACATAGCCAGTATGTATGTGTCAGAAACAGGATTTGAATCCAGGTCTTCTTGACTGAAATTACTCTCAATTTATCTTGTATATGGCTTGTTTGAACATAGTCCTTTGCATACTGTCTCCCCCCATTAGATTGTGAGTTTCTAAAGGTCCAGGGACTGTTTTTTATTTTTTTTTCCTGCCTTTCTTTGTTTCCTCAGCACTTAGCACAGTGCCTGGCACAAAATAATATATGGTGTAATAAATGCCTGTTGACCTGACTGGACATATGAGGCTGCCAAACTGCCTTGCTAGTTGAATCCTTCAGGCTTAGGAAATTTTTAGTTTTTCTACTGAGAGTGCCAGCAAGGGGTAAAATTTAGCACTAGTTGCATACCACTTTCTGTGTTATGGAAATAGCACCCTAGACTCAGTTCACACGGGCTTTCACAGAACAGCTGTCTTAAATACTTTTTGAACCTAAAGTAATCTGGGTCAACGTTGGAAGTGGTGACCTATGAAAGTGTCCCATTACTAGTCCCATGTGGTATTTAGACTATCCTGCCTTATGTATAATTTTTGATATCCATGTTTTGCTGAAAATCTTTTCAATAGACTTTTGAAAAAGATACGATAAAGTTTTGTAAAGCAACCTAAGTTAACAGGATAGTAGTTTAGGATACACATTTAAAATTCTCAGGATTCATGTTTTCTAATACTGCCACTTTTGAGGTTTGGGACCTAACTTAACCTACCTCTTTTATCCCTTTATAATACCATTTTCAGTGGGAAAATTTATGTTCCTTCTGTTTAAATAATTTCCAATACATAAACTTTTTTATGAGTCATTCACTCTTTATTTGATGTGCAAAGACATTAATGATTTTAACAGTTATCCATTAAATTTTTTTCCCTACTTGGTGTGTAATTCAAAACTCTTTATCAATCCTTTGAAGGTTAGGACAGACATTTATTTTAATATGAAAAAGGATTACGATAGGCTCGGCTCTGCCTGCTATTCATGAAGGGAATGCTTAGTAGGAGTTGTTCTGGGAATATTTTTTTGGTGCCAAGACTCTACTGGATGAAGGCTTGGAAGGATGAAGAGCCCTTGTTGCAGAAGATAATAGAGTACGGAACATCCCCAATGTAAGCTTTCTGAGGGATTGAATTGTTTCATTTTGTATTCTACTCCCCAGCGCCTAGCACAGTACCTTGAAATCAATCAATCAACTACCATTTATGAAATTCCTACTATAGTGAGCTCTTAGTAATTGATTTATTGGACCTGGGTAGCACCAGAGCCTTAATCAGGAATTAACTAGGACAGGGGTCCCCAACCATGTCCAGTGTAAGTGGAGGAACACTGACCTCATTTTTTCTTTTAAAAATTTTTATTATTTATTTTGATCATTCTTTTCTTTTTAAATTTTGAGTTCCAAATTGTCTCCCTCCTTCCCACCCCTTCCCCACTTACTAAGAAGGCAAGTAATATATCAGTAATATATGTGAAATCATGCAAAATATTTCCCTATTAAAAATGCAAGAAAAATAAAGTGAGGAAAATATAATTCAATTTGCACTGAGTTCAAGTCTTTTTCTGGAGGTGGACAGCCTTTTTTCTTCATAAGTCTTGTAAATTGTCTTAGATCATTGTCTTGATCAGAGAAGTCATGTCTTTCATAGCTGATTGTCATTGTAATTGTTACAGTGCACAACAATCTCTGTTCTCACTTCGCATCAGTTCACCTAACTCTTGCCACCTATTTCTTAAACGACGCTCCTCCCACGTCTTACAGCACAATAGTACTCCATTTATAATCATGCTACAATTTGTTCAGCCATTCCTCAATTGATGGGCATCCCCTCAACATCCAATTCTTTGTCACCACAAAAAGAGCTGCTTTAAATATTTTTGTACGTATAGGTCCTTTTCCTTTTCTCTCTTTGGGTTACAGACCTAGTAGAGGTACTACTGGGTCGAAGGGTAGGCACAGCATAAAATTCTTTTTAAAGTTTTCATTTGGGGAGAGGATTAGACTGTAAAATGAAAAAGATAGAGGCATAATGATATAGTGGAACAAGCCTGGAGCTAGGGCACTTGGGTTCCAGTCACGGCTCACTTCATCTCTCTGGGCCCCAGCTTCCTCATTTGTGAAATTAGATTAAATTGGACCAAATGATCTCTACCGTTCCAAGTATAAATTTCCTGCTTATTATGGTAACAGTTTTTCCTCCTTTAACTGTTTGCACACGTTCACTTTAAATGTAACAGTAGATCAAGAAAAGGAGATAAAAGCCCCATAGTTCTGAAAATAATTAGGGATGCTCCAGGGAAATCAAGGAGAAAACATGTTAACAGGGCGCTCCTCTGCGATTCCCAACCGGGGACACCCTTTTGCACTCCCTCTCGTACTCTTCACCTAGGGCAGTGCCGGCTGTTCCCCTCTCATCCCTGCTCCCCTATAACACGTGCTCCGACCAAAATGCTGGCTCTCTCTACCGTCCCATACACGGGAGGGCTAAGGAGGGCGGAGAGATACCCAGACCAATCCCCCCCATTCTTACAGCTTTGTGACCTTCCAACGCAGCGCCGACCAATCAGCAGAGCCGTAACGTGCATTGCCCCCGTCCTCTTTCTCTCTCCCCTCCCTCTTTCCCCCCTCCCCCCGCCTGCCTGTCTCCTCCCTCCTCCCTCCTCCCCCCTCCCCCACCCCTCGGAAGCAGAGTCTGAGAGGGTGAAACTGGGGCAGAAGTGAAGATGGCGGCGGCGGTGTTGGTGGCGGTGGCGGCGTCTCGCCTGTGAGCGCGGTGCGGACTCATCTCTCTCCCCATCCTCCCCCCCCCACGCCCGACCCTCCCGTCCGCCGCCCCCCCCCTCCAGCCCCCGGCGTCCCGGTAGCCCAGTCCCTCCCAGCACGTCCGTGGGCTACCTCCTCCAGCCCTCCCGGCTCCCGACGCCAGCCCGCCTCCCAGCCGCGGCCCCGATCTCGTCCTCGATCTCATCCTCGTCCTAGTTCGCCCGCACCCTATCCTCGCCCCCTCCCCGGTTCTTCGTCCTCTTCCCTCCTCCTCCTCCTCCTCCCTCCTCCTCCTCCCTCCGCCTCCCTCCTCTCCCCCTCCTTCCTCCCAGTCTTCCTCCTCGTCCTCTTCCCCCCTCGGCGCAGGGGGAGCTGCTGGCGGGTGGCTCCTCAGCTTGCTCGCCCGTCCGCCCGCCAGCCGGGCCGGTCGGCCCCTCACACACAACCCGGGGCGGGGGAGCCGGAGGACGAGGACGAGGAGGAGGAGGAAGAGGACAAGAAGCCCGAGGAGGGGGAGGAGGAGACGGCCCCTGCGCATTTGGTTCCCTCCTTTTGGGGGCTGGGAGGAGGAGGAGGACGAGAAGAGGGGTTGTTTTTTTGGGGGGGAGGGGGGGGACGGGTTAGCGCGAGGGAGGTGGGGTGTCCTAGGGAGGAGGACGAGGAGGAAGCACCATGACGTCCATCCATTTCGTCGTTCACCCGCTGCCGGGCACCGAGGACCAGCTCAATGACAGGTAAGGGGGACTGGGGGGGGGTTACCCCTCCAACTTACCCTTCCCATCCCCCCAGCCCTCCCATCTCCTCTTTCTCGGAGGTGGGGCAGTGCGGCGCCACAGGGCCTGGCGGTGTTGGGAGCGGGCTGGTGGGATGTTTTTTTTGGGGGGGGGAACATGGGGAGGGGAGATTGTAGGTATCTTACTCCCTCTTCCTCCTCTTCCTGCCTCTCGGCTTTAGGCCCTGTCTAGGGTAAACTTCTGGTCCTGGGGAAGGAGAAGAGAAGATTTGGGGAGGGGGAGATGAGGGGAGAGGGAACCTAGGGCTCATTCCCAGCCCCTCCTCGGTGATCGTGTTGAACGGGAGAGAGGGGGGCGACCCAAGCAGCCTTTTTCCCCAGGAGGAGTAGGTTGTAATTACTGCCGGGCCCAGGCCCGAGGAATCCATATTAGTCAAAGTTGAATTGAGACAGACAATGCGGATGGGGGATGGTGGAGGTGAAAAGGGAGGGAAGGTGACCGAGGAGTCCGGGCCTCGGGGGTGGCGGTGGGGGGTGGAGGGGCTGGATGAAGCGTGCCCCGGGTCTTTGGGTGGCCTGGATCCCGGGGCCAGATTCCTTTGGGAGGGGAGAGTACAGGCTTTGGCCCACTACGCGAAAGGGGAGTAGCCCGTTCGCAGTTTCGGGGGGGGGGAGGTACTAGTAGGGGGGGTTGGACAGGAGGAAACGCCATGATTATGATTATGATTATTTAATTTGAGCCCTTGCTGTGGTGAGGCATGCCGATCCAGGGAGGGGGTCGAATCCGAGCCAAGAGGGAAAAAGAGATGGAGGTGGTAGCACATCCCGAAATGGGTAGGCAGGGCCATTATCACCCTCTTGGGCCGGCCTTTTGATGTTCGCTTTCTCTCTCTCTCTTTTTTGGTCTCACCCCAACATCGTAGGGGGAGGGGTTTCCCCAATTGTAATTATAGGCGAGGAAATAGACCTTGGTTTAGTTAGTAAAAAAACTCTTTATCAATATTGCTGCTTTGCTTAATCCCGGAGAAGGGTTTGCCACGGGTTTGTGGGGTTGGTTACATAGTGTTTTGTTTTTAAAAATTGGAACGTGTTGGGTTTAGATTCCCTTTTTCTTGCTCTCCATGGCCTGGCAGATAAGATGCACGTTCACTTTGAACCTAGAACAACCAGGAAAAGTTCTTTCACTGTTGTAACAGAGGCTCGGAAAAGGTTGAGAAGAGGCCTCCATTAAATCCTGTCTTAGGTCCAACCCTGGACTCAGTGTTTACAGCGTCAGAAAGTAGGTCACTTTAAGCTTTCCCCTGTTAGTGTGCTAGACCCTAAATGTACTTGTTCAGGCCTTGGAAGGCCATATCAGACTGAAGTTGGAGGAGTTACATGTAAATTTCTGTGACCTGGTGACACAATTCGCATGACGCCCTGTGTGTCATGCGCTTCCCGGAGGGAGGAAGAGGCCTGCCTAACTTGCCGCTAAGAGATTGGCCTTCCCTCTCTGTAAGCACTTATAGTGTGGCCAGCAGCAGTTCTTCACTTAGTTGGCAAGGTGTTAAATTTAAGTAAAGATCTGTCCAATTTTGCTGAAGCTCTGTTACTGTTGGTTTGTTTTTTTTTTATGGAGTTGTCAGAACTTTCCCAAGTTGCTTATTTTGAATTCTTCATTACTTTCAGTGGTCCATATTTTAAATGTCATTTTACCAAGAAGCTTTTAAAGATTCAAAGGTCTTGGTAAATTTAGGTAGTTTCTGTAAAATCAAGCCACTGGACGGCTCTGAGATTACCCTCTTAAGTCTCCTGTACTTTTCATATGCCTTTTATATAGAGAGTCTGAACCTAGGGGAGTAGAGCCATGGATGTTTTCTTGTATATATCTTAATTTGTATGTTCCAAGAATTGGATGTTTTTCTTGGAGAAATTTTAAATCAGCTTATCAATTTTTTTTTATAGGAGCAGGTCTTTAAAAGTCTTTGTCATTTTATATATGTGAAAAATGTATAAATATGTATCTTGTTTTGTTAAGATAATTATCACTATTAGTATGCCTAAGTAATCAATTTTTAGAAATTGTTGTTGAATATAATGCTAAGTGTAGAAAATTACATCTCACATATTAAAGAACTGTATGATTAAAAAGGAAAGTAGATGTAAAGCATAGAATATTTGTGTATTATTTTTACATTATCTACAGCCTTCATAGATGTTAAAGACATACAGTGCTGTAAGAGCATTTTTGAAAGCCATAGGTAATAGTTATGGAAATGTTTTCCTGTAATTATTTTCTTTTCCGTTGTCAACATTTGACTGTGTCTGGCAAGTTCTAGGACCAAACATATTATTGTGGCATTGCTTGTTAAAATCTAACACTATAGGTATAAAATGTGAATTCTTTCGAATTAAAAGGAAGCTTTAATTGAAAATACTCTATCTTAATGGCTTAAGCTAAATTTTTATTAAGAGTTCACTTAGTGATAGTACTACTGTGGTACTTGATTCTGTAGAGGAAACATGTCTTTAATAGTCACAAATACTAAATTCTACATTGGCATTTTGGGTGGAGATGTGCATATTTCTTAAAATACCAAATTTTTAATTTTACATTGCAAATCAGCAAAGTTAGAGCTAATCATCTGAAGAAAGCTTTGTGGATCATTCTAGCACTTGTCATATCTACTTAAGTCATATAGCCTTGTATTTGTTTACAAATACATATTCAATGGAGATTGATAAAAGTCAGTTATTTTGCTTGATCTATTCTGAAATTTCAAGAATTGAGAACACTAATGAATAAGGAAAATTATGCCAGAATTTTTCTTTTTCTGATTTGCTTACTCTTTTTACATATTTTTTTACATATTTAAACAGTAACTTGCACCACTCAAATTTCATGGCAAATTTGATTAAAACTGCCCTGTAAAATACTAGGTCACCTCCTTGTCACTTGCACCTAATTTTAATTCTGGGTGACTAATTGGGAGGGGGTCTTGGGATAAATTAAAGTCCATCCTCTGGAATGAGGATGCCTTGTACCGATGTCCTGTCATGCTTTGAAGCCTTTCAGTCAACAAAGCCTTTACTATGTGCTAGTTGTTGGCACAATAAAAATGTGCTAGGCACTGTGCTAAATGCTGGTGATACAAAGAAAGGTAAAAATATAGTTCCTGCCCTTAAGGAATTCACATCCTAATGGTGGAGACAAACATGAAAATAACTTAAATCTTGGGATGGGGGAGAGAAGTGGTTGTGAACTGGTTATGTTCTTAAGCAGAGGAAGCTGGTGCTTCTAGGTATTTATTTGATACCTTGAATTAGACTTTCCTCTGATTTATTGCTTTAGAGCTGTGTTCTTAAAAATCTGTGGCCAAGAACAAATTGTAGACTTTTAAGGGAAGTGCTCAGATGCCTAAAATGGGGATTCAGAAGAATAATAAGTATAGATCAATGTAAAAAACTGTTAAGTGTGTAAGTGTGTGTGTGTGTGTGTATGTGTATGTGTATAAACTATAAGCACTTCAGAGATTATCTAGCCCAACCTCATCATTTCATAAATGTGGAAATTGAGGTCCCCAGGGGTTAAGTAACTTGCATAAGATCAACAAGCCAGTCTTGACTGGCTAAATCAGGACTAGGAACCAATTCCAAACCCTATCTAATGTTCTTGCCAACAAGTGCCTCTTTTTTGGAGTATTTCTCTAATCCTAGACTTCTCATTCAGTTCTCTGTAACAGTTTTGCAATTTAATCAGTGAGTTGGGGATTAGATTTATATGGGATGAGGTGTGGAAGTATTAGGGGGAGGGGTTAAGTTATTTTTCTAAAGCATTTTTGTGGCTGGGTTTAGGGCAAAGATAATTTGTTTGAGAAATGCTGTTGATATCATGGTTACTGGCACATGCTGAACTGTTGAAAATCATTTAGAATTATAGTAACAAACATGGCGAAATTTCTATTTGAAATACGACATGGAAAGTGTTTTCTTTTGAGCAGTGGAATGTGCTGTTGTGTTAAAGAAAATTCTAATTTTTAGAATAATTCATAAAATAAAGACTTTTTAAAAAGCACTCTTTCAGGATCACAAGATCACATAGATTTAGAGTCAAAAGGGATTCGAGGTCATCTAACCTAAATTGCTTCATTTTTATGAATCAGGAAACACCAGGCTTCAAAGCACTTTGCCCAAGGTTAAGTGGCTGATCTGGAATTTGAACTCCAGTCTTCTGATTCCAAATTCAGCAAACCTTCTTTTCCCAGTACTCTACAGTGCCTTAGTATTTAGTATAGAATAGAATTTAGTTGTTTTTTTTAAAAGGTAGATTAGAATTGGAGTGTATCCAAAGGATTTAATTACTGAAGTTCCAAATTGACCTTGTTTTTATGTCAGTTTCACTTGTAAGATACTTTTTACAAGAACTCCCTAATGATTTTTGTATAAATAATATAAACAATATCCACTTAGGAAAATATGTCTATTTCTAGTAACATACTCAAGTATGCTGAACTGACGGGCAAGTGGTATGTTCATTTTTACAAGTAGAACAGGAGCCCAGAGAGACTTTTATGGATTGTCATTTTTAGGCCTGAGCCCCCTTCCTGGTGCTAGCTCACTTTTGTGTAGTACAAGGACTTAAAATCCAGAATTACATTGCAAAGAACAAATACAGGTAATTTAAGATTTTAAATTACTGCCAAGGAAAGATGGCTGTAATTTCCAAACAATGTAGGGCAAAATGTGTCATTGCTCTTTCAATTTAACTTGCCAGAATCTAAGATGTTGCCTTTTTTCTGTTGGTAAATAATGAAAATACTGACATCTTATTTAGTGCCTTAACACTGATTTTAGGGATTGTGGTAGAAAACATGGACCTGTAAGGAAAAAATGAAGGAAGAAATTACTTTAAATGGTTGTTTCAAATATTTAGAAGATTAGACCACTCACATGAAAAATGCTTTCAGGTCTTAAAAAATTCCCTGTTCCATATACTATACTAATTCTCATTACATCCACTGCAAGGGAATTAAAACAATACAGTATAATAATTTTTATTTTAATATCTGTTCTCCTGAGAAGAACTTGATTTTGGACATGCTACTGGGTGTCACTTGTTTAGATAAGTTAGTTCTACTCTTGGTACTCAGTATTAAAATTAAAAAGGGGATGATATGTAGCTTATTATGGGTACCTTTGCCCATAGCAAATATGTAGTTATTATTGACAGTGGATAGAGCACTGATCCTGGATTCAGGAAGACTGAATTCGTATCCAGCCTCAGATTCTTAGTAGCTGTGTGACCTTGGGCAAGTTACTCAACCCTGTTTGCCTCAATTTCCTCATTTGTGAGATGAACTGGAGAAGGAAATGGCAAACTGCTCCAGTATGTTTGCCAAGAAAACCCCAAAAGGGGTCACAGAGAGTCAGATATGACAAAGTAGATAACTAGTAAGAAAGACAAGCATTGCAGTGAGATGCAAATGGTGTGATTTTTCTTGTTACTTGGTATGTCATTGTGATATGCCCTCCCAAAAGGGGGCCCAATAGCATTTAATTTGTGGTATTTTGGTATGGAAAGATGTTGACAAGTTCAAGAGGGCTCAGAAATTAAGTAAAGTTGGTCAGGAGAAGAAAGATTAAAAAACAAGTGTAGGCGGGGTAGCTCATAAATTGGATAAAAAAATCCAAGTCAGTCTTGTAAATCAAAAAATAACAACTGAAGGAAACCTAAAGAGTGTAAATGCTAATAAAAAGGTGTAAACAAAACTGAGTGAGAATTAATACAGTACACAGGGGTATAGCTAGGAGTAATGGGATGAAATTAAGAAAGGAAAAATTCCTGACCTAACGATTAGGTTAGGGAATAGTCTCCAAAGGGAAGTTTAGTCACTTGAGACTATTTTGAACTACACTGAAGGGAACCACGTAGTTTATATTTAAGGGAATACTTTTGCATTGCTAGTAGAATAGTTGTAAACTTCAGTTAATTTTAGTACTAGAGAACTAAGTTTTTTTAACTTAATATCTTGTTATAATCATGTCCTGTAACAACTTGATAAATTGAAGTATGACCAAATAAAATACCCTTCCATCCTGGGGCTCTTATTTCTTCCCAACTGGGGGTTTATTTGGGTTAGTTTTTGAAAATAGCCTTTTGAGGGTGGGGGGCAGCAAAGAAACAGTCATTATTCTAGCACTCCCTAGGGGAGGTTATAGAATCTCAATTCAGGATTGTCATTGGTAAAATGAAGGTTGTTGGATTGGATATTTTCTAACATTCCTGTAGGGTCCGAAGTCTGTTTCTGTGAACGTTCATTTGGTTCATATGTGACCTTCCCCAGAAGAAAGGTAAAGGACTTTTGGAAAACTTCCTGAAGTTCCTTTGTCTCTTCTTCTGTGATTCTCTACAGTTTCTCCTCCCACTCCCAGCTCAGTTTATTACTCTGAAAGGTTTAACATCAGTGTGTATTACTAGCAGTGACTTATAATGATTATATTATGATGGTTCTAGAAGGGGACTTGAAAAAAGTGATGATTTGTGGAGCCTATTCAGTGATAAGCGTAAATCAGGTGGAAAGTTTTAAAAATAATTACATTAATCTTTGATGATTTGGTCAGTAAAAAGTTAGTTTTGTTGCAAAACTGGACTTTGGTATAAATCACACATCTATTTTCTTAAGTTTAAGGAGAAATTTATTTTATTCTCTGACTTTTTAATAGAATTATTTAGTAGCGATAAATTCATAGAAATGGTGTCAAATTCATAGTTAATGCGCTTGAAGCATCTTCACATATTTAAGCCATAATATTAGATATTGGTGTTTTCAATGTACAAATAAATATTTGTTAGCTTTACTTTGAAAACAACCTTAATTTAGTTACTGATGTAATTTTTGCTTTATTAAAAGTTATTTTAGCTTTAATAGATGTCAATATTCTTACAAAAATGCTAAGAAGTCTTTTATCAGCAAGTATAGCACCTTTTTTTTTAAAAAAAGATTTTTCTTGATATTGATTCTTGCTTGATTTTAGAGAGTGAACTTTTACAAATATAGCAAAAAGAAAAATTTTAGAATTTCAGTGAGAATCTGAATTGCTAGACATAATCCAGGCAAGTGGTATAGGCTTGAATACTTTAACAATAATTTCTCTTCCCCCTCTCCTTAAGCATCATCTGATCTATCTTTCTGTCTATCTTGTCGATATAAAACCTGAAGTGGAGTAACTAGGGACGTGATTTCACAGCATAGTATTTTAAGAATTTGATGTTTTCCTTAATTGTATGTGGTTCAGAAAATCTGTTAGGCTTGAATTTTTCTACTTTCATTTGTAAGGATGTAGTCCATTCTGTGGTGGTCTAGGAATTTTAAACTAAATCAGGTTTCTAGACTTTCTCTAGAATAAACCAAAACCCCAAAGGCATCTTTTGTATTTAATAAATAAGACAGCTTGTGAGGACATTTTCCCAAGTTAATTTGCTGTGCTCTTGGCACTTAAAACATTACAATGTGAAAAATGGCTTGTTAGTAGGCCTTATCTGCAATGATTTATTAGCTTTTAAGAAAAGAACAAACTTTAGAATTATGGAAAAAGTTAAAAGTTGAGCTGACAAGTAGAGAAATTAGCATTGAACTATTTAAATGTCTAAATATTGAAATTAGTTACAGATAACTAAGGATTGCAGGTTTTTGACAGAAAAAGACTGAGGGCTATGCTTTGCATGTCCTTGATCTCGTATATGTCAGCTATCTTTGTTTCCATGGACCTCTCTGACCTTTCCTTGTGTGTGAAATGGGAATAATACTTGTACTGTCCAATTTGCATGGTGGTTGTGAAGAAAGGTATTTGTAAACTATAAATTACTACATAAATGTGAAGAAGTGTAAATCTTTAACAGTGATTGCTTTCTTTTACAGTTCAGCAACATATATTTGGGAGGAGAAGTTGAGGGGAGAAGTACAGGAAAATGTGTTTTTTTTAGTTTTTAAGAATGGTAACCTTAGGTTTTATTGTTACTTTTTCTGGAAGAGTGGAAAGCTATTTTGTTGTTCTTCTGTGGTTTCCAAAAGAAGGTATATGACTTCACATTGCAGTTGTCTTCTCCATCACTACCACATGTCCTAAGTAATAAGTTGCTAGAATACACTGATGCTATGGCAGAAAGAGTAGGAGGTAAGACTTATGTACAGTTCAATTCATATATACTGTAGTAATGACATTGGCACATTTATGACATAATGGCAAGTCTTTTTTAGGACCTGTTCCCCCTTTCCATTCCCCCTGTACAAACAGCTATTGATAACTCTGGTTAGAGTTCCTACCTAGTGTACTTCTGAATATGCATATTCTTCCATTTTGGGAAGAAAAGGATAAGAATCTTTGGCATTTTATCTTCTTAAAAAATTTGTACTTTATAACTTTCATAAGTGGAGTTAATGCTAATGCAGTTGTCCTTTTTGGTTTTTCCCAATACCACTCTATTATTCCTAATAGGCTTTTAAGTTCTTATTTTGATTTGGCTCATGATGATACACTTTCCTTTTGTCCATTCTTTAGGAATGATAGGGTTTTTTGGGAGGGGGGACTTCTGAAAGGGGAAAAGGAATTATTAAACTGATTTTCTGAGAGTCAATCTCTGAATACTGTTGGAAAATATAACAACAGTTAATTTTAAAAATCTGGACTTGTGCATTTAACTTTTAGTGGAGAGGTTGCTACTCTTAATTGCTAAAGCATGAGGTTTCTTTGTGGTGTTAAAATGACAAACACATTGCTTTGCTTTATTGATGACAGCAGATAGTGAAAGACCACGTACCCAAGTGGTTTCCCTGGTTTTAAACTGTTTGCAAATTGATGTTGTGTCACACTGAACCACTATAAACATAAAGTCTGTTGCTAATAGTGTTGGGGTCTATTTTTTCTTTTCCCTTACCCATAAGTATCTTTGAAACTCTGTGTAAGTTAACACCCTGATTGCAGGGCATAAATCAAAGACATTGGACTGTGAAGCTTTTTATCACTCTAGTTCTGAGTACAGGGAAAAAAAAATAGGATAGAATGTAAATTGGAGTGTAGAGCAGAATGTAAATGGGTGTGGAAGGAGTAGAAGCTTTCATCTATTCTAGAACTGATTAATGTGAGGAAGAAGTGTAAGCTTATATGCCTGTCCTTTTATAAGTTTTCCTCTTGATTGTTCATATAGTTGAATCAGTGAAGTGTGGAGAAAAGAAACTGCTGATAAAAGGTTAGCTTTACAAAGATTAGAGATGCTCTCAACAACCAAGTGTTTATGTTCATATGTAAGTAGGTATCTGTATGTAATAGACCACCTATAATGAATAAGAGTGTTGACCTGAGTCAGGAAGCCCAGAGTTTGAATCCTGCCTTGGACACTTGATAGCCTGTGACCCTGGACAAGTCACCCTCTTTTCTGCCTCAGTTTCTAAATCTGTAAAATGGGCATAATAGTACCTATCTCACAGGGTTATTTTGAGGATCAATTTGGGTAAGTAAAGGTCTTTGCAAACCTTAAAGTGCTATATAAATACTAGTTATTATAACCTGTGTGAAGATAGTTTTAAGACTGTATAAGCGTATAAGCCTTTAGTTCTGAATAAGGTTTTTTGTTTGCAAAAAAAAAAAAATTATTGGGTGGGATAAAGAGCTAAGAGGCAGCGGGGTGATTGAAGAGTAGGTCTTGAAGTCAAGAAACTAAACCTAGTTTTAGATCTCATATCTGACTACTTACTGGCTAGGTTACCCAGGCAAGACACTAACTCTTTGCTCTAGGCCAGAGGTGTCAAACTCATCCCTGCAAAACCTAGGCATCCTGCAGAACTCCTGATTAGGGCCTGAAGCAGATTTAAATGCAATTGGGAAATGTTTAATAAAATACATAAAAATACAATTACAATGTAAATGTAAATGTAAATTTGAGATTTTCTAAGTCAGTGTGTGACCAGCTGGGATCTTTGAGTTTCATACCATTGCTCTAGGCAACTATCTAAGTTGCAGAAAAGGCATCCCTATGCTTTAGTACTAGGAGTTTCCTTATCTGGGAATTGTCTAAAGGTCCAGTCTCTTTGCATCCCTAAAGAGCAAGTTAAGGTATAGCTGAGAGTTATTATCTTCCTTTCCTGGTCGGGTGCTGAGTAGTTTAATGTTATTTAAATGTGTGTTTGGGACAGTGGTAGGAGATGAGAGAATTACTTGGGGGATTTTTGTAGGACTGCCTTTGCTTTTTTCCTCAGTATTTATAGATATTGATTAACCCTGCATACTATTAGCATGTACCTCAGATCTACTGCTGCCAGGGGCCCTAACTGGCGGGTATGAGGCCACAGTTGCTGAGTTGTCTTATCAGTTCTTTTTATTATCTTTATTTAAAATATTTATTCCTCATAATAAACTTAGTAAATATTTCAAAGGTATTTTAATATTCATGTTACGGCTTTTAGTTGGTGTAGAATTTTATTTCAGATTTACCAAAAACTCCTTATTCTCAGGAAATGCATACATATCAGAATTTAGGTAGACAATATGCTATATATATTTAAAGTTTTATTTGATCATTTTTGTGTGCCTCTATTGGATGTAAACTCTCTATGGGATAAATCTTTTTTAAGTTTGAGTTGTAGATCTGAGTTGCTGATGTGTATCAATGAGGAGAGTTTTCAGCCTAGGAGTTCTCCATACTGATGAAGTTACAGGTCCAGACCAACAATCTTTTTTTTTTTGAGGGAGGGGCATATCACTGTCAAAAGCATTCCCAACCCTATCTCCTTTGCCACTCCTAGTCATAATTAGGATTTAGAGGGCTTTCTAGATAGAGTGCTAGACTTGGAAATCAAGAAAGATCTTGGTTCAAGTATTGCCTTCTCTTTGACATTTACTAGCTGTGTTGAGACAGTCATATGATTTAATTTCTCTGATACTCCTTTTTCTCTTCTCTAAAATAAGTGTTCCTGTAGTACCTACCTCAGAGTGGTTGTAAAGTTCAAATGAGATAATGGGTATAAAAGGCTTTGTAAACTTTATAATGTTAAAATATGTCAATTTTATCTTGTCCTTTCTAAGTTATTAAAAGTCTTCATTTTCAGTTGGCTCGTTATCAATTCTTATGCCCCATTAAGGTGAGATAAGAATTTGGACATCCTCTTTGGCCTGACATGAGGTCTTGGCTATCACCTAGTTGATGAGGGTTGAAGTAGTTAGACCACAAGAGGCAGCCTGGTGTCAAGAGGATTGTAGTCCTTGCTATGCCATTATCTAGTGTGGGCACATCACTTAATCTCTCAGGGATACAGTTTCCTTATTTGTAAAATAATAGAGACTATGTGATCTCAAAGGCCCTTTCTAGCTCTTGTAGATTATTTGTTCAAAGAATGAATAGTTTTGTGTTTGTAGACAGTTTTATGTATTACACAAGACATGGTAAGACTGTCCTTAGGTGATTTCTTTTTCAACTCTTGGTTCAAACCTACTTGTCCCCATTTAATTTCATTTAAAAAACGATGACAATATAACACTTTTCCCTTATCCTTTATGAGTTACCTAACTTGACTCAAAATTGCTAAGTAGATAAGTAATTTTATGGGTCAGGTTCTTTTAGTATATCACGTAGAATATCAGGATTTGAGACCATCTTGGCAACCACCTTCATCATTTTACATAAGAACAAACAGACCTAAGAGAGAATTAGTGAAGATCCTTGCCTGATTAGTTGGTGTGAAAGCTGGGACTAGAACCTGAGTTAAATTAACTTAATTAATTGTCTAAAAGCAGACTGTTTTTTCCCATATTTTATTATTTAATATTTTCAGTTTTCAGCATTGATTTCCATAAGATTTTGAGTTATAAATTTTATCCCCATTTCTACCCTGCCCTCCAGTCCAAGATGGCATATATTCTGATTGCCCCGTTCCCCAGTCAGCCATCCCTTCTGTCACCCCACTCCACCCTCCATTCCCTTTCCCCTTACTTTCTTGTAGGGCAAGATAGATTTCTATGCCCCATTGCCTGTATATCTTATTTCCCAGTTGCATGCAAAAACAACTTTTTTTTTTTGAACATTTGCTTTTAAAACTTTGAGTTCCAAATCTCTCCCCTCTTCCCTCTCGACCCACCCTCCCCAAGGAGGCAAGCAATTCAACATGCAAATGCATCACTATGTAAAACACTTCCATGACTAACTATATTTCCCTCCATCTTATCCTGTCCCCCTTTATTCAATTTTCTCCCTTGGCCCTGTCCCTTTTCGAAAGTGTTTGCTTTTGATTACTTCCTCCCCCATCTGCCCTCCCTTCTATCGTCCCCCCTTTTTTATCCCCTTCCTCTTTCTTTCCTGTGGGGTAGGAGATACCCATTTGAGTGTGTATGTTAGTCCCTCCTCAGGTCAGATCTGATGAGAGCAAGATTCACTCATTCCTCCTCACCTGCCCCCTCTTCCCTTCCAACAGAACTGCTTTTTCTTGCCACTTTTATGTGAGATAATTTACCCCATTCTATCTCTCCCTCTCTCAGTATATTCCTCTCTCATCCCTTAATTTGATTTTTTTTTTTTAGATATCATCCCTTCATATTCAACTCCCCCTTGCCCGCGCTCTCTCTCTCTCTCTCTCTCTCTCTGTGTGTGTGTGTGTATATATATATATATATTGTATATATGTATATATGTATATTTGTATATTCTCTTCAGCTACCCTGATTCTGAGGTCTCATGAATTATACACATCATCTTTCCATGTGGGAATGTAAACAAAACAGTTCAACTTTAGTAAGTCCCTTATGATTTCTCTTTCTTGTATATCTTTTCATGCTTCTCTTGGTACTTGTGTTTGAAAGTCAAATATTCTATTTAGCTCTGGTCTTTTCACTGAGAAAGCTTGAAAGTCCATATTTTTCCTTGGAGCATGATACTCAGTTTTGCTGGGTAGGTGATTGTTGGTTTTAATCCTAGCTCCATTGACCTCCGGAATATCGTATTCCAAGCCCTTCGATCCCTTAATATAGAAGCTGCTAGATCTTGTGTTATTTTGATTGTGTTTCCACAATACTCAAATTGTTTCTTTCTGGCTGCTTGCAGTATTTTCTCCTTGATCTGGGAGCTCTGGAATTTGGCAACAATGTTTCTAGGAGTTTTCTTTTTGGTATCTTTTTGAGGAGGTGATTGGTGGATTCTTTCAGTTTCTATTCTACCCTCTGGCTCTAGAATATCAGGGCAGTTCTCCTTGATAATTTCTTGAAAGATGATATCTAGGCTGTTTTTTTGATCATGGCGTTCAGGTAGTCCAATAATTTCTAAATTCTCTCTCCTGAATCTGTTCTCCAGGTCAGTTGTTTTTCCAATGAGACATTTCACATTGTCTTCCATTTTTTCATTCCTTTGTTTCTGTTTTACAATATCTTGATTTCTTATCAAGTCACTAGCTTCCACTTGCTCCAATCTAATTTTTAAGGTAGTATTTTCTTCAGTGGTCTTCTGGGACCTCCTTTTCCATTTGGCAAATTCTGCCTTTCAAGGCATTCTTCTTCTCATTCGCTTTTGGAGCCCTTTTGCCATTTCAGTTAGTCTCTTTTTTAAGGTGTTATTTTCTTCAGTATTTTTTTGGGTCTCCTTTAGCAAGTCATTGACGTGTTTTTCATGGTTTTTCCACATCACTGTCATTTCTCTTCCTAATTTTTCCTCTACTTCTCTAACTTGCTTTTCCAAATCCTTTTTGATCTCTTCCATGGCCTGAGACCAGTTCATGTTTTCCTTGGAGGCTTTTGATGTAGGCTTTTTGACTTTGTTGACTTCTGGCTATATGTTTTGATCTTCTTTCTCACCAAAGAAAGATTCCAAAGTCTGAGTCTGAATCTGAATCCATTTTCGCTGCCTGTTCATGTTCTCAGCCAACTATTTGACCCTTGAGTTTTTCATCGGGGTATGACTGTTGAGGGGATACTCTGTTGTTTTCGGAAGTTTTTCTACACAGCATGCTCCGCCACACCAGCTCTCCTGGTACACCTGGGGCAGGAAGCAACTGCAGCTGTAGTTCTGTAGCTGTGCCACCTCCGCTGCCCCCGGGGCAGTGGTCAACAGCAAATTCCTTTCACTCTGTCCCAGCAGCTTTTCCCACTAACCTTCTCTGTTGTCTTTGGTGTTTGTGGATTGAGAAGTCTGGTAACTGCCACACCTCACTGATTCAGGATGCTAGGGCCTGTTCCTCCTGGCTCCTGGTTGCATTGGTCTGGGTGCAGCCCAGGCTGGGCTCTGCTTCGCTCCGCTCCCAGCTTCGTGTGATAGACCTTACCCAGCACGGCCATCCAGGCAGTCCTGGGCTGGAGCCCTGCTTCCCTCTGCTATTTCGTGGGTTCTGCAGTTCTAGAATTTGTTTGGAACCATTTTTTATAGGTGTTTGGAGGATGTTGGGGAGCTTTAGGCCAGTCCTTGCTTTCTTGACTCTACCCCCCTCCCCAATATCTTTCCTAAATGGCAGTTGATCCTCAACTAGTCTTACTTTTGTAATGCATGTTCATTTTCTAAGTTGCATGTTTCACTTTTTATAGATGAAACTTGGAGTTTCTTATCATTTGGAGAGTTTTCATTGTTTTTGTTTTTCAGCATTTGTTAGCAGTTTAGTGGTGTGCTAATGGTATTAAATTTTTGTGTTCTGGTTTCTCGAATTATAAATTTATCAGTGATCGATTAGCTTATCTTGGTTTTAGCACTTGAGTATTAGGTCAGAGTTAGGAGTATGATCATAGTATTTCCAGCTCTTGTTCAGTAAGTGAACATCCTTGTTAATAAGGAGAAACCAGCCTGGGTGAATGAGTTCACATTTACCATCACTGATGGGAAAAAAGGGGGAAGAAAACCTTGTTGTATACCCCGCTGGTATAATCTGTTCCCAGGAGTATAATTGTGAATGACAGAACTTTTAAAGAAATGAATTATATATAAAACATAAGCGAATGGCCTTAAAATATTAGAACTAGAAGTTTCTTATAGCTGCGCCAATAACCATATGATGGATGAAGCATGTAATGGTTCTTTTTATTGATATGATGATTTCATCCCTCTTTGTACTCCCTTGACTCTATAATTTTTAACCAAATATAAGCCACTCTGCTTCCTTTAATTCTTATTGTCCACATGCAGTTTCTGAGATACGTGTCGATAGGCTACCTCAGTGGGCTGCTTGTTCGTTTCGTGTCGTAGTTTAGGGTATCCTTCATTAATTTGTTGTTGTATGGATTGTTCTCTTGATTTCTTTAAAGACCATAAATCTCACTGAGAAGACCCTGTAATTAGTTTTGAGGTTTGCTGCAGTTGTTACAGTGTAGTTTGTAAACAGGAGCATCTGGAATACTTTATAGTCCATGGAAATTCTACTTAAATTAGGATTCTGCTGCTTAGGACAGTCCTGACTGACACTGGCAGACACATTTGGTAAATGTTTTTCCTTGTTTCGTCTCTTGCTGGATGGTAAGCAAAGAATTGTTGAGCAAAGTTACCCGCAGTGGTTGTATCTATAAAGCATTCTTGCATTCATAGGATCATGGAAGTAGACCTAGAAAGACCTCAGGTCATTTAGTTAAATCCTCTCATTTTATAGATCAAGAAATAGGTCTAGAGCTTAAGTAACTTGCTTAACTTAAGCCAAGGTGTCATAGGTGATAATTAGCAGAGCTAAGATCTGAATCCTCTGACTCTTTATCCAACACTTGTTTCTCTGTGCCACATTTCCTCTCTTGTATGATCTTAACATGTGTATGGGAGATAACCTTGTCAGTGGGAGAGCCTTTAAAGTAGAAGCTCAATGGCCACATGGAAAACGCTAAGTGCAACGTAAATCAGATAAAAATGTAATTGGGAACTGTTTAACAAAATAAATATACAATACAACATAGATAATGTGAATTTGTAGTTTTCTAAGTCACTATGCAGCCACTGGAATCCATTTCTACTTGAGATTGACACCACTTCTTTAAAGGATACATTCTGTTCCATTGACTTATGTGGGGATAATGGGAATTCTGTAAGCCTTAGGTTGTATGATTGTCAATATGGGAGAAAAAGAACCAAAGATGGAATAGGATGTTGAGGGTAGATGGGATCATCATGATCAATAACTGAGAGAAAGCAGAGTGGCTTAATACTTATTTGTTTCTGTTTTTCCCCTCCCTGCCAGTAGAATGGCCATTGCACTTAAATGATGAGAAAGAAATGACTAACAGGAGTTGGTATCTAAGATAGATAGGGAGCTAGTGAGAGAATGTATATTTGCTCTTGCTAAACTCAAGTTGTCTGATTTAGACCACATCCTCAGGTACTTTGGAAACTGGCAAGTGTGATTTCTGAGCCCGTCAGTAATTGGATAGGTCATGGAAAACGGGAGAGGTATCATGAGGGCAGATGTTTCAGAGAAAGAGTCTGAAAATTATAGGCCAGGGAACTTAAGTTCCTAGGAAAATTCTAGAAGTGCACATTAAACAAATCATTTGTGAACATCTTAAAAAGGAAGTAGGGGCAGCTAGGTGTCTCAGTGAACAGAATGCCAGGCCTGAAGTTGGGAAGACTCATCTCCCTGAATTCAGATATGGCCTTCAGACATTTACTAGCTGTGTGACCCTGGGCAAGTCACTTAACCCTATTTATCTCAGTTTCCTCATCTGCAAAATGAGCTGGAGAGGGAAATGGCAAACTACTCTAGTATCTTTGCCAAGAAAACCCCAAATAGAGTCATGAAGAGTGGAACATGACAAACAACTGAACAGCAAAAAAAAGAAAGGGAAGTGGTGATTACAGAGAGCCAACAAGATTCATCAAGAACAGTTCATGCTGGACTGACCTAATTTCTTTTTTTTTTTTTTTTTTTTGACAAAATTACTAAACTGGTAGATGAAGGGAATGCTATAGAAATAGTTTATCTAGATTTTAGCCAAGATTTTGACAAACTTGTCTCATACTATTACTATGGTGAAGGCAGAGAGATGTGTATTAGATGATCACACAATTAGATAGGTTCCTTATTGGTCAGATGCCTAGACTCATGGTAGCTGTTTATTTTGTTGTCACTATAGCAGATATCCAGTTGAGTACTCAATGGATTGAAGCTTAGTTTTGTGCTGTTAACATTTTTGTCAATGACTTGGATAAAGGAATAGATGCCATGTTCCTCAGATTAGATGACAAAAGCAGGGAGGACTAGCCAACAAACCAGGCTAGAGTCAGGATCCAAAAAGATTTTAATAGGCTAGATCATTGGACTGAACCCAATGAGGTAAAACTCAGGGATAAACAAGTTTAACACTTGGGTACAAAAAAAATCCAACTTTGCAGTACAGGGTATGGGAGGCATGGTTAGAAGGCAGTTTGTCTGAAAGCTTAGGATAAGATGGTCTGTGGCAGTCAAAAAGCTGATGTGATTTGGGGCTTCGTTGAGAGGTATAGCTTTCAGGAAGAGAGATAGTTCCATTCTTATTCTGCCTTCATGAGAACGCATCTGGAATGTTCTTGTTTGGTTCTGGACACCACAGTTGAGGAAGGACATGGAGAAATTGTTGAGTATCCCAACAAGGTCAATCAGAATAGTGAAGAGCCTTGTTTTCATGTCCTGTGAAGATCCAGTGAAGTAGTTTAGACTGGGGAATAGACATGATAGCTTTGTCTTAAGTTATCTTTGGGTTGTCATGTGGAAGAGGGATTAGATTTGTTCTGTTTGGCAGTAGAAGGCAGAATCAGGAGCAATGGGTAAAAGTTGCAAAGGAACAAATTTAGGCTTAATGTCAGGAAACATTTCCTAACAATTACAGGTGTTTAAAAGTGGAACTGTTTGCCTTCAGTGTTGGTGGGTTTCCCCTCTTTGGAAGGTTTCAGGCAAAAGAGTGGATGACCATTTGTTGAGTATTTTGTTTATAGTTTCTACTCGATACCCATTGGGGTCTCTTCAAACTCTCAAAGAGCATGATTTTGTCTGTTCTAGAAAAATATTTGCAAATACTTTTTTTCGTTGTTTTTCAACTTGAGAATTCTCATTAGAAGCATATTTTTCCTGTTTTAAAAAATTCTGAATTTCAGTATCAACTGAAATGAGCATTTGCATATGCATAGTAGTACAAAGAATGGTATATGAAACTATGAATAGCTTATGTTTCTCTTAAGTGTATATTATGTCCAGTGTTACTTTCAAAGCAATTCTACTTGTTTATGGTGCCTTCTGTACATTTCAAAAACATGTTTCAGTGATCCTCTTTGCTTTTTTTTCTTGTCTTTTTGGCAATTCGCTCCTTAGATCTTGCTTCCTCACCTGTACTTCCCGCATCAAGAAAAAAGAAAAATAAAACCTTTACATAGCACTCATACATGTTTGCATAGTTTAAAAAAAAACATTCCTACATTGGGTAAGAAAACAGATGTAGGAATCAATAGTCGTCTTAATGTTAGAAAATTAATAATACTGTTGGATCTTCTAGAAATTAAGTCTTTTGAGGGTAGGAATTTGTTTATTTTTGTCTTTTCATCTTCATAATCTCTTGTTTGGACTATTGCTGCACCTCCTAATTGGTTTCTCCCTACCTCAAATCTTTCTCTTCTCCCCTCTCTATACTGATGATTCACAAATCTATGTATTCTACCCTACCTAACCTTTTTGCTGGCTTTGATCTCCCATGCAGATGCCAAAGTGATATTCTTAAAAGGCCTGACCAATAAACCCCCTGTTTGCCACTTAAAGCCCTTAACAGTCTCACCCTGGCCTGTATTTATAGGCTTCTTACATATATATTAATCTCTTTCCTTGCTTTTCTTCCTGTACAACCTTCTTTCTCTCTAGCCTTTGCCTTTGCACAAGCAACCATCTGCCATGTTTGCAATTTATTCTTTACATGCCCATGCCTCCTCCATCCTCAAAGTTCCTACTTGATCCCTCCATCCCTGCTGTCATCTTAAATACCTTCTGCCTTTTGTGGCTAAACTCCTTAAAAAGACTGTCTATAATAGGTACTTCCACTTTTTCTCCTCTCACTGTCTTCCAATTACTCACTTCCTTACAATTCCGTATTCTGACCTTAGCATTGTACTGAAACTGCTCTCTCTAAAGTTACCAATGATCTCTTAATTGTCACATGCAATGGCCTTTTCTCAATCCTCATTCTCCTTGACCTCTCTGTAGCCTTAGCCATTGTTAATCATTCTCTCCTTGGTAACTCTTTTCTCTGTTTTTGGAACACCACTCTTTTCTTTCCTGGTTCCCCTCCTATCCCTCTGAACCCTCCTACTTAGTCTCCATTGCTGGATCTTTTTTCATATCATGCTCTAACCATAGGTTTCCCACAGTTATTTCCTGGGTCCTCTTCTCTCTGTACTACTTCATTTGCATTTAATCATCATCTTTATACTGATGATTCTCAAATTTTCGATACTGTCCTAATCTCTGCTGACCTTAATGTCACATCTTCATCTGCATTTGAGACATCTCAAACTGGATTTCTAGTAAAACAGAATTCATCATCTTTCCCTCTAAACCCTCCCCCATCCTACATTCCCTATGTAGCACTTTTTAAACCGTGGATTGCAACCCATAGTTTAAGAAGCATTGAAGGGACCGTGAATGGAAAAAGTCCTTTTTTTAAAAAAATTTAATTTATTTAATATATTTAGTTTTCAGCATTGATTTTCACAAGAGTTTGAATTACAAATTTTCTCCCCATTTCTACCCTCCCCCCCACTCCAAGATGGTGTATATTCTGGTTGCCCTGTTCCCCAGTCAGCCCTCCCTTCTGTCACCCCACTCCCCTCCCATCCCCTTTTCCCTTCCTTTCTTGTAGGGCAAGATAAATTTCTATGCCCCATTGCCTGTGTATCTTATTTTCTAGTTGCATGCAAAAACTTTTTTGTTTTTGAACATGTTTTTAAAACTCTATCTCCCCTCTTCTCTCCCCTCTTCCCTTCCCACCCACCCCCCCTAAGAAGTCAAGCAATTCAACATAGGCCACATGTGTATCCCTTCCACAATACTCATGTTGTGAAAGACTAACTATATTTTGTTTCTTCCTAACCTATCACCCTTTATTGAATTTTCTCCCTTGACCCTGTCCCCTTTTGAAAGTGTTTGTTTTAGATTACCTCCACCTGCATCTGCCCTCCCTTCTATCATCCCCCCTTTTTTTAATCTTCTTCCTCCTTTTTTCCTGTGGGGTAAGATACCCAATTGAGTATGTATGGTATTCCCTCCTCAGGTCAAATCTGATGAGAGCAAGATTCACTCATTCCCCCCTCACCTGCCTTCTCTTCTCTTCCTACAGAACTGCTTTTTCTTGCTACTTTTATGCGAGATAATTTACCCCATTCTATCTCTCCCTATCTCCCTCTCTCACTATATTCCTCTCTCATCCCTTAATTTGATTTTATTTCTTTTAGATATCTTCCCTTCATCTTCAACTCACCCTGTGCCCCACTCTCTCTCTCTCTCTCTGTATATATACACGTACATGTATACATACATACACACTCACATATATGTATATATACATAAACATATATATGTGTGTGTGTGTATATGTATGTATATGTGTGTGTATATGTATATATATATGTGTGTGTATATATATATATATATATATATATATATATATTCCCTTCAGCTACCCTAATACTGAGGTCTCATGAATCATACACATCATCTTTCCATGTAGGAATGTAAACAAAACAGTTCAACTTTAGTAAGTCCCTTGCAATTTCTTTTTCTTGTTCTTTTACTTGATTACCTTTTCATGCTTCTCTTGATTCTTGTGTTTGAAAGTCAAATTTTCTATTCAGCTCTGGTCTTTTCACTGAGAAAGCTTGAAAGTTCTCTGTTTTATTGAAAATCCACATTTTGCCTTGGAGCATGATACTCAGTTTTGCTGGGTAGGTGATTCTTGGTTTTAATCCTAGCTCCATTGACCTCCAGAATATCATATTCCAAGCCCTTTGAACTCTTAATGTAGAAGCTGCCAGATCTTGGGTTATTCTGATTGGGTTTCCACAATACTCAAATTGTTTCTTTCTGGCTGCTTGCAATATTTTCTCCTTGATCTGGGATCTCTGGAATTTGGCGACAATATTCCTAGGAGATTTCTTTTTGGGATCTATTTGAGGAGGCGATCAATGGATTCTTTCAATTTCTATTTTGCCCTGTGGCTCTAGAATATGAGGGCAGTTCTCCTTGATAATTTCTTGAAAGATGATATCTAGGCTCTTTTTTTGATCATGGCTTTCAGGTAGTCCACTAATTTTTGACTTATCTCTCCTGGATCATTTTCCAGGTCAGTGGTTTTTCCAATGAGATATTTCACATTGTCTTCCACTTTTTCATTCCTTTGGTTCTGTTTTATAATATCTTGATTTCTCATCAAGTCACTAGCTTCCACTTGCTCCAATCTCATTTTTAAGGTAGTATTTTCTTCAGTGGTCTTTTGGACCTCCTTTTCCATTTGGGTAATTCTGCCTTTCAAGGCATTCTTCTTCTCATTGGCTTTTTAGAGCCCTTTTGCCGTTTGAGTTAGTCTCTTTTTTAAGGTGTTGTTTTCTTCAGTATATTTTTCAGTATTTTTTTGGGTCTCCTTTAGCAAGTCATTGACTTGTTTTTCATGGTTTTTCTCTCATCCTTCTCATTTCTCTTCCCAATTTTTCCTCTACTTCTCTAACTTGCTTTTCCAAATGCTTATTGAGCTCTTCCATGGCCTGAGACCAGTTCATGTTTTTCTTGAAAGCTTTTGTTGTAGGCTCTTTGACTTTGTTGATGCCTTCTGTCTGTATGTTTTGGTCTTCTTTGTCACCAAAGGAAGATTCCAAAGTCTGAGACTGAATCTGGGTGTGTTTTCGCTGCCTGGCCATGTTCCCAGCCAACTTACTTGACCCTTGAGTTTTTCAGCAGGGTATGACTGCTTGTAGAGTAAAGAGTGCTTTGTCCCAAGCTTGGGGGGATGCGTTGTTGATTTCAGAGCTATTACAGCCAGCTCTGCCACACCAGCACTCCTCCTTCCCCAAGAACCCCCAACCTGGACTGGACTTAGATATTCAGCAGGCCCTTATCTCCTGCTCTGATCCTCCACTTAATTCCTCTCACCAGGTGGGCCTGGAGCCAGAAGCAACTGCAGTTGTAGTTCTGTAGCTGACCCACCTCTGCTGCCCGCGGGGCGATGGCTGAACCAGGAAACTCTATCCCCCTGTCCCCAGCAGCTTTTCCCAGTAACCTTCTCTGTTGTCTTTGGTGTTTGTGGGTTGCTGCTGAAGCTCACTGATTCTGGGCACTAGGGCACGCTCCGCCAGGCTCCTGGTCTGGTTGGTCCGTGCTGTCCACGCTGGGCTCTGCTCCGCTCCCAGCTCCGTGTGCAAAAGACCTCACCCAGCAACCATCCAGGCTGTCCTGGGCTGGAGCCCTGCTTCCCTCTGCTATTTTGTGGGTTCTGCAGTTCTAGAATTGGTTCAGAGCCATTTTTTATAGGTTTTTGGAGGGACTTGGCAGGAAGCTCACACTAGTCCCTGCTTTCCAGCTGCCATCTTGGTTCCACCCCTCTACAGTATCCTTTCAAAACATCCCCTTCCCTCTCCTGATTCTGCTACCACTCTGGTTCAGGCCTTCATTCATCATCTCATGTCAGTAGCCTGCTAGTGGGTATCTCTGCCTCAAGTCCCAACCTACCTTCTCGTGGAATTATAGTGAAAGGACAAACTGGTGAGGCATTGCTGTGATTATATATAAAGTAACAACTGATTTTTTTTTCATGTGGCTTATAGAACTGGAAGTGTGATCCTAGCATAGACTTGTTACAACATGTTCTAATTTGTGGAAGCAGTATTTTTCAAGGTTGGTTAAGTTGTGTGGTAGCAGACATAATGAAAAGAAATGTTTTGGTGTTATAAAATAGTTACTGTTTAGCTTTATGGATTAATACAGAGTTTTGTGTGAAATAGAGCAGATTTGCTAGTGAGAAGTGACCTATTGAAAGACTCAAATGGATGAAATGATGTTAAGAACAAGAGTTTTTGCTGACACAGATGGTTTAAAGAAAATCGTGATGATGCATAAGATGGTTGCATGATCATCCTTGGTACCAGAGAACCAAAGAAACGTTTCCTTCAGTAAATGGTAAATTATGCAAACAGTGGCTGAAGAGTTTATTATTAAAGAAAACCAGAACATTAGCAAAAGTTCAATGTCATAACTTGAGTACTGAACAAAAATGGCAAAGCATATGTTTTTAATGCTTTGAGGAGAAGCTGGACAAAGTATGAAATTTTTTGAGGAAAATAGTATCAAATTTTATAGTAAAAAAAATTAACACCCAAGAAAGAACCCATATCAACACCGTAAGTGAAGACAGTGTTAATTTAAGTTTATTTCGTTGTAATCATTAGAGTTATTATTGAATTATCCTGCAATTTGAAAGGTCAGTCTGACTTACAGACATTCTGAATTATTTGAGAGATTCTTTGTATACAAAAGAAATGAAAGGTTTCTAGTTATTGTCATGACAATATGGTGCATCATAGTGCATTTTCTTTGCTCAAGAAATCAAAAATTACATTGGGCATCCAGTTTACCATGCCTAATTTTGAATGATGTGATGTTGAAAATCAGATTCACGAAAGGATGAAAATTTGCCACCATTATTTAAATTAATGTGCCACAGATTTTCAAGATATTTATGATAAGGGAATTTCAGCAATATTTTGACCAGTAACATCTTTTTGACCAAGTGCATATAATCTTTCAATGTGTCCACTTTCAAATGGGACAATAATCATACAAGTACTTATGTATAGTATTTAAAAATCCATCCCTTTTTTTGTCATTACTCTAGGACACTTGTAATACTATCACATATTTGATTTTCCCTGTCTCATTTTTTGTGACAGTTTTGATATTGAATTGATAAATGAAATTATAGGCGTATAGAATAAATAGGGTTTTTGTTTATTCTGCATATTACCTGCAAGATCATAGGGTTTTAGAGTAAGGACCCTACAAATCATCCAGGGTCTTTCTTACATTCTTCTTCCTATTCCTGAAATAAATAGGTAACATTCAGTTAAGAAGTTTTCCAAGTCCATTGGATCAGTTTGTTGGTATAATAAGGCTTTTCACACTCCATGAGCTTTGTTTATAATAAAAGGTATCCATGTCTATATAGAAATGAACTGTTTAGGTCAGAACACTAGAGCTGAAGGATTCTTACCTGGGTTGGTATCATTTGAAGGTTAAAACAATGAACTTCCTGCATTTAGTTATTAAAATTTCTTGAATGACTTTATACTTTATTTTGCTTTATGGCTACTTCACAGTCTGGATTTTTTTCTGATAAAGGAGATAAGGTATTGGGTTATGTGAAATTGATTAAGAGTTCTGTACTTTATACCTGGAATCTCTCCAATTCCAAATGAAATGCCCTTATAGTCAAGTTCAAATGCCACTTCGATTTTCAAGCCTTCCTTTCCTGATCTACCCCTTCTCTACCCCCAAGTGAATAGGGAATCTCAGATGACTGATGATTTGAGGCTGGGGACTGGGAAAATAGTGATGCCATTAATAGAAATATGGATGTTTGTGGGAAGTTAGGGAACTAGTTCTTTAGGGACTTGATAGACAGGGAATTTAGCAGCCATGTTTTATAGATGAGGAAACTGAGGCCAACAGGTAAAAAGAGTGTGGTGCAGGGAAAGAGCGCTGGCTCTATAATGAAGAGGACATGAGTCCTCTCACCTCTAGTGCTCTGTAACCTTGGGCAAATAACTTTGAGCATCACTTTCCTAATCTAGAACATGAGGGAATTGGACTAGATGGCCTTTCAAGTCCCTTGCAATTCTGGATCTATGATTAAGATTTCCCCAAGGTTATGTAGGAAATAAACAATTGGAAGAATTTGAACCCATGTCCTTTGACTCCATCCAGTGCTGTTGTCACTATAACCACACCGTATTGGACATGATTTTGAACTAGGAACATAGGGTAGGTTTTAGAAAGATGAGCATGTGAAGTTTTGAAGTATGTAAGGGACATCCATGTGATTTTCAATTGAAAAAGATTAGGACGTAGATCTCAAACGAAAGATTGGATCTAGCTTAGTTGATCGAAAGTTTTAGTCTAGATTATCAGGTTACTGATTAGATTCATCTTTTTTTTAAAAAAAAGAATTAGTCTTTTTTTACTTTGAAATTAAGCATCAGATTTGAACTTTTCAGCATAGAAGAACAAATAAAAGGATTGTACATGAAACTAAACTTTTTTGTTATATGTGGTTTTTCACATTAAATTTAGGCTTGCTGTTGTCTCTGAATTTCTTCTGTTTGCTTATTTATATTACAAAAGAGTTTCATTGGTGTTCTTTTTCCTTTTTCTTTTACAGTACTACCACTGTTCATCACCTCACTTCATACTGCCCCCCTTCCAGTTTTTTTTTTTACTCATCCTATATATTCAGCCAGTTGCCAAAATTGTGCAGTTTTCTTACTCCAAGCCATTTTTTACAGACAGTCTATTTCTCAATGCTTACACAGCTAACATCTTAATTTGGACTTTCATAATCTCTAGCCTGGTGGACTACTGCCTGCTAATTTTAGGCCTGCATGCCTCAAGTCTTGACAAACTCTAATCCCAGCTGCCAAAAAATGATTTTTTTCCTTTGTCATTACTCTGATTATGACTTCTCCAATGACTCTCTCTTGCTAGTAGGATTTAAAAGCAAAACAATAAACCACCCAAACCCAACAACTTTGTTTGGCTTTTAAAGCCCTCCACAACTTGGCCTCAACCTATCTTTCTTAGCCTTCCCTCCCCTTTGCAGAATACTTCACTTCTTCCTTTAAGGCTCAAGTTCTGCTTTGTATGGGAAGTCTTTTCTGACCCCCCCACACCCCCCATTGCCATCATTCCCAAAGCTACCTTGTATGTACTTGTAGGCATAGGTGTCATTTCACGTGAGAGAATACCTGTATAAGCTCTTGGTGAGCAAGGACTGTTCCATTTTTGTCTTTGTACCTTACAGGGTGTCCCTAAAAGTCCTGACACAGAAAATCTCATAAACATTTCATTATCCTTTTCATCGAAGATTGTGTTGTTCAGCAACTTCTTTTTCTGGGGTATGCTAAAGGAGAAGGTGTACTCAATGAAAATCACAGATGCAACACACTTGATAGAGCGCATAAAGAGTGAATGTGCTAAAATTGACGGCAATGTGGAGTTACTGCATCAAGTTCACATGAATCTTGCAAAGCGCATCAACCTTAGCATCACAAATGATGCAACTCATATTGAAGATGTTATTTGTTAATACTCCAATTAAATAAGATGTTGTTGAAAATTGCATTCATTTCATTTTTTGAAAATAGGCGTTTTTGCCTATGTGTCCAGACTTTAGGAACACCCTGTACAGTGGCTTGAACAGTGGTATTTAATGATTGTCAATTTATTTTTTGCACTTTAGTGATCTCTATACCATGCTGCCTCTTTTCTTCAGATAATTTTTTTTTCAAAATGTAGAAATTCCTGACTGTTTACTCAGGAGATCTGAAAAGGAGGTATAAAAAATTGATCATAGTTTTTCTTAAGTTTTGGGTAAGCAGAGAGTAGGAGAAAATTTAGGGTCATCCTGTCCATTTCCTCCTGATGGTGATACTACTTCCATTCACATAGTGGGACAGTGAGAAAAGAAGAATCAGTGATATCATGGTATCATTGAAAGCTACATCTGGCATGTCAAGTTGAAATCCAACAAAATTTCCCATAGAAACATTGGTTATAAATGGCAATTAGCTTCTCTTGCACCAACTGTAGTACCATGGATTTGAGCTACTTCCTGTGTGAAGCCTGTACTGATTTTCCCACCCCCAGCTGCTAGTATTCCCCCTCTTTGATTACCTTGTATGAATTTTGTATATGTTTAAATCCATATATGTTGTTTTCCTTCTCAGAGTGTGTGATCTTTGGGGGCAGGATATATTTCATTAGTCTTTGTATCCCTCACATTGTGCTTGACACTCAGGCTATGTTTAAATTGAAATGCTTGTTGATCGTTGATTTACAATATGCTGTAATGAAAAGTGAATAGGTAGGTAGATTCTAGACCTAGTCACAATGTTGACAGTGAGCAAAGTCCTTCCTATCTCTGCCATTGTGGCCTTGGGCTTGCTAATTCTATGAGTCAGTTTAGTTCTCTGTAAAGTGAAGAGCGTTATTAGGTGATTTCTAGGATCTGTTGGAACTCTAAAATGATTCTATAGATTAAATAGGCTGTGGGCTAGCCTGGGGATTAAGCATCTTATAGCAATATTATTACAGAGACTGTTTACACATTACAAACAACCAATTGACTATACTAAACTATACCATAGGATTCCTTTTTTAACCTTTCTTGTTTATAATTTAATACATTGATTCTCCCTTTTAAAGCCCAGTTATGGGGATGAGAGAAGTAGAATATCCTCAAAAAATGTTCTGTTCATGCATGGACCTAAATCTATTTTGCACATTTTTAAAAAAAAATTTTCTAGTCATCATTTGACATGTACCTTTTTTGAAATGAAGCTGGAAATTGCTGGTTGTGTTTTAAAGGAAAAGGGTCTTTCTGTTAGTTGAGTAATGTTCTGGTGACGTGAATGTCTCTTTGAAGTGACACATTATTTTTGAAATTTAATCTGCTTTTAAGCAAAGTTGTTTTGCTGGGCAAAACTGTTATTTTTGACATTGTGTAGGAATCCTGCTCTTGTTTCAATTTAGAAGAAATAGAAAAAAAATATACTGAGTGCAAACTTTTCTTAAAAGAATTTTTTCTTTTTCCATTTACTTTTTAATATTCATTTTGAAAAAATTTGTGTTCCAAATTCTGTTTCCCCCTCCCTCACTTATTGAGAAGGCGTATCAATTATACATGTGGAGTCATGCAAAAATTTCTATTTTAACCATGTTGAAGAAATCCCCAATAAACAGAACAAAAAAAGTGGAAAAAAAATGCTTCAGTCTGCATTTACAGTTCATCAGTTCTCTCTCTGGAGGTGGATTTCGTTTTTCGTCATGGGTCCTTTGTAGTTGTCTTGGATCATTGTATTCGTGAGTGTAGCTAATTGAAAGAATGTTTCCTAGTTTTAATTTGGCAATAGACTTTCACAGCTTTAATTGTATACTTGGTATTTTTGGTGATGTATTTTATCACATTTCCAAACTTTTGAATGATAATCCACCTATCTTTCAATCTCCTCATCTGTGAATTTTAGGGAGCAGAATGAGATGATTTCTGCTTCCATGGTAATATGGAAGGGAATGAGTTTAGAAGCTTTCCTCAATTCTCCAGCTATCATGTGCTGTATATTAGAATGGGTTGCTTTTGGGAAAGAAAACAGGCTTTTTGATGATAATGGCAGACATGTTTTTAAGTATTTATTGAGCTTAGCAATACACAAGTAAGTTTAGCTTGGGCCCTGTGAGTTAGGTTACTTACAGTTAATATATTCAAGTTTTTAAGTAATATGTTTTTCTTCAGATAGTAAAAAAAATTGGGAAATGCTTGACTGTGTATTGAAACACACTAGATTGTAAACTTATGCCAAATATGACACTTGACCCCACCCTCTCAAAAAAGGAAACCAAAACATTAAGATGTTAATATCCAAATGTCCGAGAATAAAGATAATAGTAATTATTCGTACTTATATACTGTTGTATACAGTAATAATTATCAAGTACTTACTCTGTTTCAGAAAGTATGCTACCAGTTACAGATACAAATACAATTCTTTAATAATACAATAATATATTGTTATTATCCTTCTTTTACAGTTAAGAAAACCGAGGTTTGATTTCCTCAAGTGACTAGTCCAGCATCAACCAATAAGTGGCCATTCAACTCTCAAGTCCAGTACTAATACTGTGCTGCTAATGTACTGGAGTACACAGTTTATTATTTGTCATGTGTTGTGGAAGTATTATTTTAGGAGTTACCAAAACATTGATACCTAAATTACAAGACTAATGACTTTATTAAGGGCTTTGAGATCAGATCATGTAGAGATCACTTGGAAGAATCAAGGAAGCCTTGTATAGGAAGTAGTATTTCAGTTGGGCCTTTAAAGGATAGGGAGGGAAGGTGGGGATAGAATTGGAAGGTGTCATTTTTTTAATAAAGGAGAAATTAGTTCTTTGTTAATGTAGAGTTAGCTTATGTAGATTAGGACAAAGCACTTAAAGTTCTGTAGTGCCAAAATAACTAATGCAAATTTTGTTCTTGTTGAAAGCCTAAAGTGTTGTATAAATATTTATTATCATTATTCTCGTTCTCATTTCTTGATGGAGGTCAGATAAAAATGAGACAAGCCAAGTTACTATCCTCTTACATTTAATGTTCTTTTATTGCATGGATAAATAAATACCTTTTTTTGGTAATTGAGTAAAAATTGACATAGGCTCATTATGGGAACATAATGTAGTTATTTAAGGAGATTAAGTAACATCTACTTTGAGTGTAGATTGCTTAAAATAATTTATATTGTTACTAGTAATATTTTTAGTACTTAGGTGACCTTTAAGGTAGTTTTACTTTGCTTTAGGCTTTGTTGTTGTGGTGGCCTGAATTAATCCAATTCAGAGACTCAGTAAAAGTATAAGCTCCTCTATGATTGCTTCTGATTAAAGAATTGGTATTTAAGGTCCAGAGGGTTTTTACATTGCCAGGATTTTTTTGTTTATGAAATATTTGTAAGTGGACAAATATTATTTGTTATTTTAAAAATGGTTAGGCTGCTTTTTTGGGAGTCTTGGGAGTCTTTGTTGTATGTTTTCTACCCTTTGTCGATTAGTGCTGTTTAATTAGAGTAGCAACATAGGGAATTTAATACAGGAAATAAATCACATAAATTGGAAATAGACAGGAACGAGATAATTTATTTATCTAAGAGAACAATGGCACAAATAATAAATTATTATGTTTGACTTTAGACGTGTTCATTTGCTATATGTACTTTTCTGGTGGGAATTCATACTACCACAAACTAACCAAAGGTAGTTCAAAGTTCTGACTCAGCATAAGTTAGAAAGCTATTTAACTTTTCTGTTCTCTCTTGCCCTATTCACTCCTTTTCCCAAGGCCAAACAAAACAGAATTTTAGCACTTGGGCAAAGTTTACTCTCAAGTAGATTTTTGCTATTATCTGAACTTGTTTCATACTGAGAGGACTGGATTCTCAAGTCCTATATTTTTTTTATTGACACATTGGTCTTATTAAAAAGAGAATACTGAAAAGCATCTAGGTTACAGGGGAAAAAAAATTTCTAAAAGAGACAGGAATGAGTGGAAAATTGACACTGCTCAGGTATTATTTGGGAAAAAGAAAACAGTGGAGAAGGAAGTCTTTTATAAAGTGATGGCTCATAGGAATATTTTTCATTTGAAACACAAACTTCCCTCAAACTATATTTGTTTTGAGAAGTGATCAAGCAGCTGTTAGTGTATTTTTTTTTAAGTCTACTAGTGGTCCGTAGGCTGGTCTCGTGTAGTATAGCCATTTTTAGACCATGGTGTCTATTTTTGTTTTGGGTTTGGACTGGTTCATATTATGCTTAAAATTTGATATTTCCTTAGAAGTAACGCCAGCTCTCTTCATTCCAATAAATTTTGTTTGTATTTTTTGTTTATGTTTGGGTATTGGCTACTGGGAAAAGTAAGAGATGTTTTGTGTGGCAAGTGAACCTTGTACCTAAACTAAGACATTTGAAATCTCTTATAATGATCTAAACAAACCAGAAGGGCATTGGTCAAAGTGTAGTTCTCCCAAGTCCTAGGACAAGCAGAAAACCTTTTCCATCAAAGATGTAGGCAATAGGTGAACTTGATATAAACTGGAAAATCTTCAAATAGTTTGAAAATATGAGAGTAGAGGATTGGGGTGAGCCATGCTTACTTTTTGTTTCTCGTTGGTTCCCTTTGAGAAGCAAAACAGAACTCTGTTTATACTTCCCACATCAATCTGCCTTTATTTTACCAGTTACAGCCAAGTTTCCTAAGAATTTGGCTGCTCAGAGCAGAGTTCCTATGTGGGTTAGGCTGTCTTGGAGGAGGTATAGAATACAGATTTTATCTAGTTTTTTTTTTCTTTTAATTATCTGGACATTCTGGTGGGATAAGTTTCTAAATGTAGGCTAGTAAGTTTTGGATACTGTATTCACAAGGTGGGTTTGTAATATGCCGTTTCCTATTCTTAAGTAGTAAAGAAAAAATGCAAGAGGAAAATTGAATGTCTTTTGAAGAAATGCCAAGAATATTTCTCATATTTATATTATTGTAAAAATAACCCTTGAGGCATAGATTTAATTCTTTCAAATTTTGGCAAAACTTACCCCAATGATATTATTCAAGTTGAATGAACATTTATGAAGTGTTTTTAAGTGGAAAATGTTATTTGTTATTTTTAAAATGGTTAGGGTACTTTTAGTTTCATGTGTTTTTGTTTTCTCCTTCTCTTAGCCCTGTTTACTTAGATTAGTATCATTTACAAAATCTGTTACAGAAAGTAAATCACAGAAATAGAATTGGGGTGTGGACAAGATATCTTGATTATTTTTGTAAGGGAACAATTGCACAAATAATAAATCAATAATGCTTGACTTTAGACATGTTCATTTGATAGATGTGCTCCGAAATTTAGATAATTTTGCAGACATTAGTTTTCTTTCTTGGGTGGTAACCCAACAAGTTTACTATTTATCCTTGTTTGATTTTGTTGCTAATCACTCTTCTTTAGAAAGTTTTGTGCATAAGTTAAATTCTGTCATATTTATAGATCTGTTTGGGGAATCTGATATGTGTATGCTAACTTAATAGTTTTTTTTTCATGAATAGCTATGTTTGCAATTCTGCCAGCATCAGATAACAAGGTTATGCAGTATATAATTTTCACTATTGGAATTTTGATACAGGGAAGTGGCAAGTGTTTTTGGTAGGAAAAAAAACTACTACAAATTATCTTAGTTTCACGGGTACCTCTGTCTTGCTCTCTCCTATGTTGATATTTGGCTGATTTTGCTGTTGGTCTTTAATCTGTTCTGACTAGCTTCTGGGGTGTAGCAGTTCTAAAAAAGGATTTTCTGTTAAATGATAATCTCAGCAGTGTATCTTTGCAAAATCCCCCTTTGCTGTATTGCTATTGTTGTGAGCTCCCTTTTCTACTTTAACCATTCTTTATCAAGCTCCTTATACTAGGAGTTGGTCAGTACATCTCCCATTAGCACCATTATCACTTTAGTTTCTTACCTCTGCCACTGGTATCTTGTTACTATTGATTAAAAAAGCTATTAAGATAAACTGTACAGGACATATAAATGGTTTAGTTATGGTAGAACTTTTCCAAAATTAATGGATTGCCCCCCTCCAATATCACTTTGTACTTATGTTGTGTATATTTATGTATGCATGTACATATTTTGTCATCTGACAATCATTTTGAGGTGAGGGGTTGTTTTATTTTTGTATCTCCAGACCCTTGCATGGTACGTGGCATAGTAGATGTGTTAATTAATGCCTATTAATTGAATGTTACTTGCCTTTTCCTAGTGAATTCTACCTCCTGTACCCTCCCCCCAATAAAGTAGCTACTGTTGTGCCCATAGTCCACTGTTCTAAGCTCCTGAATCTTTCTCTGTTACTTAATAAATGGCTCAGGAGGGTGTGTGTGTGTGTGTGTGTGTGTGTGTGTGTGTGTGTATGTGTGTGTATATATATATGTATGTATGTATGTATGTTTATGTGTGTACATACTTTTTTTTTCTGATGTCATTGGGGACAATATAGATGGAGTTGATAGGTAGTTTTTCTTTAATGTCAGCAAAAATGATTATTATTTTTAATTGACACAGTGCTTTTAGGGTTACAACTCTGGCGTTGGTACTACAGGTGTGAGCAAACAGACTGAGAGTTTGAGATTTGCCTATAGTCACACAACAAGGTAGAATTTGAATTCAGGTCTTTTCTGACTCCTTGGTCAGTAATTTCTGCACTACCTACATTTCACTGCTTCTGTAAAAGAGCATGGAAAAGTTTTGTTTCAGTTTACCTCTCTCTTTCCTGCTGTGCAAAGAATGTGGCCTTTAGACAGGATATGAAAGCATTTGTTGTACAGAATTATTCTTTTATAGAATTCCATAAAACCAGATTAAAGCGCTGTTCCTTTGAGCCCTCAATTAGAACATGGAAATGAAAGAAGGCTCATCAATTGGCAACTTTTGATCAGTTGGATCATTTTAAATTTGACTTTTTACTTAATGCTTAGCACAGTACCTGGCACATAGGAGGTACTTAATAAATGTTTATTGAATTGAATGTTATTTGCAAAGGAAATTAGTGGGGGACTGGACTAGACAAGGTAACTCATTTCTGAGGGCACAAACCAAGAGAATATTCGTCCATTTGCACACATTGTACTGCAGTAATTTCTGTTCTGGCCTCTACTGAGGTAACAAGTTTTGTAAATGCTAGCTTTTATTTATTTGTAAATATTTATTGAGTCCGGGCTTTCTTGCTAATGCAAACTACTGTGCATGCAACCTTGTTCCCATCCCCTCCTGTTTTCTTTTACGTTGTATCTGTAATCATCTCTGTTTTCTCTAATCTTAATTCTCTCCATATCTACTGGCTCTTTTCTGCTACCTACAAATATATTCATATCTCTCTCTGTATCCCCTTTTTGCCTCCCTATCCTTAAAAAAGTATTCTGGACTCTGAGATTACTTTGTGTTTATAGTGTATTCTATATGTGCATAGTTTTTTGCTTCTTGTGCCCCCCAGTAGAATGTGAGTTCTTTGCTTTGTATCCCCATTGTTTATCACAGTGTCTAGTATGTAGTGTTTAATAAATGCTACCCAAGTGACTTATTAGATAATGTAAGTTTTTTTATAGTATAGGACTGTTTATGATTAAGTGATAAAAATAAATAATACAGACCATATATAAAGTCCCAGGATCAAAGACTGTCAGAGTTGGAAGGAACCTCAGAGCCCTTTTTAGTCCAACCCATATCTGAACAGGAATCTTCTCAATAATGTCCCTGGTAAGTTCTGCTTTTACACCTCCAGTCAAGGGGAGCCATTTGTAGTTACCTGTTGTAGCCTAGTCCACTTCCAGACAATTCTTACTGTTTACCTGACATGAAACCCGCTTCTTTGCAGTTTCAACCAGTTGTTCCAAGTCTACCCTAGGGCACCAAGGGGAATATGTCTGTTCATTTTTCTGCCAGTAGCCCTTCTACTACAACCGATGTATCTCCCCCCCACACCCCATTTCTCTGGAGGCAGAACATCCCGTTACTTAATATTTATTACATGGCAAAGACTGTAGGCCTCATCAGTCTAAAGTTCATAGATTGACAGTTAGACAGCACCTTGGAAGTTATCTAGGACAACCTCTTATAGATGAGGAAACTGAATTCAAGGTAGAGTAAGCTACTTGCATAAGGTGACACAAGTAAATGAGAAGCAGAGCTAGGAGTCTCACCTAGCCCCCTATCTCTGAATCCATTGTTTTCCACTATACCACATTGTCATCCTAGTCACTTTTCCATTTTGGGTTTTTTCCTAAAATATAATGCCTCTAACCTGACACCATCTAGACATATTGTACCTATTAATTTGTCTTTTTAAGATGTTTAGCTTTTTGGGGTGCTGTTTTCATTCTGCTGATCATTGAATTTGCAATCCACTAAAATTCCCAACATTTTAAAAAATACTATTTCATCATGCTTTTCCTGTCCTCTACTTGTCTAATTTGTTTTTAGGGTCCATATGTGTAGGATTAAAGTCATCATAGAAAAATGTAAAGTAATATAACTTCAGAGAAGAGAGAGATTACTTTGGGATGAATCTGTTCAGAAAGGGCTATTAAGAACTTGATGTGGGCTCTGAAGACTGGCTAATTTTTTCTATAGGCCTAAGGTATAAAGAACAGATATCTAGTAGGGGAGCAAAGGTTTGAAGTCAGGGTTTAGACCTGTTTGTAAGGGCCATTGAGCAAGACCATTTGGCTACAAAGGAGGTATATTTTTAGTGAGGAGTAGTGGGAGATATCTAGATAGGAGGATGTTGTAGGGAACTATGACTCTGAACACTTTAGATTTTATCCTAGAGACATTGGGGAGTCAGTCAAGGTTCTTGGGCAGGGGACTGACAGGATGAAATGGGTAGTTTTTGGAAGACTAGTCTGGCATTAATGTTTAAGATACATTAGAGAATGCAGATAGATATGAGAGGGTTACTGTATTTACCCAAGTGTGAGATGCTAGATTAGATGAATGGCATCTTACTCTGCTTCTTTGGGGATTGACGAGAAATTACTATACAAGCTATCAAAGCTTAAAATTGCACTAAGACTTTTGGGATACCCTATACTTTAGTTGTTCCCTGGTAGGTGCTGGTGGTGGTAGTAGTTATTGCAAGAAGGTCATGAATCCAGTTGTATATCAAGCATTATAATTTTGATCATTGTCTAATAATATGTAGCATTATTCAATATAATAAAGAACACATCTTCAATAATGGAATGAATAATGTCTCATGTGTTACATGGTGGTATAGTGAACAGGAGATGTACTGGGAGTCAGATATGGATTCAACTCCCATTTCTTGCACTGACTGTGTGACCATAAGTCACTTAGCTCTCTGAGACTTGGTTTTCCTAATCTGTAAAATGGGACGGCAGTACTGTTATCTGTTAAGATTTTCATAGGGATTTTGTGAGGACCAAAGAGATAACAGTGCTTTGCAAATCTTAACAAATTAGGCATGGCAATTATTGATGCATTTAGGGTTTTTCAAAGCAATATAATGTATATATACCTTTTCAAAGCTATATAATGTAATTTTATAAATAAGGAACTATGAATTAGAACTAAAATAAATGATTCCCTTAAAAATATGACTTTTAAAAAAAGGATTGGGTGCTTATGTGGTGAAAATGAGTGATGTATAACCCACCTGCTATACAGATATATTCATGATGTTAAAAGAAATTGAGAAAGACCCTCAGTACTTTGAATAATCCACCCCCCCATAAGGTGAAATTAAGGAAAGACATGCATGAATGGTTTGTGATCATCATGAGGACACCATAGATTCATTTGAATATATGGATACTGTTGTTATGAAAAATAACAAAATCATGTATAAAGACATTACTGAATTTACTTTTTTTGTTGCCGATTTAGAATACTTAGGCAACTTCAGAACAACTACTCCCATGTAAAAGGTCCTTCAGTTCCTTGATTGTAAAAAAGATATATAAAAGAATCCACACCATAAAAGATTGGTAATAACAAATAATAATGTAAAAGGTGCTGTGTACATTTGAAACATATTAATCTTGAACTGTTTAAACAAGTAATAAAATCATAAGTGAAGTTTGATATAATTCTATAAATGACTAGCAATAGTAACATGAGAAAAGAATGTAAAGATGAAGAGGAAATAAAATGATGATTTACTTAGAAAATCCAAAGGAGTCAGCAAAGAATCTGATGGGGACAATAGCTTCAGCAGAGTTGCAGGCTAAAAAATAACCCACAAAAGTCAAAAAGAATTTCTTTTTAATAACAAAAGAAGAACAATAGAAAAGAAATCCTTTTCAAAATAATTACCAAAATGTATAAAATATTTGGGAGCTAATCTAAGGCACATTTGGTATTCGTATAGATTCAATTACAGAGTATTCCTATGAGAAATAAAGAACAACTTACACAGCTGGAGGAATATTTGGTGCTTGTGGCCGGGCCATGCCAATATAATAATAGCACCAGAGTTAATTTAGTTTTAGTACTATACCAATTGAATTATCAAATTGATACTTTACAGAAGTGGATACAATAATAAGTAGTGCTTTTGGAGTAACAAAATACCTGGAACACCAAAGGAAATTGTGAAGAAAGGCATGAAAGGAGGAGAGCACATCCGGACCTCAAAATATAAAACAGCAGTCATCGTAACCATTTTGTATTAGTTAATGGTAGCTGGCATTTATATAGCTCTTTAAAGTTTGCAAAGTGCTTTGCAAGTATAACCTCTTTTGACACTCACAGTAGCCCCAGAAGGTAGGTGTTGTTATCACTCACATTTTACAGAAGAGGTTAAGAGAGACTTGTCCAGGGTCAAATAGCTAGTAAATGTCTGAGGCTGGATTTGAACTCTCGTCTGCCTCACTCCAGGTCCGGCACTCTATCTACTGCACCAAAATAGAGAACTAGATCAATTGGAACAGACTAGAAAAGGGGAGAATCAGAAATAATGGAGCTGAGTAAACTAGAAAACGTACATTATTTAAGATAAAAGAACTCTGGATCAAACCTGCTGGGAAAACTGGAAGGTGGTCTGGCAGAAATTAGGCTTAGGTCAACACCTTATATAACATTCCACAATACATTCCAACTGTATACATGACCTGAAAATTAAAAACCTACTACAGAGTGTCCCTAAAGTCTGGACACATAGGAAAAAGGCATATTTTGAAATATTTGGAATATTAATAGACCTTAGCCACCTTGACTTCCTTTTCTCTGGGGTATGCTAAAGGAGAAGGTGTACTCAATGAAAATCACAGATACAGCATACTTAATTGAATGCATAAAGAATGTATGTGCTAAAATTGATGACAATGTAGAGTTATTGCATTGAGTTCCCATGAATCTTGCAAAGTGCATCAACCTTTGCATCACAAATGAGGAAATGATTGAAGATGTTATTTGTTAATATTCCAATTAAATAAAATGTTGAAAATTTCATTTCTTGAAAATAAGCGTTTTTGTCTGTGTGTCCAGACTTTAGGGACCCTGTATAAAAAAATTAGAAAAACAAACCGTATACTTTTCTCAGCAATAGTTTGCTGTATTCTTAACCAAACAAGGGGTAGAGGCAATTACACAAGATAAAATAATTTTGATTATGTGAAATTGAAAAATGTCTTCACAAACAAAATTGATTCATCAAGAATCAGAAAAATTCTTTGTTGTCAAATTTCTTAGCTGAAGATTTAGTATCCAAAACATAGAAACAATTAATGGAGATACTTCAGATACCAAAAGCCATCCCCCAATAGATAAGTGATAAAGGATATGAACAGTTCTCAGAAGAATTTGCAAACTACTAATAGCAACATGAACAAATGCCCATCATCACTAATTATTAAGAGAAATGTAAATCAAAAGAACCTTGAAAGTTTTAACCTCACAACCATCACAGGCAAAGATGACAAAATATAGGAAAACTCATTGTTGGAGAGGGGTAGAATAAAGATAAGGGACATTAATTATTCGTGGAGCTGTGTATTATTAGTAGCACCATTTTCTAAAGCAATTGGGAATTATATCAATAAAGTGAATAAAATATCCGTATCCTTTGATTCAGAGATTTTGCTACTTGATATATCATATCCTCCCAAGAAGGTAATTGACAAAAAGAAAGGCTCTGAACCCCGAAGTATTTATAGCAGCAGTTGTAGGAACAAAGAGTTGGAAATAAATTAGATGCCCATTGATTGGGAAATGGCTGAACAAATGGCAAGTGACCATACTGGAATATTATAGTGCTATAAGAAACATGAATTTGGTAAATACAGAGCAGAGCCAGGAAAACTATATGCACAGTGACTACAGCAATGTAAATGGAAAGAACCACCTCCACAAAACCACTTGAAAATGAATGTTACAAAATTACAAAGAACAAGCTTGTCTCCAAAGAAGAGCTATGAGAAAACACCTCCTGTAACTCATTTGCAGAGATGGGAAATCCATGCATCTATATTGAGGGTTTTTTTTAATGTATTAATTGGTTTTACTGTTTTTTCCCCTTCCCCCCATTTTTTCTCCACTTTAAGAACATTCTTTGTTACATGGGAGGTTTCTCTGGGAAGAGCAGGGATACAGGGGGAAAGTCAGACGGTGTTTAAAAATGTAAAAAATTAAAAATACTCAGAAAAATAAGTTCAAAAGGAGACATAGAAGGTTTTTTTTTTTAATTACTGGGTTAAATTTAACATAAACTAAAAAAAAATCTGAGTTTGTGGTTTGATGTATGATTCCTTTATTGCATATTGAAATATCCTTTTTGGTTGATAATTTAAATTTGGTTTTATAATACAAAAATAGAAAAAAATGGGACATGGAAAATAGAAATGATATTGACACTAGTTATAATTAATTCAGAAATTTAGCCAGTGTAAATTGTCACAAGACGGAAAAATAGCTTGAAAATGCCTTATCAAACCTGAGGCTTGCTTGCCAGATGGCTAAAGATGGTTGCCGATGGTAACACCAGGTTAGAATGCAGACTTAATTGCAAAATATTAGTGTGGATTATGATAATTATTAGAATTTCTGTAGCATTGTGATACTAATGATAATTTTTAAAGCACTTGAAGCATTATAAAATGCTTTATATCATCTCCAACAAGCCTGTGAGGTAGTTGTTATTAATATGACCATTTTACAAATGAGGAAATTGAGGTTCAAATAGGTAAATGATTTGTCCAGGGTCCCACAGGTAGTGTCACAGACAGAATTTGAATGTAGGTCTTTCTAATTCCAAGTCCAAAATTCTCTATTGAATTGTTTTTTAGTTGTGTCTGACTCTTCGTGACCCCATTTGGGGTTTTCTTGGTAAAGACACTGGAGAGGTTTGCCATTTCCTTCTCCAGCTCATTTTACGGATGTGGAACTGAGGCAAACAGGGTTAAGTGACTTACCCACAGTTATGCAGCTAGTAATTATCTGAGGCCACATTTGAATTCACAAAGATGAGTCTTCTTGACTCCACGCCCAGCATTCTGTGCACTGTGCCACCTAGATGCCTTCTAGTACTCTATAAAACTAAGCAAATTAATCTTAAGTAATTTCAGGGATGAAAATGAAAGGAAAGCTTAAAAGTAGAAGAAATGTGAAAAATATCTATACATTTTCAACAAACTATTTGGTTTTTCAAGGACATTGGAAATACCACGTTTGGACCCTGATATCCTAGTTTCAGCTGTACTTATCAGAGGAGGTAGAAAGGGCACTAAAGAGAACAAAGGCAGGAAGAGCATCCAGATTGGACCAAGTATGTATAGAGGAGATCCATACTGGAGGTGATGAGGATCTGAGTGCACTGATAGGGTATCTGAAAATGGGGAAGATGTGAAAGGTATGGCATTATTTACACTAAAGGAAGGTGAAAAGAACAACAATTACTCATGTATATGCCTGTCTCCCATTGGTACAAAGTCTTAAGAGTCATTAGGGAAAAAGCAGGTTTTTGAAAGCAATATGCAAAAATGTATCCATCTTTACCCTTTCCCAATTAACTGAATGAGGTGTGGTGTAACACTCATAGAAAGAGATAAACTGTCCATAAGTTTCCTTGTGGTTTGCATTTTGACTTAAAAAACCATATATCAGTATGAAACATATCAACATTATTTGTGTTCTATTTTATTTTTATTTATTTTGTTAAATATTTCCCAATTACTTTTTACTCTGGTTTGAGTTGCACTTGGATTGTTGTGGGCTGCATGTTTGACACCTGATGTCTGGAGAAATAAGCATCACATTACCTTTGTAGTTGGTTGATTATGAAAAAACGTGATTTTGTAGAATAAAATACCACTTTACTCGTTGTTTTACATCAAGATGTCTCTTGTCCCTATATCAACATCATTTGAGATTGCTTAGAGGACATAACATAAATAACCATTTTCCCTGACCTTCTGTTAATAACCTATGAGGCATAAAACAAGGAGATGTATACTTGACAAAGCTATTCAACACTATGATGGCAGGCAGGCAACAAGTATTTGTTGAATGCTTAATGTGTGCCAGATACTGTACTAAGTGACAAAAGAGATACAGTGCAAAATCTAGATCAAAGAGAGATTCTTTGTGGGTGGTAAGGTCCTTCAAGTTGGCAGGTGACATTGTGCTGATTACATGGAGACACAGGATATTGCAGTCTCCTTACAGAAGAAATCTATAATCATTTAAAGGGGTTATCCACATAAGAAAGATCGAGAGGATGCTGATGATCTGTTGCACAGATTTCAGCATGCATTTAGATTTACATCCAGTCCAACAGCCCTTTATATCTGTGGAAGACAGGTAGAGTGGGACTTAGAGTTGAAAAGGTGGATATGAGAACAGGCTGGATTGCTTTCAGGAAATTGTACATTTACTAATCCTACTTCATATCCTTTTAATTCTACCATTTTCTCCAGGAAATTCTTCATCGTGGAGATTGTTTCATTTTGCTACTCACACCTCATCATTACCCTCAATTTCTATGTCTTTCTGATTGAAGGCCCTGGAGGATAGAACATAAAACTTTTCCCAAAGCCTCTCTTTAAAGAGGGCCCAGAGGCTAAAGTTAAAGCTCTTTCCTTTCCCCCTAACTGCACTGCTTACTTTCAACTCCCATCATCATGCCTTTGCCCTTCCCTTTGTGTGTCATCTTTCCCTGTTAGATTGTAAGTTTTTTGAAGTCAAGGATTTTTTCTTCCTTGTGCACTTAGCGTGGTGCGTGTTCCATTGTGGCAGTAAGATCTAGAATGCTATTGCCTCCAAAGAACTAGATAGAAATGCTCTTAATACAGAGGACAGTAGAGAGATGTATAGCGGGTGTGAGTTGCATGCAACAGTATGGCAATTAAGAAAAACAGGAGTGAAGAATACCATCAGGGAACTGTATGGTGAGAAAAGAAGACTTGGTACCATGACAGGATTGAGGGATGACAGGTAGACACCCAGAGTGATCAACTGCTCAGCCTTGTCATATTTGGAGACAGCCACGAGGGCATCCAGCTTGTTGTGTGGAACTTGTGTGCTGAACTTTTTGGGAGTAATTGAACATGTACAGGATGGGCAAGATTAGATAGACGGCCTTCTGCATTGTTGGAAGGAACTTCAGAAACAATACAATCATAGATCCATATGAATAATTAAATGGATGAGCGAGGACATTGGAGTTTTTACTGTTTTCTAGGTAGGTTTGACTCATTTACAAAGCAGTTGTCAGAATGAGGAGATTAAAAGAATCCAGGAACTATTTCAGCTAGAAAGCACCATCTTAAATACAACCTTTACCAAACAGCACAGAAGAGTAGCAGGCCCAAAGATTTGGAGGAATATCATTTAAGAAAACTGACAAGCAATTGAAGAAAATAAGTCCTCAGAGAGTATTGTTGATGTGACCCTAATGTGAATTATTCTGACACCCCTTCTCTCCCCGCCAATTAGTAGGATTTTTTATACTGATTTTTTTTTCTCATTTACAACAATAGTGGACCCATGTTTGGACATTTTGACTTCCAGAGCCCCATGTATTATGTGACGAGACTATCTTGTTCTCAACAAATACACTCAAAAGAAATTTGTGCTACAGGTGACACTTGTAAAAAGAACTTGGACATGAACTGTTCAGCTGTCTTAGAGGAGCAAGGTTAAAAAATTTTCCACAAAAAGCAAAACAATTTAAAATACATTCTGCTTTTAGCTGGATTTTACCTCAAAATCTGTATTTCTATTTTGGGGTACTATCTAGTGTACAAATTTTGGTTGTTCTTGGTGAAAACATGAGAATAGTTTAAATTTGTATAAATTTTGAGATTTCCCAAACACTTGTGTATATATTGTTTAATTAGTGTGATCAAAGTTTTGTGAGAGACTAACCTGCCTCTCTCTGGTTGGTGATATTCTCATTTTACAAAGGAAGGAAGTGAGCCTTAAAGAGATTAAATAACTCCTGTAATTACATAACAAATAAATGTTAGAGGCAGTATTTGAATCTAGACCTGGCTCCAGGAGCTGCTGGTTTAGTTATTGCACTATGATATATATCATAAGGGAACAGACAATTTTTAACAGACTGTTTTTAGGTTTTTTTGTGCAGTGGGCAACTATTTAAAAGTTGCATAATTGACTGAGGGGTATAGAAAATGTAAGATCTAACTCAGTGGATAATGTTGATTTTAATAGAGGATTTTACTCTCCTCGAAGTCTTACCTGTATATCTGAATTATATATGACTACATGACAGATGTCACTATAGTGATATCAAAGGTGAGGTATTTACTAATGTCATAGAAGATGTATAATGGAGGTTATGCAGATGCTCTTTCCTAGACCCCAAATATAAGGGTCATTAACTGTATCACTTGGAGAATGGTTGTATCATTGATAGAATTAAGGAAGGTCTGGGAAAGCGAGGGGAGAGAGTAGAAATAATTTATTTTGGACATTTTCATGATGGTCTGAAACATCAAAGGAGAAATGGTTTTGTTGGATGTTTTCGTATTTGGAGATTCTGGAACTTTGAGATTAAGATTTGAGTGTCAGCATAGAACTCATCAAAGCTAAGAGACAGGATCAGTTATTGAAAGGAATATTTGCTATTAAAAAATTCAAAAGAGCAATGATTTATTCTCAGAGTGAAACAGTCATTGTTAGGGATAGAGGAGACAAGTAGCTGATAGAGAAGTCAGATGAAATGTGGAAGATTTAAATTACAGGTTAAAATATAAGAGTAATGGTCAGGGATGGAATGTACTTAATGAAAATTGGCAAAAATAGAATTCCCTGAAGATTTTTTACCTGAAAAGGGAGAGAAAAGAGAAAGATTCCCACATGTATTTCCAAGCTAGGTACTTTATAGAGAAGCAGATTGGAAAGCAAGAATAGAGATCGGTAATTTACTAGAGAAAATATTGAAGAGAGCTCACCAAAATGATCTTCTGATCTTAGATGCCGATATACGGGATAAATAATAGGAATGCAATTTCAGTCCTGTAAGTGTCACTGAGACTGGATGTGGGTGGGACTCAGGCCTTATTTACAAGGAGCAGAATAGTTAAGAAAGGGAGCAGTAGAAGGGGATAAGGGGGAAGAGAACGTATTAATTAAGTGCTTACTGTGTGCCAGGCACAGTCTGAAGACTCTCATCACTTTATAAATAACCTTATTTGATCCTCACAACAGCCTTGTGCACCATTTGCTACTGTTATTCCCATTCTGCAGTCGAGGGAACTGAAGCATACAGGTTACATAGGTCTCGTAGCCAGCAAGTTTCTGAGGCCATTTTTGGTTCCAGGCCAGCCCTCTATCCGTTGTGCCACCTAGCTGCCTGAAATAAGTGACATTTTTATAGGAAAGAAAAAAAGGAAGGGAATAAATACTCGTTAAGCCTTTACTATGTACCAGGGTAAATTGGGTTAAGTATTTTACAAATATTATCTCACTTGATCGTCAGAACAACCCCGGGAAGTCAATGTTGTTATTCCCATTTGATGTTTGAGGAAGCTGAGGTAAAAGGAGATTACGTCGTTTGCCGAGAGTCATGCAGCTAGTTGTTTCTGAACCTGGATTTGAACCCAGATTTCCTGACTCCAGGCCTAGTGCTCTATCTGCTACACCTCCCAGTTTAGGTGCAGTCCAAGAAATCCAGGGACTCATATTGCTCATGAAGAATTGGAAAGGTGTTATTGGAATGGAGACAGGCAAATATTACCTTAATTTTCAGTTGCTTCCTGGCAAAATTCTAAAACCTTAAAAGGAGTTTTAAAAGAACAGTTCGGGAAATCACTGAATTGTGACGACTTCATAAAGTCATGTCATACTAAACTCGTTGATTTTTTTGACAAGATAGAGCTAGGATGGCGTGATCGATAGAATACTGGGTTTGGTGTTCTGCATTCAAGTCTCACTTCTGACATTTACTAGTAGTGCCATCCTTCAGGTTACCTAATGTTTTTGTATTTCAGATAGTTCCCTAGAACTTAAAAAGTCATACTAGGTTGTGCTCAGTATTAGTAGAATTTTCATACTGGGAAATTCTGTATGTATTTTAGATTTGTAAATAGAGTGTACTTGGATTTCAGTAAATCATTTGGTGGAATCATTCATGTTCTACTTGTGGCCAAGGTGAAGAGATGTGAGTTAGATAATAGCACATGTATGTAGACTTGGAGCTGATTGAATTGTTGTACCCAAAGAGTTGTCATTAATGGGTATATGTTAGCTAAAAGGGAAAACTTGAGTAGGATCTTCTAGGAGTCTGCCTTTGGCAGACTCTTGTTCAACATTTTAATCATAAATTTAGATGAAGACATAGGTGGACTGTTTTTAGATAACACAGAACTAAGAGGGGAAGATTAGTCAGTCAGTAATCATACATACAAACAAGGAAACAGTTATTACCTCAAGGAGCACTTACATGTGAAATATCTATAACATATAGCATAGCAGAACCATCCAAAAAGATCTTGTCACACTATAAGAATGGACAGAATCCACTTAGCTTGAATTCATTAGAAATGACTGTAAAGTTCTTAATTTGGTTTCACAGATTGCAGGGAGATGGGATATGGAAGACATTACTGTACTGGGTTGGATTCAAATGTAAAAGGTGCAGGGAGTTTAGTGGACTGTGTGTTCAAAATGAGAAGTCTGTGACAATTTAACCATCTAAGCTGATGTGATGTTATGGCTGGATCTTGAGAGAGATGCTGTCCAGAATGAGGAAAGTGATCTTGAATTTTTAGTATTGTATTTCAGATATGTTGTAGACAAACTAGGACTATTCCAGAAAGTGTTGCCCAGGAAGATGAGGAGGGTATGAGAATTGGTTGAAGGAGTTGAGGATGTAAAAAGACAATATGGGGTACATGATAACTATCAAAGTGCTTTAAGGACAGTCCTGTGGAAGGGAGAGATCTGACTCATCAGTTTGGCCCCGGGAGGCAGAACTTGGAGCAGTGGGAGATTTCAGCTCCATTGTTCCTGACCATGTTCCTGACAATTGGAGTTGCCCCAAATGGCATGGATTGCCTTTGGAGGTGTTCCCCCTCGCTGGAGATCTCTATGTGGCAACTGGATGGTCATTTTTCAAAGACATTGTAAAAGGGATGTCCATTATAGATAAAGAATCTGCAGCTGATTTTTCAAGATGTATGATAATAAAATCATGGGCTATGAAATTTTAGAGAACATTGGAAAAAAATGTTTTTTATTTATTTTTGGTTATATTTTGAGTTTCAAACTGTCTTCCAACCCTGCACTAGACAAGGCCACAACATTTCTCACACACACACGTATGAGAAACTAGGTAATACATACTTCCATATATCAGTTTTTTTCTCTGGAGGTCCTTTTTTGAATATGCAAGACCATTTATTGTCTGCTCCCTTCCTCTTCAGACTCCTTTTTAAGAATATGTAGCAGAAACTGAGATCCAATGATTTTCATTTACTGGTTCATGGTTATTTAGTGAGAATTAGAACCCAAGTCTTCTAATCAAGTGGTATCTGACATAGAGTGGTCAAAAAGGACTAAGGAAAACCATTTGTATTTGGGAAGATGATCATTTCTGACTGCATTTAGCTCAATTAAAATATTAGTGGTAAAATTTAGGTCTCCATCTTTTATTTTTATATCACTGTAATGTCTAAATGTATTCCTCCTTCTTAGTGAACCTTCCTTTGTAACAAAGAATGCTTTTTTTTAAAAAGAAGTGAAAAAAAGGTAGTTCTGCAAAACTAAACAGCATATTAACCAAGTTGGGCAATATGTTCAATTTTCCATATCATAGCCCCCCACACCTTGGCAAAGAAGGGAGGTTATGTTTACTTCAGGGCCAGGATTGCCATTAATTAAAATCCATACTATGTTTATTTAGTGTGTTGCATTTTCCTCCTTTGGTTCTTTCCATTTACATTGTAAACTTTGTTTAGTTTAACCGTCTTCAGATAGGCTTCTTTGAATTCTTCATATTCCTCATTTCTTATGGTAGAGTCATAATTTTGCCATTGAATAACAATTTTATTACAGTTGGTTTGTGCATTCTCCAATTGATGGGACTCTAGTTTTCAGTTCTATTATAAAAAATGTTAGTAAGAACCTTTTTTTTGGTCTTTGATCTTCTTAGGGAATGTGCTTAGCAGTTGAATCTCAGGGTCAAAGGATGTAGATATTTTAGTAACTTTTTTAAAATGTGTAATTCCAAATCAGCAAGGCTCTCTTTTTGTTTTTTGGCAAATTACTTGGGTAGGAAGGTAGGGTATCTTGACTTGAACAAGTGCGAAAATCCACTAACATGGAACAAATTGCAAGCCAGTTCTTATGTTCCTGTAAGTCTTTTGCTATTATACTCCACTTATAAAGCCCTTCATATCAGAATGATTTCTGATACTTTTCTGTTCACTGCCATTTCTTGTTTTTCTCATAGAACAAATATTTAAGTTCCAGTTATCATTTGTGCACATTTAGGTTTTGTTAGATTCACCAAGTTTACAGATGGTTAGGTGTGATTAAAGCATATACCCAATAGCTGTAAAAAAGAAAACCCACCAGAATATGATTATAAGAGAATTGCAAAAGACAGGCAAAGATGAATGAGAGATAGATTATGGAAGGTTTCAAGAAGGTGATAATATGTGCTCTGGGCATTGTGCAAATACTAAATTCATCCTTCAGACTAATAGGGGCAGGTGAAGTGGGATGGCATAGGAGCTTGAGACTGCCCTGAACAAGTACTGACCTTGCAAAGTAAAGGGCATATGACTGGGAACTACATGGGCCCTCAGAGGTTATGTGATTCCATTTTACAGATGAAATTGAGATCCAGAGGTTAAATTGTATGTCTGTATGACCTCGAACAAGGAGCAGCTGGTATTCAAAACCAGATCCTCTGGCAACAACTCTTGTGTTTCTTCTAATCTTTCACAAAGATGCTTCTTTATTTGAGCAATAACAAGCGGTTTAGTTTGATGAGTTTGTAGCATTGGTTTTTATGAGTGTGAACTAAGATTGGAATGGTGGGTGGAGACATCGTAGATGTCTTTGAATAGCAAGAGAACTCTTAATGACTGTTACCATAGCAGGAAAGGATCGTGTCTTCCTTAGGTGCCTGCCTAGGTAGTCTGTTGCGTATGCCGGTGGTTCTCAGATGATGTGCACAGAGTGTGCTATGAATTATGTGGAATTTATCCTTATTAGCTCTGTATGAATGCGTGATTGTTGTAAATCGTATACAACTTAGCCAGGTTTCTCATAGCAGAGAATAATATTGGGCTATGAGCAAAAAAAAAAGTTTAGGGACCACTGACATATACTGTACTAGTTAAAACCTCCTTTTGACATATTGAAGTGATCAAGGTTGAATGTGGCATACACATGGAGGCATAAGAAACATTTTCTTGAAGGAATGCATCAGGTTGCATTACCTATTTGCCTTTCTGAAGAATTAGAGCTTTTGGCTAGTCTTTTAGGTCATACCCTGGAAGGATTTACTCTGCAAGTCCTAGTGCTTTACATTTTACTTTGTATGAACTATATACTAATTGATAATGTGGTAGGGAAGCAGAAAAACTTGAAACTAAACAAAACGTCTTTGAAATGATAATGTAAGTCAGTGTCACTGATTCCATGTACAAAATTAAGTGGATATACTTTTTCAAGACTGTTCCATATGATGAATATTCAGCTGTGTATCTCTTTTCACCATTTCTGTGATGTGGAAAAGAAAAAGTTTTAGGCTTCAAGTCAGCTTTGAGAGAACTTTGTAGGATGTTAAATTGGGATCTTAAGTTCTGATGAAATAATTTCATTCCAAATACCTTTACACTTTATTTAAAACTTGAAGTCATTTGAGTGTTTTTTTTTTTTTTTACTTCTCTAGCCTTATAAAATAACTTAAAAATTTACAGTGATAAAATTGATTATTTAATCTGCTCACAAAATAATAAATCTTTTACATGGAAGTACTGGACATTGTTAGGCCCTTACTCCTAACCTATCCAACTACCTTATTGATTGTGCTTGAATGAGATTAAATTCAGAACTGAGTCTGCTTTGCAACAAAATTCATTGCCTAGTGTTATTTTTCATAACTACGTGCTGGCCTTGTGGGTACGTTTTTAAAATTTCCCGCTTGTGTGTGTGTGTGACACACACACACACACACACACGATCTTTCTAAAAGCTGCTGCTGGGGAAATAGTTCCTAATTTTGGGCATTTTAAGTGTCTGGATAAAGCTGTTTTAAATTGATGAGTGCCGTATAACATAAATACTTGGAGATGATGATTAACTTAGAGATTTAAATGAGTATGGTGTCAGGCCTTTAGTGATTCTATAGTTTTCGTTGCTAATGCCAGCTACTTCCCATTCTACAATTTACTTCTGTCGTTGTTATGCTTAAGAAATTTCCTTCTCATACTCATTTGAGGACTTTTTAAACTAATCCACAGGTAACAATTTATCCACATTAATAACCCTAAGACTTTAGAAGTTTGGTTTTGTAGGATGATAGATATAAGCAGGGTTTAAAATTGTATTCAGAGGTTTTTCACAAAGCTGCTCAATGTGTATTAGAAATGTATTCAGCATTAAAATCCATTTTTATTTCATTTATTTAAAATCTTAAAGTTGGAAAAAAAGTCAACTAGCCTAGCCCACATATTCTCTGCAGGATTCCTGACAGCATTCCAATAATTTATTCTGTGTTTATTTGAAAACTTATGGTGGCAGGCAGACTTTTACATTTTTGATCCACTGAATGTTATTATGGTGACAATATTTTCACTTCTGCCTGCTGAATCCGCATGAGTTAAATTTGTATGATTCTTTAAATGTTACAATTTAAAGTTGAAATTTTACAATTTGAAACTACTATCCCTTCTTGGTGATTTCAAGTGTGGGGTGTCCAAATTAAGATCGTTGTCGACTGCTGCATATTCTACTTGAGAGCTGACTATTCAGTGGGTCCTTGTTGTTAACACCATGCTTCTGTTAAGACAAGCTAATAATGGCATTCACTCTGACCCATTTTAAATCTTAAATCAGATACACAGACCTTCAGTTCTTATTACTTGAGCTGTTTAGCTCACGTTGCTGTTCTGGACTTCAGCAGCTGCATTGTTGACCCTTCATTGCAGGTTTTTACTTTTGCCATTATTAGATACCATCTAATTGGTTCTGATATTCGGTATTTTCTGTTTTGAACCCTCATTCTATCATTACCTATTTTTTCCCAGTTTTGTGTCATTTGCATTTTTGGTAAACATGAATTTTAGGTCATCATCCATGCAGAAGAAATAATTTAACAGGACACAGAACCAAGCACAGAATTGAGTGTTAATGCTACCTGATACAGTCTTCCAAGTTGACATTATTAATAATCATTAGTTAGGATGCTTTATCTAGCCAAGATTGTGTATAACCACTGCTATCCAATGTCTTTCATCTTCATTTCAATTCAACAAAACTTGACTTAAGCGCCTACTGTGTGCGAGGCAGTCCTACAAAGATATCATGGAGAATTTTATCTTATGACTTGCTGAAATCCAAATAAACGGTACCTATAATATTTTCCTGATTTACTAGTCTTATAAACATGTAAGAAAAGGGAACTTAACTTCTTTTGATTTAACTTGTTTTTAATGGACCTGTATAATTGCTAGGGATCCACTAGTTCCCCTTTCTAAATACTCTTAGACTGTGAGATTTAGTTTTTTCAGCAATTTAGTTGGGCCTAGATGTCACATTTAACTAACATTTTGAAAATCATCTTATCAAACTGGCACTCCTCTTTTTTTCTATAGAGATGTTACTAGAAGAGGGTTTTAGTTGTTGCATTTGGAGGTTCATTCAGTATTCTGGGATAAAAAATTTGAGCTCAGTAGAAAAGCAAAGAGATAAAATTAAGTTCAAGTAAGAAGCAATCAACAAGCAACAAAACATCTATGTATTACTCATTATGCTAGGCCTTGGGGAATATGAGTACGCAAATTCAGCAGTTTCCTCAAGGAATTTACACTGGGAAAGACAAAAAGTACATGTATAAGCATATAGAATTCACATAAAGGGAATAAACACAAATCAGTGCAAAGTAGGGCAGGCTGTTGTGTTTGGGGAATTGGGAAAGGCTTCATGTTGTGCTTGAGCTTTGTCTTGAAGAAAGAGAGAGGTTCCTTGAGGCATAGGTAAGCAGGGGATTATAGGAATTATAGGAATGGAGGGATGGCATCTGTGCACAAGCACAGATGAGGAATATGGAAAAAAGTCCACTTTGGATGGATGGCAGCTGTGTTATGTGTAAGATAGACTAGAGTTGGAGAGAACAATTAGGAGGCTATTGTAGTAATGTAGGTAAGAGGTGATAAGGGCCTGAACTAGTTAGGTAGGTTAGTAGCTGTGTCATAAAAGGGTCAGGTGAGAGAGATCCTATGAAGGTAGGCATAACAAGATTTGGTAACTAAATGGATTTGTGGAGTGAGGGAGAGTGAAGAGTTGAGGATACCATGGTATGATTGTGGCAACTTGGAAGGGTGGTGGTGCTTTCCACAGAAGTAGGGAGGTGATTAGGGTCTGAATTAAGATAGTAGATGTGGCAGTGGAAAGAACAGGGTCAAATGTTAAAAATGTTGTGGAGATAGAAATGGCAAGATTTGGCAACCGAGAATTTATGATGCAGTCCCTCCTCTCCTTCTTAAAACTACTGCCTTCTTCTTTCCTTTAGAACTCAACTCAAATACTACTTTTCGTGTGAGGCTTTTCTTGATCTCTTCCCATCCCCCTCCATATCATTCACTATCTTAAGTGTGTTTCATATTTATATTTACCGTATGTATTCTTCACAATATAAACTCCTTGAGGGCATGTATCCCAACCTGTTTGGCACCTAATAGGGACTGGATAAATGCTTACTAATTAACAGATATATATTGCTTTCCTGTACCAGGGGTCCTGTCTTTCCATCTTATATTTCTAATGGCAGGCTCCTAAGGACTACTCAGGTTGATATCAATACATTGATTGACATACTTTTAATGTGGCCATTCAAGTAGTAGTGTGTATACCATAGTTGTTTGCATGTTCTCTCCCCGTTAGATTGTCAATTTCTTCCTTTTACCTTTGTTTGTATCCTTAGGGCTTAGTACAGTGACTGGTACATAGTAGGTCCTTAAAGAAACCTAGAATGGTTTGACTCATACACCTTTGCTAGTTACAGGATCATAAACATTAAGTTATCAAGGAATAATAAAGCTAATCTAGTCCCACTGCTTTTACAGATGGCACACAGGCCCCAGATAGGTTGTAGCTTGTCTAAAGTGATCCAGTTACTTGGCAACATAGTTAGGCAGCTGAAACTGTAGCCCAAATCTGCTGACTTTCTAATACACTGTCCACATCTGGCTCTTCCACCTTCCCTCCCCCCTTCCACTGTTTATATTATTTGAAATATGATTATGATTAATTAGTAGCTAAGATGAAAAACAAATAATAGAGCCACAAATATCCAATTTACCAGGCTAGGATTTGGTAAAAAACAAACTTAACAAAAAACAGCTTTAATTTCTAGAAAACAATTTTCATTTAGGTTCCTGTTTATAAATTTTCAAAGTTTGTAGTGACTTTTAAGTGTTTATTTTACTACTATAGGAAAATCCCCAATGCAAAGATATAAAAAAAATCTAGGCCAGTGAAGGTGTTTTGGAGACATTGCAGATAAATACAGGCGAAATAGAGGTATTCATTGCAAACTGCCCACACCTGGCTTTTGAGAGAAAAATTAATCTTTGTAAATTGGCCAAAGGTTGTGGTTATTCATTTAATGTATCAGAAGCAACAGCATGATAGAAAATTTAGCGTCTTCTTTCAGACAACAGAATCATTATTGACTTAAGAATTTTTAAGAAAACTAGTCTACATACTTTTTCATACAAAAAAATCACAAGTCAAGTCAGCAAACATTAAGAGCCAAGCGCTGTGCTAAGCACTAGAGATACAATATCTCCTTTTGGAACTCCTAGCTTCCCTCAAAGCTCAGCTCAGGTGGGAACATTCACATTGAACCTTCTCTTGCCTTAGCTGTTAATATCCACACCCTCACTTACCATTTTGTATTTACTTTGTATTTATTTTGTATCAACATAGTCACTTAGAGAGCCTTGTGTTGTATAATAGATAAAGAGTTGTTTTAAAATCCAGAAATGCCTGTTTTAAGCGAAGCCTCTGACAGTACGGGCCATGTGATGATTTAATCTGGCCAAGTTATGTGACCTCGAAGTAGGCAACTCTTAGTTGTGGAAGGTACTGACCTCCATTGGTAACAGTGAGTTCCCTCTACCAGTGGTATCACAGATTCAGTTCAGGTTCTAACTCTCTCTCCTAATAAGGAGATGTGTCTTGCTTTCCTTAAGAGCAAAGACTGTATTTTGTTTTTGTATACCCAATATATCTAAATGCTTATCAATTAATTGATTGAGACCATGGCAGATGGCAGATGGGTTACCTGAAGTCACAGAATTTCCTTTTGTTTTCTGTTGTTTATATGGAGCCCTTATTTGTCAGCCCCACCCCTGTATTGATAGAGGCAACCGAATTAACTTTTTGCTTTGATTTCTCCAATTAGGAAGTTTGTAACTTATGCCAAGCTAAATGTAAGAATAAAGTTGACTAATGAAATCATAGCCTTAAAAAATGGAATTTGTTTATATTAACATTCTTATACCTTGAGTTAAAATATGACATTGCTTATATTGTAGTGTTAACATAAAATACAGGTTAGGAAGACAGTTACTTTATTCTGATGAATTTGATTAACTTTGCTTTTCTTTGTAGAAAAAAAATATTAATGCCCTTTTATGTTGCGGTTTATAGTAGTCTAAACATTTATATTATCTTTAAATATTCATGGAAACTGTAAAACTCACAGATCAGAAGTATCCTGATTTATCAAGTGAGGAAACAGAGCCTATGGTTTTAAGAACTTGTTCACAGTCATAAGGTTCACAGACATGTATGTCAGAATGCCAGCTCATTTTGGTAGCCAGGATAGAACTATATAAACACTCATTAAAGGAGTACTTGAATTCTGTGTAAGCTGTGGAGCCTAGGCCAGAACTCCAAGTTTGTTTAAGTTCATTGCTTCTTGTTCTAGATCAGATCTGTATCTCAGAAATGTCCATTCCTATTTCTTTTCATTCCATTCTAAATTTTATTATGGCAGGCATACCTAGGGAAAAGCACCTTCGTTATTAGGGAGAAATAATTGACCTGGCATGTATGGCTCCTGCACTAAAGGACTGGCGTTAGGATTTGAAAAAAAGGTTTCATCTGTAATGATGGAAGGAACAGAGAGTCTAACTAGTGATTGTCTTTATGGAACAAAAGGTTGCTTTGCCATGACTCATAAGCGATGCCTTAATGATGAGCCTATTTGTTCTACCAAGATGGTTGTCATTGTAATAATGGATAAAATCTACCTGTCAGATGGGAATATTCTATTGTTTTCATGCAATAAGTTTTATATTTGACATATTCACTATAGAAGTTTGTTTGTTTTTACCAGGTTACGGGAAGTGTCGGAGAAATTGAACAAATATAATTTAAACAGGTAAGACTTTTTAGTTGCTTTTTATATCTAGAAAAATATTTTGTCTCTTTAGTGTCAAAAAACCACAGTAATATGCTTTCTAGGGTTCCCTTAACTTTAATCAGGTCCTATTCTATTATGTTCATGTTATGCCACTTCAAGTTTAGCTAGCAGTTACGAGACATTTGTTATATAGGAATTGATCTTACAAGTTTGCTCGTTTGATTCCGTGGCTGCTGTTTGTACAAGTGAACCCTGTAATGTCATGTGTGTTGACTTTATTATCATTAATAATTAAAAGGGTATCTTAAGTGATATATAAGCATATCTTAATTGATATAGAAATTTTTAGTAATTTTGGATGCCAATTGAAGTCTTTATATTTTTTGTCTACATACTCTTCCCTGTTCTCCCAAGCTTAAAATTTATTTAATATTACATTTGTTTTTTTAATTTTCAGTCACCCTCCATTGAATGTATTGGAACAGGCTACTATTAAACAGTGTGTGGTGGGACCAAATCATGCTGCATTTCTTCTCGAGGTAAATATTAATCTGTTGAAGCAGAATTATTGAAGATAATCTATGTAGTTATTTAATATTATCTCCATGTTACCTAGTAAAAATCAAATTGTCCAGTAAGATGAAGCTTGTCCTGGGTCCTTCATTACTGCTCCCTACACTTTCCTCAATTAAAGACACAAAATTTTAGAGGTGAAAAAGGGCCTGTACATGTTTCTGGTACATCATTTTACAGATGGGGAAACTGAGAGAGGCTGAAAGAGGTTAAATGATTTCCCAAGGTCACATTTTCAGAGCTTCTTATTCCTTGTCTTTTTTTCTTTCTATGAATTTCTACATAACTTAAAGCAATTTGGGATTTTTCTCATTATAAATTGTCATGTCTTAATTATAGAAGATCCTTTGGAGTTAAAGATGTTCTTTTTGGGGGAGTGGGCAGGTATTCTCTCAGAATGCCAGCTCATTTTGGGGGCCAGGATAGAACTGTATAAATGCTTATTGAAGGAATACTTAAATGTTGATACTTCTGTTTTGAATACTTTATTTTTTTTCTCTTATTTTAGGATGGCAGAGTGTGCAGGATTGGTTTTTCAGTTCAGCCAGACAGATTGGAATTGGGTAAACCTGACAATAATGATGGGTAAGGCTATACGTCCTTTCCACTTAATATATGTTTAAACTTCGGGTAACTTATTTTTAATAGCCTTTGGTTTTGTGTCCCCATAACTAAAAGTGAGGCATTATATCTTGACAGGAGCATACTTGAATTGTATTTTTCATTTTTAACAAACTGTTTATTAGTTTTGCATTTAGCATAATAAAGTTAAAATCAGCAGAGAGTCACTTGAATTTAGTTGAAAAAACTTTCTGGATGGAATGCTTTGAAGTTTGTAATAGGCTCTATAATAGACTTTTTTGATATGAGTCTATTTTGGCTAGATTGACTGTGTAGGTCACATTAAAATTTTGCCTTAATGTTTATAACAACAAATAGAACTGATTTGACTATAGTTCTGCTTAAATGAAGCCTAAATTTGGGAGCTTAAAAACTGGTGGGTGATATGTATTATTTTACTGAATATCAGACAATTAACCTTAAATGTTATGTTTAACATTTATTTGTAATTACATTGTTGAACATTTTTACAGTGAGAACAGAATGGATTGCTAATGTGAATAAAACATGTTAGCTCTGTCTTCTAATTTCAAGTTAAAGTTTTAGTATTTTAGTTAGATTAGCATGGAATATTCCCCAAGGGTGTTGCTTAAGCTGGTATGTTACCAGAATAAGTCCCTGAGAATTGAGACCTGGGATTCCAGGTTTTGTTCCTAACCCGTTTGGGATTGTTTTGTGACTGATCTACCATCTTTTATTTTCAGTTCAAAGTTGAGCAGTGGCTCAGGGGCAGGAAGGACATCCAGGCCAGGCAGGACTAGTGACTCCCCATGGTTTCTGTCTGGTTCTGAAACTCTGGGCAGACTGGCAGGCAACACCCTTGGGTAAGTTTTGATAGGATTGAGGCTGCAATTTGTTTGTATCTTAGTCTTGTATGTGTCTATACACATATAAACTGTTTTACCATATGCATAAAGAACACTTATAGTCAGTAATGGTCTAGCTAGGGATTGAGGAAACTTATTGATTAGAGGTCTAGGCAGGGATCTCATGTTTAATTATTCTATATTATTTTGATATAAACTAACATTTACATAGAATTGATATTAATCAGGCTGTTGGTCAATGTTATCATCAGTATCATTAAAACTTTTAAAAAGTATCAATATTTGACTTGATGACGAAGAGGATGATTTTAAGGCATGATGATAAGAAATATATGCCCACTGTTTTAACTTTTTAATGTGGGAATCAAGCCAGTCATTAATTTCTTCTCATTATCCAAGTCTGATAGCCATTTTGGATCAGTCAATTAAGCATTCTAAAATTCTACAGCTAATATTCTGTTATTTGCAAAATTTGAACCACAAGTGAAGTTTTACCTTTGCTCTTTCTCCTTTAACAGATTCACTCCAACCATCAAATTCTATATTGATCTATATTCTTTCTCAAATTCTATAGTAGCTCCCTCTATTTTTATTGAAGGTTTAAACTATAGCCAAAATAACAAATGACCCCAGTATCTTAGCTCTGTCATATAGAAACCATTGTTAATTTTCTTATTAGTAACTTTATTATTTCTACACATTAATCTTTCCCTGTTAGGCCATTTTCATTTGAAACATCTTTCCTTGGTGAAAGACAAAACTATCCAAATTGGAAAATAAAGACAAATGGATTTATAATGAAAATTTTTAATAAATGTACTAAATATTTGCTAAATAAGATCTTTAATGCATTAAAATATTTTAGAATCATAAGAATAATTCTGGAAAACTGAAAAATAAATTCTAAACTTTATAATTTTGTGGCTTTACGATAAACTAATAGTTTTTGTGAGTAGATGAATTCTAGAGGAAATGATTGGAATTACTGGGTGATGAGGAATTTAATGAATTATGAATAAATAGGAAAACAGGAAGAAAAAAGACCTTGATAAAGAATCAGATAAGATTGGACTTAAGATTTGAATGAGATAGGTCAAAGAAAATTGCTTAAATACTTTGGGAAACTGGGATGATGGGCTGAAGAGGTTAAAGTGAGAATATGAAAATAACTCAGCATGGATTGAAAGATGACTAAAACATATGATTGAATGTTGTATTTACCTAGAATGGTAGAAGAAAAGTGAGTATTGATGAATATGTTTAAAACATAGCTAATATAATATGATATTTTGAATGTGGTTTTTCTCCTGCTTAGCACAGTGCCTTACACATAATAGATATAATTTCTTAATGAGAGGCTTTTAAGTTTTGTTTTGGCTTTCTCAGTAATCCTGAATGACTTTAGGTGCACTTTAACTTAAATGAATATGAACTCTTTTACCCATACCTCTTTTTTGAGGAATAAAGCATTTTGTAAGCTTTTGTGAAATTCCTTTTTAATGGTCTTAAGGAAGGCCTAGAAGGTAGAGCATTCTGTAAATATGTTGTGCATGTAAACTCACTTTTAGCAGTATTTGGACACTTGCCTCTTAATTTCTGCCAAAAATTATGAATTGCCACAAATTTTTTTGCATAGGGAAATTGTAAAATTTATCTCCTTGGCATGGTGGCATTTGTCCCCATTTTGCTAATTTAAAAATATAGAAATTTATTGAATAAGATTAAACTTAATGTCTTATTTTCATCGATGCTGTTATGGAAAGACTCAATTGTAGTAGAATTTTACTCTTTTCAAAGAATAGCGCTAGTTTAATAATATAATCATAACTAATATTCAAGTTTTAAGTAAAATCTATATCAGCCCTAACATAGGGTAGGACTAGTTCTGAAGAAATAAAAGTCCTTGGGAGGATTACTTTTTCAAAATTTTGCCTCCACCATAACCCATAGTAAAAATTTTAACCCTTTACAGTGTTGTATTAGTCCAACATTTCTTCTTTTCTTAAATTTGCTAATACAGTTGTAATCATCTAATGGAAAATATTTTTGTATTCTACTTTCCTTTGCTCTGTAGCCTCTTTTCTTACTCTGTCCTCTTATAGTCCCATCTACATCTAAGTGTGATTCTATGATCCAAAGTAGTTCTTACTGCTGGTAATTCACCTGTACAAAGTGCTCAGCTGGTGGTGCAATGGATAGAGTGCTGGGCTTGGAATCGGGAAGATTTAGTTCAAATCCAACTTCAGACACTCGTTATCTGCATGACCCTGGGCAAGTCACATAGCGCTTGCTTCAGTTTTTTCAGCTGTAAAATAGGGATAATAATAACACCTACCCCTCAGGGTTATTGTGAGGATCAATAATCTTTGTAAAATAATATTAGATAATAGACAAATAGATCATTTGTAAAAAAAAAATGTACCTGGGTGTTTCAACAGTCTGGCTAGCAGCTTCTGTAAGATCCACCCATAGCCAGCACCTGGAAAGCTGCCAACAGCACAGGTTCTTTTGATCTGCTTAACTAAGGAAAGCAAGGTTAAGGGGTTGACAAGTTTACTTTAATCCAGCATGCAGACAGCATTCACTTAGTTCAGGGGAAAAATCCAGCACCCTAAACTATAGAACAAAATAAAAACAAATTACAAATATCAACAGACAGACCCAATACAATTCATAGTTACCAACATCTAGGTTCAGCCCAGGAGCTCAGAACAAGGGCTGGCCTAGAGTCACGCGTGCCACCACTGCTGCGGCAAAGAGCTCCAAAGAACAGACAGCCAACCCCCGGTTTTTATATCTTTTTCAGCATCAGCGGTGAGTCACACATGCGACTCACCCACCTGACCTAGAATCATCACAAAGAGGTGGACTCATGTGGTCTAAAAGTTTCTGCTCTCCCAGACATGTAAACTAGGCCCTCCCTGGAGTTAGCCCCACCTTGGGCCCCACTTTAGTTGCCAATCCACACCCACTAAGGTTTTACATCTAATAGGGGTTTGGGCCTGGGGCTTAGCACCTAGTAAGTCTCAATGAATTACTCAAAGGGAACAAAAGCCAAACTATTCAAGGGCACTTGTGGAACTAAGTGCTAAGGAGCCCATTTTTGCTTACCAACACACTGGGACGTAGTAGGTGCAATATAAATACTCCCTTGAATTGGAACTTAATTTAGTCCCATAAATGATTAAATTTGGCTTTTGTGGAATTGCAATACTATTGCATTGATGATGAAATTGTTTATGTTACAATTGATAATTATATAGGGAAACCAAGAAAATGTGTATAATTATAATAAATATATATTGTTATAGTCATTTCTTATCTCAGAAAGTTGTCTCTCTGTAAATAACTTTAGAGAAATATACTTTTACATACGGGAACTAGGAAAATTCAAGAAAGTGCTTTGACAGCTTTCAAGTGATATATGAATGTTAGCTCTTGGCCTTGTTATTGTGACATTAATCACTACCACCTTCTACTACAAATCATTTAACCAACAAACGCTTCCTAAGGGGTAGCCTTGTGTCAGGCACTATACTAGTTGCTGAGTATACAAAGCTAATTCTTTAGAAGCATTTATATTTTTTTGTGGAGACAATTTGCATATAAATACATATTAAGAAAATAAATACAAGGCCTACCTGAAGTGTTCAGCCTGGGTACTTCTGTCTTGAGGTTCAAAAGATAAGTAGAATGATCTCATTGATTCAAGAACTTGGACCTCCTTACTATCATTCTGTGTCCAGTGATGACATGAGAGAGTCATAGGAGAGATGGATGATGTCGAAGCAATATCAGAGCATTCATATAATTTCAAAGATGAGATTGAGTGGGTTTTGTCTATCAATAATTCTCTTATCATGGATAGTTGCTGTTTTGATGGGTTATTTTTATGTCTGCCTAAGTAATAAAAAGTTACATGTTTTCTTGTAACCTTTCAGTTGTTTTTCCTCTTATTCAGAGAGACTAACAAATTGTGCTATAAACTTAGAGCTGTTTATAGTATTTATAGGTGGAAAGGATCTTAGAGGTCGCATAGTCTTCATTTCTTCATTACACAAGAGAGTATGCTGAGGTGCTGCCACTTGCCCATAGGCAGGAGGTGGTAGAACTGGCACCTCAGCTTTCATTCTTGGGATGTAGAGTCAGTGCTTTCCCTCACTTTATCTTGCTGCTTCCCTAGGAAAATCTTATTTTATGTAGCAAATTGTCATTAAGTACCTGCTCCATGAAACGTGCAGAGGAAACACAAATTTAAGATGGATGATCTCAGTTCTCAAGAAGCTTATTTAGTAGCTGACAATTATGTGACTTGTCATTTCATAGTTTATAAAGTATTATCATCCTCAGTATGTTATAAGCTTATGAGGCATATATAATACTATAAGCATCCATGAATTGGAGAGGATGAAAGAAAGATGTTGCTTTAGGAGGAAGCAGTGCAGTGACTCCCCCTACCCCACTCCCCAAAAACAAGACAAAACAGACTTCGAGCACTAGACTAAATCCTGATTTGGGAAATTCAAGAAGATACAGTGAGTCATTTTCCCAGCCTCAGTCAGCATAGGGAGTCAAATAGGGAAGTCTGCAAACATGGATGGGCCATGGTGCAGAACACATCATGTGTACAGCATACCAACATTCAAGGAGAGGCTGAGAACCAGGGCACGGAGTCCTAGACCCACATCAGGGCACTGCTGTGGGGACAGGTGCAAACTGCCCAGTATAGTTCTGTGTCATAGATCCAGGGCACATTGACAAAGGGACCTGTGCTCCCACGCCCCCAACTCATCTCAGGCCCTAGAGGTTGTACTGTGAGAAGAATATCAAAAGCAGGCAGTGTGGCCCACTCCTCAAGATTAGACTGAAGTATTAATTACAGCCACCAGCCCAATCTGAAACTCGTAGAGAAATAACCAGGCAGGAATCTCAGACAAAAGGAGAGCTTGTAGTTCTGTCACTGAACCAAAACTTTCCAGCTGGCTGAGAGTGGCTGAGTCCAGCAGCAACTACTATTGCTTAGACCCAAATTCAAGTCAGTAAGTCACAGAGCTCAGAACAAGGTGGGGGGTGAGGGGTAGGGGGAGGGACAATCTGACTTTACCCTGAATCAAACCTCTTTGGGAGTGCTGAAATATCAAGTCCAAAAGTCAAGAAGTGGACTGAAAGATTGAGCAAACAAAAAAAAGAATTGTGTCATAAAAAGCTGTTCTGGTGGTAGAGATGCTCAAGACACAAAGTTGGAAGAAAATGGTTTCAGAACATCTACAAGCAAAAACTATAAGTTATCTCATAGGAAAAGCAACAGACATGGAAAATAGATCAAGGAGAAAAATTTAAGAATCATTGGATTACCTGAGTTTCATGACCAAAAGAGCCTAGACATCATATTTAATGAAGAAATCTTTAAAGAAGACTTCTCAGATCTCTTAGAACCATAGGGCTAAGTAGAAATAGAAGGAATCCCCCATTTACATCCTTAAAAGAAATACCCAAATGGAAAACTCCCAATAACGTGTTGGCTAACGTCCAGAGCTTTGAACTCATGGAAAAAATACTGAAAGTAGCCAGAAGGAAAGAATTTAAGTACTGGTCCATAATCAGGATTGTACATAATTTACTTGCCACCACTGTGAATGAATGGGGAATTTGGATTACCATATTCCAGAAAGTAAAGGATATAGTTAGTCTTATAGCCAAGAATTACTTCCTCAGCAAAGCTGAGCATAATTCTGCAGCTGAGAAAATGGACCTTTAATGAAATAGAAGACTTCCAAGCATTCCTGATGAAAAGACCAGAGAGCTATGTAGAAACTCTGAAGTTCAAACATAGGAGTTAAGAGACGATACAGAAATAGGATGAAATTATGAAAGATATGGTTTCATACAAAAGTAGGAAAACATATTCGAAGTGGTGCAGAGTGAACAGAAACTGAACAATCTATACAGAGAACAATATTGTAGAATTTTTGTTCAGTTTTGTCCAACTCTTTGTGACCCCATTTGAGGATATTCTTGGCAAAAATACTGGAGTGGTTTACCATTTCCTTCTACGGCTCATTTTACAGGTGAAGAAACTGACGGAAATAGGTGAAGTGATTTGCTCAGGGTTACAGTTAGTAAGTGTCGGAGGCTGGATTTGAACTTCTTGAAGTCTTCCTGACTTCAGACCTGGCACTATATCCACTGCGCCACCTAGCTGTCCATATTGTAGACAGATGGAGAACTTGAAAGAATGAATAATATGATGACCTACTGCGATAGAGGTGGAGGATATAGAGCACAGAATTAGACATAAAATTGTTTGAACATGGCCAATGTGGAATTTTTTTTTCCTTGAGTAGTATGCATGTTTGTAACAAGGGTTTTATTTTTCTTTTGCTGTTGGGGGCAGAGGTATAGGTTGGGGTAAAAATTAAAAGGTCAGATTTTTGATGATTAAAAACAGCATAATTTTTTTTTTTAAAGGTAGTCTTGGATTGCAGGTGATGGAATCACAATTTTGTAGCCTTGGGAACAGACCCAGAAAAATGAAATGATTCCATCAAGGTCGGCTGACTAACCAGAGTGGGAACTTGATCCCAAGTGTTCTTCCTATTGCAATCCTTCTCTCTTATGTTATCCAGAGGAAATTTTATGGAATTTTTGTTGACAAACACATTACCGAAGGAGGCATCTAAATTGGGGCCAGAGAATAGATATCAAAGTTTATGTTTAGTTAATCAGAAAAATACAGTACATAAATTGCCCTCACCTGGTCTGAATTACCTTATATTAGTAGGTAAAATGAGTTGATTGGACTAAGTATTGTTACATCAGAGTACATTAAATTGATATGGTTAATATTAACTTGTTGGTTCTCCTTTTATGAAGAATGAGCATAGGAGCCATAGGATCACAGATTTACTAGAACTGGAAGCTTCCATTGATCCCTAATTATTCTCTGCATTATGAGAAACAATATTCTTTTACTAGGATAAGGTAGAGCAACAAACAGATTGTAATAATCAGAAAAAGAATGTCCTTGTCATTAGTAAAATTTTCTATTAAAAACTCGTAAAATAGTATAGGTAGTTTATAATTAGATGATTAAAATTGCCTTTTATAAACTCCACCAGATTTCCATCAATGATACCTTCAAAGAAAAATAAATTTTAATATGTATGATAGATATGCTGAAAGTGTATGAGTGTCCAGATGATGATTGGATTGTCCCTGGTAGAAGAATAGAGCCTGAGGAAAAGCCTGCTGGCTTTGCAGTAATAAAAGTTTAAGCAGAGCCTAGTGTCAGAGAAAAATTAGACTTCCGGGGTTATTTGAGAATCAAGACTAGAAGCATTACATTTACTATTTATGTTCTTATTGTCACTGAAATATTAGAAGACTGGGAATATTCTGTCATTTAGGAATAAAGGAGGAAGAGAATGGTTCATGTTTGAAGATACCGTTAAAAGTTCTTCAGTGTCATAAATCTGTGTATGTTGAGTATTTAGAAAAATTGAAATTGAGCTGCTCACCAAACAGTGGTTCCCACCCTTCCAGACAGTTCTTTATATATAATTTAATATCACGGGGAGGGAGTGTTTGACATGTCTTTGTTTAAACCCTTTAATTGTCATGCAGCATATATCTAGGCAGTTTTAATATTTTTCAGATGCTTTGAAGTATTTCCCTTTTCCTTTAACAGTGTAAAATATTTCAGTTAAAGCCATATGGATTTTTTTAAAAGATCCCTTTCTGCTCTCTCCCTGTCACCAAACAATTATTATTTTGTTTTTTATACAATTCTTCATTCTAATTTTCAGTATTGGTCAGTGGTGATTGAGAAGATTTTTAGGTATTGATACAAGTTTGCCCTCCAGTTAATTGAGGGTCTGCTGAAGGATTTATCAGGCATAGATAAAACACTTGGCTAACAACATATTTCCTAAGTCATAATCCTTAAGATAGTGTATTAGGAGGGGGGGTAGTTATAAAAACCGATTTATCATACTTGGATTTCTAGTTATATAGTTCCTCTTAGTTTATAAGTAGAAGTGATGCTTTTGAGCATTTAAAGTGCCAGCTGAGAATACCTGAGCTGACAAAGTAGATGTCGGTCAGCTGGTTGGGCAACTGTGAAACCAAGGAAATTTGATTTTGATGCATGAATTTATTCCGTGATCTCAAATCAACGTATTATCTTGCCTTGTTTTACCTCACATGTCTAATTTAAAAATAAAAATAAATCTTTAACCAGTTTTTCTATCTGTGTTAATAATAGGCTACTTTTGCAGGTAACATCTTTTAGCTCCCACTAAAACATTGACTATCAAGTGACAGTTTCGTTTGTGGGATTTTTCTTGACGATGATTGAATAAATGTACAAAAATACAAATTGACATTTAGTACAGCGTAGTATACTCTTTAATACCATGTAGCACATGACATCAGAAGATCAACCCCTCAGGTTGGAAGAGCTTGATGCACTATAGTCCAGGGCTTTTTAAACTTTTTTCTCTTGAGACCCCTTCCCCTTTAGTGTTTTTGGCAGTTATCTTTGGCATTGCGTGGCCTAAGGGCATGCTTAGTGCAAAGGGAGCATGCTTTGTGTTCAGAACCTAGGCTGCAATGAAGTTGCACAATGCAGCATGGGCAAACATTGCCAAAAACACCTCCAATTCATTATGCGTTTGGTTTTGAATTAGTTTTTGGTCATTTCACCTTCAGAAACCTTTTACTGTTGCCAGATTTTTCCGCCACCCCATATGGGGTTGCAACCCATAGTTTAAGAAGCACTGTTATAGCCTGCAAACATTGGGCCCACTAAAGGATTTTGGGTGGCCTGTGAAAAATATAGAGGATGTAAAACAGGCCTCCACAATATAGTCCTTGCGCCCTACTGGCTGTATCTTGTGTAGAACAACAATTGCACTTTTCTGGTTTCATAGGAGTAATGATAAAAATCACAGGTAAAACAAGGCAGAAGGTGCCAAAAGTATATGAAAGTTATTTTATTTTTGGTACTGTTAACTTGTGAGCTGTCATATTACTGGAATGAATGAATTGCATCGATATAACTGTCTTGGCTCAGTGAGTGTAAATAACAATTGTTTCTATTTTGGCCAGAAACCCTGAGGGTCCTCCCTTTCCAGATTGATTTCTTTTATTTTTGACGAGGTAAAAGGGACCATTCTTTGTCTCTTACCTAGCCTTAATCACTAAATGGGCTTTGCGTCAGTCAAACTGAGACCTGGGAAAGACCTTAACTTAGAGACCAAGGTCTCCCACTGCATCTGGGGCTCTCTCCAGTTGTCCTGATCTGTATCTTGCCACTGGACCCAGATGGCTCCAGAGGAGAAAGTGAGGCTGGTGACTTTGTACAGCCCTGCCTCACTTAAATCCAATTAGCTTCCTGATATCGTAGTCCTTTTAAAGAATGAGGGACAAGCAGCAACAACAAATGAAAAGACGATTCAGAGCAGTTGGTTTCATCCTGTATCCAAATGTTATAAGAATCGTATCATTAGATGCTTGGCCGTCTGGAATTAACAGTTAATCACAAACTCGAGCATTGTCATATAGGTAATTACACTTTATCGAACAATATGCATTGCATGAGAATCTTTGAAGAACAGAAATGCTGAGCAAGAGCCTCAAATACTCAATAGTATTTTAAATCAAGAACTGAAAAAGATCAAATGTTTGTGGAATTTTAAAAAGCCTCATTTTGTAGAATGTAAATTTTTCTTTAAAGTAGAGAGTTGCAAGTTAGTAGATGTGGGGAGCACTTTATAACAAATGAAAAATTGACTCACTTCTTTAGGCAGTAAAAGGATTGAATACACAAAAAAGAATAAAGGTGAGGGAGGTGATTATAGTAATTTCAGCCCAACTGAACAAAGTCAGAAATGGACAGAAGTAAAACGCATTTGCTTTCAGTGATAACAAAATACTCACCATAATGAAGAAGTTGAATCCCAGAACTGCCTTAACCAACAAATACATTATTTCTTTGCCAATTAGAGATTCACCAATATAGCCAAGAGCAATATTGTTTTAGTAGGAGCTCTTTTGAGAAAACCTACAAAGAATAAGGTTAACAGAAAGCTGAGGAGTATTGCCCCTACAAACTGCCAACATTGAAAAACTGTTGAGAAAAATGAGTCTACAGATCCTGGCAAGAAATCCAGTTAAGGAAGATCATAGTGAGAGTATTTATAGATGAAAATGGGAATAATAGACTCTTAGTTATATGTGACCCAATAGGCTCTCTCCTCCAACCTGTCAGATAGGTTATCTGTCTTCCACTTGAAGACTTGATTTCAGGGATAATGTACTTCTTGATGTAGTCTATTCTACTTTTGGGCAGCTCTAATCCTTAAAAAATTTGTCTTTACATCAAATATTTGAAAAGTTGTTCTGTTACCTGAAGGTCTTCCCTTCAGGATATACAGATTCCTTGGTACCTTAAATTGATTGTCATATGACATTTAATTTATACCTCCTACTGTCTTGATCACTGTCTTCTGACTATAGTCCTCATCAAAAATGCCTTTACAAAAATGTGATTCTTGTATCGTTGTAATATCATGTTTGTGAGATTAATTTTTACGTAAAATATGCTCCCTAGCTTATGACATGTATTTCAGTAAGTCTCCTGAAGCCCTCGCTTGCCCCCAGAGAATCTTTCTCTTTCATTCAAAATTTTGTGTAAAGCTATGCAGTCTGAAGAGGTTTCTGTCCTGAATGGTTATTTTGACAAAGGGAAAATACACTTCTTTTGTAATTAGCTTTGTTGTAGTAGTCATTTTGAAATTTTGGTTTAGGAACTCAGCATTTAAACTTAGTATCCTGTTGCATTGTAGTTTTAAGAAAATTGCCAATTGCCTTATGTTCCTCGACTGTAAGATGGTAGAAAAACCTATTTTTAACCAAATATTTATAGTAGAAAGTTGGGAAGTTGCAACCTTGATGATTTTGTCAAGATTAGAATTAAGGTAAACTGAGGCAATAAAATTCTGAACTTGTTCAATTTATTGATAAGGCTAGCAGTTATTAGCGGGGGGGGGAGGGTCTTTAGGTCCTCAGCTAAAGACCTCCGGGACCTCAGGGTCCAAAAGACCCTGAATGAAGGCTGATGGAGCATTTTTAGAGACGAAAGGAAGAGCATCCAAAAAAATTGAAGGCAGCATGATAGATGGGGAAAAGATGATTGGTTACAAAGCCTGAAGCGTCATAGACATGGGGGAAAAATTGGATGGAGATGGGGAATGTGGAGCTAGCAACCCCTCCTTCCATCTTGTTGCTAGGAAATTCTGATACAGTCCAAGAATAAATGATGCTATCTAGATAACAATTTCCTCTAACTGGACAAGGACAGCCAATGATACAGAAATAATATTTCTTTTAATTAAAATGATTTATAGGGAAACTGAACTCTTAAACTTAATTCAGAGGAAGACAACTTCTGTGCCTATGAACTTATGAACTTAAAGACAAAAATTGTGACTTAGGCAGTTATACAAAATAGAATTAATAGGATAGAGTCAATGACAAAAATATAGACTCACTGATTTTTTTCAGTTTTAAGGCCAACCTATTCTGTCTACTTACATTTTAAATTTAAAAGTGTTATTTGCTTTTTATGTGAGTATTTGTGCATGCTGAAGCTACCATAATTTAAAATGAAAAAGATTGATTTGTTGTGGCAGATTTGGCTTTTCTTTTGGTTAAAGTAGATGTTAATTTTAGTATAGATTTCTCCTCCTGTCTATGCCTGAACTAGTTCCATGATTTTTTTCAGTTTGCTTTTGTTTGGTAGAAAAGTAAAAATGCTTTTGATGACAGTTGGACATTGAAATAACAGAACAAAAAGTAGAAAACTCATTAGATGAGAAAAGTTTCTAAGCATGTATATGTCTGTCTCATTGTCCTGACAATAAGATTGCCACCTGTTGGTTTGTTAGCAGTGCTGTGTTGTCAAAATTGACTTAAAATAAATAATGGTACTTATAAAAGGTTTTTGATGTTACATTGTAATACTCAGCACTGGGCATCTCTTCTAAAGAACAGTGAAATGAATTGAGATCTGTTCATTGAGGGGCAACTCACAGGCGCATAGAGTGCCGGGGCTGGAGTCAGAAAGACTTATCTCCCTGAGTTTAATTCTGGCCTCAGACACTTAGTAGCTGTGTGACCCCGGGCAAGTCCCTTAACTCTGTTGCCTCAGTTTCCTCCTCTGTCAAATGAGCTGGAGAAGGAAATGGCAAATCACTCCAGTATCTCTGCTAAGAAAACCCCAAATAGGGTCACAAAAGTTGAAGACAACTGAAAAACGACTGAACAGGAAGAAAGTATTGATGACGCAGCTCTAGGAGGCATGGTATAATGGAAAAGAGCACCCAACTTGGAGCAAGGAAATAAGGTTTCAGATTGCTCTCACATTCATTAGCTTTGTAAACTTTAAAACTATGTGAGTGTGAAATATAATGTGTTCCATTCAAGTTGTCCCCAGATGTGTCATCATGGTGTGGAGGTTGTGGAAGGGAATGTCAATAGAATGTAAGTTCTAACATGTCCTATGAAACTGGAAAAAGATTGGAATATGATCTCCATTCGGTTGTTTGATTGTTTTTTAAGACCTAGCAGACATTTATTACCGGATTTGTTTGTTTTCCTGCCATAGCAAGTCTAGAAGGACTGTAGTTTCTGTTGAGGTAGACAGTACTCACCTGTCTCTTCCAATTGTTTTTGAAAGGTTTGATTGACTAGAAGAAAAATATAATAAATTATTATAGTGTTAATATTTTGCAGTGTTTTTTAACTTACATGCAGAAAAACATAGAAGACTGAACTTCATAGCATAGTCTAAATGACTTGTTTCCTGTAAGGTAGCCTCTTAAATGATTTTCTTATTTACTTTTGACCCAACAACTCTTTAAAAGTTGCTAATATCTGGAAGTCGTGTTAAAATAATTCTGTCTTCCTGGAAATATTAGAAAAATTAATTTTAGGAATTTAATATAAGAAGCTGGAATCATGAAATCAGTTAGTTGAACACTAGATTTGCATTTTTCTGAGAAGTTTTTGTTTAATTTAGATGGAAAATTTATTTTGGCACCTCAGCATATCTTGCTAAGTTGTTGTTGACTCATTTTTCAGTAATTCAGAGTCATTTAACATTTCTTTTTCCAATCTTGCCAAGCACAAAGCACTTCATTGTACACCCCACCTTCATATTTTGTAAAAAGAAATATAAAATATCTCATTTAAACTTTTTGACACTTGTAGCTGTTGAGCTTTTTGAAAGAAAGTGCTATCTATGTTCCTCCTAATCTTATACTGGTGTTGCTTTTGGAAATGATCACTACACAGTAGCTGTAACAGAACTTAGTTATAGCAAATTGTGTACCAAATACATTTTTTTCTTTACCAACTTTCTCTGTTTTAGGACAAAGCTAATTTAAACCTCAGTTAATTCTTATTCTTCTGTCAGGATGAACTACCATGATATATGGATAAGTAAATTTATTTAAATTCAATGAAATGGAAATTTGGCAGTCTTCTGTCTTTTGGAACTTGTCCAAAAATTAAAGATACTGATTGTACAAATCATTTTTCAAATATTTAGGAGTCGCTGGAGTTCAGGAGTGGGTGGAAGTGGAGGAGGATCTTCTGGCAGGTCATCTGCTGGAGCTCGAGACTCACGACGACAGACCAGAGTTATTCGGACAGGACGAGATCGAGGCTCTGGCCTGTTGGGCAGTCAGCCCCAGCCTGTTATTCCTGCATCTGTCATTCCAGAAGAACTCATTTCACAGGTACATTAATTACATTCAAGTATAGTTAGGTACGTTGTGAGTTAGAAACAACTTAAGTCTAACATAAAGGAGTATATTAAGAATATGTGATCTTATCAATATAGGGAACTCCTTCCATTTGGTTATTATTAAATCCTAGGGAACTGCCTGAGGCACATAGAGGGTGAGTGACCTGTCAAGGATTATTCAGCTAATATTAGAGGCAAGAGTTAATCCCGGGTCTTCCTGATTCCTTTCTCTTAACCCCATGCCAAACTGCTTCTCTCCTGCAAGATTTATCATGCTGAAGTGGCAAACTTCTTTTTTCCCCTAAGAATAAGGGCCTTTACTGAAAAATGGCATAGAAAAAAACAATAGCTACAAATTTGGATAGTATTATGAACTTTTTTTTTTAAGCAAGTAATAAGAATTTCATAGTTTTACATAGAATCTTTCTATGTTCTCGTTTATGAGAAAATGTTCTTTGATGTTTCAGTTCAGTTCAACAAAATGGGGGGGAAATAAAAAAGGCAAACAAAGAGGTTTAAAAGATGACAAACCCTTTTTCATGTATTTTCTCCCAAGGCCCAAGTTGTTTTACAGGGGAAGTCTAGAAGCGTTATCATTCGGGAACTCCAACGAACAAATCTTGATGTAAACCTTGCTGTAAATAATTTGCTCAGCCGTGATGATGAAGATGGAGATGATGGGGATGATACTGCAAGTGAATCATATCTGCCTGGAGGTTGGTGGATTGTTGTGATTGATTGCTTATGCACAGACTTTGTGACTCTTTTAGGGGTTTTAGCAGCTTGGTGAAGTGGCATAGTTGATTTGCTTATACGTTTCACTTTGAAGAGAAGTTGTTAATGGTATAACTATTCAGGTTTGTATTACTTAGTGGATTTTATTTACTAGTAGAAAGGAGCACTGGATATTGGCTTGTGTGCTTCTGATTGATTACTGTTCAAGTTTCGTACATAAATGTTAAATTGTGCAACAAATAAACACGTGTTCCACAACTCATGAAACTTAGGTTCATTCTGTTATGAATTTGTAATTTATTAATCCATTCATCTTAATTATGTGGACTCTGAATGTTGGGCTTAAATTTTTTTTATTCTCCTTTTAGAGGATCTTATGTCTCTTCTTGATGCTGATATTCATTCTGCACACCCAAGTGTTATTATTGATGCTGATGCTATGTTTTCAGAAGACATTAGCTACTTTGGTTATCCTTCCTTTCGTCGTTCATCCCTTTCCAGGCTAGGCTCATCTCGAGGTAATTTTGCACTTTTCTCTTTTTGCTCGGTACTTAGCATTGTAGAACATTTGTGATAGAATGCATGATAGTTTTCTTTTTTTCCTTCTAATTATCACAAATTGAATTACTGTTGACTAGCATTTGCATAGGATTCTGGGAGAAAACCAGGTAGGTGGTTCTAACTTTTCTTCTAAGAGCCACAATAGTATTATGTTAATGCTTTTATCTCGATTGTGTATAATCTAGGAATATTTGTGATTTTATGCTTAATCAAGTTTTTATTACATATTTTTTTATTTTATTACATAATTCTATTTTTCATTAGAAATAATAGTTATGAACCAAAAGCCAAATTCCATTTTATAATGACATGCAGCATTCAGAAAGCCCTTCTCCATGGTTCTTAGGTTTACATGATTATTCTATTACTTTAGCCCCAGCATCATGGAGGAGAGAACTGGGAAGCAAATTTAAAACCATGAAAGACTGTTTTCAGAACTAGATTAAGGAATAAATAAAGAATAAAGGATGAACTGCTAAAACAAATGTGCACGCAATTAAAATATTATCTTTGGATAGTTCTAAGTCTTATAATGCTTCCTACACACTGCTGAGCAGTACAGTTTTAAACTATTAATCCAACCTCTGTATTTTGATTTATTGTAGCTCTTTCTCTCTTTTTTTTAATTTTAACTCCAGCATATAGCACCAGTGAACATATGTATACCTGCTTGGTATTCTAGGAATTCTTGGTCACATGATGATAGGCCAATGTTTTATGTCTTTAGCATTTGTTCCCTTTTAGTAAAAAGACCCAAGGCTTAAAAAATGTTGTTGTTTTTTTTTTAAGAGAAAATGATGGTGACTTGATATGTATGATATTAACATGTGATACCTCTTGGTTTTAGTCGGCATATACATAATGGCTAATGTACGTCATGTGCATGTTCAGATGTTCGACATTTGACATAACACCTTCTAAATCCCTCCTTTTTTTCCCTTTCCTAAGGTTATTTATAAGACGTTACTACGAATTGTTTCTAATCCTTATTTTCCATGCATAGTTGACTCTGGGAAAGTTAGTTTTGATTACCTCATTTAAAAAAAAAATATCTGCATGAGCGAACTGCAGAGTACTGGCTTTAGACAGTTTTAGGCCAATTGGAGGGGAAGCATTTTGGTAAGGAACTCTTCCTACAAGGATCCTTTTTAAAACTTGTTTGGCTCTTTGGAATATTTTAATTTAAACTATGAAATACTCTTCTTGATTATTTAAAACATTTTATAAATCCGGTCCTATAAAATACTATTTTAAAGAAAGGGATTGGATTATCAAAGCTTCATATAAATTTCATGTAATTTGATTTGTCTTAATTTTTTTCAGACAAGGTTTTTTTGGTGCAGCTCTATTTTATTACTAGAGACTCTCTAATAAACACTTTTTTGGCTTGCATAAATGTATCTAACAGAAGTTGAAGTTTTTATTAGGCAAATTTGCCATTAGGCTGATAAGTATTTTAATAAAACTTCTTAGTGTAATGTATCACAATCTTTGAATCTTAATTTTAAAAAAAGCCAATCAAAATGCATTGTGTTTTTAAAAAACTGAAGCCATTGTGCCCTTCCAGAATGTTTAATTTGCCAATTATAGCAACTTTTGGTACATATAATTGAAAGGGTTAATGTTTTGAATGTTGCATGTCAGACTTCTGAGACCTAAATCTATTTTAAATTTTTGTCAGTAGATAAACTGCTGTTAGTTGCATCCTGAAGGGTCTTTACTAGAGAGTGGCTTACTTTTATCCCACTGGTGTGACCCAATTGCATACCAGTTCTCCTTCTTCCCTTAGAGAGAGACTCTGAGCTGTTGCGTGAACGTGAATCCGTTTTACGTTTGCGTGAGCGAAGGTGGCTTGATGGAGCCTCATTTGATAATGAAAGGGGCTCTACAAGCAAGGAAGGAGAACCAAATTTGGACAAGAAGAATACACCTGTGCAAAGCCCAGTGTCTCTAGGAGAAGATTTGCAGTGGTGGCCAGATAAGGTATTGAAATTTCCCTATATTTGTCATAGAATAGTTAACTATGTTCTGTTTATTTTTATGAAAGCTTTTCTGCTTAATTTTAAATATATTTCTCAAATGAATGAGAACCTCCTGATGTAAAATTTTTTTATACAGATTTGTATGACCTCTTCATTCTTGTGTTCATTATTCAATCGCTAAACATTTATTAAGGTCCTACTATGTGCCAAGCTTTGTGCTAAGCACTGGGAAATACAAAAGGAATGAAAAGACCTTCTGCCCTCAAGGAGCTTACAATCTAATGGGGGAGATAACAATCCAACAAATGTATACAAACATACTATATATAGGATAAATAGGAATAATTTACAGAGGGAAGGCACTATAATTAAGAGGTGTTTGAGAGGGGTAGAAACTCAGATATAGGGGATAGCCAGGGAAAAAGCCCTTTGAGAGATAGAGTGTCTTGTTTGTAGAACACAGGAGGCCAGTCACTGGATCGAAAGAGTAAGTAGTGGGCCATAAGGTATAGGAAGGCTGGAAGGGGGAGGGACTAGGTTGCAAAGGGCTTTGAATATCAAAGGATTTTTTTTTATTTGATCCTGGAGGTGATAGGTCACCACTGGAGTTGTCTGAGTAGGGGAATGAAGTGAGCAAACCTTTGCTTTAAGAAAATCCTTTGGTAGCCAAATGGAGGAAGGAGGGATTGGAATAGGGAGAGACTTGAGGCAGGCAGACCCACCAGTTATTGTTTATTGTAACACCAGGCTGTTGCAATAATCTGGGAATGAGGGACTTAGAGTGTTGGCAGGGTCAGAGGAGAGAAGGTTGTATATTTGAGACATGTTTCAAGGGTGAAATCAGCAAAACTTGCCTACAGCTTGGGTCTGAGGGTTAAGAGATAGTGAGGAATCTAAGATGATTCTTTGGTTGTGAGCGTGAAGGGCTGGGAAGATGGTGCTTCCCACTACAGTAATAGGGAGGATTTAGAGGGAAAAAGATTGAATTTTGTTTTGAACATGGTGAACTTAAGGTGTCTACTGAACATCCAGTTCGAGATGTCTGAAAGGTAGCTGGAAATGTGAGATTGGAGGTCAGCAGAAAGTTTGGAGAAAATTTGAGAATCTTTAGCATAGAGGTGGCAGTTAAATCCATGACAGCTAATGAGATTACTAAGTGAAAGTTTTATGAGCGAAAAGAGGGCTTTGGACAGAATTCTGAGGGACACCTATGGTTGAAGGATGTATCATTGAAGAGGATCTAGCAGAGGAGACTGAGAAGGAAAAGTCAGATTGATAGTAGGAAAACCAGGAGAGGATAGTATATGGAATTTAGTGAGAAGAAAGTATCAAGGAGGAGAGGGTGATTAACAGTGTCAGAGGCTGCAGAAGGATCAAGGAGAATGAGGATTGAGAATAGACCATTGGATTTGACAACTAAGAGGTCATTAGTAACTGTGGAGAGAGTAGTTTTGGTGGAATGACAGGGTCAGAAGCCAGATCATTAGGGGTTAAGAGGACTTACTTTAGATGGTTTTTGAGGAGTTGAGCTACAAAGAACAGAGGAGATATAAGACAATTAAAAAAGATGGAAGGATGAAGAGAGGGTTTTTTCCAGTATATATAGGCATGTTTGTAGGCAGGGAAGGAGTCAGATAGGTTGAGATTAAAAATAGGGGGTATTGTGGGGTTGACAGAGGAGGTAATCTGTTCGAGGGAATGATGTCACTTGAGCATGTAGAGAGTTCTCGTTAATCAGTAAGGCCACCTCATCATGAGGTGAAGGAGGAGATGTTGGCAGAAGGCATGAGTGATAGGAGGTAAAGAATAGGGGAAAAGAGGGAGTTCATGGCGAATGGTTTGTTTTTTTCTGTAAAATATGAGAAAAGTGTCTCAGCTTAAAAAGTGGGGAGAGGAAGCCATGGGAGGTTCAAGAAAGGAGGAAAAGGTTTTGAAGAACCATTGTGAAAAAAATGGTATAATGAATTGATTAGGAAGTTATAGTAGTATGCTTAGCCACAGTGAAGGCCCAGTTGAAGTTAAGTAACAAATTTGTAGAGAATCCAGTCCACTTGCATGATTTTTCTCCATCTTTACTATTCAGGATGTGTGTAACAGAAAGGGCAACAAGTGGTGAGAGTGATCCAGGACTGAGCCTTGGCTTGGTATAATTTGTGATATGATTAGGGAGCTAGGGATTTAAGAGGACTGTATAGTATAGAGTTCAATTGGTTCACCAGGGGTTCAAGATGGAGAGAAGCAGGGAAAGTACCCTAGTGCAAGGGAGATGGCCTGGGAGATTTGAGAGGTTCAGAGGTTGGAGTTCATGATGTGGAAAAAGAATAGAGTTTTGTAAGGCAAGGCAGAGGGAGAGGTGAAAAGCCGAGAATTCAGTCAGATAGAGGGATTTTGAAATTTTTGAACACAGATGGTTTAAACATTTTTGGATGATGGCAAGTTTAAGTGTGTTACTGAGATGGGATGGAAGAGTAGTTCATGGGAATTGATTAAGTTGAAGAACTAAGTGGTTAAAGAATTTGAGGGAGAGTCAGTATATTCTGCTGGTATCTGATGCAGGTAGAAGTAGTTTCTTTGTGATGGAAGACACTTGTTCCAATTTGTTGCATACTCCCTTCAGGGTACATATTATGCCCATCAGGAGATGCAAGGTAAAAGGTGCTAGCATATGGTATGAGGTCCCCAGAGGTCTCACCTGAGGAGGCTGGCTATGAAATGGCAGTAAGAAGTGGCAGACTTCCTGTGCAGGGAGAAGTCTTTTGGTAAATGTGATTTTCATTTTCTGTATTTGCCTCTGGCAAACAATGTTTCTGTTTGGAATAAGTAAATGATATATTAGATTGTGATAAGCCTTATTTTTTTTTTAATCCTGAATAGAATAATCTAATTGGCGACTGGCTAGTAGTGGTATATTAATTCGCAAAAAGTTTGTCGCTTTATGTCAAACAGACTCCAGATGATGGCTACAGATTTCAGCAGAGTTGGTTTATAGCTTATTAAATTACTATGCTAATGATATTGGCCACAGATTCAGTAACATTGCTCGGTTCATGACTCCTTTTAATTCTAGACTGCCTTTGGCAAATGAAGTTTATCAACAAGTGGGACGGACTGGCCTATCAGTACAAATTTATCACCACTGCTAGATATGTAATTCTAAGAACAGGTCCTGCTGGATGGTGGGTTAGTATTTGGCCTTCAGTATTTGGCCTTTCATCTCAATAATCATCCCTTATTAGGGTATTGTTAACCATCTAGTCTGGTGAGGACAGTCTTTTTTGTTTGTTTTTTTTTTTTAATTTTATTTTTTTTTAATTTATTTAATATATTTAGTTTTCAGCATTGATTTTCACAAAAGTTTGAATTACAAATTTTTTCCCCATTTCTACCCTCCCCCCACTCCAAGATGGCGTATGTTCTGTTTGCCCCGTTCCCCAGTCAGCCCTCCCATCTGTCACCCCACTCCCCTCCTATCCCCCTTTCCCTTCTCTTGTAGGGCAAGATAAATTTCTATGCCCCATTGCCTGTGTATCTTATTTCCTAGTTGCATGAAAAAACTTTTTTTTGTTGTTGTTGTTTTAGAATGTCTGTTTTTAAAACTTTGAGTTCCAAATTCTCTCCCCTCTTCCCTCCCCACCCACCCTCCCTAAGAAGGCAAGCAATTCAACATAGGCCACATGCATATCATTATGTAAAACTCTTCCACAATACTCATGTTGTGAAAGATTAACTATGTTTTGCTCCTTCCTAACCTATCCCCCTTTATTGAATTTTCTCCCTTGACCCTGTCCCTTTTCGAAAGTGTTTGTTTTTGGTTACCTCCTCCCCCATCTGCCCTCCCTTCTATCATCCCCACCTTTTTATCTTCTTCCTCCTTCTTTCATGTGGGGTAAGATACCCAATTGAGTGTGTATGGTATTCCCTCCTTAGGTCAAATTCAATGAGAGCAAGATTAACTCATTCCCTCTTACCTGCCCCCTCTTCCCTTCCTACAGAACCACTTTTTCTTGCCACTTTTATGTGAGATAATTTACCCCATTCTATCTCTCCCTTTTTCCTTCTCTCAATATATTCCTCTCTTATCCCTTAAATTGATTTTATTTTTTTAGATATCATCCCTTCATATTCAACTCACCCTGTGCCCTTTGTGTGTGTGTGTGTGTGTGTGTGTATACATAGACACACGTGTGTGTGTGTGTGTGTGTGTGTGTATATATGCATATTCCTTTCAGCTACTATGGTATTGAGGTCTCATGAAGCATACACATCATCTTTCTATGTAGGAATGTAAACAAAACAGTTCAACTTTAGTAAGTCCCTTATGATTTCTCTTTCTTGTTTGCGTTTAATGCTTCTCTTGATCCTTGTGTTTGAAAGTCAAATTTTCTATTCAGCTCTGGTCTTTTCACTGAGAAAGCTTGAAAGTCCTCTATTTTATTGAAAGTCCATATTTTGCCTTGGAGCATGATACTCAGGTTTGCTGGGTAGGTGATTCTTGGTTTTAATCCTAGCTCCATTGACCATGAATATCATACTCCAAGCCCTTTGGTCTCTTAATGTGGAAGCTGCCAGATCCTGTGTTATCCTGATTGTTTTTCCACAATACTCAAATTGTTTCTTTCTGGCTGCTTGCAGTATTTTCTCCTTGACCTGGGAGCTCTGGAATTTGGCAACAATGTTCCTAGGAGTTTTCTTTTTGGGATCTATTTGAGGAGGCGATCTGTGGATTCTTTCAATTTCTATTTTGCCCTGTGGCTCTAGAATATCAGGGCAATTCTCCTTGATAATTTCTTGAAAGATGATATCTAGGCTGTTTTTTTGATCATGGTTTTCAGGTAGTCCACTAATTTTTGACTTATCTCTCCTGGATCATTTTCCAGGTCAGTGGTTTTTCTAATGAGATATTTCACATTGTCTTCCATTTTTTCATTCCTTTGGTTCTGTTTTATAATATCTTGATTTCTCATAAAGTCACTAGCTTCTACTTGCTCCAAAGTAATTTTTAAGGTAGTATTTTCTTCAGTGGTCTTTCGGACCTCCTTTTCCATTTGGGTAATTCTGCCTTTCAAGGCATTGTTCTCCTCATTGGCTTTTTGGAGCTCTTTTGCCATTTGAGTTAGTCTATTTTTTAAAGTGTTGTTTTCTTCAATATTTTTTTCTGTATTTTTTTGGGTCTCCTTTAGCAAGTCATTGACTTGTTTTTCATGGTTTTCTTGCATCATTCTCATTTCTCGTCCAAATTTTTCCTCTACTTCTCTAGCTTGCTTTTCCAACTCCTTTTTGAGCTCTTCCATGGCCTGGGACCAGTTCATGTTTTTCTTGGAGGCTTTTGGTGTAGGCTCTTTGACTTTGTTGTCTTCTTTGTCACCAAAGAAAGACTCCAAAGTCTGAGACTGAATCTGGGTGTGTTTTCGCTGCCTGGCCATGTTCCCAGCCAACTTACTTGACCCTTGAGTTTTTTGTTGGGGTATGACTGCTTGTAGAGGAAAGAGTACTTTGTTCCAAGCTTGAGGGGATGTGCCATTGATTTCAGAGCTATTTCTATATAGCCAACTCTGCCACCCCAGCACTCCTTCAGCAGGCTCTTCACTCCTGCTCTGATCCGCCACTTAATTCCTCCCACCACGTGGGTCTGGGGCCGGAAGTAACTGCCAGCTGTAGTTCTGTAGCTGCACCTCCCCCGCTGCCCCTGGGCCAGTGGCCGAACCTCGAACTCTGTCCCCTGCAGCTTTTCCCACTACCCTTCTCTGTTGTCTTTGGTGTTTGTGGGTTGTGAAGTCTGGTAACTGCCACAGCTCACTGATTCAGCGTGCTTGGTCCTGCTGCCTCCCACGCTGAGCTCCGCTCCCCTCCACTCCATGCGCAATAGACTTCATCCAGCAACCATCCAGGCTGTCCTGGGCTGGATCCCTGCTTCCCTCTGCTATTTTGTGGGTTCTGCAGTTCTAGAATTGGTTCAGAGCCATTTTTTATAGGTTTTTGGAGGGACCTGGCAGGGAGCTCACGCACCCCCTGCTTTCCTGCTTTCCAGCTGCCATCTTGGTTCCACCCCCGGAAGTCTTTTGAAGACAGTCTTTTGGAAAGTTATGTTGTTTATATACGTGGCTCAATTGTGACTCTTGTAGACCAGATTTTTGTTAGATGAGACACTCTTTGGAAATGTAGAACAAATTTAATTGAGGACTTTGATAACATAGGAGAATTATATATAAGTATCACTTTTCTTTCTTCTTGTATATAAAATTTGTACAAAGCCAGCCAACCAACCAATCTTCAACTTTTGTTGTTCCCCTGCCACTTAAATTATTCAGAAATTTGATATAGGTATAGATTTATATAGATACAGATTTATTTTCCTTTATAGTTATCTTCTGTGGAAAGAGCTTGAAGTAAGAAGGAATAATTTAAAAAATTAGATTTTCAATTATTTATATTCATAATTTGAATATCTAATATAACTTAAATTTAAACAAAACAACTTTGCTTTACTCATTTCCAACAGCATCATCAAGATACTGGATTCCTATTTCACCAGGGATAAGCTATCTTTGTGATGTGAGCTTTGATTTTCTAATCTCTAAATGAGAAGGGGTTGGACTAAATTATTTCTTAGGTACTTTCCACTTTTGAATTTTGTGATCATTTGCAATGTGAGGAAATCGTTAATCTTAGATGCCAGTAATTAAGCAGAACTTCTTGCCAAATAATCAAATCTTTAAATAATTTTAAAATTTTAAACTTGAAAGGGGTCTCATCTAGATTATCTAGTCTATTCTCTTTATGGGTAGAGGGATGAATTGATTTGCCAAGTGTCCTTAGACAACAGAATTCTCTCTCAGCTCTAGTCTTATGAGAAATGTTTCGAAAACACTCTTTTTCATTAAAGGTCAATATTTTGGTAGTAAGGAATATTTTATTTCAAGTTGTAGCTTATAAAAGAATCCTGGTCTTATTCATTCTCTTTGAGGTTCCTTGGTATTTGAATTCTTTCTGAATTCTTGTAGTATTTTTTTCTTTGATGTGGGAGCTTTGGATTTTGGCTATGACATTTATGAGATTTCCTTTTAACAGGTGATTGGTCTACTCGATTCCTTCTAGCATCACTTTGTCCTCTAATAGATAGGGGCCGTTTTCATTTATAATTCTTAAAAATTTGGTGTCTTGCCTTTTCTTTTTAAATTGTGGTTTTCAGTTAATCTAAGATTCTTAAATTATTTCTCCTTTACTTGTTTTCCAGGTTAATTTTTTAAAAATTTATCTCATACCTTAGATTTTCTTCTATTTTTTCAGTGTTTTAATTTTGTTACAATACTTCTGTTGTCCCATGGAGTCTTTGATTACCATTTGATTCATTTTCATTTTCAGAGACTCTATTCTCCTAATTCTACATTTTTCAATATTCTTCACTTCACTTCTGTGATACTGTTTTACCCTGGTTCACCTATCTACCTAATGCCAGTTCTTATGTCCTCCTAATTGTGGAATTCCCCACCATTGACTGGAGTGCTTGCTTCCACCTCATGAATCTCTCATTTCTTTCAAGTTGCTACTCAAACAACCATAGTCTGCGTGAAGACTTTTCCTGATCCTCTCAATTTCTAATTCACCCCTTCCCTGTTTTGTATTTGTTTTGTATATAGTTACATGTATATCGTGATTTCGCAAAAGGAAGAATTGTTGCATTTGTTTTGTCTTTGTATCCTTATCAGCTAGCATATTTCTTGATACATAGTAAGTGCTGACTCTGTTGTCCCCTTGACATTTTCTCTTTTTTTAAATTTGATGTAATTCAGTGAACACATGGTAATAATGACCACTTCTGTGGAAATGATTCTTAAATCTGGAGGCCATGTATGAAACTAAATCTATTGCAACACTATTTTCTGCCTTTGAATTCCACTCCACTCGTGAATTTTCAGATGATTGCTAGATATTTCAATGTTGATGCTTTGTCTGAATTACATAGTTAACATGTCCAAGTGGGATTTCATCTCTCTCCTACCCCTTCATAAAAAAGAAACTTGCCTCTTTTTCTCTTCTTCCCATTATGTAGAGGATACTACTATACTGCTTTTATTTTAGTCTTGTATCTGGATATTTTTTACTCTTCTGGTTTCTTATATCCAGTTAGTTAAGTACTTTTTATTCTGTTTTCATAATCATCATCTTATTCATCCCTCTTCCATTTTCACTGCTCATTATCTCTCACCTGGATTATAGTAATAATCATATTATTGTCTTTGCCTTTCATCTTATGTCATCCAGTATCTTTCACATAACTTCTAGAATATGTGATGTTACTTCCCTCCTCCTAGTTGCTTTGTAGAATATTATGTATAAGTTCCATAACCTTGGATTTAATCCACAATCTTAGCTAAATGATTGAGAGCTTTGAAATTTCATTCTTCAGCTATGGCTTTTGACTTTTCTTCTACTTGCAGTTTAAAAAAAAAACACACAAATCAGTCTTCATTACAAACTCTGTTCCCTTCCCAGATCCCTAATATCCTGGTCTGTTTCTCTCCCTTACAGTCTATTCCAAATGTTTCGCTATTTTAATAATACTGAGAGTTAGGTTAAGGTTTCTAAAGTGCTTTGCAAATTTTATCTTATTTTATCCTTACAATAATCCTTGAGGAGTTCACATTTACATTACTGTTAGCTACAGTGTATGTTGCGTTCCTGGTTCTACTTAATTCACTTTGCATTTGTCTTTCCATGTTTCTTGGTTTATTATAACACAAAATTTTATTACAATATTAATTGCACTTATGAACTAAACCTCATTTTAACCCTTTCCCAGGTTATGGGTATTTAATTTCCAGTTCTTTGATATATGTATGGATACATGTACTGATTTAATTTTTTGGTGTATTTGAGGCCTTTATTTTTGTCTTTAACCTCCTGTGGGGAATGTTCACCTATTAGTGTAAGTGTGTGGATATTTTGGTCACTTTTTTCATATAAATACAGATTTCTTTTCATATTGTTTAGCAATTCACAGTTATACCTATTGTGCTTTAATGGGATCCATCTTAGAAACTTTTTCTTTTTTCTGTCCAGTATTTTGTCTTCCTGGTTGCATGAATTTGGTCCATGTAGTAGCTTTTCAGTTTTTGAGCAAGAGAATTTGTTTTTAGGTTTTTCAAACACTGGTTGTATTGTTCATATATTACTGATTCTTTTTCATGTAGTCCATGCCATCGATTTACCATTGCGAGCCTGCTTTTGTGAGATAAAATTTAGAATTAAGGCAAAACCAACAGAGGACAAAGCAAAGAAAAATACTTTTTTGGTACCTCATTCAACATCTCTTAGAGAAGGAGATATAAAGACTAATTTTATTAATGATTATCCAGTGAAAAATTTAAAGGAAATCCAGGGGGAAAGCCTGGAAAGATTTATCGAAAAAAAAAGTTTAACCGTTTACTAAATTTGGATTTAAACTTACAATGGAAGGATAATTCAGTAATTGTAAAATTATTAATAGATGCAGTGAGCCTTTGACAAAATACAATTCTCATTTGTGTTAAGAACCCTACAAAGCATAGGCTTAGAATCTTTTAAAAAAATATCCATCTGAAACTGAATGCTACCATTATATTCTGTGATGAAAGATTAGCGCTTTTCCTAGTGAATATAGGAATGAAGAAAACTCTTTTACCTACCATTACTTCACATAATTCTAGGATGCTAGCAATATCTATTAAATTAAATGCATAAAAATAAGCAAAGAAGAGATAAAACTATCCTTATTTACTAGTAATATGATAGTTTACTTAGGAAATTAGTTAAGATAACAGCAGGTTATAAATCTAACAAAATCAAATCAAATAAAATTTCTACATAACTGTAATACTGTCCAAAAAGAAATAGTAGATAAAGAAGTTATTCTGGGCTGGGCCTGACTTAGGCCAATCCCTTAGTAGTTGGAAAATAAAAAGAAAAACTAATAGGTCATTGAATAGTTATTTTACTTGGCTATTGTAGGAGAAAGCTTTTCAACAGGATGTGCACTGAGGATAACCTGAGATGATTAAGCTGAATAAAGTGTTCTTTCCTGAGTTGTCCCTCATGGTCCAGTGGTCTCATGCACCTAAATTTACTGTTGTTGGCTCTTTTGTACTTGGGCAACCAGAAAGTGATATTAATTGCCTCAGTCTTTTGTCCTCTGGGCCAATTATAAAGATTTTTGTTGTTGTTTTGTTTTTTATTTATTTGTTTTGAAATGCCTTAAGCCTAAACTAGCTTAACTTATATTTGGATGGGGGTGGGATTCTCTTATTTGATAAAAAGTCCTATTTAAAATAATTAGAAAAGACATAAAATAACCGATAGTCAATTTACTGAAGCATACTTAGTACATGTATTGCTAGAACAGCTTTTAATAATTGAAGTAAGATTTACTACCTGTTGCTTGGCCACAGTGATAGGATAAAAATTATACTACAGATTTTATTTTATCAAGCTAGTATTACAATATAATTCATTTACAGGAAGAAAATGTCTCTACAATATTAAAGGAAATAATGGGGGTGGGAAGGAATAAATTGGGGGAAAGAGTACACATACCTGTGACATGGTGCCTGGGTAAAACCAATTTTCCATTATCTATGCTTATTAGGGCTGATGGTATACTAATAAGACTTCCAAAATTATCAATACATGCATCTAAAATTTATTGATTTTTCCAATAATACAAACATCACACTCTCTAGAAACTAATTAGGAACCTGATTCTTAAAGCTCCTGCTAAGCATATCTTGAACTGGTGCTCTTGACCAGGTTTTTCTCTATGCCCTGCTGTGTTTTCCTCTGAGGTGGCATTCTGGAAAAATCTCCAATAGTCAGTAATGCTTTTGAGCAAAAATGAGATGTTTACGTTTCTCAGTGCTGAGAATGCAGGAGTCTGTTCTAGTCACAATCTCAGCAGCAGATTGTGATAGTTGGGTTTTTTTTCTTGTTTTTTTTTCTTTGCTTCTGGCTAAGGATCTTTACAAGCTATAAGTAAGTTCCAATTGGTGATCGATTATCTAAGGTTATAATAAAAGGAAGCTATCAGTTAAAGCTAATGTCATTATCAGGTGTTTATCAAATCTGAAACAGTAATAGTTTTATTTGATTTTGGGGATATGCACATTATTACCAAACTATATTACTCCACTTTTTTTTATTAAGTTTTTTTATTTTTAGTTTACAACATTCAGTTCCACATGATTTTGCGTTCTAGATTCCTCCATTTCCCCCCACCCCCACCCCTCGCCATGGCATGCAATCCGATATATCTTCTACATGTAACTTCACATCAGACTTACTTACACAGTAATCAGGTTGTAAAGAACAATTATGACCAATGGAATGAATCATGAGAAATAAGAAACAAAACCAAAAAAAGCCAAAAGAGAAAAAAGAGGAGAGCAAACAGTTTGCCTCGATCTGCATTCAGACTCTGTAGTTCTTTCTCTGGATGTAGATAGGTCTCTCCTTCATGAGTCCTTTGGAGCTGTCTTTGAATGTTGTATTGCTCAGAAGAGCCAAGTCTATCAAGGTTAGTCATCACAGAATCAATGTATCTGTGGTTGTGTACAATGCTGTCCTGGTTCTGCTCTGTTCCCCAGTCAGAACTCCCTTCTGTCACCCCACCTCCCATCTCAGTCCCCCTTCCCTTTACTTTCTTGTAGGACAAGATGGATTTCTATACCCCACTGTCTGTAGATCTTATTTCCCAGTCGTATGCAAAAACAGATTTTTTTTTTTTGAGCATCTGCTTTTAGAATTTTGAGTTCCAAATTTTCTCCCCTCTTCCCTCCCCACTCACTCTTCCTAAGAAGGCAAGCAATTCAACATAGGCCAGACATGTATCAATATACACAACACTTCCACAGTAGTCATGTTTTGAAAGACAAACTATATTTCCCTCCATCCTATTCTGTCCCCCTTTATTCAATTTTCTCCCTTGACCCTGTCCCTCTTCAGAAATGTTTGCTTTTGATTACTTCCTCTCCCAATCTGCGCTCCCTTCTATGGCTTTCAGGTAGTCCAATGATTTTTAAAGTGTCTCTCCTGGATCTATTCTCCAGGTCAGTGGTTTTTCCAATGAGATATTTCACAATGTCTTCCATTTTTTTCATACCTTTGGTTCTGTTTTGTAATTTCTTGGTTTCTCATAAAGTCACTAGCTTCCACTTGCTCCAATCTTAATTTTTTAGGTAGTATTTTCTTCACTGGTCTTTTGGACCTCCTTTTCCATTTGGCTAATTCTGCCTTTCAAGGCATTCTTCTCCTCATTGGCTTTTTGGAGCTCTTTTGCCATTTGGGTTAGTCTATTTTTTAAGGTATTATTTTCTTCAGTATTTTTTGGGTCTCCTTTAGCAAGTCATTGACTTACTTTTTATGATTTTCTTGCATCACTCTCATTTCTCTTCCCAATTTTTCCTCTACTTCTCTTACTTGCTTTTCCAAATCCTTTTTGAGCTCTTTCATGGCCTGAGACCAATTCATATTTTCCTTGGAGGCTTTTGATATAGGCTGTCTTACTTTGTTGACTTCTTCTGGCTATGTGTTTTGATCTTCTTTGTCACCAAAAAAAGGTTCTCAAGTCTGAGTCCTTTTTCGCTGCCCGGTCATGTTCCCAGCCAACTACTTGACCCTTGAGCTTTTTGTCAGGGGTTGTAGAGTAGAGAGTACTTTGTCCCAAATTCACTCCACTACACTGTGGCCGCAAGCTCTGCCATAGCAGTGCTTCTCCTCCCCCAAGAATCGCCAACCAGGATCTCGACCCAGATCCAAGCAGGGCAAAGTGTTCCCTGCACTCCCTCTCTGATCTGCTGCTCGATTCTTCCCACTGCGTGGGCCAGGGACACTGGAGTTCTGGAAGCAGCCACAGGAGTTTTCTGCTGCTCCCGCTCCCGCTGCTGCCGCCACCACCATGTGGCCTCCTCTGCCCTGAGGGCTGGAGCTCAGACTCCTCTCTCTCTCTGATTCAGCAGCTTTCCCACTAACCTGCTCCATGGTCTTTGGTGTTTGTAGGTTGAGAAGTCTGGTAATTGCTACAGCTCTGGCCAACTCTCGGTTGGTCTTTCCTGGAGTAGCCCGTGCTGGGCTGTGCTCCGTTCCCAACACTGTGCAATAGACCCTTCCAGCAACCATCCAGTCTGTCCTGGGCTGGAGACCTGCTTCCCTCTCCTATTTTGTGAGTTCTGCAGCTCTAGAATTTGTTCAGAGCTGTTTTTTACAGTGTTTGGAGGGATTTGGGGGAGAGCTTAAGTGAGTCCCTGCTTTCCAGCTGCCATCTTGGCTCTGCCCCCTCTCCCACTTAATCTTGGTAGCATTGGCTTTTTTTATACAAAACCTTTTCAATTTGACATAATCAAAATTATCCATTTTGCATTTTGTAATGCTCTCTATCCCTTGTTGTGTCATGAATTCTTTCCTTTCCCATAAATCCAATAGGTAAACTATTCCTTGCTCTCCCAAATTGCTAATAGTATCAGCCCTTACTCCTAAATTATGAACTTATTTTGACTTTATTTTGGTATATGGTGTAAGATATTGGTCTGTGCCCAGTTTCTGCCCTACCATTTTCCAGTTTCCCAGCAGCTTTTGTGAAATAGTGAATTCTTAGCCCAGAAGCTGGATTCTTTGGGTTTATCACAGAGTAAATTGCTATAGTTGTTGACTACCGCATCATGTGTACCTAAACTATTCCACTGATCCACCACTTTGTTTCTTATCCAGTACCAAATAGTTTTGATGACTGTTGCTTTGTAGTACATTTTAATATCTGGGATGGCTAGGCCACCTTCCCTAGCGTTTCTTTTCATTAATTCCCTAGATATTCTGGACCTCTTGTTCTTCCAGATGAATTTTGTTAGTATTTTATCCAGCTCCGTAACATAATTTTTTGGTAGTTTGATTGGTATAGCACTGAATAAGTAAATTAATTTAGGTATAATTGTCATTTTTATTATATTAGCTCAGCCTAACCATGAGCAACTAATGTTTTTCCATTTACTTAGATCTGACTTTTTTTATTTGAAAAGTGTTTTGTAATTGTGTTCATATAGGCCCTGGGTTTGTCTTGGCAGGTAAACTCCCAAATATTTTATGGTGTCTACAGTGACTTTAAATGGAATTTCTCTTTCTATCTCTTGCTGTTCGGCTTTTTTAGTGATGTACAGGAATGCCAAGAATTTATGTGGGTTTATTTTATATCCTGTAACTTTGTAAAGTTTTTTATTATTTCAAGTAGTTTTTTACTTGAATTCTCTAAGTAAATCATCATATGTCTGCAAAAAATGATAATTTAGTTTCTTCTTTGCCTGTTCTAATTTCTTCAATTTCTTTTTCTTCCCTCATTGCTGCAGCTAACATTTCTAGTACCAAATTGAGTAATAGGGCTGTTAATGGACATCCTTATTTCAGCCCTGATCTTATTGGGAATGCATCTTGCCTATTCCCATTACAAATGATGCTTGTTGATGGTTTTATAATTTTAAGGGAGGCTCCATTTATCTCTATGCTTCCTTGTGTTTTTAATAGGAATGGGTGTTGTATTTTCTCAGAGGCTTTTTCTGCATCTATTGAGATGATCATATGGTTTCTGCTAGTTTTGTTGTTGATGTGATCAATTGTGCTGATGGTTTTCCTAGTATTGAACCAGCCTTGCACTCCTGGAACAAATCCTACCTGGTCGTAGTGTATTATTCTTGTGATAACTTGCTGCAATCTTTTTGTTGATATTTTATTTAAAATTTTTGCGTCAATATTCATTAGGGAAATTGGTCTATAATTTTCTTTCTCTGTTTTGACCTTCCTGGCTTAGGTATTAGCACCATATTTGTGTCATAAAAAGAATTTGGTAGGACTCCTTCACCTACTTTCCCAGATAGTCTATAAAGTATGGGAATTAATTGTTCTTTAAATGTTTGATAGAATTCACATGAAAAACCATCTAGCTCTGGAGATTTTCTCCTGGGGATTTCATTGATGCCTTGCTCAATTTCTTTTTCTGAGATGGGATTATTTAGTTATTTTACTTCCTCTTCTGTTAAACCTGGGTAATTTATATTTTTGTAAATATTCGTCCATTTCCCTAAGGTTGTCAAATATGTGGGCATAGAGTTGGGCAAAATAATTTCTAATTATTGTTTTAATTTCCTCTTCATTGGAGATGAATTCACCCTTTTCATTTTTAATACTGGTAATTTGGTTTTTTTCTTTTCTTTCTTTTTTTTAATCAAATTGACCAAAGGTTTATCAGTTTTGTTAGGGTTTTTTTTTTTCCATAAAACCAGCTCTTAGTTTTATTTGTTAATTTAATAGTGTTCTTGATTTCAATTTTATTCGTCTCTCCTTTGATTTTCAGTTTAAGTGGAGATGTTCAATTTGTTCTTTTTTTAGCTTTTTCAGTTGCATTCCCAATTCATTGATCTCCTTTTTCTCTATTTTATTCATATAAGCATTTAGAGATATAAAACTTCCCCTAAGAACTGCTTTTGCTGTGTCCCATAAGTTTTGGTGTGTTGTTTCGTTTTTGTCATCGCTTGAATGAAGTTATTAATTGTTCTTTGGCCCACTCATTCTTTAGGATTAGATTATCTAGTTTCCAATTAATTTTCAGTTTATTTTCCCATGGTTCTTTATTGCAAATAATTTTTATTGCATCATGATCTGAAAAGGATGCATTGACTACTTCTGCCTTTCTGCACTGGATTGTGATGTTTTCATGCCCTAGTATATGGTCATTTCTGAGTATGTGCCATGTATTGCTGAGAAAAAAGTATATTCCTTTTTATCCCCATTCAGTTTTCTCCAGAGTTGTATCATATCTGCCTTTTCCAAAATCCTATTCACCTCCGTAACTTCTTTCTTGTTTATTTTGAGGTTAGATTTATCAAGTTCAGGGAGGGGAAAGGTTGAGGTCCCCCACTAGTATAGTTTGCTCTCTATTTCTTCCTGTAATTCCCTTAACTTATCCTCTAAGAACTTGCATGCTATACTACTTGGTACATATATGTTAACTAATGATGTTGCTTCATTGTCTGTGGTGCCTTTTAGCAGGATGTAGTGTCCTTCCTTATCTCTTTTAATTAGATCTATCTTTGCTTTTGCTTTGTGTGAGATTAGGATTGTTACCCCTGCTTTTATTACATTGGCTGAAGCATAATATATTCTACTCCAGCATTTTACCTTTACCCTGTGTGTATACTCCACTTCTTATTACAGAAAACATGTTATATAACAACTACTTAGTTATAAAATGGAGTCTTAAGACATAAAGGAGTTGTTCCTCCTAAGTTAACATACTTTCTCCTATTGTAAGATCTCAAACTATATTATTAAATAGTAATCAAAATTTATAATCCTGAAAAGAGAAGTCATCTAGGAAAAGAATTCCGGATTTCAGATGAATTCCCGGGAAAACTATTTGTAATCCTCTTCACCCTAAAATCTGTGCTTCCCCAGAAGGAGTTTTGTTACATATGTGCATGGATTTATACATTCCTAGATAATGTTGATGAGATAAAGTACAAATGTATAAACTTCAGAAATAGTTCATTCTAATATTGTGTTGTTCTGATTCTTTTGTCTTACAGGATGGAACAAAATTTACATCTATTGGAGCTTTGTATTCTGAGCTTTTGGCAATTAGCAATAAAGGGGAGCTCTATCAGTGGAAATGGAGTGAATCGGAGCCTTACAGGAATGCACAGGTACTTGGCCTCTTTAAAATTCTCGTTCAGTTAGCTCTGCATATCAATTCATAAATTAATAAGCATTTTTCTTATGTTTTCAAAGAATCCTTCATTACATCATCCACGAGCAACATTTTTGGGGTTAACCAATGAAAAGATAGTCCTACTTTCTGCGAATAGTATCAGAGCAACTGTAGCTACAGACAATAACAAGGTATGAAATACTTCACGTTGCTTTTGATTTCATAATTCAGTTGTTCATTTTCTTTGTTTATCAGAGATGACTAAAAGTTCACTGTTTTCCTAAATAAGTGTGTAAATTTTGTGAGAAATTTGAAATAGATTGTTGGTTAAAATTAGGTAGCATTCTGAGGAGAGTTAATTCTGTTACCTGGTTTATCTTTGGACTAACATTTCTAATAGTAGATTTCTGCTGTAGGGTAGGGAGGGAAGGAGTGGGGACAGAAGGGGGAGAGAGCTATGCAAAACACATTGAAGAAGTATGCGTATTACGTCTAAAATTTTTCTCTTTGAAGAATTCATTTTTTAAAAAAACTAATGAAACATTTGAAAGCTTTTGGTTAATGCCAAAAATAGTTGAAAATTGTGTAATTTGCAGGCAATTTGGATACATGTCTGAATTTCTGGTATGTAAAAGAACTGTAAAAAAAAATACTTTTCTTTCTGCTTATATAATGGAAGAATTGCAATATAATTGTTTTCCAGCATTTAACTCAGAACGATTATAAAACTTCAGTTATTCTGTTCACTCTGTGTCTAAATTGAGTGTGGTGTAGGTAGTTTATGACAAACTTCTTTGTGGAAATTTTTATCTAGTTTATGACAAACTTCTTTGTGGAAATTTTTATCTAAACAAGCAATATTTTGTTCTTTAGGTTGCTACATGGGTGGATGAAACTTTAAGTTCAGTCGCTTCTAAGCTAGAGCATACTGCACAAACTTACTCAGAGCTTCAGGGAGAACGGATAGTTTCATTACACTGTTGTGCTCTTTACACCTGTGCTCAACTAGAGAATAATTTGTATTGGTGGTAAGTAAAAAGATGAAGTTAATATTGTCAGCAAATACCACACCTGAAAATTTACATATTTTGAACCCCTTAGGGCAAAGATGAATTAATACTTAGCAAAACAATACCAATAAAAGCCAGCAGTATTTCCCAAACTCTTTTGTGTGAAATTAATAAGGACTTTTTGATAATTGCTACTTGTCAAAGACCATGAAATAATAATCAATAAAGAGTACATATTTAACAAACTTTTTATAGTGCCTATAAATTTTTTTTCAGGTTTAAACTGAAATAGCTATTTGTTTTTGATTAATGCTAGAAAAGGTAGAACATAATTAAGAGTATAGGATGGCTAGAATTTTTTGTTTTCTGAAACAATTGTCAGTATAATAGGTTTCTCTTTTAATTATTTTTCCTGTGATATACAAAATTATCAAATACTTGTGTGACATTTTTTCACTGTGAAAATAGGTTTAATTTTTCTTTTGCTACAGATTTTTCCTAACTTTACTTAGGATTCTTCCTTCTAATTTCACTTGCACTACCAGTGTCAGTATTGTTCAATCCCCCATTTGTCTTTCCTTTAGCTGAAAGCCCAACTTTTGTCTTTGATTCTTGTTCATTCTAATTAGAAGTCAAATCCTATTATTCCACTATCTCGCTGATTTATCCTTACTTCAGTTATCCCTAACGTTGGTTTATGTGTCTGAATGAAATATTGTATTATTTTTGTTCATTAGTCTTCTTGCCCACAACATTCCCTCTCCCCTTTCCTCTCCCTTCCCCAAAATCTGTCCTTAACTCTATTGCTAAACCATTGTTCCTTATGTTGTGGTCAAGAGTTTAATATTGAGTAAAATTCAAACTCCTTAACTTGGCATTCACTTGGCATTCAGGGTCCATGACATATTCCTACCAAACTTGTAAAAACACATCACACTTTATATAGTGAATAAATTGTACCATCTTCCACTTCTACTATATTTCCTGAGTTTTCTTTTCTATGGTTGTACTGTTTTCCATGCCCAGAATACTTTCCTGGTTTTATACCCATTCTTTAAAGTCTCTCTCATGCTTTTCCTATTGACCTTTCATTTGGAATAGATTTGCCTTTCTATGGTTTTTAGGAATTACTGTGGCTCGTTCTTCGGCCATATTTTCCTCTTCACCTCTTAGCTCCCTGAAGATAAACGATAGTCTTGGCGTTGCTGCTATAGCACCTTGACAGATGTTTCTTGAATCATTTTGTGATCAAGAAAGAAAATGTCATCATGAGACAGGGGTATCACTTTTGAAATTTAATTGATGGCTCTCAGCTAGGAGTTCTTATCTTTTTGTGTGTTATGGACTCCTGTGGCAGTCTGGTGAAGACTATGCATCCTTTATCAGCATGATGTTTTAAAATATATGAAGTAAAATACATAGGATCAAAGGAAACAAAATAAGATGAAATATAATTATTAAAATACTTTTAGAAATAAGTTGTAAGTTTAATTGTAAGTACCTAATCTACTGGCACTGGGTTATGAACCCTTTATCGAAGTTTAATTGTAAGTACTTAATATAAACGAATAATACAGATTAGCATCAACAAAAAGTAATTGATTTGGCAGCCATTTAAACTTAGAGTGAGTTACAGTAAAAATCAAATTGCATATTTTAAGTTCTCTGAACATCTGGGGCCTGACTGATATTTAACATATCAGATATAATAGATTTTAAATAACTTAAGCATTGGACTCAGCATTTTGTCAGCATTTTGCTTTAGAATACATAAAATATTCAGTCTTTTACAGTCATACAGATTTTTAAAGTAGACTTGTTTTGAGGATATCTACAAGTATTCAACTATTGAATCTCTAGAAGGTATATAGGTGAAAAAATAAATGATATATTTTTTACCCTGTGGAATATCACCCAATTTGAAGCTGTGATTTTGGGATTGGTAATTTTAACAATGAATAGGATTTAAGCAACTTTGATTAGAGGATGAGGACCATCTCATTACTGGCACAGGGATTCTTATCCATGTCTACTATAAAAAGTAGTATGTTTTATCATTTATCATTAGAAAAATTTCCAGATAATGCAAGAGAACAGAAAACATTTGGTAATCAGCTAATGAAGATGATTTAACAGTATTGTTAGTGGCTAAAAGCACTCTACAGTGTATGCAGAAATGTGAACATTAATTATATGGCCATCTTACATTTATCACATGAATTTCTTTCTCCATAGCAGGGCTGACAAAGCCACTTGGTTTTAGAAGCTAGGACTGGTTTTTACATTTTTTTAAACTAATTTTGTTTTTATTTTTTTAATTTTAATTTTTAAAATTTAATTTTCAGTTTTCAGCATTGATTTCCACAAGATTTTGAGTTACAAATTTTCTCCCCATTTCTACTTTCCCCCCAAGATGGCATATATTCTGATTGCCCTGTTCCCCAGTCAGCTCTCCTTTCTGTCACCCCACTCCTCCTCCCTCCCCCCATGCCTTTTCCCTTTACTTTCTTGTAGGGCAAGCTAGATTTCTATGCCGCATTGCCTGTATATCTTACTTCCCACTTGCATGCAAAAACTTTTTTTTTTTGAGCATCTGCTTTTAAAACTTTGAGTTCCAAATTCTCTCCCCCTTTCCCTCTCCACTCACTCTCCCTAAGAAGGCAAGTAATTCAACATAGGCCACACATGTATCATCATACAAAATCCCGTAAATAGTTATGTTGTGAAGGACTAACTATATTTCCCTCCGTCCTATCCTGTCCCCCTTTATTCAATTTTTTCCCCTGACTCTGTCCCTTTTTGAAAGTGTTTGCTTTTGATTACTTCTTCCCCCATCTGCTGTCCCTTCTGTTGTCCTCCCTTACTTATCCCCTTACACCCTACTTTTATGTAGTGTAGGATACCCAATTGAGTGTGTATGTTATTCCCTCCACAAGTCATATACAATGAGAACAAGATTAACTCATTCCCCCTCACCTGACCCCTCTTCCCTTCCAACAGAACTGCTTTTTCTTGCCACTTTTCTGTTAGATAATTTACCCCATTCTATCTCTCCCTTTCTCTCAATGTATTCCTCTCTCACCCCTTAATTTGATTTTATTTGTTAGAAATCATCCCTTCGTATTCAACTCACCCTGTGCCCTCTGTGTATACATATATGTATATTCCCTTCAACTACCCTAATACTCAGAAAGGTCTCATGAATTATAAACATCATCTTTCCTTGTAGGAATGTAAACAAAACAGTTCTACTTTAGTAAGTCCCTTATGATTTCTCTTTCTTATTTACCTTTTCATGCTTCTCTTGATTCTTGTATTTAAAAATCAAATTTTCTATTCAGCTCTGGTGCTCTTTTATTGAAAGTCCGTATTTTGCCCTGGAGCATGATACTCAGTTTTGCTGGGTAGGTGATTCTTGGTTTTAATCCTAGCTCCTTTGACTGCCAGAATATCATATTCCAAGCCCTTTGATCCCTTATTGTAGAAGCTGGTAGATCTTGTATTATCCTGATTTTGTTTCCACAATACTCAAATTGTTTCTTTCTGGCTGCTTGCAGTATTTTCAGTTTTTGCATTTTTAAACAAAGTGTTTAAAATTTTATTCCACGTTACAATAGTCTTATTAATTTTCTGGAATTTATTCTTCAAGCGTTTGCCCAGTTGATTCTAAAATTCTTGAAATAAATGTTTAAAAATACCTTTTCCTGATCCATAGCAATGCTTTAAGAATAACGTGTTAAAGTAATGAAAGGTCCTATTGAGTTATAGCTTTTAATGTCTGGTGTGTGTATTCTCTTCTAGGGGCGTGGTCCCTTTTAGTCAGAGGAAGAAAATGTTAGAAAAGGCGAGGGCAAAAAATAAAAAGCCCAAGTCCAGTGCTGGCATCTCTTCAATGCCCAATATCACAGTTGGCACCCAGGTAAGTGTGGAGACTGTGTTTTATAGAGAGAAAATAACCTATCTCTGAAAGCTGCTCTCTTTTTCACGGGTTTTTTAAACAATTTAGTTGTAAAGTCAAATTGGCAGGTGCAGTTGTTCTTCCTTTTTAGTAATAATATAACATTCCTTATTCAGGAATACCTGAATAAATCCTTTCTTATGCATTCTCTAACTTTCTGGCAAGTCACTCAACCTTTATTCAGCTTTGGTTTCCTAATCTGGAAAATGGAGATAGTAATACCCTCTGCACAAGGTTGTTGTGAAGATCAAATGAGATAACCTATGTAGAAAGTTGTACCAATCTATATAAATGATTTGAGTTATCAACCTGATGATCAATAAGTACCTTTTAGGTTTACGAGACTACTAGGATTTCTTTCTCACGGAAGCTTTCTTCATTGTTCAGTTTTACCGTTGATGTAGGGCAGCACTCTTATTTTATTACCTGTCTCTTATACAGAAAATCTCATGGGTAGTAGATATCTCCGGTCTTATACATTGGTCTCACTGAGTTTTGCTCCTAGTTCTGTGCAGCATGTAGCTATTCCATGCTATGCCCATGGCAGTAGCCATTGATCATTTTTGTTTCAATCATGCGTATCCCTTTTTGTCTTTCCAGTTTTAGATTTACATAGAATAGGTGCTTAATATACGTTTCACTGAATCAAAGTAAATAATTTTAATATTCTTTTAGCCTTTTTTCAAGCTAGAGCTACTTTGTAATAGATTCCAAAGTAGCTGTTTTATTATTATGAGATAATACCCAAAGGATTCATGAAAGCATAGTATTCAAACATTTTGATAGCTTAGAATCAGCAACAAATTAGATCAGCCTGATGAGTATAAATCAGGAATAGGGTAACATTTTTGAACAAGTGCTTGGGTATAGGAGAGTTTGAAGCAGTTAACATTTAAAACAGTTTTTCCATGGGCAGTTGAGTCATTTGTGCAAAGTATGAGGACATATATTCAGCCATATTTACATTCATAGGTCATAGTCATTTTCACCTACGTCTTTGAATTAAAGAGCCAACAAAGGCAAATTATTGTTCTCATCTACTAGATTATTATCTCATGTTACAAGTTTCCCTTAATTTTTTTTAAATTTAATCCTTATTGAACCTTCAATCCTTTGCCTAGATAATTCTGAATTTCTTTAAATAACTTTCTGCCTCTTGTTTCACTTGCTAAACTAATTTCAATGTTTAAACACCTCAGTTTCACTTTCAAAATACTACCATTTGATGCCTCCTCACACATTTCCCTGTTTTTTCTCCAACAGTTTTGTAGTTTAGGCGAATCTGATTGTGTTTTATAGAATGGAAAAGAAAAACTTAGGCTCATGTTAAGTAATATAGTTATTAAGTTTTATAGTCTGGACTAGACCAGGGCTTTGGACTCTTAGTTCATTTCTTTCCACTGTCTTGCTGCTTCTCATGTCTGAGATTATAAACTCCAGAAAGATAGGGACATTTCCTCATTTTTTCCACACTATTTATTTCAAGTCTTTTTTTAAAAAATTTTGAGTCCTGACCTCCCCTCTCCCACTGAGAAGGCAGACAACTGTAGATGTGAAATCATTCAAAACATTTCCATATTAGACTTATCACCCAATTAAAAAAAAAAGCAAGAAAAATCAAGTGAGAAAACTGTACTTCAGTTTGCACTCTTCAGTTTATCAGTTCTTTCTCTGGAAGTAGCTAACATTTTTTTCATCATGAGTCCTTTGGAACTTTCTTGGGGCATTGTATTGATCAAAGTAGCTATGTCTTTTACAGCTAATTATTAAAATATTGGTGTTACTATGTACAGTGAACTGGTTGTGCTTATTTTAGTTTGCAGAGGTTCTCATATTTTTCTTAAATCATCACCCTTTTTATTTCTTGTAGCACAGTAGTAGTCCCATCACAATCATATGCCAAGAATTATTCAACCATTCGCCATTTGATGGGCACTCCCTCAATTGCCAATCCTTTGCCACCACAAAGAGTTGCTATAAATATTTTTTGTTCATATAGTTCCTTTTCCTTTCCTTTTTTAAAAATCTCTTTAGTGTACAGACCTAATAGAGGTGTTGCTGAGCCAAAGGGTGTGCACAGATTTATAGCCCTTTAGACATACTTAGTTCTTAATTGTTTATTAGAATGGTTGGACCAGTTCACAACTTTACCAACAGTTAATGAGTATACCTATTTTCCTTCTATCATTTGTCGTTTCTGATAGTTGTGAGGTGGTACCTCACAGTTATTTTAATATCTCTAATCAGTAGTGATTTAGAGTATTTTTTAATATGAGTGTGGATAGCTTTTCTTATGAAAACTTTCTGTTTGTATGCCTTGACAGTTTGTCAATTGCAGATTGCCTTTTATTTTTGTATTTTATATTTTATATAAATTTTATATTTTAGAAATGAGACCAGAGAAACTTTCTTTGCCAAAGAAACTTGCTGCAAAAGTTTTTGATTACTTTACTGTCTGTGGTTATTCAGTTGCATACAACTCTTCATGACACTATTTGGGGTTTTCTTGGTAAAGATACTGAAGTGTTGAGCTATTTCTTTTACTAGCTCATTTCCCAGAGGAGGAAACTGAGGTACTAAGGGTTGAATGACTTGCCCAGGGTCACATAGCTAGTCAGTTAAGTGACTTGCCCAGCATCACACAGACACACAAGTGTCTGAGGGTGAATTTGAATGCCAGTCTTCCTGCCATCAGTCCTGGTGTTCTATTCAGCGTGCCCCCTAGCTATCCATTGTTGTCCGTGATAACCTTTTATCAAAATGCAGGTTTCTCTGAGTATCTCTTAATTATGTCGTTTTTTTGCTTTGTCTGAGATCATGATTGCTACCCCTGCCTTTTTTACTGAGGCATAATAGATTTTGCTCCATCTCCTTATTGTAACTCTTGTGTGTGTCTGTTTCAAGTGTTTCTCTTGTGAACGTATTGTTGCATTCTGGTTTTTTATCCATTCTTGTTTCTGCTTCCACTTCATGGATGAGCTCATCTCATTCACATTCACAGTTATGATTACTAACGGTATTTACCATCATCCTATTTTCTTCTATTTCTCCCTCCCTTTTTCTATCCTATCCTTCCTCAAAAGTTTGTTTTGCTTGTGACCACTATCTCCTTTTATTGGCCTCCCTTTCTCTTACCCCTTTCCCTACCTATTTCCCTGTTGGGTAAAGTACATTCCCATTCTGAAGAGAGAGACAGGGACAGGGACCTTTTTTGAACCAGTTTGGATGAGAGTGAGGTACAATCATTGCCGACCCTCCCCTATTTCCTGCTCCACTGTAAAACCTCTTCTCTTCATGCCTCTTTATTATGAAATAATTATCCCCATTGTACATCTACCTTCACCCTTCCTTCCAGTACATTCCTTTTTCTCACCCCTTCATTTTTTTTTTGAGCTAATCCCAACAAAATTGACACCGACCCATGACTTCTATTGATATAGACTGTTTCTAACTGTGCCCTAATAATGACAAAATTCTTAGGAATACATGTAGTATGTTCCGATATAGGGATGTAAACAGCTTCACTTTATTGAGTGTCTTATCAAGTCAAATAAGGGTTGTTTTTTTTTTTAGAATGGAGGAGGCACAGCTTTATAGGCAGCATGGAAACAGCCATTAGACAGAGAAGATGAAAATTAGTGAGAGAATGGGTGCATAGTAGAAACCAGAATTTGATGGAGAAGACGAGAACGAATGGGATCACTTACTTATTCTTTTGGAGGGTTTTGCTTTCTCAGGGTGAAGCATAAACAAGGGTAGAGAAGATTGTGACTGAAGGCATGTTAGTGATGTGAGGAGCAGAGAAGGCAAGAAGGGATGACCTCTTTTTTTCAGTGAAATGTGAGACAACGTCTTCAGGTTAGTGTCTAGGAGGAAGGACTGCCATGAGAGGCATAAGAAAGTAAGAAAAGGTTTGGAATAACTGCTGAGGTTATTTTAATGGTGAATCAGGTGTGTGTAAAGTGATGGTCTTCCTTCAAGGGACCCAGCCAAAATGATGTAACATAAATTTATAGAGGACTCAGTCAAATGTTCTCCAGCTCCATTTAGGTGAATTTAAATAGGAGCTAAGTAGAGATGTAATACAAGTTTGAAGATAAATGTATAGGATAAAGAGGCAAAGTACTGTGGTGTAGAGTATATCATGGCCTTGAGATGTTTCATCAAGTGGTCGAGATAGGAATGTGGGCGGTGGTATGTCACCAGTGAGGGGTTGATTATCTGGGAAACAACTGAAGGTTATAGGAATTGAGAGTCATAGTGAGGATGAAAAAGGAGATTGGGATTATACAGCAGAGGGAAAGATAGGAGATTATGTTCAGAGAAAAGAATTACAGTTAATAAATATGGAAATGGAACACTTAAGGATGCTCCCAAGATAAAAGGTATGACCATATCTTTATGTAGTTTAGATAAGGAGTAGAAGTACATCAGTCATCAGAAATGAGTAGATTGAGAAATTAGGAAGTCAGAGTATTTGATGGAATGTATGTTGAAGTTCTCTTCTATTATGTCTAGAATTACAGGAAGAGAGTCACTGAATTAGTTGAAGAGAAGGAGCCTGGATGCTGATAGAATTTTGATTGATTTGATTGATAAATATGATAGATTTAATGAACTTCAACAGAGGAGAGGTTCTAGATGATGGTTATAAGGGGTTAAGTGGCATTTGAGGACCAAGGACTATTCCAGCTCCTCACAATCAGTAAATCAGGGAGTCTAAATGAAAGTACAATATGTACATGAAAGGTATGCTGTCTCTTAAGGAGGGAGGCAGGTCTCAGGGAAAGTGAGAGAAAGTGGGAAAAGAAAAATTTTAAGATGAAAGAAGTTTAAAAACTGAGGAGACAGGTGTTCCAAAGCATCTAGTAGAAGGTGTGGGAAGATCTGAAATGGGCCCTATAGAGGCTAGGATTAAGGGAGGCCAGTTACAGTTAAGAGAGGCTGTGGAGGATGGGTAATAGGTTTTGTACAATGACAATTGGTTGTTCAGACTCATGTAAATGGGAAGCTCATTATTGAGGAATGAGTTTGAGCAGAGTGTCTGAAGAAAGGTGTGTGTGAGGAAGGTGGAGGATTAGACGGTTCAGGGCCTTGCCTCTAACTTTGTAGTAGGTGAAGATGCTGAATACTGTGATAGGTTGCAGTAGGCACAGTTAGAGTGAGTCTGAATCAGAAGCTTGATCTGGCAATTCAAAATGAGTCTGATCTGATAAAAGCTTCTAGTGTATTCACGAATGTCCTGAGGTAAAGACAGGGGTGGGCTGCTTGAATCCAGATCTGTCATAGAGCAACTTGGGAATTACCGATAGTGAAGGGGCCACTTGCTGGTACCTGGGTCCAGGGATGATGAAAGGTTCCCTGGGCGGTCTCAGGAGCAAATGACTACAGGTGTGTGGCCTGAATTTCAGGTTAACATGTCGCTACTGGGGAAATCCCAGGAGTGAAGGGTCCACAAACAGGCAAGCATGTTAGATAAGGGCGGAATTCCCAGGGATGTCTCCAAAGAGAAGCCTGTGTTAGACCTAGGAATGACTCTGAGGGGCTAATGGCTTGGATCCAAGGCTGATACAAGACTGTAAATTAAACGGAATGAATCAAGTAGCATTTGTGCTAGGCCCTGGTTTACAAATACAATGAATGAGACAGTCCCTCCTCAAAAGGAACTTCCCATTTGTTTTGTTAAGGGAAGTTTTCTCACCTTGTTTACTGTATCAAGTGAAGTTGTAGGTCTAATGCTTGTCCCCACTGCATCCCTCTTCTCCTCTCAAGAAATTCACAAACACTGTCCACTGACATTTAAGGCTTTAAGGTTTGACAGCCCACAGTGGCCCTGGGAAGTATTATTGTCCCCTTTTTAGAATGAAGAAAAGTGAAGCAGGGGTAGTAGTTGTCAAAAAGCCCCAGACCGGATAAAGCCAAAGAGAAGATATATGTTTATCTCATATGCTTGCTTCTCTGGTGTTTTTCTCACCTTGTCTGTTTTGTGATGCTTGTAAAGCTTCCTTAAAGAAAAAAAAAAAGAGATGATTACCTGTTTACTGTTACTTTCTTTAAAAAAAACCCCAAGAACTTGGTAGTGGACCTATACTGAGGCCTATGTAAAAACTAAAGTTACTTAAATTTCTTACCCTAATTTTACTTATGGAATTCTTTAAATTTGTTCCTTGTTTCTCTTGTTCTTTGTTTCATGTTGCCTTGATTTGGAAAACTTGGGAAGGAATGCTTGATATTCCTAGTATTTCTCTCATCTTTTTAATTTCCTTTGTAATATGGTAATTTTCTTTTGTCAGGTGTGCTTAAGAAATAATCCTCTCTATCATGCTGGAGCAGTTGCCTTTTCAATTAGTGCTGGAATTCCTAAAGTTGGTGTATTAATGGAGTCAGTTTGGAATATGAATGACAGCTGTCGATTCCAACTCCGCTCACCTGAAAGTCTGAAAAACATGGAGAAAGCTAGCAAAACTACTGAAGCTAAGTAAGTACATTTAATGAAATGTTCATTTTAAAATATTTTTAAAAATTCAGAACTTTGTAAGGAGCTGCAACAACTTTACATTGTGGACATCTATGAAAACTCTTTCTTCAAAAACTTGTCTGAAAAGCAAATTTTAGTGTTTTGTTTAATGAAATAAATAAAAGACAATAGTAAACTGCCCAGCAGCAACTTTGTTTTATTTCCCTAAAAGTTTGTGTACAGTGAGTCTGTGTGTATCAGTCGTTTGGTATTTTAAGTTGGGTCTTCATTAAGGCATAGTAATCTTTGTAATCTGCCTTTCGAATAGAAAGGTTAGTAAGAAGAATTGATTGTCAAATGACATGGAATTTTCCTGTCAGTGTCTTTTTCATTAGACCAGACTCCCTCTTAGAAATTCAGGATTATTCTTTTTGCTACAAATATTCTTTATTTCAAACCAGCATTAGGTGAAGTTCTTGGTAATTTAGCCCCACTGAATCATCTTCAAACTTCTTACTATATCTCTTTTCCCCTCAGTCTTTATTAATGTTATTTTTTTTTATTCATTTTGAACTTAAACACAAAAAGACCCCAAAAAAGAACATTTCCATGTACACAGCACAACATGAAACAGGATGCAGTATAAAACCATCCATATCCCTTTCACATGGTTTACTTTTTTTGGGGAAAACTATGTAATCACCACTATACATCATTTTCAAAGGTAATCTGCTTTTCTGTGCTGGTTTCTAGATTTTTCTTTTGTTTTCTGGTGCGCTTTTTTTTTTTCGCCCTCTCTCTCTACCATGTCCTAAAGAAGGCTGCCATTAGACACATACATATCTATGTAAAACCATCCTTTACATACTTCTGTTCATCAGTTCTTTCTCTGTGTGTAGATAGCATCTTCCTTCATAGATATTTTGTAGTTGATTTTAATATTTATAATACTCAAAGTGACTTGATGTGTTATGACGGTGGAATTTATGATTTCAAAGAAAATCATATATATGTCTGAACAGTGCAGAACCACAGGATATAAGGAATTCTCTAAGTAGAAGTCAGAAGAATTAAAGCATTTATTCAAGCTCCAAAGTAACAGACCCACGAACCAGCATCCCCATTTTGATATTTTGATCAAAAGCTTCCAGGCCCAGTAAGTCCGCCTCACAAGAGTAACCAGGAGGCTACAGAGAAGCATGATGGTATTAAACAAAATCACACACATGCTTCCCCTCTCTGGTAAGAAGATTACCCACTGGCCTCAAAGTACTTGCTCAGCACTCCTCAGTCCACACGTGGGTTGGCTCTGCTACCAGCAGCTCCTGCTTCGGCTTTATCTTCAGCTTCAGCTGTAGCTGTCTCTGGCTCCAACAGAAAATCAATCTTCAAGCTGTCCTCTCTCCTCTTACAGAGTTTTTGACGTCATCAAGCGTCATCTGAATGACCACAGCTTAGGCTCTGGTGATTGGTTCTTGAGTTGGCCCCTCCCCTTAGAACCCTGGAAGGTTCACATCCATATAGATGAGGTTAACACCTAATAGGGCATGGCTCTGGAGTTAACACTTCCCCTTAGCCAGCCCTGCCATTTGTTAGCAGCTTCTGTGGGGGGTGTAAGATCCACCCACAGCCAGCACCCAGAAAGCTGCCAACAGCACAGGTTCTTTTGATCTGCTTAACTAAGGAAAGCAAGGTGAAGGTGTTGACAAGCTTACTTTAATTCAGCATACAAATATCATTCACTTAGTTCAGAGGAAAAAGCCAGCACCCTGAACTTCGGAGCAAATTACAAAGTACAAACATCAGCAGACAGACCCAATACAATTCATAGTTACCAACATCTAGGTTCAGCCCAGGAGCTCAGAACAAGGGCTGGCCCAGAGTCACGCACCTCCAGTTTGTCTGATTTTAGATATCTTTTAATGTTACATGTTTAACTATATACCAACCGTTTGTCATTAATAAATAATATTAAATACTTGTTTCCTTAGGTTTATCAAATCTGAAAATCTGAGGTTGTTGTGGTCATCTAAAGTTGTTGTAGAGTCTTTAAAGATGACTTGAAAATGTACAAAGTTCTATATCCTCTTTCCCTCAGTTTTCTTAATCTTAATACAAAAGGCTGTTAAGTTAAAAAAGTTAATAAAATAAAACTTTAAAAAGTTAAAAAAAATAAAATAAAGACAGTGATTTTAACTGGGTTCTTCAATTTTACTTCGGCTTTATTATGTTGCTTTCTTGTAGGAGTATATAAGTCATTACAGAGCATTGGCTTATCAACACCATCATACTGTGGTAGTGGTGGTTGTTCAGCCACATGTCTTTACTTTGTGTAATTGTTTTGGTCTATTTTCTAACATTGATGAAAAAATATTTTCATTTGTTCAATAGTTTTAAATTCATGCATTCACTTCACTTTTGGGTTTGGAAATGTTCTGGGTTCAGTTCATTATACTTTTCAGGAGAATTGGTCCTTTTCTCTTGGCTTATTCTTAGCTTGGGAGATATCAGAATGATTTGTTTCATTTTTCTGCTGGTAAGCAAAATTATTTGTTTCTGATAATGAAGTCTTGGACCATTTAAACTTCTAGAATATAGTTCTAGATCAGGGCTGTCCAAAATGCAGCTGCAGTGGGATTTATGTGGCCACCTGCAAGCATAGAAATTTGCATAAATGGCTTTAGTAAATGAAGCCGAGCTACCACAAAGCTCTCACTTAAGTGGCAGATCAAAATATGTTGTCTATTGCTTCAATAAAAACCTAAGTTTGGACAGCCCTGTTCTAGATGATTAGTGTTTTACAGAATGAATTGCTAGTTTCAGTTCTGTTTTTTTAACCTAATGGTATCTGGTGACATTTTTTTCCCAGCTAAAAGTCCATTTATGGCATTTTCTTAATGGGCATAAAAATGGGTCATTCTGAAATAGATAATTGATTTCACCAACTTGAATTAACTAAATTGAACTGAATGCTTAAAATTTTAGCTTAAACTGAATGCTTAGAACTTTATGGTTATAGATGATTCAAGTCTATTTCTTTAGTCCACTGTAGTGTCTCATTGCATCATTCAACACCTTGGAAAGCTACAGACCTTTATTTAGTTACCTTTTAGTAGACATCACCACTATCTGGGCATGTCTGAGTGGTAGATTCTAATTGAGAGTTCTGTGCTGCTGGTGCATAGATTAGGAAGCTTAGTGATCATTGAGTTTGTTTGATCTGTTTGAACAAAATGGGAAGTCTCTTGATTAAGGATAAACAGAAGACTAGTGCTACATGATCCCTGCTCATTTCCTAAAAGTACATCTAGATGGTGCAGTGGATAGAGTGCCAGGCCTGGAATCAGGAAGCCTCATCTTCCCGAGTTCAAATCTGGCCTTAATAAACACTTGGTAGCTGTGTGACCATGAGTAAGTCACTTAACTCTGTTTGGCTTAGTTTCCTCAATCTGAACAATAGCAGATGTCTCATTAGTGGAATTCTTTACCTTAACCTGAACCCGTGAAGTACAGATGATGCTAGATAGATGGAATAATTTTTTTTTTAAATGAAGGAGGTATACCAAATAGCATGTGAAAATTATGTGTATTAGTAAATTTTTCTTGGTCTATACTTTTTATACCTATACCTATAGACAAATCGTGTTTCTTAGTATTCTGGGGCTTGATAATTTTCTCATCTAAATATCAGTTTCAGTAAAAGTTTTATCATGTAGATTTTAAATATTTCAAAGCTTTAATAAATATAGATTAACACATAATTGCTTTTTAAAATGCCATTTTACCAAGTTTTAGTGTTGTATTTTTTCCAATACCTCTTTTCTTACTGAGAAGTAAAATCTTATTTTGAATTTTAGACCTGAAAGTAAACAGGAGCCTGTGAAAACTGAAATGGGTCCCCCACCTTCTCCAGCTTCCACATGTAGTGATGCGTCTTCAATTGCAAGCAGTGCATCAATGCCATATAGTAAGTTATGTAGCTGGTATAAATTGCTTAAAATAAAATTGTTTTTATGGAGCTCTATTCAATCTACTTGTTAGATGATGCATAGGTTTTAAAATATGACTATAATCTTTCAAAGGTATAAATATAACTTAAAAACTTAATCTAAAAGAAAGTTTTAAAATTTTGATAATACTCTTTATCATTGGAGTTATGTTGATATTCCCAGGATAAAGTACACCATTAGTTAAAATGAATTAGTACTTAAATCATGCTTCACAGGCAGGAAAAATAGTTGCTGTTTGTTCAAAAGAAATACCATTCATGGGAACTCTTGATTATATTTTTTAGTGCTTATGACAAGTAAAAGAAAAAAAAGACCACCATAAAGGTGATTGCAATTTATGCTCCATCATCCTTTGCTGAGGATGAAGAGCTAGAGAAATTCTGTGAAGAACTTGATAAGGGCCTGCAGTACAATGTAGCAAAAATCATGCCTTGGAGTGGGATCAAATCTTGTCTCTAACATTAACTTGCTGCATGACCTCAGGCACCTTGCTTATCCATCTGGGTTTTCAGTTTCTTTGTCTATAAAATGAAAGGCTTACTCTAGAGGCTTTTCAGGTCAGATCTATTATCTTGGCTTGCATACATGCTAGCTATGTGACCCTGGACAAGTCACTGTAAGTTGCTGTAAAATGGAAGAGTTAGAGTGAATCACCTCTTAAGTCCCTTCAGTTCTAAAGCTTTGATACTTGTCATCAATAGGACAGAGAGGTTATATTCTGTTATCATTGTATAGTGAATAGAGTGCTGGTTTGAGACTTGTCTTCAAATACTTATTCATAGGGTGGTTCCACTACTCTGTGTAAGCCACTTAATCTCTCCTTACCTAGCTAGCTAGAAGGGTGGATAGAGCTGAACCTTGAGTCAGGTTACCTAATCATATGCTATGTCATTGATTCTACCCTCCTAACATCTTGTAGCTTCTTTTCTCTGCTCCCATGCCCAATGACTTATTTCAGGACTTTATCGCCTTACCCCTCATCTATTATAATAGCCTCATCATTTACAAGCATCTAGGTGACCCAGTGAGTGAATAGCGTGCTGGGCCTGGAGTCAGAAAGACTTGTCTTCTGGAGTTCAGATCTGGCCTTAGCTCTTTACTCGCTGTGTGACCCTGGGCAAATCACTTAACCCTGTTTGCCTCAGTTTCCTCATCTGTAAAGTGAGCTGGAGAAGGAAATGACAAGCCAGTCCAGTATCTTTGCCAAGAAAATGCCAAAATGGGGTGGCATCAAGTCAAGCATGACTGAACAACAATTCTAGAACTTAGCAGAATGTCTGACATATAGTCCAGTGTGATAGGGTTCAATTCTGTTTGTTCCCACTTCTCAATCTCAAATGTTCTATATTAATGAGTTCGTGGGATCATAGATTTAAATTAGGATTTTATAGGTTATTGAATTCATCTCCCTAATTTTATTGATGAGAAAACTGACACTTAAAGAGATGGTGACCTGTCCATGGTCATAAGAGTAAATGACAGCATTAGTATTTGAACTCGGGTCCTGTCATTACAAATCTAGTGGGTTTTTTGTTTTTTTTTTTTAAGAAAAGTACAATCAGGAAGATCAGCCAGATCAGATAAATTGCATACCAAGCAAATAGGTTGTATATGCAGTGCACTCTTAAAATTACCATTGGGTCATTAAACTCATAGCTCTGGGTAGGTAGAGATTAGAAAAAGTAGGGGGGAAAATCATGCATTATTACTGCTAGAAAAAAAAAGATGATAAAAATGAGTAACTATGATCCGTGTGCCTACTTTTTCCTCTTGATGATGAAACCTAGATGGAAAATATCAGAAATGAACCAGCAGGCTTTCAGAAACAGTCCTTTACATCATGTGACATCTTCAAATAGTTGAACAGCTAAGTAAAAGAGTGGAAGAATGCTGGCTCTCACAGTGTTGATGGTTGACAAAAATAATTTGTCTTGGTAGGGTGAAAGGCAACAAAGATTCTTTCCTGCAATGTTGAGCCCATGTAAGATTCCTTGACAATCACTGAGATGACATTCTTCAGTGACAATAATCATCTGTGATGATTAGCATCAAATGTAAGGGATGAAATAGCCAAATGTTTATTCTTGAGTTTATCTGTTTTTGTCATGGATGATATTCTTTATCAGGTTGAAATGAAGGAGTAATTTCCAAAATATGATGCATTACTTTTGTGGATGTAATTCAGAATGTTGTCACAGGGCCCTTTGGTGAGTTTTGTGTTGAGTCAAAAGAGATTGACTTCATAATCTAATAAAGAAAAACCTGAATATTAGAGAAGTTCAATCATCCTAACTTTGTATGTCTGATTTGTTGAATTTGTTGTATCCATTAATAATAATATCTGGGACAGGTATTTCTGGATAAACAGTAAGTTGCTTCAAGAATTAAAAGGGATCAAAAAGAAGCCTGGATTGCGTTTGGAAATTATGCAGTGTTTTTAATGAACCAAGTTGCTACCTGTCCCAAAAACCCATTTTAGAAATTATTTCCCAGTTTTGTATGGTTGTGAATCTTCTAACATGATAGTCCTTAAGAATTGAAAATTAAAAATTGAAATCGTAGGTGACTCAAAAGACAGTAGATAGGTGAATGATGGATGTGCGTAAGCTTCTGTTGCATTCCTTAAAATGACTTATGTTCAGTAAGCGGTGGTATAAGGAATTTCATTAAGGAAATGTAAGAGGGTTGTCCACTCTTCTTAAGAGTGAGAGATGAGAAATGAAGAGGAATGATAACAGCTTAAAGGCTATGCCCACAAACTGTATGAAGTACTAGAAGATGGCTTCAAGTATGTTGGATAGATTCTCTATGCTAGACCTGTAAGAGAACATTGATTAGAATGGCACATGATAATATAACATGTTTGATCTGTGATTGAAGAAGGAATACTTCATAGCTATGAGATTATAAATCTATTCAAGTGTTTATTGTAAAAAATATAATTTCTTTGGAATTTTTAGGGGGATATTTTGTCGGCTGAACCCATTTATACCTCTCAGGTTAAGGAAAGACTAGCTCTAGAATGTTTATAGGCTGTCTAGTAGTTTAAGGTTTTCTGGACTTCTGTAGACATTGTATAATCCATATAATAAACTGTTAGAAAATATAAATTTAAGAAATTTTTTATTGATCTCTTATCAGCATTTCTCCTTGTATCCCTCCAAGAAAACAAACATTTTTAAAAGAAAAATCAGCAAAATCAGCCTGAAGCCATAGGTAGTATATGTGATACATTTCAAATTCTGTCTTAGAATCAAGTAGTTTCTTCAGATTCTGTCTATGGAAGACTTTTGGATATGTTTGTAGTGCATTGTTAATTTTCACAGAGTAAATCTTTGGCACAACTGTGTATAATTTACTAGATTTTTCCACTCCTTAAATAAACCTTACTTGGGTTTATTTATCCCATTTATTATTTTTCCTCAAAAAATTTATTGTATCATTCAAATAATTGGCAGTTTATTACAGTGGCTGCTTTTTTTTCTTTCTAAACAGGTCAGTTTATAAAGACATTGTATACAGCAAATCATTAGATATTTGTTCTTGCGCATTTTACCTTTTTATACCTTAATGTTCATTTATTAGTTGTGTGTGTGTGTTTTAGATTTTTTTTCCTCATATTTAGATGAAATCTATAAAATCTCTTTAAAATTTTTTTTCTTTTGGTACTTACCATTTTGTTGTTGTCTAAGAACGACGACGGTCTACTCCTGCTCCAAAAGAAGAGGAGAAGGTGAATGAAGAACAGTGGTCTCTTAGGGAGGTGGTGTTCGTAGAAGATGTGAAGAATGTTCCTGTTGGCAAGGTTTGGAGGAAACCTTTGTTCTCTCTTTTTGAGATGTTAGTCTTAATCATTTAAAGTACAGTAAAGGTATCATTTACATCATTTCTCAACATAGGCAGCTTACATTTTACAGAATCTTTTGAGTTATTTAATAATACTAGCTCCATTAATGACATTGTGCTCTCCTACCTTTGTTTTCTATTATTGGTCTCATTTTCTTTAGTGATTGTAGCTTAGAGTTGGAATGAACCTTAGAATGCATCTGGTCCAATGTCTTAACCAATTTTTGAATCCTACTGCCAAAAGTAGCTGCGTAGCCTCCTTGAACTTTTCCTGAAACTTCTGGTCAGTGATGACCTTAAATCTTTTGTTTGTCAACTCTCTGATACATAATAGCAACTTTAGTTAACATTCATTTGTTCCTTATACCTTTACTGAGTTTACTGGATTAAAAACTCCATGATGAAAGAAATTCCTTAATATAAACTTTGTATTACCTTCTCAGCCCATGACAATGTCCTGAACCTAGTAGGTGCTTAATGTTCGTTCGGCAAATGGATAACTTTGTTCTCTAAAAACTTAGTGCCAAGGAACGTGTTACCTCCCTTCATTTTTGGACCTATAGTGTTCATCTTTGAAACCAAAATATCCTCCTTATATCTCTCACCCGTTGCACATTGCTACCCATCATTTGTTCTTGGAACACCCCTATTTTACTTCTAAGTCTTCTCTCCAGATTTATGGATTCTCCGTTTTTGAACTATTATTCCTATATCAATTTAATCTACCCTATTTATTGACCTATTCCTAGATGTTACCAGTTACAGATTTTAACTTTTCACAAAATACACCAAATATGGGGGGCTGGGCAGGTGGGGGTGTTGAACTATCAATATATACTCAAGATTTAATATTTATAAAAATGTAAAGTGTTCTCTCCTGAAATAATTAATTTGAGAAATGCTTATTTGTGGTAGCGCTGCATGAATATAATAAAGTTACAAATTTAGTGCTATGCCATTCAGTCTGCCAATGGGTGATATTTTAAACATTAGACAAATAATAACTTCATTTGGGTGAGCAAAAGGTAGAAAGTAATGGAGGGGGCATTGCAATGGTAGCCCAAAAAAGGAAGGCATGATTGTATTACCAGTCTTCTTCAGATATTATAAAGTAATAATCATCAGAACTATTTGGTATTGAGTGAATAGTAGAATAGCAGATCATTGGAACAGAATAGATGAGCAAGGCCTAGAGAAAATTAACAGATAGTTTGTGTTCCTGAGTTTATTAAATTTTGAAATACTGTCTGATAGAAAATATTGGGGAAACTGGAAAATAGTGAGCTAGATAATAATTAAATTTAATAAATTAATAATTAATAATTTTACATGCAACTTATACCAAGTATCCCATAAGCTCTAAATATATAAAGGTTCTGATATTAAATAGCACATTATAAAAATTAAACAGTGAAGAGGTTACTGTGCTTTAGAGCTCTTATTAGTGAGAGAATTCACAATCAACGTAATACATTATTTCTCTTTCTTTACTTTTGGTTGTTGCCCAACTTCTCTTCTTGCAGTTGTTCTTACACGGCACTCTCCTTACTTACACTGGCCTATTCCAGTTTTTGGTTTATAGTAAACACTTAAAAGTGCTTGTTAATTCCTTGACTTAATATAGAGGTGAGCAGAAAGGAAATTAGAGACAATTTTGGTTGTGTAACTTTAGTCTTATTTTTGCAAAACTTTTTTAATGTGACCAGAATAAAAAGGTAGATTGAAAAGTGGGGAATAATCTTTGCAGCAGACAGAAAATGTTAAGGATCATACCCTAGAAGTACGTATTTTTTAAAAGAATGGCAAATTTTTGACAGCCATATTTGAAATACTCTTTAAATCGAGGGGTGGAGCCAAGATGGCGGCTGGAAAGCGGGGACTAGCGTGAGCTCCCCACCGAGTCCCTCCAAAAACCCATAAAAAATGGCTCTGAACCAATTCTAGAACTGCAGAACCCACAAAACAGCAGAGGGAAGCAGGGCTGCAGCCCAGGACAGCCTGGATGGTCTCTGGGTGAGGTCTATCCTACACGGAGCTGGGAACAGAGGGGAGCAGAGCCCAGAGTGAGTGGCGCGGACCAACCAGACCAGGAGCCGGGCGGAGTGGGCCCTAGCACCCTGAATCAGTGAGCTGCGGCAGTTACCAGACTTCTCAACCCACAAACACCAAAGACAGAGGAGAAGGTTAGTGGGAAAAGCTGCAGGAGTGGAAGGAGTTCAAGTTTGGCCACCGCCCCCCGGGCAGCGGAGGTGGGGCAGCTACAGCTGCAGTTGCTTCTGGCCCCAGGCCCACCTGGTGGGAGGAATTAAGTGGCAGATCAGAGCAGGAGTGCACAGCCTGCTGAAGATTTAAGCCCAGTCTGGGTTGGGGGTTCTTGGGGAAGGAGGAGTGCTGGTGTGGCAGAGCTGGCACATCCCCCCCAAACGTGGAACATAGAACTCTTTAGTCTGCAAGCAGTCATACCCCACTGAAAAACTCAAGGGTCAAGTTAGCTGGTTGGGGATATGGCCAGGCAGCGAAAATGCACCCAGATTCAGTCTCAGACTTTGGATTCTTTCTTTGGAGACACAGAAGACCAAAACATACAGCCTAAAGAAGTCGACAAAGTCAAAGAGCCTAACAACAGAAGCCTCCAAGAAAAATATGAACTGGTCCCAGGCCATGGAAGAGCTCAAAAAGGAGTTGGAAAAGCAAGTTAGAGAGGTAGAGGAAAAATTGGGAAGAGAAATGAGAAGGATGTGAGAAAACCATGAAAAACAAGTCAATGACTTGCTAAAGGAGACCCAAAAAAATACTGAAAAATAAACGGAAGAAAACAACACCTTAAAAAATAAGACTAACTCAAATGGCAAAAGAGCTCCAAAAAGCCAATGAGGAGAACAATGCCTTGAAAGGCAGAATTACCCAAATGGAAAAGGAGGTCCAACGGACCACTGAAGAAAATACTACCTTAAAAATTAGATTGGAGCACATGGAAGCTAGTGACTGGATGAGAAATCAAGATATTATAAAACAGAACCAAAGGAATGAAAAAATGGAAGACAATGTGAAATATCTCATTGGAAAAACCACTGAGCTGGAAAATAGATCCAGGAGAGATAATTTAAAAGTCATTGGACTACCTGAAAGCCATGATCAAAAAAAGAGCCTAGATATCATCTTTCAAGAAATTATCAAGGAGAACTGCCCTGATATTCTAGAGCCACAGGGCAAAATAGAAATTGAAAGAATCCATCGATCGCCTCCTCAAATAGATCCCAAAAAGAAATCTCCTAGGAATATTGTTGCCAAATTCCAGAGCTCCCAGATCAAGGAGAAAATATTGCAAGCAGCCAGAAAGAAACAATATGAGTATTGTGGAAACCCAATCAGAATAACCCAAGATCTGGCAGCTTCTACATAAAGAGACTGAAGGGCTTGGAATACGATATTCCGGAGGTCAATGGTGCTAGGATTAAAACCTAGAATCACCTGCCCAGCAAAACTGAGTATCATGCTCCAAGGCAAAATATGGATTTTCAATAAAAGAGAGGACTTTCAAGCTTTCACAGTGAAAAGACCAGAGCTGAATAGAAAATTTGACTTTCAAACACAAGAATCAAGAGAAGCATGAAAAGGTAATCAAGAAAAAGAAATTGCAAGGGACTTACTAAAGTTGAACTGTTTTGTTTACATTCCTACATAGAAAGATGATGTGTATGATTCATGAGACCTCAGTATTAGAGTAGCTGAAGGGAATATGCGTGTGTGTGTGTGTGTGTGTATGTATGTATGTATGTATGTTTATATATATATATGTGTATAAGTGAATGTGTGTGTATGTATGTATATATGTATGTGTGTGTATATATATATAGAGAGAGAACAGACACAGGGTGAGTTGAAGATGAAGGGAAGATATCTAAAAGAAATAAAATCAAATTAAGGGATGAGAGAGGAATATATTGAGAGAGGGAGATAGGGGGAGATAGAATGGGGTGGATTTTCTCGCATAAAGGTGGCAAGAGGAAGCAGTTCTGTGGGAGGAGGGGAGAGGGCAGGTGAGGGGGGAATGAGTGAATCTTGCTCTCATTAGATTTGACCTGAGGAGGGAATACCATACATACTCAATTGGGTAACTTACCCCACAGGAAAGAAGAGGGAAGAAGATAAAAAAAAAGGGGGGATGATGGAGGGGAGGGCAGATGGGGGTGGAGGTAATCAAAAAAACAAACACTTTGGAAAGGGGACAGGGTCAAGAGAGAAAATTCAACAAAGGGGGATGGGTTGGGAAGGAGCAAAATATAGTTAGTCTTTCACAACATGAGTATTGTGGAAGGGTCATACATAACGATACACCTGTGGCCTGTGTTGAATTGCTTGAGTTCTAGGGAGGGTGGGTGGGAAGGGAGGAGGGGGGAGAATTTGGAACTCAAAGGTTTAAAAACAGATGTTCAAAAACAAAAAAAAATAGTTTTTGCATGCAACTAGAAAATAAGATACACAGGCAGTGGGGCGTAGAAATTTATCTTACTCTACAAGAAAGGAAGGGAAAAGGGGATGGGAGGGGAGTGGGATAATAGAGGGGAAGGCTGACTGGGGAACAGGGCAACCAGAATATATGCCATCTTGGAGTGGGGGGGAGGGTAGAAATGGGGAGAAAATTTGTAATTCAAACTCTTGTGAAAATCAATGCTGAAAACGAAATATGTTAAATAAATTTTTAAAAAAAGAAATACTCTTTAAATCACTAATAAGAGAATTATAATTAAAACAATTCTGCATTTTTACTTCTTACCTTTCAGCAGGTAAAGAAGATGGAGGCCCTGGGAACATAGCTACTAATATACTAGTAATTAGCTGTGAATTATTAATTTTGGATAACAACTTGTATTTATGTGAAGAAAGTCATTAAAATATTCATACCCTTTGACTTGGCAAGCCTGTATTCCAGGGAAATAAATGACAGAGATAGAGTTTGTTTATGTGCCATTGTAGTCATGGTAGCCCTAGGGCGGTGGGAGAGTTTGGTGATAGTAGAACAAGCTGTATTAGTAAAAATGAAAGGTTTCAGCTCTTTTTTTTTCTTCAATCTATTGACCAGTTGTGGTCCAAAAGGACAGTTTTGGGACAGGGGAAGAAACCCCTCACTTGTAGTAGAGGGGGGTGGAGAAGTGTAATTGTAGAATGTTAAATACGCTTTCAAACACATTTTGTTTAACTGTTCTTTGTTGTAAAGGAAGGCTGTATGTCAGGCTTACACAACCTTGGGTCCATGGTTGGCTTACAGCCCTCAGGCTGTGCTTGCTGCATGCCAAAGGATTTCCTCTACATACAAAGGGTATTTTCCTCTACAGTTTTAGTGGGCTACCCCAAATCCTTTGGAGGTCAAGGGCCAGAAGAGGTGAAAGGCCAGAGGTTGTGCCTGTGTGGTGAGGAAGATACAGGGATATAATGACCAGTTCAAAATTTGAAAAGGCCTCAATAAATGATTTAAAAAAGCAACAAAAAAAAGGTCTGGCCAGCACAGTTCTTTTGTCTATAACTAGGATGATAGCATATTTGACTTAAGGTTTCAGTTTTTGTTTTGTCTTGGTTGCTGCTAGTCTTATCCCTGAGCTTCCTAAAGACAATAATGAAATCACTTAATTCTATTTAGGATTTGTAGGATTGTAATTAGCTCCAGAACAAAGCATCAATAATGATACTTGTAGAGAATTCCTTCTGTTCTCCTAGACGTGCTAATTTTTCTAGAAACTTGATGCCAACTATTTAGGTATAGTTTTGAGGTTTATTATTTTATTTTCAGAGGCACCTAGATGGCCCAGGCCTGTAATCAGGAAGAACTGAGTTCAAATCTATCCTCAGACACTTACTAGATTCATGACCCTGGACAAGTCACTTAACCTCTGTTTGCCTTAATCCAACTGGAGAAAGAAAGGCCAACCACTGCAGTATCTGCCAAGAAAACCCCATGGCCAGTATGATCCAAAAGGTCATGAAGAGTCAGATGCTACTGAACAACAACCCTTTTTTGTGTCTAACAGTTTGTTTATTCTTGGCTAAAATGGATTGTTCTTAAATTTATTCCCTTGGTGTTGCTATTCATACCAAATATCTGCCAGACACTGAAAGGGAATAGTTATGACTTTTTCCCTAAAAAGGCTAATTAAAGAAAACTAAGAAGAGTTAGGCAGTTCTTGTTTTCTTTTCATTCTCGCTTTTCTTACTTTGATACCAATCATTTCTAGACATAAATACATGTATCAGAGTAATAAAATTTTATTTTGCGTTTTGAATGTTTGATCACAATTTGAGAACAAGGAGTCCCTGAGATGAGAGGCAGCTTGCTATAATAATGTAAAGGACTTGGGACTTAGAGGTAATTAAAACTGAGGTTTGAATCCTACTTCCAACACGTAGAAGATGTGTGACCATAGACAAATTACTTTGTTCTCTCAGTGTTTAGTTTTTTCATCTGTAAAGAAGGGATGGCTATAATAATTAATATACAAGTAATCTTAGGGCCTTCACTTTGGGTTTATATCCACTTTAACCTGTATAAATCTTGTCCATACATATTCATAGATACATGTTGTCTCTCATATTAGATTGATAGATCCTTGAAGGCAAAGACTTTTTTTGCTTTTCTTTGTATCCCCTGTGCTTAACATAGTGCCTGGCACATAGTAGGTGCTTACTAACAGCTGAATGACTTGACCCAGATTGTGTTGAAGATTATACTTTGAAAGTGTAAAAGTCCTATGTTAGCTGCTTTTGTTCAACTCTTTGTAACCCCATTTGGAGTTTTCTTGTCAAGATAGTGGAGTGGTTCTTCACCTCATTTTCCAGATAAGGAAACTGAGGCAAACATGGTTAAGTTGTTTTGCCCAGGGTCACAGAGCTGAGTTCAAATTTGAGGCCAGATTTGAACTCATGAAGATGAGTTTTCCTGACTCCAGGCCCAGCACTCCCGCCACCGTGTACCACCTTTTAGGATTGAATAAAATTTTCTAAGAAGTCTTAGTGGTAATGGTGGTGGTGGTGCTAGTGGTAGTAATGATAATAGTATTAAACAGTAGTGATAGCTAACAATAACATAGTCGTATGTGCCAGGCACTGTGGTAAGTGCTTTACAGTTATTATCTCATTTGTTTTGCAAACCTGGTAGATGGGGGTTATTACCCCATTTTACAGATGAGGAAACTAAACCAAATAGAGGTAAAGTGACTTGCCAGGGTCACACAGCTGATAAGTCTGTTGAGTTGGGGAGGGCAGATTTTTGAGATCTTAATATCGTAGCTCCAAAGCCAAAATGGACCTCAGAAACCATCTAGTACAACTCACATTACAGATAAGGAAACTGAGGCCCTGGGAGATTGAAGGACTTGCCTGAGAAACTAAGACAAACAAGGGTTAAGTAACTTGCCTGGAGTCAAAGCTAATAAGCATAGGAGACTGTATTTGAACTCAGGTCTTCCTGGTTCTAGGCCCCATCCTCTATCCCACTGTTCCATCTACCTGCCCTTTAAGAAAGGAACGAGAATGATTATAAAATTGAAAACCTTTTTTTCTTCTCCTGTGTATCATTTATCTTAGTTTTATCTAGGTTTTTTATATCTTAGTTTTACTCTATGTGATAAGCTACTAAGTATTAAAAACATTGCTTTCAAAATAAATTGTTTAGCTCACAGCTTCTTCATGTTTGTTATTTCATCTTAAAACTGTTGAAATTTCTATAAAATATGCTATCTGCAGTTTGTAATATTCTTCATTTCATTTAATAAAACACGTACTGGTGGGAGTGGAATATGGTTTTTATATACTGAATTGTTATATCCTTCTATGTTATTCAATTTCTAAATAGTATATTATCTTTTCATTTGATTTTATTAAACTTACTTCAGGGATCCAGTATTTTATAGTTGTGACTGCTTCCTCCAGAGCAAATTGCTGATCCCCCTTTTTACAATTTTATAGGTGATTTTTGAGTACTGCTGTTAAAAAAACAAGTAAAAACTTTAGCCAAACCACATTTGACCAGACCTATAATCAAAGCCTTTGCAGTTTGGTAGGACCTAGGAGAGTTTTTGCTTCTTTGCCATTGATTTTGATAACCAATATCCACTGACATACCATAAGAGGAAATTAAGCAGGACTAGTGTAGTTTTGCATGGTGGTGTGGTATGTTTGCTCAGTGTCACATGGCTAATTAAATGTCAGGTGTCTGAGGCCAAATTTGAACTCAGGTCCTCCTGATGCTGAGTCCAGTGCTCTATCCACTGTGCCACCTACCTGCCCCTAGATTGCTTTTTAGTAGAGAAAAAAAGTTGGTTAACTTTGTGGACTTTTGTTTGCAATTGTTGATGACTGAATGTCTACAATTACTAGTCATTTAATTTTGGTTAAGATTTCAAAAACTGAAATGTAAACTCTGCTATGTGCTATGCTACTTACCATTTTTGTGATTGGACAAATCACTTTTCTTTCTTTTGGAATCATTTTCCTAAACTATAAAACGAAGGGGTTAGAATAAATAACTTCTAATATTCCTTTTAGCTTGTAATCTCTGATTCATCAATTTTGTCATCATTTTTTGTTTTCTATTATCATAAAGACCCAAAGAATCATAACTGTCTCTTCTGAATTTTAAATAGAATTGATGTGTAGAATGTAGTGATTTCAATTTAGTGCTTTAAGTAACGTTTTTAATATGTTACACATCTAGGTGCTAAAAGTAGATGGTGCCTATGTTGCTGTGAAATTTCCAGGCACTTCCAGTAATACAAATTGTCAGAGCAGCTCTAGTTCAGATCCTGATCCATCTTCTCTTCTTCAAGATTGTAGGCTTCTTAGAATTGATGAATTACAGGTATGTTTGAAATCATTTTAGTACATTTTTAACTTACATTCCGCTGAAGTTTCGGGTTCATCTTGTTGGTTGTATGTAGACAATTTCTTTTTTACCGTGTAGGTGGTCAAAACTGGTGGTACACCTAAGGTTCCTGACTGTTTCCAAAGGACCCCTAAGAAGTTGTGTATTCCTGAAAAAACAGAAATTTTAGCAGTTAATGTAGATTCAAAAGGTAAAAGTTTTTTTTTAACCTGTATAACTTTTTCTTATTTACTTATTCCAGTTGTTGCTTCATTTTTTTTTATCCTTTTGATGCTTTTGTAATTTTTAAATGGGGATGGTTCTATAATATGCTGATACGAAGAAAGTTTGGGGAAGTAGTCTAGACTAATTGCAAGCATTACCTAGTAATAGAGGGACAGTATGGTATAGTGAAAAAAATATTGTAATAGGACTCAAGCCTTGGTTTGTGTCCGGACTCTGCCGTCTGTTATCTTGCCTTGGATAAATTTCTTAGCCTGAGCCTCAGTTTCTGTATTTGTAAAATTTGAATGGCACTACCTAAATTCTCTACCTCATGTGGTTGTTTTCAAGATCAAGTGAGATGATATAAAAAAGTGATAAATTTAAGATGGTGTTATCAATGATGGGTGGCTGTGGTGGTGGTATTATCATTCTGTGACTGACTTGCTGTGTGCCTACTGAATATGATAGTTTTTGTTGTGAATTGCTTTTCACATTGACCTGCTAGAGATTTTTGGGTTTGTGATGAGGATATTGGTGTTACATAAATCAATGAATGTTTGTAATTAATTTTTCTTCTTCATTTACGTGCTTCTGAAGGTGTACATGCTGTTTTGAAGACGGGGAATTGGGTGCGATACTGTATCTTTGACCTTGCTACAGGAAAAGCAGAACAGGAAAACAATTTTCCTACTAGCAGTATTGCCTTCCTTGGTCAGAATGAGAGAAATGTTGCTATTTTCACAGCTGGACAGGTATGAAGATAGTGAAATAGTTTAGTTAAGAGACATACAGAATTTAGGGGAAAATACATACTTTATAAAATTAATGTGGATTTAGGATGCTTGCTTAGTAACTTGTAGCAACATTTAAAAAGCATTTAGCTTATTTTATAAGCATTCCAGTACTGCTTGTTTGAAGAAAAACATTATTTCTAGCCTCTTCTCTGCTGACTTGATTTTCATCAACAATTATAAATGAGCCAACCCTAAATTTTTAAGAACCCCCTTCATGTGTCTTTTATTATTGTTTAAAACAACATATTCTAAAGCCTCTTGGCTGTTTTAACCCTGTATAAGAGGCAGTGGGGCATGGTGTACTTTAAGTTGACTTTAATGTCAGCAAGATCTGGTTTCAAGTCTTACCTCTGAAATATACCTGCTTCGTGACCATGGAAAAGGCTCTTGGACTCTCATGCTCTAGGTGACTGTTTAAAAGTATGAATTGCAGGAATCGTGTTTACCTCCATTGGTAGAAATATAGCGCCTCACCCAGGACTTCTAAGACAAGTGAAATCACTGGTCTTATCCCTATTTATCCTTAGCATATTTTAATATCAGAACTCTTATAATCATTTTAACATACAATTTGAAATTAAGTTGCTTCTAGCAAGACTGAAGTTTTTTCTTTTTCCTCTCCTCTCTTCAATACAGGAATCACCCATTATTCTTAGAGATGGAAATGGTACGATCTATCCTATGGCAAAAGATTGTATGGGAGGAATAAGGGACCCTGATTGGCTTGATCTTCCACCTATCAGTAGTCTTGGAATGGGGGTGCATTCTTTAACAAATCTTCCTGCTAATTCAACCATCAAAAAGAAAGCTGCTATTATCATCATGGCTGTAGAGGTAATATTTCATATTATTATTTTTATGAGGTATTCTTTGTAAAGTTTCAAGTCATTGCCCTAATCCAGCATATTCTTCATTTTCTTTGGTTTGGCATGTTCACCTTTGTAGCATTTCTTAAAATACAGGATTTAATGAGTTAATGTGATATATTTCTTTGTTGCAGGAAGATATATGTGTGACTATGACAAATCCTTTTCATTAGTTTGAAGTCAACTTAATCTAAATAAACATTGTTTACAGTCAGGTACTGAAGTCTCTGAAATCTGTCAAATTTTGAGAAAGGACTTGACAATCAAAATAAAGTTTAGATGTAACCAGAGTATAGGGCAGTGCTTTTGAAAAGCAGGCCTTATTAGTAACAAATTATTATTTGTTATTATTAGTAACTTATTAGTATTATTAGTAACTAAATCCAAGAGGCTGGTCAGTGAGTCTTAACATGTCAGTTAAAGCAATCTAGATTAATCAGACAGTTACGAATAATAGTTGAAATTGAGATATAAATTAGAATTTCTTTGCTGCACCAGTACATCCATAGAAATAATTCAGTGCTTTAATATGTTATAGCAAGTCTTTATGTGCAAAATATAACCTCCCTTCCTTTTCAAACTTTGATCGTTATTAAAGTTTAAACATTTAGATCTAGAAGTATCAGATTCTATGTATTACTATATTCTAACTATATTAATACCCTTTTAACCTAATGTCATAGATGTGCAGTAGCCTTTCTGTATATATGTTGTCTCAGATAGTTGATGTTTACTCATTGAGAATTATTTTATGGAAAGAAATATTTCTAAAATTATTATAAACTACCCTTCCATCAGAACTACACTGCATTATTTTTGTTTAGCCTTTTCTTGGTGACTCCCATTCATTCTTATGATCATTGGTTCATTTTGTTGTGTATGCCCTCGAGGAGGCATATATCATTGTATAACTATATCTTTTAGGGGCTGTTCAGGTATTAGGGCTTAGGCCTTTCATATTATGCTCCCTGGATTGATTTTATCTATTTTTTTTTTGTGTCTGCTGATGACTACTTTTATTTTCTCATTTTAAATTTTTGCTGTTGTTTTTTTTTGAATCATTTTCTTAAATAACTGTTCTCTGCCTTAGGCCCACTTTTAATTTGCTGTGGGCTAAAAAACCCAATTGTCATATCTATTAGATTGTCTGTTAAATAGACTTTGAGCACCATTAATGCCAGAATCTTTCATAATAATACTCATGAGCTTTAGTTCAAGGGCTTTGAGTCCCTTTCCCCAGGAGATCTAGTTCTTTCTTTTTTTTATTTTTAAATATTATTTCTTGGTTTTTTGCCTCTTCAAATTTTGAGCTTTCTTGGTAAGTAACTAGACTGTGTGTGTGTTCTTTTTAAATAATTTAACTTTGAAAAAAGTAGAATTCTCTTTTGTTAAAATAATAAATTTGTAAGTGTATCATTTGGTAAAAATTCCTGAGGAATAAGTCTAACAAATAAAAGAGTAAAGTAATATATGGTTGTTATTACTGTATTTAGCCTAGGAGTGCATAGAGTCATATATTACCTATAGTGTGTCAGTCTGTTAGCATGTCTACTACCCTATTTCCAGACAGTATATTTTGCCAGAGATGTACTATATTTGTTTTGCTCTTAGTTGTTTTGGGAAGGCTTAGAGATTGTCTTTTTTTCTTTCCTTCTTTCTTTCTCTTTTTTTAAGAGAATTTCATACTTCCCTTCTCTGGTCCTGTCCAAGCTGAGTTTTCTAGACCAAGCTTTATGGATAATTAAGATTCCCATTACTGTAATCTTAGGTGTAAATACTAATAAAAAATATGAAAAAAATTTGGCCATTGTTTCTCTTATAAATATTCAAGTAATTTAAGGCCTTCTGCTAAACAATGAGACATTTACAAATGTCTTCTTCTATGAGCTTCAGGCTGAAGGCTTTTTTTTAACAATTCATCTATTCAGCTGTTTGTTAAATGCCTTTTGAATATTCAACAATGTTGATTCATTTAAGAAGCAGGAAGTAGTATAGTAGTTTTACGTTTTAGCATGCCTCAAATTTACTGTGTAAATACTGATCTATGCCAGTGTAGTGTTGACATATAGTAAGCACATAAGTACTTGTTGGGTTGAATATTTGGAAGTGAACCCCTAGACCTCTTGGCCTTAGTGTGCCATTTCGGTATGGCCAATTATAACCTGTCCTGAAGGCCTTCCCTTGAGTCTTTATCATGGACCACAGTGAGGCCTCTTACAATAAAACAAGCTGATTTTGACACTTGTGTATCAAATGGCCTGATTATTGTGTTGTGTTATTTGCTGCCACTAAATGTGGACATTTTAAAATCTTCTTGGGGAGGCATCACAGTGACTTAGCAGCATTTCAGTATTTTGCTCATTCTTAAATAATTTATTAGATGGAGAAGAAATTTAATTAAAAGGAACTTTTCTAAAGTTGTATTAGCTTTGATATGCCCCATAGAAAGAACTTCTTCCTTCTGAATCTCTTTTTCTGCTACTCTTAGCATATTTCTTTAGAGCTGAAGGGACTTTCAAGGCCATCTTGGTCAAACTCCTTCATTTTTTAGAAGAGAGGGCTGAGGCCTAGGAGGTGAAACAACTTGCCAAAGGTCAGACAAAAATAGTGACAGAGCCAGGAGAACCTTGATTGTCTAATGCTATATCCATTATGTTTTGGGGGGATGTTCAGCAAGTAATTCCATCAGTATTCCCAGTTTCTTTGACAATGAAGAGTATCAGTTGTCAGTCACGGATAAACCTTCTACTTACTGAGTTGAAATTTATGCCTTACTCACAGGTCATGTGCAGTATATTGTGTTTTGGGTATCCCCTCCTGTCTGTCCTGTAGAGACAGCCCTCCAATTTCTCTTGCAGCAGGAAACACATGCTTTTCCTATGGCTCTTCCTGGTCTGGACAAAGAGAATTAAAGAACCAGGTTAGGGATAGAGGGACACTCTCCCATCCTCCCAGCTTCTGTCATCTTCCAGAGGAATCAGGTCTGAAACGTAACTCTGTCTTTTTTGACGGTGCTTACTATTGCCTAGAAGCTACTTATCTCCCCTCCCCACCACCCTCATCCCCTCAACTTGCAGATTGTAAATTATTTCCCCAGTTAGGTTATAAATTGCTTGAGGATAGGAACTATACTCTCGTATCAACCCCATCACAGCTGTACAACACAACACTTAGTACTGTGATTTGCCATAGCAGACATTCAATAAATAATGTTTATTTTTGGGTTCAATTAATAACAAACCATTCCTACAGATGCTTGGTTTATTATAGCTGTTTCGATTTTCATATTTCATTGTTAAGTATCAATTAGTATTTATTTCTCTACTTATGTGCATTTCAACTTTTTCACTGTTCTATGCTTATTGTCCTAACTCGTAAATAACTGTTCTTGAAGTTAAGGATAGATTTTTAGGGAAGGGAATGTTTTAATTATTGTTATTATATCTCCCCCCACCATGCTTAGCACAGTGTCCTGGTTTGTAAAAAAAAAAAAAAAATGACTAAGAACTATTTGTTGAATGTTCTAACTTGGTATTCATACTTGCTGACATACTTTTTACAAGAAAAGGAGAATCAGGTTGTCTGTGGGAAAATTTAAAGAATCCTAAAGTCTTTAGGTTTAGATATTTTTTAAAAAAAAAAACCTGTCTCCAGAAATATTTTGTTTGACAAGTTTCTTGACAGCATGTAAAATAGCCAAATGTTCAGTATGCTGAACACCTTTGTTTCATTGCAGCAATCATTAACCAAATTTGTAATTAAACTGTATAAGAGGTAAAGATTTTAATTCATACCAGTTTTATGGAGTTTTCACTATGAGGCAAAAATATTTAATTTTTTTTGTACAATCAAAACTAGAGGTCTAATTAAAATAATCAAAACTGTAGGTTTGGCTATGATTGAAATTAGAGCACATTCCATTTATGCTACTTTTGATATTGTTGAGAATTTAGATATTTAATTTTTTAAAGTATTAGTCCCTCAGGCTCTTTTAGTAAGGGGCACACTTTAAATAAGTCTGATCAATTATATAAAGAAAAATACAGTTTTCTAAACAAAATGAAATTGAACAAGATGCTATACAATTTCTTTATTTCTTTATATAAAGGCCAAGTATTTGGAACCTCAAGAACCAGATGTCTATACCCCTAAATCTGTATACCAAAACTCACACATCAGTTATTGTAAAACCTCTCATGGCTATCAAGGTCCAATGGAAAAAGCACTTCATATGGATTCAGAAATTGGGTTCAAACCTAGGCCTTGCCACTCAGTGCCCATGTGACCTTGGTCACTGTTCCTCTCTCAGCTTCACTTCCCCCAATTGTAAAATTAAGGGGTTGTGTTTAATGATCTCTCATAATTCATAAGCAAAATAGATGATTCTAAGATCCTGTCTATGTCCTCTGACTTTGAGCTCTTGAGTCACTTTTCAGGGATAGTTCTAAAAGGTCTGGTAAAGTAGCATCGCATCGATGTGGTGTAGTATCCTATTGCTAACAAGTGTGCTCATAGCAGCAGGAAGGTGACAGAAAAACAACCAAAGAAAGCATAGAGTTGTGGAGATGCTTAGTAGCAAAACTTGTATATTTAAGCTCTCTATGGTATCACTGTCCTAGGAATGTTTGTAATCAAGGAAATGAAGTATTTTGTTTATTCTAAAGCTTCAGAAGCACATGTGTCAAAATGGTTATAATCATTTTGGTGCTTGAAAGGGGGGAAAGAAAAGCTTCTAGGAAGTAGTATTATGGTGAACAGTTCAGTCACTTCCATTGCAGATAAACAAGGTATTACTGTACTAATTGAATATATTGGAGACACGAATCAAGTAATCTTACCTTTTATTGATATTTTAAACCTTTTCCCCTAACATTATCAGCGAAAAGATGGATTTGGTTCTCCTTATTAAATGTGTATGAGGGAATCTCCTGGATTACAGAAGTTATTATTTATTTCTAGATGTGACCTAAATTTTTACTCTTGGTACTTAAGGTAATTATCATTTTTATTTTTTTTTTCTCATTTGAGTACAGAAGCAAACCTTAATGCAACATATTCTCCGATGTGACTATGAGGCCTGTCGACAGTACCTCTTGAATCTTGAGCAAGCAGTTGTTTTGGATCAGAATCCACAGATCCTACAGACATTCCTTAGTCATAGATGTGATGGAAATCGTAATATTTTGCATGCTTGTGTATCTGTATGCTTTCCAACCAGCAACAAAGAAACCAAGGAAGAAGAAGGTAAGCTTAAAAAGTACTTGGAAGGTAAAAATTCTCTATCTTAGCTCACAGAAGGGCATTTGAAATAGAAAGAGCTTTTCTTCGGGGGGGGTGGGGATGACAACAATATTTTTATAAATGTGTGTGCATGTTTGCATTCATACTTACTGCATACCTAATAGCCAGTGATTGATTGCAAAATTGCTTTGATATTATTTTTTGCAAGATGTTATACTTGAAATGTGTTAATTATTAAATATAAACCTCACTCCTTTGAGAATATTCAGGGAGATAAATTATGGGAAAGTTTTCGAGGTTTCACTTTATTTTGTATAATGTTTTGATTACCTTGTTTTTGTACATATGCTAATTTCTTAACTTTAATGTTTCATTAAAGCAGATCAATAATAGCATAAAACAACAATGGTCAAGCTATCTATTCCTAACTAAATGATATTTCCTATAGAATAGAAAAATTTCCTGCCTTCATCATGTTAACTGATTTGAAAAATGAATAAATAAAAGTATTAGCTATAGTTAATTGTCATTTTTCATCTTTTGCCTCTGGTACCAAATATTTTCTTATGTTTCAGAAGCAGAGCGCTCTGAAAGAAACACATTTGCAGAGAGACTTTCAGCAGTAGAGGCTATTGCAAATGCCATATCTGTGGTTTCAAGTAATGGCCCAGGTAATCGGACTGGATCATCAAGTAGCCGAAGGTAAAGGGATTTTTAACAGAAACTTTGATTTAGAGAAAAGAAGAAAGTACTCTTGTATTGAAACACTTGTAATTCTTGTAACACTTGTAATTCTGATACGATAGAGCAACCTTATTTGCAGCCCTCCTCCCTCTCCCAAAAGCCCCAAACTCCAAAATCTAGTGAAGAAATAGTACACGTTTCACTTTTCCAGGTATTTCAAATTAATCATTGTTGCACAGGAGAATCAGATACCTAATTGAAAAGAACCCCTATTTTTAATTTTTTTTTATACACACCCTGGGTCTCTGTATTAGCGTGTCTTGATAGTGAAAGGAGATATTAGGAAAATCTCTACCACTTAATTTAGGATGGTGTTACACAAAACTATTCACACCATGTTAGTGTTTTTAAGTTGTGGGATAAAGACTGTATTGCATGTTCAAAAAAAATGATTAGGTATTTGAATAGATAATATTCCAGGAAAATTTTCTTTGACAGGAAGGAAAAGCATCCTCATTTTATACTTAATGCAGGCATAATTTCTGATTACTGATGTGTCTGCCATTATGAAAAATACGTTAATGTGAAAACAAGGACTCCCATTTAAAATTTTTTATTCTCCAAGTGATACCAGAAAGCCTGCCCCTGCAAATAAAGCTTTTAGGTACAAGAAGAAATTAAGCCAAACAAAGCACCTGTTTGTGCCTTTACATAATAACCTCTCCCTCTCTCTCACTCTCTCTCTTTTTTTCTCTCTCACATACACGTATACACGCACGAGTGTGCTTTATGTTTCACAAAGTGTTTTCCGTTCAACAACCCTATGAAATAGGTAGGGAAGTCTTATCCTCGTTTTTTCAGGTGAGCAAACTGAACCTCAGGAAGCTTAAATGACTTGCTGCCGCATTCCCCACCCCAATTCCCTCATCACTCCTCACCCACTCCTCTGCCAGGGTCACAAAAATAATAAAGAGGAGCAAGTCTAATAACTCTTTAAGTTCATTGCTCTTTCCACTACACTACACTGCCTTTCTTTGTCCAATATTATCGCTTCAATGAGGCACAGAAAGTGAAATATACAAAATGAGAAATATTTTGACTCTTGTCTTCAACTTATATGTTTAGGACTCTACTAGATAGAAGGAAAGGTTTGGGTCTAAGATTTATAGAAAAATTAAATTATTCAATATTTGAATTATTTCAAGCATTTTACTTCTTCAGGGAAGGTACTGATGCAAATCAAGTTGGCTTCTCTGATATGGTTGGTCCAAATCCCACTGCTGCCATCCTTTGTTCATGTGAGGATTATTTTGAAGGCAAACACTAAAAGGAGCTTCAGGAGTGGTTAACAAATGGCTCGCAAATAATTTGCAGTATAAGCTCCTTTGAGGAACTTGCTGAAGATTTTACTGCAGTACTTTTAACCAGTTCAAAATCAGGGCGGTCTGTTGAAACAGATGAAAGCACAGGAGTCTTAATCAACGTCTGGCAATAGGAAATCCACAGAATCAGCTTCATTGATGTCATCCTGTAGGGCTTGAGAATCATGAGCTGTATGCCTAAAACTGATGCACTCTCAGTGTTAAATACTGTTATATTCCTTCAGATGATGATTTACCTCAAGTTTTGTTATGTGACTGGATAGATCCAGAGTACAAAGGGCAGATTTAGTGGAAAACATGATTGGTGCATCTGATTGCAGGTGTATTTACTCTAAAGATCGTTAATCTGGAAGACACATGACCTTCGCTTTTTTGTCACAGTGGTGTATTTGAACCATGACTGGATACTAAGGCTTCTATAGTATGGATATAACGTGCTTACAAAGAGGAAATTACACCGTCCTTGAATTCTTCCATATTGTCAGAAAATACGATGACTGCAGGCAAGCCTATAAGAAGGAAACTCAAAACTCTGAATCTTAGCAGCCAAGATGGTATCTCCTCAGTATAATCCTCAGTCACTGAGGATCCAGGTGAATCTTCATGAATTGTGTACAACGTCTTGAAGAATAATTTTCTTTTTTAAGAATCTGTAAGAGGACCTGGGCATTCTGTTAAAAATCTTTACCCAAAAGAAAATGAAGAAAAAAGGCTAAGGACAATTTAAAATTAAAAACAAAGTAAGGGGGAGGGATAACTCCTTGTTCCTCTCTTTTATAGGCATTTGATTACATCAGAACAACAAAAGTGGAAATTTGCAAGTTCTTGCTTTGTAAGCTTCATGCATTCTTCACACACCAAACCATATCGTGTACTTAGTGTATGTGAATCAAATATACAGTGCTTCCCAGTTATTGTTCATTGTATCTTAAGGCGTTTAAGGACACCAAGTGTCTACTCTTAATTAGTTAAAATTGTAGAAGTATCATTCTGTAAAAAACACAACAGATAACTATTGTCCTGATGGAGTGCCCTAGTCATAGAGCTGTGATACCTGAATAGAATTTCAGAGGAATTGAGGTCATCCGGACTCAATGAGGTAGCTTTTTATATTGTCTCGTTGGATGTTCAGTTTAAGATCACAACCTATACATTCCCAAAACGATATATTGCAGAAGAATTGTTTGTTTTATAGAAAGTATTAACCATTGAGTTCTTTTTATGTATATTTAAAATGATTGATTGCATAGATAGCTCCATGTAACTTTTTTTCAGAATACATGTACACATACACACACACACACACACACACACACACACACACACACGCTGCAAAAGCACAGTGAAATGTTCCATATTATAGAAGATATTTTCTCAAAACTTGGCAACAATGAGAATTTCTGTAAAGGTAATTTTATTTATAGTGGCATCATGGGAAATATTTATGTGATCTCAAGAAGATATATATAATACATTTAAATAGAAATTTTTTTTTTTCATAAAATACCATTACAAATGACATTTCTATTTTAAAATCATGTCCAAACTGTTACTGGGAGAGGAATGTATTCTATATATGTTGCCTGGTTCTTAAGGCTTACTCTCATTTTCTAAAGCTTTAGACATCCTAGTGAGCATAAGGATTTTTGCTGTTTATATTAGATTATTTGTAAATATTTTGTGGCCTTTGTAATTATTTTCATTTTTCTTTCAATCGGGGGTATATTTGTACAATTTCATTTTTATAGAACAAGAAGTACTAAAACTAACTGCATTTAAAAATATACCTCAAAGATCTAGTTTCTTTGTTCATTATCCTTGTGATGGGAATTATCTCTTTTTGGTATTTGTATAAGTTCAAAAACTAAACTTCCTTACTGGAAATTGATAAAATTTTTGCTTAGTATTGATTTGCCTTTGTATTACTAGGTTATTTTTAGAATACAAAGGTGGTAAGTGTTGTATAATTTCATAAAACTGCTTTAGATAGAGGCATTGTTCCCTGTTGTACTTTAGTCTAATACTTAATGATTATGAATCAGGGAATACAGTATTTGACTTTTCATATTTAACTGTTTTCACTTTTCTTGAAGTTGTAAAAGGAGTTTTTAATTACTTGTAATCCCTTTTTTTCCCCTCAAAGTGGTCGATTTGTTCCTTTATAATATAGGAGCACATGACACAATGATTATAGGACTGAACTGGAAGCTAGGCTGTTGCATGCACAAACACACACACACACTCACCCTTCAGCTCATTCTGTGAACCTAGAGTTGTCATATATGTGTCTAGAAGCAGCGTATGGCATAGTGGGAAGAGCATAAGTCTAGATACTAGGAGACCTGGCTTCTATTCATTGCTATCTCTGCCACTAACTTGATGTGTGATACTGGGCAAGCCACTTAGCCCCTCTAGCCTCACCTTTCCTCCTGCAAAATGATGAGTTTGGACCAGATGATCTTTAAGTTTCTTTCCAGCTCTGACATTCTATGTACCTTAGATTTTCCTGAATTAGAATAATATTTATTTGTAAAATATCTTTTGAACTTTGAAGAAAAAAAAGTTGTGTCTTGCTATTCATTAAATAATAGTATGGCAGCCAGATGTTAGTATTCACCTCCTTTTTTATCTGGTTGTTTCTAGTATGAGACTAAGGGAAATGATGCGACGTTCCTTGAGAGCAGCGGGTTTGGGTAGACATGAAGCTGGAGCTTCATCTAGTGACCACCAAGATCCAGTTTCTCCCCCAATAGCTCCTCCCAGTTGGGTTCCTGACCCTCCTGCCATGGATCCTGGTAAGAGCTCTTATTTTCATATAATATTTAATACAAGATGTTAAAAGAAAAGAGACTGATGTCCTCTGTGGAATAAAGAATGTTATTTATCTATGTAATATCTAATAGTTTTAGTAATCTAGCTACCAAATAATTTCTTTGAGAAAGCCGTTAATTTTAAAATTTATTGAAATGCTAGAAATAGGTTTTTAAATCACTTCAAGCATCTCTTCTCTATTAGGATATTGTCTTTATATTCTTTTTAAAAAAGTTAAACCCTTTATATGTTAATAATCAGAGTAGTCATTAATCTAAGTGGATTCGTTTTATTGTATTTTTTAAAAAAATCCATTTTGATCCTGACTTGACCTCTGGCTAGCAGTAAAGCCTTAAGGTCAGTTAAGAGAGCAATTTGTTAGGGATATGTTTTATATAATGATGTACATCCTGCTGTTCTGTTTACTGAAAGATGGTGACATTGATTTTATCCTGGCCCCCGCTGTGGGATCTCTTACCACAGCAGCGACTGGCACTGGTCAAGGACCAAGCACCTCCACCATCCCAGGTGAGAATCCACTGTTTATCTGCATAGGCATTATGAAAAAGAAGAAGGTTCGCTTTGCATATAGGCTTCTACATATACACGTTTTACCTAAAGTTCTGTTGTCTTGATTTAAAAAGTATCTAATCTCCTTTAAATTAACATTTTACACTCCAGCAAAAATGTGGCATATATGTAGAGATATCCCTAGAATTTATTCAGGTTTGTAAAAGTATTCTGAACTTAGAAAAATTATTTTAATGAAAATAATAACTCATGACTAATAGTAGATTTTTTCTTAACAAAATGATCTATTTAATCACTTAACTTAATACATAATTCTGGGTTATATTTTATATTACACAGATTTTGATGTTTTGTTACAAATCTCTTGTGTTTAATTACAGGTCCTTCCACAGAGCCGTCTGTAGTAGAGTCAAAGGATCGAAAAGCAAATGCTCACTTTATACTAAAATTGTTATGTGACAGTGTTGTTCTGCAGCCTTATTTACGAGAACTCCTGTCTGCCAAGTAAGACATTTTAATTTATTTTTCACTTTAAAATTCAATTGATGTTGTTATTTAAGTAACTCTTTGAAATGTTTTCATGTGAAATATTAAAAATTCTTTTATCTTAACATTTTTCTTTAAGAAAATTCTAATCCTGTTTTACTCACTTGGTTCTCCAGCCTTTTGTTCAAAGTTGTTATATCTTGCCATTATTTAATAAACATTCAGAAATACAAATTAATTTACTTATCAAAAGCAAATTAGGTGGGGCTTCTCTGCCAGTACAGTACATTACACATTTGTGTGTGTCTGTGTCTGTATGTGTGTGTGTGTGTGTGTGTGTGTGTGCACGCACGCATGCACACACTTGTGACACTTCTACATTACTCATAATCATAAAGATTTATTTCTCATACGTATTGAAATTAGTGTTACCCAATCATGGGGCAAGTCAGAATTGCCCACTCTTTTTGGCCATGAATTAAAGGGCAATGGCTTATTTTCATATAATGCTTCTTATATCAAAAAGATGGTATTTTGTCTCAAGAGCAAATGAGTACAATTTATCATTTGCTAGGTTCATGAGCGCAGTTATAAGAATTATGTCTTCAGAGTTCATGCACCTGGATTTAAATTCGTCCTCTGTTACTGCGTGTGATTGTGGACAAGTTACTTGTCATCTTTGAGCCTTGGTATTTTCACATTAAAATTAATGAAGGAATTAAATTACATTACTTACATGGTTCTTTTTCTCACTTGAGCTATGATCCTGGGAAACAGGATTTTAGTTTGTTCACTGTCATTCCTAATGGCAGCAACTACCTTTAAACTAAATCATTAAATTATAAAGAGGGTAGTCTAGTTTGGACCAGTCACCACTCAGTTTGCTAACTGCTGGCATGCATTATGACAGAGATACTAGAATGTCGATCAGTAAGTATTTATAAAGAATCTGCTGTTTTCTGGTACTATACTCGGTGCTGGGGATACAAATATAAAGAATGAAACTAAACTCAATTCTCATGGAAGACAAGTCATTTATGAGGCAGCAAGGTAGCGTAGTAGACAGAATGTTAGACTTGGAGTCAAGAGTTCAACTCTTGCGTTAGATGCTTACTAACTAGGCAAATCATTTAACCTTTCTCAGCTTTAGTTTCTTCACTGGTAATATGGTGATAATAGGAGAACCTACAGTTGTGAGCATTAAATGAGAGAAAGTATGTAAAGTGCTTTGCAGACCTTTCAAATGCTAGGTACATATATATGGAGAACGACTTCAGGTAGTTGGGGAAAGTCAGTTACAGCTTTGGGAAGGTGTCAGAAAATATTTCATTTACATGGCGTTGCTTGAATTGTGTTTGGAATAAAGAAAAGAGAGATTGTATAAGGATGAGATGAGGAGAGAATCCATATTTATGTACACAGAAACAGTGTGTCTTTCTACTGCATTTCTTTGAATCTGATTTCGTATTCAGACTGATATTTTAGAGTATTATCCCTGAGTCCTCTTTGTATATTTAGGTTTGCTTTCCTTTTATTTAAAAAAAAATTCCAGCAGTAAATTATTTTCTCTTTAGTTTGAATTTTCTGTCATAATGTCTCCAGTATCAAAATTACAAGGTATGGGCAGTAATGGAGGAATGACAGCTTAGTATTCCTTATTGCTATTAATTGTACACCTATACACAAAACCATGAAGTTATCAGAAAAAGATTGAACTCTAACATATAGTGTGAAAGTACTGGACTCGGAACCCAGACAACATTGGCCAGGTCACTTGACCTTTCCTGTACTGCATTTTCTTAATTTGTTAAATGAGGGCGTAGGAATCTGAAGCTGATCCATAAAGTCTTTTCTAGCTCTGAATCTTAGGAGTTTCATGTTAGACATAGTAAGTTTGAATAGATGGACATCAAAGTGGAATTACTTAAACCACAATGTGAGATGCGGTGTGTAACGAGAGCTTGGAAGATCAATACAAAAATCTTCATTTGTGTCATATTGCAGCTGTGTCAGTCTCTGAATGGGAAGAGTAGAGAGAGAGAGAGAAGCAAATTTTTTAGCATTAATCCTTGAGGAGAAAGAAGACCCAGCAAAAAATCAGGAAGAGACGTGGTCCCTTCCATGCCTAATTTTTTAATTGAATTGAGATAATGGGTCACTAAACCCAAGGAAAGGGAAACTTCCTTTTTCCTGTGAATGCATTATCTTCTTCATCTATATAGTTCTGTTAACAGTGACTGTTGCTTTTTTTTTTAATCTTTGAATTCCTAATAACTCTATTACAGTGTTTTGTGTATGTAGTTGATACTTAATACATATTCTTTGAATTTAATTCTTTTGAGAAATCAATCAAACATTTCAAGCATTAGTAGAAATACTAATTAGTAGAAATAGTTTAAGTTATAATATGAGATTCTTCTTATCCTAGGGATGCAAGAGGTATGACACCATTTATGTCTGCAGTAAGTGGCCGAGCTTACCCTGCTGCAATCACCATCTTAGAAACAGCACAGAAAATTGCAAAAGGTAAATTCGTGTAATTTCCTAAATGTACTATTTGTGCACTTCATGTTAAAATTTTTTTTCTTGTACTTATAGAAATGATAATTACATTTTTAATGGAAATTTCTCTTTAGAAAGAGTTTTCTTTTGTGAAATATCTCTCTCAGCTCTCCTGACAAATCAGGGGATGTAAATTTCTTAACATACTTTTTTGTTTCTCATTAGAATGTATGCTCTTAGCAAGTAGGGGTGATTTTATTCTTTGTGTTGGTATACATAGTACCTATCATATAGTACACATGTAACAAATCTTCTGAAAGGGTTGATTATGGATAGCAGTTAAGAAATGCATTAGATTTGTTTTTCTTTGACCTACCTTTCTGTCCTGGGCAGAGATATAATAATGTAGAAAGATTCTTGAATTTATCTAATTGCTTAGTATTTCAACTCAATATAGTCTAAGTAGCTTCAATTAGGCCATAGCCTACAAGTTGGAGTGTGTGTAACTCAAATTTTACTTTCCTTTTTGCTACACAACACCTCCTCCTTAATTAAGAGAGTCACTTCCCACACACGACTCTTTCACCTCTCCTCTTTCACTTTTCCAAATGTCATCTGAATTTGTGTCATCAAGTGTTTCTCCCCATTATTGTTTACTGCACATTTTCCACATTTAATTTCATCTACATTATAAAGGAGGAGAGCTCTTTGATTTTCTTAGTACCAATAGTGAATGAGTACATGAATTGTTATCTTTTGACTATCTCTCCGTGTTAGTAATGGATATTAAAGTAAGACAAAGGACTCCCAGTTCCTTTTTTTTTTGTCTGCTGCCTGTGTCCTTAAGATAACATTTTTATTACAGTATGCTCTTTTAAAAATACATTTTATTGATACATTTTGTTTTTTATCACTTATATTTACAATTCCTCCTTCTTTTAATAATAAGGAAAAAGGAGAGAGTGCCAGCTAAGCAAAATTAATATTTAAAAAAGAACAAAATTAAGATCCAAAAAAATCCAGTATTATGTAGTATTCTAATATCAAAATCCATTCTTATAATTACCTTTCAACCATGTATAAAACCACAGAAAAAGAAGGAGCATACAAACCTCATCCCAAGTATCCCTTATCTAAATATTAAACATCTCTATAGCAAAGACTCTTCTTTCAACATTTTGCAGCTTGTCCTCTACCTTCACAGGTAATCTCCACTGGTCCTCTGGTATATAAGCTATAATAGGGAGACTTTTAAAAATGGGAAAAAATGCTGTAGTTTCTTTTCCCCATGCTCCTTCCCCTTCTCCCTCTCACCCCTTAAGCAGAGAGGGTTCATTTTCTCAATTTTTTATACAACAAGCTCTCCCCCAATAAGAACTTTGACTCTAAAAGGCTTTTATCTCTAGCTAACATGTAGGGCCCTTCCCACTTGGACTTGAGAAAACCAACTTCTCCAGTGCTATCATACTTAGTTTTACTCTCCCTCCAAATACTGGTAAAAACTTAGATTCCAGTCAAGGATAAGTCTCATGCTCATCTTGCCAAGTAAGGATCTGCCCCCTTCCAAAATGTGTTCCCCTTGTGAAGTTTATGCTTAAGAATTCAGTCCTCAATTTTCTAGGATAACTGGATTATGGGTCATGTAAATTTAGAATAACCTTTTAGAGGTGGTGAGACTTGGTAAGAATTAAGGCCACCTCATTGTGAGTTGAAGGAAGAGTTAGTGGCAGAAGGCATGAGTGATAGATGTGAAAGAGAGGTGTCAGTGACCTCAATTTCTTTTGTAAAATATGAGGCAAGGCTCTCAGCTGAGAGGGTAGGGCAATAGGGTGCCATAGGAGATTTGAAGGAGGAGGAAAAAGTTTAGAAGAGCCACTGTGAAGAGTGGGATAGTGAATTGATAAAGAGAGGTATAGTAGGATTGCCTATCAGCAGTGAGAGCCTGTAATGGACCCACTCAGAACAGTTGTGTAATTTTTCTCCACCTTTATTCAGCAGCTTGTATGTAGGAGTAAAAATGGCATACAGAATGAGTGTTCCAACATTGAGGCCAGAATGATAAAAGGTTTAGGAATTCAAGAGAGGAGGACAGAGTAGAATTGAATTGCTTCATCTATGAGATCAACATAGGAAAAATAGGAGAGAGCGGCAGCTGGTCCAAAAGAGATTGCTTAGGAGAAAATTGAGGGGTTAAAGGATTAGAGATCATGGTGGGAAGAGGAGGATTATGTAAGGAAAGACAGGAAGAGAGGAAAAGCCAATAGATTAGGATTTTAGAATTCCTCGATGTGAAGGAAGTATATCTGTGAGTGATGGCAAGATCAAGGGTATGACCATCATTGTTTGTTATGTGGATACTATGGCTACAGACATAAAGGGGACCATAAAAGATAAAATAGAACATTTGGATTACATGTAATTAAAAATCTTTTGCAGGAGCAAAATTGATACAGGTCTGAGAAGGGAATTTAAGATAAGATTCCCATCCTGTCTTCTTAGATGAACTATCTCCACTTTTTAAAGAAGTTTTATTGATGTTTTGTTTTTTCATTACAAATTACATTGGAAGTCCCTAGACACAATGTAAAACAGTTAAGCAAAACTAACAATAAAATGACCTCATCTGTAAGTGCATGAAACATTCCACATCTGTAGCATCCTCCCAACCTCTGTATTAAAGATTTTTTTTAACAAATCTTTTTTTCATTTCCACTCCATTGGGAATAAAAGGAAAGAAAAGAAAAAACAAATTCTTTGTTACAAATATGCATAGTCAAACAAATCCTCCCATCTTTTCAGATGAATTATTTAGCCTGCCTCTAATTGTGTATTGTTGCTATTTCATGATGTGTAATATTCTACGTCACTTGGTTGGATTTCATTCTGCATATTCTTTAGACTTTAATACTTAATAGTTTAATATTTATATTGTATGTTTGAGGAAAAACTAAATGACAATGATAGAATTATTTTATATGAATCATTGTTCTCAATCCTGATAGCAGAGGCATCTTCAAGTGAAAAAGAAGACGATGTATTTATGGGAATGGTTTGTCCATCTGGCACGAATCCTGATGATTCTCCTTTGTATGTCTTGTGTTGCAATGATACATGTAGTTTTACCTGGACTGGAACAGAGCATATTAATCAAGTAAGTAATACTATGTAGCATGGAATGTGAAATATTAATTGTAATGAAGGATTAAGATTCTAAAAAATGTTTCTCCAGTTCCAATCTCCTTGTCTTCTACTCTCCCTTTACACTTGAAATTCATAAACTGTGGGTACCAAACAATCAGATAATTTTCAGGTTTTGTATTAAAGATTTTCATTAAAAAAAGAATTATTTTAATTCCGTATTTAAAGGAGTCGTGATTTTATCTGTATGAATACTTCCTCAACCAGTATAGATAACCAACCATACCTTAGTAGCTGTTGTGATTTGATTTGCTCCCTCTGGAGAAAAAGAAAAAAAGAATGGAAAAAAAATCACCTGGCTTAATACCTGGTTGTGGGCCTCAAAAAATATTTATTTTTAAAAATTTTTTTCAAGATGAGAATAGGACAAGTTAAGCAATATCCTTGATGGAAGGCTATGTTAACAAAATCTGAATTCATGCAATATACCATTATAGTTTAAAGACTAGTAATATCATCAGGTCTACAGAACCTAGTTAGGTAATTTGATGTACATGTATGTCTTTCTATGCAGCAAACATAGAATCTATTTTCAGAAAACAATGTTTTTTAAAGTGCTAGTTTTAATACTGCACTTCTTTGTGTGTAATATGTGGAATGACTTTCCCCAGTGGCACAGTGAAGTAGCAATGTATTTGGAGTCTTGAGAACCCAGCCTCAAATTCTGCTTTTGTGATGTACTTTGCATGATTCATGGCAAGTTACTGAAACTCCAGGGCCCAAGTTTCCTTATCTTTGAGATGATAAGGATCCATGATCCTGTGATTGAGTTTTACCCTCATTGTACTTGAACAGTTGCCAAACCTATGGAAAAGAAATTGTTGACATTGTCTGTTACAGCCGTACAACTTTAAAAATTTAATTGTTATTTTTATGTTGTACATTTTGATTTTAGGATATTTTTGAGTGTCGAACTTGTGGATTATTAGAATCACTTTGCTGTTGTACAGAATGTGCAAGAGTTTGTCATAAAGGTCATGATTACAAGTAAGTATTAGTCTTGATTTTCCTAGAGCCTCCCACATAAGCTTTAAAAATATCGATGCAGTTGATTAGTACTGATTAGACTGACTGGCAGGCACGAGAGTCACCCTTTCTCCAGGAGCTGAATATGATTGCCCAGTTGTGCTGGGTGTGCACCTCTGACGCTTCTTCATCTTGTACATCCAGTGCTTTTCAGTGCATATTTTAAAATGGGCTCACAAGTTCCACAAGTTTCAATACGTACCTATTCAAATGACATTTTACTTGAGAAATATTTTCAGAACTTTAGTTTGAAGATTGCTATATGTGTTCTTTCTAGACTCAAGCGCACTTCCCCGACAGCTTACTGTGATTGCTGGGAGAAGTGCAAATGTAAAACCCTCATTGCTGGGCAAAAATCTGCGCGTCTTGATCTACTTTATCGGCTGCTCACCACCACTAACCTGGTCACTCTGCCAAATAGCAGGTGAGTATAGAGATCAGCGTGCACACAGCCAGTTTGGTCTCCTCATTTCTATTTACATGTACACCAGGAAATAGAAATGGGTGGTATTAGTAGACATCTTTTTCTATCTTACTGTTTTATGTGACCCTTTGGCTCTCTTGTTCCCTAGGGGAGAACACCTTCTCCTATTTTTAGTCCAGACTGTGGCCAGGCAGACGGTGGAGCACTGCCAGTATCGGCCACCTAGAATCCGAGAAGACCGCAACCGGAAAACTGCAAATCCTGAGGGTGAGGAAGGTGCAATTAGTTCAAGGGTAAAAAGTAAAATCCCAGGCCCTCATCACTCTTACTTCTCTTTTTACTGTCTTCTAGATTCAGATATGCCTGATCATGATTTAGAGCCACCAAGATTTGCTCAACTTGCTTTGGAGAGGGTTTTACAGGACTGGAATGCCCTGAAATCTATGATTATGTTTGGTTCACAAGAGAATAAAGATCCGTATGTATTAGTCAGTAAATTTTCATTTTAGTAATTTGTATTTACATAGGCTAGACATTTGAATGTAATTTTTCTGTCATTTTTTTCAAGTCTCAGTGCCAGCAGCAGAATAGGTCACCTTTTGCCTGAAGAGCAAGTATACCTTAATCAGCAAAGTGGCACAATTCGGTTGGATTGTTTTACACACTGCCTTATAGTTAAGTGTACAGCAGACATTTTGGTGAGTAACTTGAATGTTTACTTTGACCTCGTTAAAGTGTTACTTTAAAATTTTGTTAGGAATTTATATTGTCTAAAATATTAACTTTACAAGTATATTCCTATTCACTTTGAATAAACCATAGAACTTGAGGATTGGGAATTTTGGTTTAATCTGTCATCAAGCATTTATTAAATAATAAATATAAATATTTATTAAATATTGAATATGTGCCAGGTACTTATGCTGGGCCCTGGAAATACATAAAGACAAAAATGAAACTGCTGGCCCTTAAGGAACTTGTAGAAAAGGATTTGTACTTGTATGGATATTTATAATGCATCAAAAATAAATAGGAGGAAATTTCAAGGGGTATAGAGTAGCTAGCCAGGAAGAGGTCTCTTGTAAAGAAGTGTTGCTTGAACTACACTTAGGGATTCTAAGTGGCTTAATTTAAAGTTAAAACAGAAACTTCCCTCTTTTGGACTTAATGACATTCTTCTGAGGTAGATATTTAGCCTCTTTTCCAATTAGTGTACTGTCTCAAAGAGTATTATGTGTATCACTTGTCATTGTATTATAGATGTAGGTGCTGTAGAAGGATTGGACTGAATTTATACTTCCCCTAGACACATCCCCCTGGAAGGTGTTTTGGGTTTTTTAAATAATATTTAGTAGTGTTCCGTTGTGGTTAATTGCTGTATAATAGGTTTTGTTTCCTCTGTGTGCTGAACCCTTCTAAAATTGGCTTTCAGCAGCTTTCCCCTCCCCTTTCCCACACCAAAACAAACAAACAAAAACAAAACAAAACCCACTACTCTGTTAATTTGTGGATTCCAACTTAGATGAGTTCTGTTTAATCAGAGTGCTTTCTTGTCATGTGACTAATGACCAGTTTTCAGAATTCTTTTATGGTTGAATTTGACTTTTTTTATTTCAAGCATTGTTCAAATGAAAACCATATACTGAATTTTACAATAGTGCTAAATAAAAATAAATAGGGGAATTTCGTGGCATTTCAAGAGTGATTATAATTGGAGTACTCTGTTGTTTAGCTTTTAGATACACTGCTTGGTACTCTTGTGAAAGAACTACAAAATAAATACACACCTGGTCGTAGAGAAGAAGCTATTGCTGTTACAATGAGGTTTCTGCGTTCAGTGGCAAGGGTTTTTGTCATTCTTAGTGTGGAAATGGCCTCATCCAAAAAGAAAAAGTAAGAGTCTACTTTCGATATTCTTTTGTGGGTTTTTTGGGCATGTAGTTTTTTTAGCATGTTGATTATATTCAAAGGATTATTAAATAATTTATTCTTATTTTTTCAGCAACTTTATTCCACAGCCAATTGGGAAGTGTAAACGAGTATTTCAAGCATTGTTGCCATATGCTGTGGAAGAACTGTGTAATGTAGCAGAATCTTTGATTATTCCAGTTAGGATGGGGATTGCTCGTCCCACTGCTCCTTTTACTCTGGCTAGTACTAGTATAGATGCCATGCAGGGCAGTGAAGAGCTCTTTTCTGTGGAGCCTCTACCACCAAGGCCATCATCGGACCAGTCTAACAGGTAAATTTCATTTCTGGTGCTTGTTCTCAATAACACATTAGCTGGGTGCCAGCAGCAGCAGTCTTCTGAATTCCATCTGTCTCCATTAATGTTTATGGTACACAAGTCTAGTAAACTTTTGGCTTGACTGGGCTATATGACTGCTAACAACATATATTTGTTAAATAGTTCTGCATAATCTTAGTGGTCTTACTGGAAACCTCTTACATGTATTACTTTTTCTGTCTCTCTTCATCATGTGTTGACCCGGAAAGGACTGTAAACCTAGATGCTTATTTATCTTCATCTACCTCATTGAGCTACAGTTTCCTTTGCCCAGTGTCACAGAGCAGGAAAAATTGAAGAACATAGTAAAAGTATAATAATTGAATCGTGGGCCAAAGATGATCGATCTTGAGGCTTTAAGTCCCTCTCCACACAACTGCCAAAGTGATCATCCTAAAGCACAAATCCGACCTCATCACTACTCTGCTCAGTGCGCTCTCTTGATTCAATTCCCTGTTAACGTCTAGAATCAAAGTACTCACTTTGACATTTAAAGCCCTTAGTAACCTCATCCCATCCTACCTTAGTAAGCGTTCCCTTTGATATGTACTGAGGTCCCAACCAAACAAGACCTTTTATATTTCTAAAACAAAGTGGTGTTCCACTGTCTACTTCTGTAACTTACTAGGTCCACCAGGAGGGCACATGCTGTTTTCCTTTTGTCTTGGTAATTCCCCTAAGTGCTTAATAAATACCCTTTGATGGTTTGGTGAACCCAAATGGGCTTTATTTGTCTTGGTCTTTTAGCAGGCTTCTGATTATATAATTCTATGTCCTTTAGTCACTCTTGTTCACAGATAACATTTTGTGGGCATTCTCTGGAGTTTGAAGACGATGTTTAAAAGCTTGTGTTCTAGACACAAGGGAGAGGATGTTAATCCTTTCTTTTGTAGGTTCCTTAGGGCCATTTTGTTTAGACCTCACTCATTTCATATTTTTATCAAATAAAGTGTCAATTTCCCACTGTTTGAGTATCACATTAATATTGCCTGGCTGTTTACTGTCAACCAAAAGGGTTTTAACTAATTCCATCAAATTTGTTTGGCGTTTTCCTTCCCTTTTCTCTCAGAGCACCCATCTTGTGTTTAGTTTGCCGAGAGACACTTTAGTTCTTCATCTTTTATGATGTAGGCATTTTTATCCTAAACGGTTTCTGACTACATCAGGCCTTCTTCTTTTGCAGATGTTCCCAAAGTGTGCGATACCGCCCCTAGGGGGTGCTGGAACAATGGGGGAAGTGAGGGGGTGGTAGTAGTAACTTCAGGTACAATTGGGTGGTGTCGAATTAAAATAAGGGGGTAGGTAGAAGCACAAGGAAAGAAGAGAAGAGAAGAAAATTTTGAAAAACCATTCGGATATGTTTCATCTGTTGTGTAACAGAGTTAAAGCCGTAGTGATTATACTGTTTTTGAAATAAACACACGAAATGCAAGTTATAACCAATCAGTGGTCAAGTCTGCTGACAGATCTTAACAAGTAAGCGTTGGCAGACAAGTCCAGCATGCGGAGGCAAGGAATATGTGCTGTGGTGACTTGTTTACAATACAATACTATAGGATTATGTGACGCAATATTGCATCATCAAATTTGAATGCAAGAGAAAAATCCACAGGTTTACAGTATACTAAATTTAAGATGCATCATTTAATATATATATATATATATATATATATATATTTGAAATTTGTGTCATTTCAAAAAAAAACTTAGGTTAAAAAGAAAGTAGATTTCCAGAGGGGTGCTGAATAATTTTTTTTTAAAGGGGGCAGTAGGCCTCTGTTCTTGTGAATGACTCAAGATGACTAGGTTTTCTGACTGTTAAAAAGAGCCAGGGGAAATTTTTTATTTTTTTTTTAATTTTTTTATTTTTTTTATTTTTTGCATCTACAAGACATAACACATGTAAAGTGCTATAAATGCTACCTGTCGTCGTTTTCACAAACAAAAATGGAGTTATTAACAAAACAAAACTCTATGGAGAGTTTGTTTTTTATTTACCTTATTCAGTAAAAGCAAATCTATAAAAATCTTTCAGTTTATTTTAGCAAATATTCAGCATCTATTGTATGCAAATTTCAGATAGGATGGTTAATATCCTTCTATAAATGATAAAGGTTCATTGGTAGCAAGCACATTTTGTATAATTAAATGGCAACAGTGCTTAAGAGTATTTGGTTCCCTCCTGTAGATTAAACATTAGAGTGTATCCTCTTTTACATCTGGAACATCTTTGGTTTTTGCAGGCTATTTTTATCCATGAAAATGGAGAATAATATTCTGGTGGCATCATTCTGTCTAGAGCCTTCAGGGGTTTTTTTGATAGCTGAAGCATAAACATGAGATGAGACTTGCAATTACTTTAAGCACACAGTATTTTGCAACAGTTTTGTTAGGAAAAGAAAAATGTCTTGCTAAATACTACAAAGGCAGTAAATGGGTTTAATGATACTGTCCTGTTAATCAGTATTCATTTATTAAGCTCTCATCATGTACGAGACACTGTTAGGGGCTGGAAGTAGAAATACAAATCATGAAACAACCCTTGCTGTCAAGGAGCTTACATTTTTTCGAAGGTGGTAACAGGTATATATCTGACTGTGCAGATCTTTTAAATACTTCTGAAACAAATGCATAGGATTCAAGGGGTGTGGGGAGTAAGGATCAAGAACAGTTTTCTAAAGGCAGTAGTGTTTTGGAATGGAGAAGGAAGGGAAGAAGCATCTATTAAGTGCTTTCTCTGTGCCAGCACTTTTACAATATTATCTCATTTGAACCTTGGCAACAAATCTGTGAGGTAGATACTATTATTATCCCTATTTTACAGTTGAAGAAACTGAAGCCAATAATTAACTGATTTGCCCAAGGACACACAGGTCATAAATGTCTGGGGTTTTTCTTAGTCCAGGCCTGGTGCTGGCTCTCTGCCCTGGGCTGCCTTTCTCCCTAAGAAAATGCATTGCATTGGGGGCGGGGGAGAGGAGGGGTGATTAGAGGAAGGGCAGTGAAGCAGGAAATGAAAGACTGTGTTTTAGGAATAGAAAAAATACCAGTTAGATGAAACATACAATGTCGTTAGGAGAACAGCGTATAATGAGACTAGAAAAAATGGATCTGGGCCTCATTTTGAAGAATTTAGAAAACTAAACTGAGGAGTTTATAGTTAATCATAGAGGCTACCAGGGACCCATTAGAAGTTGATGAGGTGAGAGTAATGATTAAATCTACTGAAGGCAAATCATTTTTGCAGCTGTGTGAAGTGGATTGACTAGGGAAAACAATTATGACCTAAAGTCATAGCTTTGTGAATTGAGAGAAGGGGTCAGATATGACAGATGTGAAAGTAGAAATGACAAGCTTTGACAACTGATTAAATATATGGGATGAGAGGTTGAGAGTAAATCCAAAGTTATGAACTTGATAAACTAGAATATTGGTGCCTTCAGCAGAAATGGGGAAGTTTTAAAGAGGGGGCTTGTGGGAAAGGCAGTAAGTTCTGTTTAAGACATACCCAATTTGAGATACTTCAATGGCATCCAGTTTGAAATGTCCAGTAAGCAATTGTTGATGTAGGACTGAATCTCTGGAAAGAGCTAGGGCTATAATATGCAGATCTTTGAGTCATCTGCATAGTGATAATAATTAAATCCCTGGGAACTGGTTAGATCTCCTAGAGATAGTTTGGAGAGAAATGAAAAGAAGTCCCAGAATAGAGCCCTGGGGAAAATAGGCTGCAGAATGTAGATTGTGAGCCAGCTAAGGAGACTGAGGAATGTTCTGAAAGTGAAAGGAGATTCAAGAGAATACATCACAAAAACCCAGAGAGGAGGAAGTAGTGCCTTCATTCCCCATCCTCTCCCTGAGGACTTTTGTTTTTTGCTGATTAGCACTAATATTTGGGATCCAAATTTAGTGCAGTTTTTTTGTACTAAACTTGTAATCCTATTCTGATGCCTTCATTCATTGTGGTATGGTGATGACCTTGAGATGTGGAAGCTTTACCAGTATAGTATAATGTCTGCCAGATGCAACTTAGGATGGTGACTGCCTAAGACCCTGGTGCTTTATAAAAATCTGTCCTTGAAGGACCAATCCACTAAGGTTACTAGTAAATATCAATTCATTTTATCTGCCTCAAAAACTACTAAAAACAATTTATAAATACCATTGAATACCACTTAAGTTTTCTGGTAGGCAGTGCACTGTTTAATGGCCTCAGACACTTATAGCTGTGTGCGCCTGGGCAAGTCACTTAATATGGCTTGCCTCAGTTTCCTCATCTGTAAAGTGAGCTGCAGAAGGAAGTGGCAAAGCACTCCACTATCTTTGCCTAGAAAACCTCGAATGAGGTCACAGAGTTGCATAGGGTTGAAAAATGACTGAACGATTCATTTGTGGTGAGATGTCTTAGCAACTCAGAAGATTCTTAAGGGCCTATGATCTCCATCTGGAATAGAAGTACCCTCACTGACAAAATTATTGTCTTTTGAAGTGTTCAAGTACTAACTTGATACCCATGAAGAAAGGGAGGTTGTGCATCAGAAAAAATTAAAACTATTTTTGAGACCGACAAATTGTTTTCTGACGATGAGTAAAATTATTTTATCTGTTCATATAAATTTACATCTTATGTTTATAGATTATCAGAGTTACTTTAACATTTCCCTAATCCATCAACAAGCATTTATGAAGTCTATCTATTCCAGGTACTGTGCTTAGGATACTAATATAAAGAAGGCAATAATACCTTTTATCAAGGACCTTTTAGGGAAGTTTTGATGCAAACATCAATTTCTTCTCTAAAATATTTGATTTGAAATTGTTATTAAATGCTATATGACAGTTTTTCACTATAAAAATTATCTTAATCACATCCCCACCCCAGTTCCTTCACTCTTTCAATTTTGTATAGGTGTTTAATGCAGTTATACTTATTGGGCTGTTATTTATATTTTCGTTCAGTATCTTCCAAGACAAATACTGTTGTGTGGTCAGATTAGTGTAGGGCATACTGTACAGATTTATTGCCTCCATGAATTTAAAGCACTATGTTTGAAATACATTTATTGAGATATTTACTATATAATACCTGTGTAAGTTTTCTGTAGCGCTTATAAATTTACTAGAAGTGAAGTCTAATTATAGAATGTCTTATTTCTAGACCATTATCTTTCTCTTATGAACCAAAATATGCTTTCTTAATAATTTGAAATGTCAACTGTTTATATTAGTACTATATTAAAACTTCTCTGATTTCTTACAGTTCTAGCCAATCTCAGTCATCTTACATCATAAGGAATCCTCAACAGAGACGTATTAGTCAATCCCAGCCTGTTCGGGGCAGAGATGAAGAGCAAGATGATATTGTTTCAGCAGATGTGGAAGAGGTTGTCTTGTTTTATCAGATCAAGTTGTTAATACTTAATTGCTTTGTTAGTATGATAGTATTGTCTTATCACAGAAATGAATCAGATACCTTGTTGACTAATAGTTAAACTTCATCTTTCTGGTGTAATCATCATATATATTTTTGAATATCTGGTATCCTGGTAGAAAATAGTTAGTGTGACTTAAAAGTTTTAGGGCGTCTTTAATGTTTGAATCACTTCTCTTTCTAGAACATGTTGACCGAGGATAAATACCAGTGAACTTGATTTTAATTCATTATCGTAAAAACATATCTTTCAAATAGTTAGAAAGACCTTCACTTTCTGAAACAAAGTTATTTAGTGGCATGGTTAACTTTCAGTACTTCAGTATATACTTAATTTTTAACATAAAATATGTTTTCATTTCACTTGAATAATTATTATAAAAGGAACATTAGTATTAATGCAGTTTTATAATGGCTACTGTTATCATTTGTCTAAAATGATTTGACTTTGGGTTTAGGTTGAGGTTGTGGAAGGTGTTGCTGGAGAAGAAGATCATCATGACGAGCAAGAAGAACATGGAGAAGAGAATGCTGAAGCGGAGGGTCAGCATGATGAGCATGATGAGGATGGTATGAGGCCAGTTAGTTGGGGTTTGTTCTGCAGTGCTTGATGGCAGAGGAAGGAGAGGGACTTTGTATTTTATGGTAACAAAACACCTTGAAAATGGAATCATTTTGTTAAAATGGATGGAACAGAGAGCATGAAAATGAAGGATCTTAGGAATACCTTGTATATAAGACTTTAAATAGTTCTTCAGAGAAATTGCATTACATATACTTGTGTATATGTACATATATATGTATGTAAATAGACACACATATGCGTGCACACATTTATGCTCAGATCCTTGTTTTTGTTCCCATTTAAACTCTTTGAGCTGGTGGTTACCTGTCACTTATTAAGAGTGACACTGTTTATTTCCATCTGATTCTATCACTGTTTCTTGTACTTGATGCTTTCTCTTTTTCTGTGTCTTCTGGTCTCTAATCTGATTCAATAGAATGACTGATATTTCTCCTTTAAAGGGAGTGATATGGAACTAGATTTATTAGCAGCAGCTGAAACAGAAAGTGACAGTGAGAGTAACCACAGCAACCAAGATAATGCCAGTGGACGAAGAAGTGTTGTGACTGCGGCTACTGCGGGTTCAGAAGCAGGTATGTTGTTTCAGCTCAGCTTCTCCTTCCTTTCTCATGTGAGCACACCTTACTGGTCCCAAAATACATTAGAACCCCAAATGACATAGATAGCTTTGAAATTTTTTTTTCAAAAGATTTATTCTGAAAAAAAATAGTTTCATGAATTGCATTAATGTTGATATAAAAGTTCTTTAAGTTCAAAGAAAAGATGTTTTATTTATTGTTATGATGACTTTTTTGTTTCCGTTGCCTTTTGGTCTCTTACCTTTCATGTTATCTACATCATCCATAGAATCTGGAAGAATGTTTGGGAGGGGGTAAGAATGATAAATCTGGAAATTAACTTTCCTGTGCACCTAAACATTGTACAACCTTGTTACTGTGGCAACAGCAGCAAAATTTAATCATTTCTTTAAAAATTTTCCTTAAAAGACGTATTGAATTACAAAGTCGTATTGAAGACTTGTAGAAGTTACTTATTCCCATCTGGAATAACTGCTAGATATGGTTTTAAGGATCCAGTCTTATTCTTAACAGTTCAGATGACCTACAGATGGAGCTTATTAGTATTAGTCTTTAATTTTCCTATTTAAGTTTTTAAATTTATTTTTAATTTAATTACAAAATAAGAAGAGGAAAAAAATTGTCATGCAAAACACAAAAATTTAATATAAAGTAATAAATTTCCATTTCAAGAAAACCTATATAATAAATACTACACGTTGTTTTCAAAGCTATACAGCTTTTCTTTGCTTCCTTGTCAGCTTTCTTTTGTTCTCTGCTATGCAGTTTTTAATTTTTTTCCCCTTCCTCTCCCCTCAAAGAAGGCTATTCAATGAAGTGTGGATGGATACAAAGTGTTTTATGTTTATATTAGTATAGTTCCTATGTCTGTTTTGGCAGGCATGCTCTCAGGTATTTTATGCTGTCTAGTTTTTAAATGGATTAAAAACAATGTTGAATAATATGGCTTAGACATAGTGTAGTTTCCCTGTTTTTTCTCTTTTAGCTTTAATTTTGTCTGAAATTATAATTACTACCCCTGCTTTTTTATATATAATAAATTTTACTCCTGACCTTTATTTTATTTTTGTGTGTATCTTTCATTTTTATATCATTTCCTGAAAGCAGCATATTGTTGAATTCAAATTTTTAATCTGCTATCAGTTTCCATTTTATGGGTAAAGTCATCCCATTCCCATTCTTAGCTATAGTTACTTGTATATTTTCCTCCTTCCTGTATTTCCTCACTATCCTTCTCACCCTATTCCTATCCCTCCTCACTCCTCTGCTTTACTTCTACCCCCCACCTTGCCCTTCTATTCCTTAACCTCCCCACCACTCCAAGAATCCTTCCTTATCCTCCCCCACATCATCTTGCCCTCTTATTTCTTTCTTAAATATAGAAGACTTTTATATCCTTCTAGATATAGATGTTCTTCCCTCTTTAACCCACTCCTGTTTAGAGAAAGGTTTCAGCACTATCCGCCCTTTGCCCACTAGCTTCTTTATCAGTTTTTCCTTTTTTGCCTCATTTGTATGAGATAATTGCGTTTTTTATCTCTCCCTACATTGTTATATTTTCTTTAGAATCACCCAGTCGTACTCAACCTATTTCTTTTAAATTACCCAAATGAAAATGACAGTCATAATAAAACTGATATTTTCATATATGTCTATAAACACTTTGACCTTGAGTCCTTTATAATGTTTGCTTTGTATTTTTCCTGGGTGTTGTATGTCAGATTTTCCTTAAAGTTCTGCTGTTTTTGTCACAAATACCTGAAAGTCTTTCAGTTTGTTAAATGTCTTTTTTAAAAAGTTTTTCTAAGAAATATTTTTGTGCTTGGGAGCATTTGAGTTTTCTCATTGAAAAAGGGGTGACCTTTTCAGCTCCATTATCTTATGAATATGAACCCAGATCTTCTCTATTCCCATAGTAACTATCTATGGTTGGATTCTTTCTCCTTTGCTTGGTTATTTTTATTTTATTTTTGCAGCTATTAGTATGATCAAGTTGTAGTACTGAAGTATGGGGAGTAATGCCACAAGCCTCAGTTCTTTCTTACTGTTATTTTCTGATGTCTGGCCTGGAGCTTAACTTTGTGCTCTCCTCTCTACTTCTAAGCCACAAATGATCTTGCTCCCTATGGTCCCTCTGGTGGCTGCAAACTACAGCTGTCCTCTCTCTCCTGGAACTGAAACCAGGGAATCTGCTCTCCTGCAAGTACCCATAGTCAGCACGGTCCCCGCCCCTCTGCTACTGCACTCCCTGGGTGTGTGCTAGTTCTTTCTCCCCCCAGCCACAGCCTGGGACGCATCTGAACAGCTGTATGTGAGGTGAAAGTTTCTGAGTCTGAGGCTGCCTCCCCACCCCAACTGCCCCCAGGGCTTGTTGTTTATTCATGCTGCAGAGTTAGCCTGGAGGTGTTTCACACAGGTCCCTTCTTTCCTGGGGTCTTCTTAAGTTGTCTTGGGAGATTGAGATCAACTGCTTTACCCTGACTTTTGTTTATTTCTGCTCCTCTGTAATTGCTCTGAGACAGTGTTTTGTCATTTTCTGTGGAGGAAATTTGGAGAGCCCAAAGTTTTCTGACCTCCATCTTCCCAGAATCCTCTCCTCCTAGCATTAGTCTTTCTTGGGAAAGGAGCACCAAGCCTCTTATTTTTTAAAATTTTATTATTTGATTATTTTTAGTGTTCATTAAACTTCTCCTTTTCCCTCCTCTTCCCCCCACCCCCATTTCCCATAGTTTTTTTATAAAAAAGATATACTTTGTGTTATTATATTAAGGGCACAGGGCACTTTGTAGAAGCAGAAAAGAGCACAGTTGAGGTGTCACGTGATACTCTCACACATTCCTCAGAATACTTGGATTTTGGTAAAAAGCTAAATTGGATGGTAAATGACTATACTGGCTCTTGCATTAGAATGGGGGAAAATGATAGGACATGACCTTGAAGTGAACAGTAAGTCAATCGAGGAAGTACAGAGGCTAGACCACTTGAGACTAAGGTTGCATAGGATACACCCTGACTTTGATGTTTTGTTTGGGTCCATCTCTTAGTCCTATACAGTTTGTACTAGAATTAGGGAAGTTAGTGAAGAATAACACTGTGGAAGATACTTGGTCAAACTCTTATCTGTCTGAATTGTGCCAGCCAAGCTTATTTTCTTTTTCAATTCTCTGTCACCTTTAAAGGTTGCTTACTGGTAGTCATCATATGTAATATGATTTTTGGTGTTTTTAATTGAGTATGAATTGAGTATTTTCATTGCTGATTGCATTTTCTCATTGTTTCTTCATGAAGTAAGGAACTTACCCTATAGTGTCCCTTCAAAAGCTTCTTAAGGGAGAACAGCCCTCTTTTTCCCCCTTTATCTTACCCACAGTGAATGACCTATCTATATTTATTTTTCTCCTTCTCTACTAATTGTGTATTTATATAACATTTTAGCATTTGCAAAGTGTTTTCCTCCCAACAACCCCCTGAAAGAAATAGCTAAATATTATTCCCCTCATTTTCTGTGGATAAAAGATAAAGGCTTAGGGAAGCTCATGACCTGCCAGTGAGCAGCATATGGCTCCTAAGTGAAGAGATGAGGCTAGACTCCAAGTACATGTGCTCTGCACCATCTCAGATGTTTTAGTGTAGTTAATAATTGCTATTTTAAAATTCAGCTCATAACTACATCTTAGCCCAATTGATAGATGTCTAATTTTGTGACGGTGACTCATTTATACCATCTATAAAACACAGGCAACTTTTAGACAGATTCAGTCACTAACATCTCACCAGGAGACTAGCATCACTTTCCACAAGGACAAATGATCTGTAGAAGAAAAGTTGTGAAGTAACTTAAATTTCTTTTTGTTTCCTGGAGTCTCAGCCTAAATCATAACTTTTCTTCATATGGTATTAAGAACATGATTGTTGGGGCAGCTAGGTGGCACAGTGAGTAGAGCACTGGCCCTGGAGTCAGGAGGACCTGAGTTCAAATCCGGCCTCAGACACTTGACACTTTCTAGCTGTGTGACCTTGGGCAAGTCACTTAACCCCAATTGCCCTGCCTTCCCCCCCTGCAAAAAGAATTAAAAAAAAAAAAAAAGAAAATGATTGTAGGCTGCTCTTAGGTTTTCTTTAAACCTGATTTTGGGGAAAAGATCAGCTTAAATTCTGACCAATATTGAATTGCTCATTCTAAATTGATGAAAATGCTATATAATGTTATATACATAGGAGATGCTACATCTTTTTTAGCCTCACTTTTCTCATTCTATAGGTTATCTAGTGTTAGAGAAACTATTTTTAGCAGTACTTCAGCTTTATATTCCCAATCATATGTTGATTTATTTTCATTTTTGTTATATTAAAAATTATAATAAAAACTAAGTTTAATAACAAATAAGTATAATAAATAGTACTTATCAGCTTTTGTTGTAGTAGTAGTAGTAGTAGTAGTAGTAGTAGTTGTTTTATGGGCCACTGGTCACATTCAGAGGATTCTGCTGTACATGTATCTTTTCTCAAAGTGAATATGCTGTAATAGCAAAATAATTTCATTTAAGTCTACCAAGAAATCCAGGACAATTTCTTTATTTTAATAAATTTAGGTGCCAGCAGTGTACCTGCCTTTTTTTCTGAAGATGACTCTCAGTCCAATGACTCCAGTGATTCAGACAGCAGCAGTAGCCAGAGTGATGACATAGAACAGGAGACATTTATGCTTGATGAGCCACTGGAAAGAACCACAAATAGTTCTCATGCTAATGGTGCTGCCCAAGCGCCCCGCTCTATGCAGTGGGCTGTACGCAACACCCAAAATCAGAGAACTACCAGCACAACTCCTTCTAGTACATCAGCACCAGCAGGCAAGTCTAAATGCTGTGTTTTCTAATTAGTGATTGAATACGGTTTTTTTACTAAAACATTTTTACCTTTGGAAAAAAAATGAAATCTTAAAGTAGTTTGTGTTATGACTTGAGTTTTAAAAGCAAACCTGTTTCCATAAGTTATAAGAGTTCTTTGTTCCCAAGAAAGAAATCAGCATTGTGAAATCAGCATGTTCATTGAATGTTCTGGGACTGATACAGATAGATTTGTCATGGGAATTCTAATACTATATATTAAGTATGTACAGAGCTAGAGAAATATAATGGTCAGTACATGGATAGATCATTGTGAATTTTTTTCTTCCTTTTAGCCAGTTCAGCAGGTTTGATCTATATTGATCCATCCAACTTACGCCGTAGTGGTACCATCAGTACAAGTGCTGCAGCTGCTGCCGCTGCTCTCGAAGCTAGCAATGCCAGTAGCTACTTAACATCCGCAAGCAGTTTAGCAAGGGCATATAGCATCGTCATCAGACAAATCTCTGACTTGATGGGTCTTATTCCCAAATACAACCACCTTGTGTACTCTCAGATCCCAGCAGCTGTGAAACTGACTTATCAAGATGCAGTAAACTTACAGGTATGAACCAACTCAAAATGCTTAGTAGCTTTCTGCCTTCTGTTATTATTATGATAATTACATGTGACGTATTAAAATGTCAGCAGGTATATTATTCAGTCACCTACGTATGTAAAGCAGTCTTTAAAACTATAAATATATTTCTTGAACTAGCCTTGCTCTGTCTTATTCCATTGCATCATCTTCTTGTTTTTTGTTTTTTAAATAGAATTATGTAGAAGAAAAGCTGATTCCTACATGGAATTGGATGGTCAGTATTATGGATTCTACAGAAGCCCAATTACGTTATGGTTCTGCACTAGCATCTGCTGGTGATCCTGGGCATCCAAACCACCCTCTTCATGCTTCTCAGAATTCAACCAGGAGGGAAAGAATGACTGCTCGTGAGGAGGCTAGTTTAAGAACGCTGGAGGGCCGACGGTATGAAGTCTTTTTTTTTTTTTTTTTAATGTTCTCCCCAGTTTTAAAAGAGAACTCTTTGTAGACTGGAGTCGAAGAATATTCTTTAATTCTCCATATTGATAGTCTAAATTGGCTTGGAATCAAGAAAACAAGTATCCATGTTTGACTACTTTAAAATTTAAAGTATAGGGTTATAATAAAATGATATAATTATGTCCTAGACTTCCATGGATTTTCCATCTGTCTTAAAATGGATATTTACCAGCCCAAAATGGCCTTCTCCAGTAATTGTATCCATACTGGTAATGAATGGTTTTTGTAGTGAAATACAGAGGGGAAGACAAGGGATAGAATAAATTGTTATTCAGAGGTTTGAATTAAGGAACATCTTTCATAAATACACTTTCCAAGCACTTTATGTGCAGAGCCTTGTCTGAGTGCTTGGAGAGAGGAAAAAAAACAACTAAACTATCCCTTTGCCTTCCATCATAGAACTTATATAGTAGTCTTGGTGAAGACTTGATGAAGTAGCTTTAGTGAAGAATAGATATAAAGAAAAAAGAGGAAGGGAAGGGAATACAAGCGTTTATAAAGGGCTTACTATGTGCTGGGTACTGTGCTAAGCACTTTTTATTGCTATTCTCTCATTTGATCTTTACAACATCCCTGGGAGACAGATGCAGTTGTTATCCCGATTTTACAGTTGAGGAAACTAAGGCAAACAAAAGTTAAGCAACTTGCCCAGGACTGCACAGCTGATAAGTGTCTGGGTCAAGATTTGAATGAAGGTCTTCCTGACTTCAAGCTGAGCACACTGTCCACTCTGCCACCAGCTGCTGAAAGAAGGATCATTTCCTAAGAGGGATTGTGTCACTGGTTGAATGTTTGTCCTTGAATACATGCTCAGATGAGATGCAAGTAGTGTTTTGTCATTTGATTGATTTGGATGTCATTCCAAGAATGCTTGTCTCAACCTTTTCTGTGTTACTCTTGTCCATGTCTTCCCATAAGTTCACCAAGAGTAGTTTTGAGTGTACTCTTTATTGATAAAAAAAAAATAATGTATTTAGTCCCTGATATTATGCTTGATGCTCCACAAGATACAGTCATACAAGATACAGTTTCTGCATGGGGCATGTAATCCAAAAGTAGAGATAGTGACAGATAACTCTACTGCTAGAATTCAATGTGCTATATGTAAGTAGAATAAAATAGACTTGTAAAAGAAAAATGGTTCACTTCTGCCTGTGTTGATTACATGTAGTGTTTTATCTGGGCCTTAGAATTCGAGATACTTATAGACAAAGATGGGAGAAGAGAAGGTCATTATTACTAAAAGAAATATTGTGATTTAGGAAAAGACACCCATTCCAGTCTGGCCAGAGTATTTTGTTCAGTCCTTTTTCAGTCATGTACAACTCTTCATGACCTCATTTTGGGTTTTCTTGGCAGAGATAATGGAGTGGTTTGCTATTTTCTTCTCCGTAAAATATTGGTTCAGTCGTTTCCAACTCTTTGTGTTTTAGAATTTAGAGGTTTCTTGACAAAGATACTGTAGTGGTTTCCTATTTTCTTTTTTTTCCAGCTCATTTTCCAGTTGAAACTGAGGCAGAGAGGGCTAAATGACTTACCCAATATCAAACAGCTAGTGTCTGAGCTAGCTTTCACTGTGCCACGTAGCTTCCTCTCTAGAGCTTAGAGAATATTAAAGGTGAATGTTGGAAGTCAAGCTGAAAAGGTTGGACTTGGAAATTTGGGACTATGTTGTATAGGAGCTCAAATTCCAGCACAAGGAGCTTTGATTTTATTCAGTAGACAGGAAGTTTTTGAGGGGGGTGGTGACATGGGTTAAAGGGTACCTTTAAAACAATTGGTAGCGTGTAGGCGGTACTGGTGTCCACGAGGTAGAAGAACAGGTAACACTAAACTCTTTAGATATGAGATAAGGGCCAGAGTTAGTGGCAGTGGCCATGAGGAGAAAGGAGGAAAAGGAATAGTTTTGAGAGAGATATTGGAAAGGAGGACTGCTTGGTTGTTGGAGTTACTTGGCAGAGTGTTGGAAGATCCATAAAGAAAATGAGGACAATCAAGAAGAAGGGTTTATTTGGAGATAAGATAAATTTGGTTTTAGGGCTAAGATTAAGATGTATTTAGTTTGACATCCAGGCCAGATATCAAGGATCAAAAGTCAGCAACACAGTTGGAAGTACATTCTTGGATTTCATGACCAAAATAAGTCTTGTAAAGGTGAATGAAATCCCTTTTCTTAGGAAGTCTATTCTGTAAAGTCTTAGTCCTATGCATTTTTAGCTCAATTAAACAACAGGTGGCACAGTAGAGCGCCAGGAAGACTCATCTCTAGTGGCTTCTTTGCCAGAATATCACAAATGAGGTCACCAAGAGTCAGGACTGAAACAACTGAACAAAAACAACAACTTTCTTGAAAGCTTAACTTGAAGGGTTTAACTCTTTGCTTAGTGTGTAGCATACTGCGCCTACCTCTTTGAACAGGAAAATATTACTTCTGTTATTAGAACAGCATTCAAGATAGAAGGGACATTAGAAGCCAGTTGTCCAGATACATACTGGAGGAAGAATAATCCCTTTGTCATGTAGTCTGTCGTTAAAGACCTCCAAAGAGGTAGACAGAACCCACCCCTTTCCATATATTTGGATATTTTCCTTAACATCATATCTACCTCTTTGTATCTGATCCATTTCCTCCTCCAGGTGGTAGGCCTTCAAATACTTGAACCACAGGTGTCATTTTTTTCTCTTCCCCCCTCTCTACATACCCACACACCAGTTCCCCATTCTTTTTCCCTCCAAGGATTTTTTCTTACTTTAGCCTATCCTCATGGGCTTTCATGTCTTGGTTACCTTCTTAGAGACACTCTTCGGCTCAATGTCCTTCCTAAAATGTGAGATCCATTACAATAGGCACTTGAAAATTCCTTCACAGCTAGCTGTGGAAGTATATATTTATTATGAATGAATACAAACATCTACTAAGTGCTAACTGTGCTAAGTATTGGGTATAATAGTAGGCATTATTAGATCTGAAAGCAGATTCAGGGAGATAATATAATCCATTCATTTCAACAGGCATTTAGTATGTGTCTACTATGTTTAAGGAAAGCAGTGTCCTTGGGTACAAAAACAAAACAAAAAGTCTTTGCCCTGAAGTGATATTTATACTATTTTGTTATTAATGAGTGTTTTCAAGCTACTAATTGGTAAAATTATGACAGCAAAATCACATTTTACTTATCCATTTTTCTTTGCTAAATAAATTTTATTGATTTATTTTGTTTTTACACATCTTTTATATTTCCCAATTTATCTCTTTTCCATCACTGCCAAAGAACAGTCCCTTATAACAAATCAAAACTAATCAACATAGTCAGAAAGCCTGACACTATATTCAGTGTTCTAAACTACTTCTTCCATCTCTGCAAAGAACCTGGAAGAGGTGGCTTGTTATATATCTACTTTGGAGTCAAACTTGGTCATTATACTTTCAGAGTTTTCAGTTTCAGCTGTTTTGTTTTTGTTTCTACAGGCGTGCCACTTTACTCAGTGCCCGCCAAGGAATGATGTCTGCTCGAGGTGACTTCTTAAATTACGCCCTTTCTTTAATGAGATCTCATAATGATGAGCATTCTGATGTTCTTCCTGTTTTGGATGTTTGCTCACTGAAACATGTAGCCTATGTTTTTCAAGCCCTTATTTATTGGATTAAAGCAATGAACCAACAGACAACCTTGGATACACCTCAGCTGGAACGCAAAAGGTAAACTACTCCAGCTTTAAAACTTACTTGCTTGGGATTACCTTTATTTTCATGTCACCAGACTTCAGAGATAAGAGATCAAAATTGGACAAAGAAGACTGTAAGGAAAAGTTACATGTGCCAAAGCAGGCTACCCAACGATCTTGATCCTCTACAGGAACATATTTCTTGTTTGTTTTCTCCTCTGTACCTACCACTTTAACCAATAACGTTGTATTCTGTACTGAGATTAGTGTTTGAGGTGGCTGTATTATGGTTTTGTCTCAATTTAAACTTAATTAAATATTTATTACTTTGTTACCCAGTATTACAAAACTTGTATATGTCACATTTTTTTTCCTTACCCTTACACCTTAGTCACAGAGTAGAGCTATTAAGAACTTTGAAAAAGAAGGTTAAGACTCATATCTTTAGTAATTCTAAATTAGAGTGAACAAAAAAATGTAGACAAAAGAGTCAAAAGCAGGAGCCTACTTTAAATCTTATGTGATTTAAGGTCTTTAAGTCAAATACCACTTACTTCCCTATGAAACATTGACAGCTGCTTATTTTTTTTCTTTAGAATAATATATTTGACTGTAGTATCTTATTGTGTTGTATGTTCTATAATAATTCATGCTTTGTAAAGAGAATGAGTTACATTTTCAGATTCACATAATGTCATACTTAAACTCTTCTTTATCTCTGTTAATTGAGACAAGCTAATCTAGACAGACTTCCGAGTACAAAGTTATAACAAGAATACATTTATAGCCAACTTTTGGTGGTATCATGTATTCACTCTGTAGCAAGTAGTTGTATTGTGTTAAGCTAAAAAGTTTGATAGGTTGTACCTCGTAAGTCAAATTATTGGTTGAATGGAGTTTAAGCCTCCTTAACCTTAAATAACTAATATATGTGGTTTTTTTTGTTATCTATATTTGGTTCAATTTAAAACATAATTTTGTAAAGCTTTATTCAACTAACTGCCATTTTTATGGCAACTTTTTTTTTAGCCAGACTTAAGTTCTTTGGTTTGGAAAATTATTGAATAAAATATGGGAAATTTTAGTCTTTTTCAAAGGTTATGATTTGTTCAGTGTTATTGTTTTAGCAGAAAGAATGTGGCTTCATAATTGACCCTAGCATATGCCCTCTTGTGAGTTTTGGAACTTTAGGAATTCAAATTACACATTGGAATAAAATAATGGTAATAAGCAATGAGAACAAATAATGGAAATAATACTCTCGGCAATAATAACTTATGGGGAAAACATAGTGGTATAAACTCATCTGACTTAACACAGATTGTTTGCATATGATACATAAGATCCCTAAGGATGAGAAGTGTAGCTCAGTGTTTTCTGTAGCCTGAAATTAGGTATCATTTGTAGTGCTATCCTTGAGCTGGAAGTTCTGTTCCTGTTTCCAGTTGTTAATCAAAACATGTGCTGACAGCAGCTCCTCAGCATACTACTTTCAGAAATTCTAAGTTTTCTTTTACTCTTAGCTATGCCAGCTAATTGCATATCCTTATTTTCATGTTTACACAGAGAAATTACTTTTGCCATTGTAATCAAAGAGTTGTTAGTTATTGGATGAGTTGACCTTTTTTTTTAACTGAATCAGTTGATTAGTTCAGTGGGTGGCCAAACTAGTTTGTGGTTACAAGATAAATCATAAATGCAAACATTTTAAACTTAATGCAGAAAAACAAAAAGATAACCCCTCTACAAAACAAGAAAAAAAAACCCAACCCAGCCACCCACCCAAATGCTGTTGACAACTTATCAAGCTAGCCTCTTTGCAATTGCCCTGAAATCCATGACTCTTCCACGTGGTTTCATGTGCTTTGGTGTTTTTCTTTCTGTGACCCCACTTTACCTGGTATGGATGCAGTCAAAACTATCTCAGGCCAAATGACTGACTCATTCTTTTTTAGGACCCGGGAGCTCTTGGAACTAGGTATTGACAATGAAGATTCAGAACACGAAAATGATGATGACACCAATCAAAGTTAGTGCGAAGAAAAACTGCTAATCTATTTCAAGAAATGACTGCCTCAATATTATTCTTTCAAGCTTTTTAACTTCATATATTTTTTGATCTGGTTGGGAATTTCTCTTTTCTTCATGCTTTATTCCAAATATTTTCTTGCTTGTATGCATCTTATTTGTATTTTTATATTCATTGCTGATTTTTTTTTAATATGGAGTTTCCATTCTATCTTTCCAATTCCATATTTCCTCACTTTTCCTTCATATCTCTTTTTGTTATTTCTCCTTTTGACATACATGTTTTCCTTTGGATATGTTGAAGAACTCCTTGGCACAAAGGATTAACAGAATTACATGCATTAATGAATTTATCTTATGAAGGCAGTAAAAAATGTATTATTGATACAACAGAATTACCCAAGTATAAAAATCTAAATTTACTTTATTATTTTGTAGTTAATAAGCTGCAAAACAGTGAAAATGGCCAAGGGATCTTGACTGTTGTACATCCAACTATAATTTTAGCTCATGAATGTCAGGATTGGGACATTATATTTATCAGCTTGTTGGTTAGCAATTTTCTCTAGCAGTGAGAGTAAGGTAGGGTTCCATGGGCATATCTCCCAAATTGTCTTGTAAACACATACATTCCTTGGGTGATCATTATGCATAAATTGCTTCTGACTTTTTTCTCTTAACTTGGGTTTGTCTTTGTTGAAGAGCAGAGGAAATAGGGTAGCACATGTTAAGATTTTCGCATCTGAGCAGTCTTTCCATTTCTCATTCAAAACATCTTTCAGGAATGGAGGTCTAAGGTGTTAGACATATTTTCCACTTTGTCTCCTGTAGGGGGAGAGAATTACAGCAGTTTTGGGAGAAACCAGGAAAGATCTTTGATTTTGGCATCACCAATTGTTCCTATAAATGCCTACTGGAAACTTTTCCTTAGTAGAGTCAGAGTAATTTGTACTGAAGGCTCAGATCTTTCTTTTTTTAAAATTTCTTTTTTTGTTTTTTGGTTGAGATCTTCCTAACAACAAATATTCTAATGTTTGGGGACTATTTGTCCATTGTTTCTGAGTGGCATTGAAGTTTTGTAACTTCAGGAAATTTAGGATGAGTTTTAATTTTCAAAAGGCCCAGGTAATAAATCCATTTTTAAAAAACAAACTTTTTTTCTTGATATTTAGGTGCCACGCTGAATGATAAAGACGATGATACGCTCACTGCAGAAACTGGACAGAATCATCCATTTTTCCGACGATCGGATTCCATGACATTCCTTGGGTGTATACCGCCAAATCCTTTTGAAGTACCTTTGGCTGAAGCCATCCCTTTGGCTGATCAGCCACATCTACTACAGGTGAAACTAAAGGCCAGTTCTGAAATCTTTTGGGTTTGTCTAAATTTTAACTAAATTAAATGTGTAGCATAACTAGAATGTTTCTGTTGAAATTACAGCCAAATGCTAGAAAAGAGGATCTTTTTGGCCGTCCCAGTCAGGGTCTCTATTCATCATCTGCCAGTAGTGGGAAATGCTTAATGGAAGTTACAGTGGATAGAAACTGCCTTGAGGTAAGACTGCAATAATCTGAACCATTTTTTAATAGAAATTAATGCAGTTTTACTTTAGCATGGCACCTTTTTAAAAGAAAGTATGAACTCCAGAAAGCTAAGGGAAGTGTTCAAAAGTGCTGTCGCTTCCATTTATACACATTCTCTATAGGTAGTGCTTCTATAAATCTTGATTTTTCTTTTGTTATAAATTGAAATAGTGAGGCTCTTAGCAAGGGAGGTGAGTTGGTGTTTCTTTGACCTTCATTCAGCATTATATATTGAATAAAGAGGTGTAAATAGATTTGTGTTTGAAAATTTTCTAAATCTCAAGAATTAGGATTCTAATGAACTAATTGAAACTTGTTAGCACCTCTTTTTTTTTTTTTGTACTGTTATCATCAAAGATGTGTATCTTGAAAAGTTGTGGGTTTTTTTTTTCCATTAGTAAGGACCATCTTTCAAAACAGGATGTTCCTAGAATTTGACATCTTAGAATGAATGGTCCATCAAAACGGAATAGGCATAGCTTTGAAATGTAGAATTGCCTTAAAAACAGCACTTTGTAATAACTGAGGTGTGAAGGGCACTGAGTTTTAATTTCATATTGCTATGAAAAGAGTGACAGTCATTGAAAAGGTTGCCCCCTTTCTAGGGGGGAAAAACACCATTAACATTTTTCAGGTAATTTTTTTTCAGGTATGTTCTATAACTAGACTAGATGTTTTGGATCCACCTAAATATTCCCAAGAGAAATTATATTAGAAATCTCCAGATAAACAAGACATGATCAGTAAAATATTAGTGTGGTGACATGATATATTTGGGGGGGGGGGGGATGCTGTATTGGGAGTAAGAAGACCTTAGTCCTAATCTTGGCTCTAAACCTTGATGTCTTCTGGAAAATGGAGATATGTGTGCTTTGTTTACCTCACAAGATTATAAAAATTAAATGGGATCTTGGAATCAAATCCATCTCCTGCTATATTTGAAATTGTCCTAAGAACAGTAATACACTTTGAAAATATTAGTTGGTATTATGTTTGAAAAACTTGAGATGAAAATCAGGATAGCCACTGAAAAGATTTCTTCCACTTGACTTTCACTTTTAATACAAGTAGTTACAGTTTATATTAAATATATGTTTGTCCAAGTTCCCTACCCAAGCTAACTTGTTAAACAAGGGCTTCTGTGCCATGTTTTGTGGAAGTTTTTTCTTCACCATATAAAATGATTGTTTGTGTTTGCCTCTTTTTTTAAAAAATGCTGGTGTGTGTGTGTGTACACATACACATATTTGGGACTCAAAAAGAAATACTCATACTTAGTGAATTCAAGAATTTGGAGCGATCAGTGTGAAGTGTCCGTGGAAAAAAATGCAGTCAAAGATAGTTTGGAAAGTATTTTAGGGATGGAAGAAAGTACAAAGTAAGAATGATAAGGGGATTTATATGACACAAATATAAAAATGTCTTAGAAATTTCTGAGATGCTAATATAAATTTTAAAAGTAGTGGTTAATACCCAGCAGATGAGGTAAGTTGTACTAGCTAGTTGGACTGAGTGATTAGTAAGTTGAATTACTGTAGTCACGTTTTCTTGGTGGGAGTTAATTTCCTTTGACTATTAGAGAATTATTAAGTTTTGAGATGGTGTCTTGAATTGATTTTGAAATGTATCACTCATTCCTGAAATTAATTCTTCAGGTTCTTCCAACTAAAATGTCTTATGCTGCCAACCTGAAAAATGTAATGAACATGCAAAATCGGCAAAAGAAAGAAGGGGAAGAGCAAAATTTGCTGACAGAAGAATCTGAGAGTTCAAAACCAGGACCATCTGCTCATGACCTTGCAGCACAATTGAAAAGTAGTTTGTTGGCTGAAATAGGATTGACTGAAAGTGAAGGGCCTCCTCTAACGTCATTCAGGTATTTAAAAAATATTACTATAAGTTTCATAGAGACTCTGATTTAGTAGATAAGCATATTGGGCTTAGAGTTAGAAAGAAATAGGTTCAAATCCCACTCCTAACACTTAATAGCTTTGTGACCCAGACAGGTCACTCAAACTCTGCGCATCTCAGGAAGTTCACTTGAACTTAGACACTAGTTCATGGATAGCTTGTCACTTTCTGTTGATATGAGTTTTCATACCAGCCAGTATCCATGCTGACAAAATCACATATTCTTTTGTATTTGCATTTTGTTTCCTTAGTGATAAATGAATGTAGGATTGTTTTTTAATTAATTTTTTTCAGTTAAAAATTTATCTTCTGTCCTTTTCCATTGAGAAAAAACCAGTAGAAGGGGAACACCATTTCAAACGTGTAGTAGAGCAAAACAAATTTCACCATTGGCCATGTCCAAAAAAAAATGTGTCCCAACTGTATTCTTGAGTACATCACCTCTGTCAGCAGGTGGGTAATGTGCTTCATCATGAGTCTTCTGGAATTGCAATGATCAATGCAATGTAATGATTGCTGAAGTTGAAGCAGAAGTCTTGATTTATAGTTTACATCGCCAGTTAACCTGCAGTGTTAGCTAAATGATCCTGCTTTCCCCCTTTTTTCTTTCAGGCCTCAATGCAGTTTCATGGGAATGGTTATATCTCATGATATGTTACTGGGACGCTGGCGCCTTTCTTTAGAGTTATTTGGCAGAGTGTTTATGGAAGATGTTGGAGCAGAACCTGGATCAGTATGTAATTTCTTCATTGTAGATGCTGTTGTATGTATGTTTGTTTTCATTTCAGAAACTAATGCTGTCATTTTGTAATTGTTTAAGATCCTCACTGAATTAGGTGGTTTTGAAGTAAAAGAATCAAAATTCCGTAGAGAGATGGAAAAACTGAGAAATCAGCAATCAAGAGATTTAACATTAGAGGTAAAGGTATTGTGTTTCTTTATAAGTTTTATACTTTTTGTGATAGTTGCGGTGAACTTAGACTGAATGCAAATGATAGTATTCCATTAGGTATGAGTAACACATTTATTATCTAGTTGTGAGAAACTTTAGAAATGAGACAATTTTATTCTGATTTACATGAAGGGGGTGGGGAATATGCAGTGCCTACTATGTGCCAGGCACTCTATTAAGCCCTTTTACAAAAATTATTTCACTTGATCTTCATAACAACCCTGCAAGGTAGGTGCCATTATTACCCCCATTTTACAGTTGAAAAAATTGAGGAAAGCATGGCTTTGCCCACAGTGGTGAAGTGTCTGAAACCAGATCTGAACTTGGTCTTCCATATTCTAGGCCCAGTGCCCTATTAGCTGTGCCACCAGCTATTTACCTGAGACTAGTGCTTTGAGACACTAAGTTTTTTGGAAAGGTTAAGAATTTTGATAGTTTTCAATTATGCATAAGAAACATTTTAAATTGTTAGCGAAAGAAAATATTTACTTTTTAAGTTGTTTTACCTAGGAAAAGTAATCAATAAATGTTTTGTGATCAAGTTAAATGAGTCTTTTCTTATGTATTTCATTAGGTTGATCGAGATCGAGATCTTCTAATTCAGCAAACAATGAGGCAGCTTAACAATCATTTTGGTCGCAGATGTGCTACTACTCCAATGGCTGTACATAGAGTAAAAGTTACATTTAAAGATGAACCAGGAGAGGGCAGTGGTGTGGCGCGAAGTTTCTATACTGCTATTGCACAAGCTTTTTTGTCAAATGAAAAACTGCCGAATCTAGATTGTATTCAGAATGCCAACAAGGGTACACATACCAGTAAGTATTCTTTAAGGAGTTTAATGTATAATTTAAATTATAATTTAAAGTATAATGGAGTTTACCTCATCCCTTGTTGATAGTGAAATAACATAACAATATAAACTACAGATATTCAGATATTTTGTTTATAATATAGATTAATTCAGTTTAGTCTTTACCTTAACTAGCTGTGTTCAGGAAAACCTGGTGATTTAATTTTAATTTTTAATTTTATCTACTTCACATATTGTGGATTTAAAAGTCATTACATTTGGAATAGACCAAATACTACTACAAAACCACACCAGTAATTTCTGTTAAGGTGACCTTCTGTACTTTCCATTAACTCACCACAAAAATGGACAGGTTTTCCCTTCATGCCGAGAAGTCATAGTCCTAAAAGAAAGAAGAGTAAGGAGACTGGTTATCTGACCTCTGTTTAAGCTTTGAAATTCTGAGATTCTAAACCTTTTCTGTCCTTCCCTAATCCTTGTCCCAGTTCAGAAATTAATGGTTTTTTTTACTTCAATTTTGATCTCCCTGAGAAAAGGGAAGCATTATATCTAAGCAGTTATGAAAAATGGTCAAGTAAAATGTAATTCTCCCAGGGCTTTCTATATATTGATGGTGCTTAGAGTTGAGGGTCCTTTTCTTTTAGATCATGGATCAGGCCAAGGAACAGCTGTCATCCTGGCCCAAAGTTGCCATTCTTTTTCTATTCGCAATATTGTTGAAGTTCCTGTGAGGGTGGCTTTCTAGCCTTTCTCAGGTTCCTTCTGGTCAAGCCTAGAAGGATATAAATACTTTAGTCAATTTATTTACATAGTTCCAAATCATTTTCCAAAATGGTTGCACTGATTCACAGCTGTACCACCTATGCATTAGTGTATCTGTCTTCCCATATCAACCATTTCCATCTTTGTCATTTTGCAGACTATATAGGGAAATCTCTGGGTTTTGATTTCCTTATATGTTATTATAAGGGGTTTGGAGCATTTTTTCCAATGTTTGTGAATAGTTTACAATTCTTTTTAGGGGAAATGCTTTGGTGGGGGGAGAGAATACACATATATTTTTTTTTACCTTACATGTATTTTGTTTATGCAGAAGCCTTTCAGTTTTATGTAATCAAAGTCATCTTTTAAAAAAACTTTGGTAGTTTGCTTCTGTCCCTTACTTAGTTGATAATCTCCTATCCATAGTTGTGAAAGGTATGATTTCTTACATCCATTTTGAATTTCTTGTAGAATATTGTATAAGATGTTGATCTAAGCCTAATTTCTGCCAGACTGCTGTATAGTTTTTCCAACAGTAAAAAAGAAATGGCTTATAAGAGTGAATTCAGTAGTAGCCTTAGACAGTTTAACTCCAAGAGGGCTACAGAGACTTAAAGAAAGAATAAATAGAAATAAGTACCTTGAATCAAACCATAAAAGTCCAGAATAATAATAGCTAATAACTAACATTAACTATTAAACTAAGGGAGAGATAAAGTGACTTGCCCAGGATCACATAGCTAATAATTGTCTAAAAACAGATTTGAACTCAGGTCTTCCTGACTCTAGGCCCAGTGCTTTCTCTGCTATACCACATAGCTGTCGTAATAGTCAGTGAAGAATGTTAATGAAAAAAAGAGGGGAAAGAAATCCTTTTTAGGAAAAGGTACAATTTAAAAAATTAATAAAAGGAGTAAAAAGGGAGATTTTATTGGACTATGTAACTGAAAGAAAAAAAATAGAGGAAGAATTAGATAACTAGGTAACAGGAAAATTTAGTAAAACTCCAAAAACTGACAGATTAGAGAAAGGTGTGTGGCTTGATGGTAAAGAAAGAGAGCCTATAGGAATAGAGCTGTCTTGAAGGAGATTAAGCAAAAATAACTGAAGAGGCAAATTACTAATTTTACTTTAAAAGAAGAACAGCAGTGAGGGTGAGGGGGGTGGAAATAGTAGAGACATAGAAGAAAATATAAACTTAACTCATAATTTTAATAATTCAAAGCAAAACATTTTTTAAAAGAGAGTGACAGTTTATATCCAACCTAAGACATTGCTTACGAGAAACATCCCCAAGAAGCAAAGGCATAACAGAATAAAAATGAGGCACTGGAACAAAACTTATTCTCCCTCAAGGGAATCCACAAAAGTAGGAGTTTGGAATCATAGCAAACAAAAACAAAGATTCAGAACATATAAAAGAGATTTCTAAAAACTACCTTGAATGGCTTACTGTTAGGAGATTTCAACATCCTTAGCCTAATATTCAGATTCCTCTGCACTTGGTACCATGCTGTCCTCCATTTTTTCATACTACTTTTATATTCAGCTAGTTTGAATTACTACCCCTCTAATTTTACCCTATGTTCTGTTCTTTACTTTTGTTCATCTTGTTCCCTATAACTGGAAGTAACATCCTTCCTTCCCTTTTCTCCTGATCTTACCCTTGCCCCCCAAATCTTTACTTGTTGAAAAACAGCCCATCCTTCAAGATTTACTGAGAGCCACTTTACAGGAAGATTTCCATTATTCTTTTACTTTTTCCCTCCCCATTGCGCGCGCGCGCGCGCACACACACACACCATCCCATATTAGTTGAAAATGATATTTTTCTCTTTAGATTTTATATAACATCTTACCTCATGTAATGTTTCACATTACCTTTCTTATATACAACTTCTATTTTGTAACATAAATATCCATTTATGAGTGTATTGCATCATCCTATCAGATTGTAAAGAGGGCAGGGATCATGTCTTATTCATTCTTGTATACCTAAGCATTTCTCACAATATTCTGCACATAGTACATATATAATAAATATTGATTTATAAATGAAGCTCCAGCTCATCATCAGTCCCATTTTAAAATTAATAATGGGAAACAACTTTAGTTATCTTTTTTTTAAATTTTTTTTATTTTTCAAAATTTATTTATTTAACATTTAGTTTTCAGCATTGATTTTCACAGGAGTTTGAATTGCAAATTTTCTCCCCATTTCTACCCTCCCCCACACTCCAAGATGATGTATATTCTGGTTGCCCTGTTCCCCAGTCAGCCCTCCCCTCTATCACCCCACTCCCCTCCCATCCCCTTTTCCCTTCCTTTCTTGCAGGGCAAGATAAATTTCTACGCCCCATTGCCTGTCTATCTTATTTTCTAGTTGCATGCAAAAACTTGTTTTTTTTTTGTTTTTGAACATCTGTTCTTAAAACTTTGAGTTCCAAATTCTCTCCCCTCTTCCCTTCCTACCCACCCTTCCTATGAAGTCAAGCAATTCCACATAGGCCACATGTGTATCGTTATGTATAACCCTTCCACAATACTCATGTTGTGAAACACGAACTATGTTTTGCTCCTTCCCAACCCATCCCGCTTTATTGAATTTTCTCCCTTGACCCTGTCCCCTTTCCAAAGTGTTTGTTTTTGATTACCTCCACCCCCATCTGCCCTACCCTCCATCATCCCCCCCTTTTTTTTATCTTCTTCCCTCTTCTTTCCTGTGGGGTAAGATACCCAATTGAGTATGTATGGTATTCCCTCCTCAGGCCAAATCTGATGAGAGCAAGATTCACTCATTCCCCCCTCACCTGCCCTCTCCCCTCCTCCCACAGAACTGCTTCCTCTTGCCTCCTTTAAGCGAGATAATCCACCCCATTCTATCTCTCCCTATCTCCCTCTCTCAATATATTCCTCTCTCATCCCTTAATTTGATTTTATTTCTTTTAGATATCTTCCCTTCATCTTCAACTCACCCTGTGTCCGCTCTCTCTCTCTCTCTTTATATATATATACATACACATACATATATACATACGTGCACATTCACATATGTGTGTGTGTGTGTGTGTGTGTGTATATATATGTATATATACACACACACATACACACACACACACATATATATATATATATATATATGCATATTCCTTTCAGCTACTATGATATTGAGGTCTCATGAATCATACACATCATCTTTCTATGTAGGAATGTAAACAAAACAGTTCAACTTTAGTAAGTCCCTTATGATTTCTCTTTCTTGTTTACCTTTTCATGCTTCTCTTGATTCTTGTGTTTGAAAGTCAGATTTTCTATTCAGCTCTGGTCTTTTCACTGTGAAAGCTTGAAAGTCCTCTCTTTTATTGAAAGTCCATATTTTTCCTTGGAGCATGATACTCAGTTTTGCTGGGTAGGTGATTCTAGGTTTTAATCCTAGCACCATTGACCTCCGGAATATCATATTCCAAGGCCTTCAGTCTCTTAATGTAGAAGCTGCCAGATCTTGGGTTATTCTGATTGTGTTTCCACAATACTCAAATTGTTTCTTTCTGGCTGCTTGCAGTATTTTCTCCTTGATCTGGGATCTCTGGAATTTGGCGACACTATTCCTAGGAGATTTCTTTTTGGGATCTATTTGAGGAGGCGATCGATGGATTCTTTCAATTTCTATTTTGCCCTGTGGCTCTAGAATATGAGGGCAGTTCTCCTTGATAATTTCCTGAAAGATGATATCTAGGCTCTTTTTTTGATCATGGCTTTCAGGTAGTCCAGTAATTTTTAAATTATCTCTCCTGGATCTATTTTCCAGGTCAGTGGTTTTTCCAATGAGATATTTCACATTGTCTTCCACTTTTTCATTCCTTTGGTTCTGTTTTATAATATCTTGATTTCTCATCCAGTCACTAGCTTCCACGTGCTCCAATCTAATTTTTAAGGTAGTATTTTCTTCAGTGGTCTTTTGGACCTCCTTTTCCATTTGGCTAATTCTGCCTTTCAAGGCATTGTTCTCCTCATTGGCTTTTTGGAGCTCTTTTGCCATTTGAGTTAGTCTATTTTTTAAGGTGTTGTTTTCTTCCGCGTATTTTTCAGTATTTTTTTGGGTCTCCTTTAGCAAGTCATTGACTTGTTTTTCATGGTTTTCTCACATCCTTCTCATTTCTCTTCCCAGTTTTTCCTCTACTTCTCTAACTTGCTTTTCCAAATGCTTTTTGAGCTCTTCCATGGCCTGGGACCAGTTCATGTTTTTCTTGGAGGCTTTTGTTGTAGGCTCTTTGACTTTGTTGACTTCTTCTGTCTTTATGTTTTGGTCTTCTTTGTCACCAAAGAAAGAATCCAAAGTCTGAGACTGAATCTGGGTGTGTTTTCGCTGCCTGACCACATTCCCAACCAGCTAACTTGACCCTTGAGTTTTTCAGCGGGGTATGACTGCTTGTAGACTACAGAGTTCTATGTTCCACGTTTGGGGGGGATGTGCCAGCTCTGCCACACCGGCACTGCTCCTTCCCCAAGAACCCCCAACCCGGACTGGGCTTAGATCTTCAGCAGGCTGTGCACTCCTGCTTTGATGTGCCACTTAATTCCTCCCACCAGGTGGGCCTGGAGCTGGAAGCAACAGCAGCCGTAGCTGCCCCACCTCCGCTGCCCCTGTGAACTCCTTCCACTCCCGCAGCTTTTCCCACTAACCTTCTCTGCTGTCTTTGGTATTTGTGGGTTGAGAAGTCTGGTAACTGCTGCAGCTCACTGATTCAGGGCGCTAGGGCCCGCTCCACCCAGCTCCTGGTCCGGTTTGTCCAAGCAGCTCACGCTGGGCTCTGCTCCCAGCTCCGTGTGGGATAGACCTCACCCAGAGACCATCCAGGCTGTCCTGGGCTGGAGCCCTGCTTCCCTCTGCTGTTTTGTGGGTTCTGCAGTTCTAGAATTGGTTCAGAGCCATTTTTTATAGGTTTTTGGAGGGACTCGGTGGGGAGCTCACTGCTTTCCAGCTGCCATCTTCCAACTTTAGTTATCTAATGTTGTTGAGTAAACAATAGTAGTCTTTAAAATATTAATGTTAAATAGTTTGGCTATATCTGTTTATTTAAAGAATGTAAACCTGGTCAGAAGAAAATATTCTTAGCAAGAGTGAGATTTTGCTCTTTGTCACATTTCATGACATTGTAGGAGGAGATCAGACAAAATGACCTCTAATAGATGTTTGGTGACTACAGAATATACATATATACAATATACAATATAATTATCTTTTTCTTGCAATGGTACCAATTGAAGTAGTAGAGCTAGGATGAAGAACATAAATAAGTCTGTGCTAAGGGCATAAATTATGGATGTAATAAATATTTATAATCTGTCAAATATTCCAGGCATTGTGCTGGGTTATAAGGAATGATGAGTTCTTTTTTGTAGGGAAGGAGGTACAATTTATTGCCCCTAATTCTAACACCTTATCCAAAAAATGGGCCAGCATTACTTTTTGGTTTGCAGTGAATAAAAGTTCTTGGCCAAATCTTGGGGCATTAATTTGTTGAACAGAACATGCCATATAATTTGAGGTGCCATTGAGAAGTTTTTATAATACTGTTGACCACAGTTGTTGTTGTTGTTAACTTGGTAAGATCTATATATTAAGCATTTTGTTTGTTACTACATCTTTCTTAGAGAAGATTTAATGTGTAAGCAAAAGGAGATCTTTATGACCTTTTGTGATCTTTGAAAAATGGTCACTGAACTTGCTCTTTACTTTTTCTATAGGCTTGATGCAGAGATTAAGGAACAGAGGGGAGAGAGATCGGGAGAGAGAACGAGAAAGAGAAATGCGGAGGAGTAGTGGTTTACGAGCAGGTTCCCGAAGAGATAGAGACAGGTATGCTAATTCTCTTTATTAAATTGTAATATATTCTCACTGCTTTTGACCAGCAAGTATATTACATGCTTACAAAGTAATGAAAATTGTGAACTGTAGTATATTTTTAAAGAAATAAAGTTTTATGAGATGCAAATATAGACAAAATACATGTCTATGTCAAGTTCTCCTTTAATGGATATGTGTGTGTGTGTGTGTGTGTGTGTGTGTGTATGAATGCAATGATTTATATATCAAAGGATTCACTTCCTTATGTTGAAATTTTACTTCTTAATATCTTATTGAGGATCCTATTTGTCAGGGTATTTTGATTGACTTTATAACATTATTTCTTGGAATTGTGATGTTTAACATCAATATAGTAACTGCAGTTACTTAATCTTTCATCTAGCAAAGTCAAGTTAATTTATTTTGCTAAATGACCTTTTATATTATAATTGGAATTATGCAGTTTTATATTCTAATTCTGTTACATTTTGGTATTGGGATTTCACTTTGTACTTGAGGGACATCAAGTTATATGGAAAATTTAGTAGCTTTCTTTGGTGTTCAGGGATTTTAGGAGACAGCTTTCCATTGACACAAGGCCTTTCAGGCCAGCATCTGAAGGCAATCCTAGTGATGACCCTGATCCTCTTCCAGCACATCGTCAGGCACTTGGCGAGAGGCTTTACCCTCGGGTTCAAGCAATGCAACCAGTAAGACCAGAATGCATGGGTGAAATTTTAACTAACTATTATTTCCCAAGATTTTTTGGTTTAGAATTATATCTGTCCTTGTCAAATAGTAGAGTTAGGGAAATGCTATGGGAAATATGGTCCATACAGTGTTTATACAGCTTGTTTTTTTCTTCTCCCATTAAGAGTGATTTGGAAGCATGGTTATAACTAACTGAATAAATCATTTGTGAATTTCAATTGGTACAACTGTTTAGTATTCAAATTGGCTAGCTAGAAGTTTGCAGATAGTGGTTATCTTACTGCTTTGCAAATTAGTATACTTACTGAAAGATAAGTATACAAGCAGTTTTTCTATATAGAGAATATCAAAGAAATTTCTTCACGATATAGTTACATGGCCACTTTTTCTGCATATATATAGCTATACAGTATTGGGGAAAGATAAGCATTTGAGCCCAGGAACAACTACCACCAGCTCATGAGGTAGGACTTAGCTATAGTTCTGTTGTGAGAGGTGTTTATTTTAGTAAAAATGTTTAGCCTTAAATACTATCATAAATAAATGAAGTATTATGGGTGAACCTGGATCCTGTTGGATTTAGAAGCAAAGGGCCTAGGTTTGACTCTGTTCTGTGCCAGTTAAGACCTATGTGACTTGGGCCACTTGTCTCTAGACCTCATAAAAAGTCATATGTGTATATTATGAATAGTTTTCTATGACTAAACAGCAGGGGAGGCTTAGGAGGACTATTTGAATAACTTTGTTTTGTTGCTTATAGGCATTTGCAAGTAAAATCACAGGTATGCTATTGGAATTATCCCCTGCTCAGCTGCTGCTTCTACTAGCAAGTGAGGACTCTTTGAGAGCAAGGGTAGATGAGGCCATGGAACTTATTATTGCACATGGAAGGTAAATATATATTTGTGGAGGAAAAAAAATTCATTTTTAGGTTATTTGAAGACTTTCTACTTAAAATATTTTGTAGCTAGTGCTATATTTTATTTAATTTCTGCTGTAAAGCACCATTCTTGAGTTATTTATCACCAAGTACCCCCCAAATTAACCTTTAACAAATTTTGCAATCAGACATCTAAAGTCCTGGTATATTAGTGCAGAATTTTCACAGTTGTTTTTAGATCCTGCCCTGTTTTTGAGATGGTTCCATATACTAAAGTATTTCCTTTATAGCTGAAATTCTAATTTCCTTTTTGTTGTCATATTTTCAAAGAAAGTAGGGTCTCATTTCGTTCAAAGAACTGATTTTTTGTTTTCCCTTTTCTTCCCTGTTGGGTGCTTTTCTGCTGTCCTAGAAAATTCTCATCCAGTTCATTTCTTCTCCACAGAGACGTCAGTTCTGTATTGTTGCTCCAAAGATATTTATTGTCTCAGTATACATTTTGGTACCATATAGGTGTGCGTTGTCTCACTATTCACTTTACTGTGTATTTAATCTTTTCTAAATGTTCTGATTATTTGCTTTTCTTGTTTGTATAATATACATCATCATTATTTTCTTTCAAGGGAGAATGGAGCTGATAGTATCTTGGACCTTGGGTTATTAGACTCTTCAGAAAAGGTGCAGGTATGAAATCTTCTTTTGTAAACAGGATGAAAATAAAAGTAATTAGAGAAACTTGAGTTAGCTAGTTCTCACTGTTTGCTGTCCATAAAATTCTATGTGAATATCCAAAAAAACTAGAATTTATTTTTTTCTCTTCAGTTTGTTTACTTGACTCATTCCTCCTATTCTCTCCCCTTTCAACCAATTGGGCCCTGTAAATACTTGACTACAGTTTAGAACAGAATGCATAGGGAGCACTATGTCTTAGAAATTATTGTTATTTGAAATTAATATAGGTAAAGGTGAATGAAGAAGGGTGCAAAAATAAGTATAATACAAGAAGGGGAAATTAACAAAAAAGGAGAATTGGACCATAATGTTTTATCACAGCTTAAGTTAGGACCCACAGGCCGCTCTCATTTGAAGCAAACTCTGAATTGGATTTGATTTGACATGGCTTTAGAGAACTTGAATTGCCTTGGTGGAATAATAATTTTTAAAAAAATTGAATGTGGATAGGGGCCATATTTACAGGTAGTCCCTGGGCAAGGAGAACTTAAGTTAGATATATAGGGGAATCTTGACTATGATGACAAAATTAAGAGCAATATGTAGTAGGAATTTCTTTTAATGGGGACAGGCTTCAGTTTTAGACTACCAAGATTTAGACCCAACACAAAATGAGATTTCCTGTATGCTTAGTGTAGTCAACAGTGCAGAAAACCCAAATGGTTAAAAGTTCTAATATCACTATTTGCAGCTTCACCATGTATATAAGTTTGTAATAAATCTCTGGTACTCTTTGGTCCTAGGAAAATAGAAAACGACATGGCTCCAGTAGAAGTGTGGTGGATATGGAATTGGATGATACAGATGATGGGGATGATAATGCTCCATTGTTTTACCAGCCTGGAAAAAGAGGTTTTTATACTCCGAGACCCGGCAAAAATACAGAAGCAAGGTTAAATTGTTTCAGAAATATTGGCAGGTAAGATAATAACTGGTGTTAAATTTTGATTATTAAAAAATGTTCGCTTATGGACTTAGTTATATATGTTCAAGTGTAGAATCAAATTCTGTTGGTTGATAAAGTCACACTAACATATATAGGCATATACACACTTTACCTACATCACAAGTCTTAAATATAAATTTTGCCCTTAGAAGTTACCTGATGAAATGAATTTGTTTCACATTTAGAGAATATTTAAGTATGTGTTAATGCCATACTTCAGTATTGTTTAAGTTGCAGCTTCATAAATTTCCTCTTATTTTTCATCTTCAGAATCCTTGGACTCTGCTTGCTACAGAATGAACTGTGTCCTATCACATTGAATAGGCATGTAATTAAAGTATTGCTTGGTAGAAAAGTAAGTGATTCTAAGTAGCCTCATTTTGTTAATGTTTATAAACAGTAGTGATAATAATAGATCACATTTATGTTGTGCTTTACAGTGCACAAAGCACTTTGCATACATTAAACTTTACTTTTGATCCTCACAACAACCCTGAAAGGTAGGTAGTTTGAATCAGTTTATTCCCATTTTATAGATAAGGACATGGAGGCTTAGCAGGGATGTGATTTTCCCAGAGTCATAGCAAGTAAGCCTTGACCCCTTGAATTCACTGATTCCAAATCCAATCATCTTTCTATTTTACCACAACTGTTTGTTTGATAAAATAATTGCTATATCTTTCTTTGTATGCAATCTAATATTAAAAATCAAATGTGCTATATACTGTTATGCAGAATTAGTTTTTATGTGCTGACAAAATTGACAGATGCTCATTTAAAATAAAAATACAAGTGGAATAACTGGGTATCATAGGAGAGTCCCTTAAAATGACCAATAAAACATTATATAAGTTATTACCCTGATTATCAACAATTGTTATATTTACAAATTTGGTTTATTATACCAGCCCGGGTGAAGATGTGACAGTGCCAGGTTATAGAATTTACCAACCTCAGCCAACTATTTAAATTCAACAAGCATTTGTTAAGTGTTGGGCTATGTACCAGACCCTGTGGTAGATGCCATGGCAAAAATCAGGCTCTCCTCCTTTAAGAGCTTATATTCTAGGGATTGGAGAGGGGGAAAAACAGATAAATAATAAAGTAATTTCAGGTGGTAGGGATAGTAGCCACAATTCATTAACCATTGGGGGAAGGGAAGGGTGGAGAAAAGCTGGATATAGGAAGAACACTTGTGTGAGCTTTTAAAAGAGGGTCAGATTTCTAGTAGTGTCTTACTTAGAGAGAAGATTCATTGAATGGGGAAAGAGGAGAGACGAACTGTGTGCAGTTACAAATGTAAGAGATAGAATATTATGTGCAGTTTGGCTGGAATATAGGGTGCTTGATGAAAAGTAACTATGAAATCAGTCTGTAAAGGAGGCTGGGGCCATATTGGAAAGGGCCTTAAATGTCAGTCAGAGAAGTGGTTTCCTTTTATCCTGGAAGATAAAAAAAATGGAAGGTTCTTGAGTTCGGAAGATATGATTCAGGAATATCAAGAGAAGATTGTTATTGAGGACCCTTTAATCAGGATATTGTTAATGTCTTTATTCCCTGTGCCTGGAACATAACAGGTGCTTAATAAATGCTTATTGATTGATTGCTATACCAGTGAATATTTTGCTATATTAGACTCTTAAAAATAAATTTTATTGCTATCTTTTCTTATGTCACCATTTCCCAATGTGCTTTCCCTCTCCCTGTCTCTTTTCCAAGAGCCAACTTTTGTAACAAAAAATGGGAGAGAAAAAAATTAGTTCAGCAAAAGCAAGCAACCCATCAACCAACTCCACCATTAACTATAGTGTTCCACAGTAATGTAAGTTAGACATAGACTTTTAATACTGGACAAAGGGGTCTTAAAGATCATAGATGATAGTTTTACCCACTTATTTTGTAAATGAAGACACTAAATTCCAAAGAGTGAGCTGTACAAAGGCATATTGATAGCAAGTAGTGGGACTGACATCTCAATTCAAGTCTCTAGTTCTTTGCCTTTTCCCCTCACGTGTGTTTGACATTGTCCTACCTACATTAATATGCTACCATTCAAGTTAAAAAAATGCCAAAAATTTTATTCAGTCCTACGGTATTATAAATGAAAATAGATTCAGTGCTTCAGAATTTAAGAATGTTGATGACTGTTCTTGCAAATTAAATTTCTCTTTGCTTACACACAGAATAAAAAATGTAAAGGTCCATTTAAAAATTATTTAGTGTCACATGACGCTGGAGTACATTGTGAGAACAATAGATCTATCGAACTTGATTCTCCAGAGGAAAATTATTATTGGCATCTAGGGTGATTTTTTTTTTGACTGAGTTATTTTCTGTAAAGAGCAGTATGAATAATTTCATGTAGTGGTGCCAGATTTTTGTAATAATGTTTTAAAATATCTTTTTTATTAGGTTAACTGGCATGATTTTGCATTTTTTGATCCTGTTATGTATGAGAGTTTGCGGCAACTTATCCTCGCCTCACAGAGTACAGATGCTGATGCTGTTTTTGCAGCAATGGATTTGGCATTTGCAATAGACCTGTGCAAAGAAGAGGGTGGAGGACAGGTAAGTAAAATTCCTGGTTTTAGGATTCCATTTAACGTATTTATTAAAAGTATATTGTTATTCATAAAATATTAATGGATTAGTGAAAGGAAGTAGATAAAGTCAGTAATGAAAGATGTCCTGTTTTCAGTGTAGGTTTTATATTTTAGGTATGCATTGGCTATCGAATTAATTTTAGATTTAAAGATTTTGTTAATCCAATAACATTTATTTTTATGAGCTGATATTGCTTTACATCTATTTTCTGCCTTTTACTTCCAATTTTTTAAGCAAAACTATACATCTTCATTTTGCATAGGTTGAACTAATTCCTAATGGTGTAAATATACCCGTCACCCCTCAGAATGTATATGAATATGTACGAAAATATGCTGAACACAGAATGTTGGTAGTTGCTGAACAGCCTCTACATGTAAGTATTTTCTTAGAATTTCCTGCTGTTGTCTAGTATTCCTCAGTTATGGAAACCTAAGATCTTCTTGGTCTTAGCATAGTTTCATATACATTCCTGAGAGCAGAAACAAAGGAGAGAGAAGGCCCAAAAGCAGTGTCAAACCTGAGAGACCCAGTAGGGTCTAGTGCATTGGTTCTCAAAGTGGGCAATACAACCTCCTAGGGGGCACTGGAATGACTGGGGAGGGCCATCAGTAGTAGCCTCAGGTGCAGTTTGGGGGGGGTGTTGAATAAAAATAAGGGGGGGCCAGTGGAAGCATAAGGAAACATTTGGAAAACTGTTTGTACATGTTTTCATCTGTTGTGTAACAGAGTTAAAGTCATAGTGATTAAAGGGGGCAGTAGGCCATTTAAGTTTGGGAACCTCTGATCTAGTGGGACATACTTCCTTTTTGCTTTTAGATTTTTTTAATCTGATCACTGTATTGGTAGATAACTTGGTATAATTGATAGAGGAATCAGTGGCATCATTTGGCTTTCTGACTTAGCTATGGTGAAATCTTTGCATGTATGCAGTTGTTTTTATCTTTATTCTTCTAAACTCAAATATCATGACAGACAGTTCTAGCTCTATTAAATTCACATTGTGCATATTCAATTTAAAGAATTCTGAAAGAAATCTACATTCCCAAAAAAACCCACCTATGATTACTATAGAGTACTGTTCCTTCAGTCCACTTGTGCCCCTTAGCTTGACACTCCATGGCTCTCCCCACCCCATCCCCTGAAAAAAACCTAAAAAAAAAAATTTAAACCCTCTAAGTGAAAGCTGAGTGGACAGAGACTGCTGCCAGTGGATTGGGGGCCTGGCTTGAGAGACCAGAAGTCCTTTGCCCTTCTCTGGCCCCTGCCCTTGTGTTGGGTCCCAAGTGTCTTATCTTCTGTTAATCTGTGCTTGGGTACTGTGTGTCTCTTCCCCCCCCCCCCAAATTCCCTCCCCACATATTTGTCCTGCTGCTCTCTAATTTCTCTGTCCCTGGCCCCCCCACATGTCCTTAAATTGTGTGTTGGCCCCCTTCTTCCATGGACACACAGCCCCTTTCTGCTTCCCTCTCTTTTCCTTCTCCATATTGGTGGGCAAACAATCACATTACGTAAAAATCTCTTTAGGTAAACCTCTGTAGAGTGGTCTATATATACATAAAATGAGAACTGTCTGTAGTGCAAAGAGGCATTTCCACTTTCAAGGGATAAGGCTCATTTATTGTTGATTTAAGAAATCTGGGGTCATCAGATAGTCATGTCAGTGTGAGCTAACGCTTGATCCCACCACCCTGTCTGTTGGGGTCCCCTTCTGAAACTTTCACTGACATAATTTTGAATCCTGCTGCTAACACTAGTATTTCTGTCACCAGGGGCAAGTTATTTATCCTCTCTGAGCCTGTTTCCTTCTTTGTAGTATGAAAATAATACTTCTGTCCATAGGATTATCATGATAAAATTAGTTATTTAGGATAATGTACTTTGTAGACCTTAAAAGCATTTTGTTTATTCCAGATATTATTCTGATTTCTTCATACTATTCTCTCTTCCCATTCTTCTTCCATTTTTTAGAAGTCTGAGCTTAAATTCTATTTCTTCCATATTGAAATCTCTTCTGATATTCCAAAATCAAAAGTAATCTTTCTTAAGAGGCAAACTTAGAGGCAAGAATGACACAGTGGATAGAGCCCTGAAGTCAGGCAGACCTGACCTGACCCCAGACACACACTACTTGTGTGATCCTGGGCAAGTCACTTAATCTCTGCCTCAGTTTCCTCAGCTGTAAAATGAGAATAATAATGGCGTCTACTCCTCAGGGTTGTTGTGTGGATCAGATGAAATCAACTTTGTAAAAAAAATGCCTTAACACATGATAGGTGCTATATAAATGCTTATTCTCTTCCTTCTGCCCTTGCATAGTATTTGATTTGCATTTGTATTTAATTTTATAATGTAATTATCTTTGTAAACGTTGTTTCTACCCACTACATTCTAATTTCCTGAGTGCAGTGAACTGCATCCTGTTGGGTGGAATGTAAAGTCACCTCGCACAGTGTGATGGCTTGACTTGAGGCCATATTTATTTTATGGCTTGTCAAATACTGTTTATTAATTCAATCGAATGACCATTTTTCTTCTACTGTTGCCTAATTGACCTTTCACTTGTATCACCTTGAACTTTTAAACCTTAGTTCATTCACTAAATGTTCATAGCAACATTTGACTTTAAAGTTTGTAAGTTTTTTTTTTCCAAACTCACAGTACATTCCTGCTTCATCAAAATAGTAGATAATACTAATAAATTTGTTGTTGTTCATTTGTTTCAGTCATGTCCAACTCTTCATGACCCCATTTGGGATTCCTTAGCAAAGATACTGGAATGGTTTGCCATTTCCTTCTTCAGTTCATTTTACTGATGACAAACTTAACCTTTTAAGTGACTTGCACAGGTCACACATAGCTAGTAAGTGGCTGAGATCCAATTTGAACTCAGATCATCCTGACTCCAGGCCCAGCACTCTGCTGTGCCACCTTAGTTACCCCCATAAATAGATAGGTGAATAATACTTAGTGGAGAAGAATGAAAATAAATATTTTTTCATTATAGGCAATGAGGAAAGGTCTGCTGGATGTCCTTCCAAAGAATTCATTAGAAGATTTAACAGCAGAAGATTTCAGACTTTTGGTAAATGGTTGTGGTGAAGTTAATGTGCAAATGTTGATCAGCTTCACTTCTTTCAATGATGAATCGGGTATGGAATTTTGTTTATCTTCTTTAAGAAGTGAGATACTGTTGCTAATTTAATCAGTCATTTGGCATCTATTAACTGCTTAGCTTGATGAGACGTTAACAAAAGATCTGTTAAACTCAGAATACAGCTATTTAAAAGCCGTGAGCCTTTTAACTTTAGTTTTCTGATCTGTAAAATGAAGGGGTTTTGTTTTTAGTGACCTTAATCATGAGCCTTAAAAATCTTTTGGCTCAAAATCTTCATTCCTGTTTTCATGTAATCTACACATATGATCAGGAAGGCATAAATTAGTGTAAGCTAGAAAAAATACCTATCTTACCAAATCTTCAGGTGCTGTAAAGCCCTGCTGTTTCTTCCCTCCCAAAAATTGTATTTAGCCCCTTTTTGGGCCATTTGCATGATTTCATTGGTTTAGGGAACTCCCAATAAGTAAAAGCTGATCCGAACCTGCTGTACAACTTCAGAGTATTAGAAAGTTGTCTGGGGACACTTAGAGATTAAATGACTTTCTCAGAGTCTTAAAACCAGTAAGTTTCAAAAGCAGGACTTGAACCCAGGTCTTTATGATTGAGTGGTCAGCACTCTTGCTCTATATACCACTCTGCCTTTAAAATGTATATTGGAATTTAATACCATGTATTTGAATGTTAGTAAGTACAACTTATGCCAAGGTTTCCAATAATTGTGTTAACATGAATGCAGATAAAACCTCATTATAGAAAACACTAGTATAGTACATTGAAAACATTTTTTATAGCAAGTGCTGTTTCTGCACCCTATACCTTACCTCACTGGTGTCAAACTCAAATAGAAATGGATCCCTGCAGGGTGCATATTGATTTGGAAAGCTTCAAATTAACACTATCTACATTTATCTAGGTTGTATTGCATTTTAAAATACTTTTACATTTTAATCAGGTTCACGTTGAACTTGGTATTTTGTGGGGCACAATATGCCATGAGTTTGATATCTTTGTCTCATAAAATAATGAAAGAATTCAATTTGTTTTGCACTTTTGTCATCCTATGTAATACTTCAGCTTCCTTCCTCTACCTGCAACATGCCAGCCACCTAAATACACCTCCTAATGTGTTTGCCAAAAGATATAGATCAGTAAACTTGAGGAAGAATAAGGCACATCTCCATCTTCTACTAGTTTAACAGCACTTATTTTTTCCTTTCTATTACACTGAAATATTGCATATGAACATGCATAATTTTCATTGTTAGCCTGTTTCTATTGTAAGAAATTACAGTGTTGTAAGTATGTCACGTCTTCTACAGAAGGTTGAAATTAAATTCATTTTTCTTAGGAGAAAATGCTGAGAAACTCTTACAGTTCAAGCGATGGTTTTGGTCAATAGTGGAGAAGATGAGCATGACAGAGCGGCAGGATCTTGTAAGTCAAATGCCTGTATCAAATTGTTTAGAAGGAAATTTAAGGTGAGATTTAGATTATGAAGGATATCTACTGGAATCTAGAAACTCACTAACAGAGACTGAATAGCCGAAATACCAATAATATTTTCCGGGGGGTGGGGTGCGGTTAGGGGGTGGTAAGGGGTATTTACTAAGGAGAGAACAAAAACAAAAAAATTGAGGGGCACATTTTTCACAATAGATACCACAGAATACTACATTATGGACTTGTGTGAAGTATTTGTAACGCAGTAGGCATAGAATTTTTTCTTACCTAATATGTTTTCCTTGATGTAAGAAAACAGTGCTGATCTGTCTTAGATAAATGTATATATGCATTTATATTTTTCCGGTAGTTTTGATTGATCATTTATATGCCCTTGTTCCTTAATAATTGGTGGCATGTATTTTCAGAACTGGTTAATGGGGGTTACAGTCTATAGACAAGGAATAAAGTGATTTTAATTGGTACAGTTCAGTTCAATAGATATTTATTAAATACATTCTATATACAAAGAAGGTATGCACTTGGTACTGATGACAGTAATGCAAAGCTGGCAAGCTTAAGATGGCCATCAACCCTTACAGTTTAAAAAAAAAAACCAACCGAAAACATTGTAGAAAATTGTAGCCTTCTCTTTACCTGTTTCAGTGAATATAAAAGAATAAAAGTTTGACTGTATCCTTCACATTGGATAGACCACTGTTTTCACAGCTTAGTTCAAGTGCCACAAGTTACATAGACTTTCCTGATCTCCCCTCACCCCAACCCCTAACTACTGTTTCTCCTTATAGAATGTAAACTCTTTGTGACAGACTGTTTTTTTTGTCTTTTATTTCCAGAGCCTGAAGCTAATAGGTTCTTAATATGTGTTTATTTGTTAATTGATATATGAGGCCTTTTCATCCATCTTTGACTTCTTTGGGTGGTATATGCCTACTGGTGTTATCACAGGGTCAGAGCATGTATATAATGTAGAGCTTTTTGAGCATGATTCCAAATTGTGGAAAGCATTGTTCTTTAGAAGGTCCTTGCCCTATAGTGTTCTATAGGATTCTTTTTAAAGGTTTTAATCTAGTTTGTTGAGACTTTTCCACCATATTAAACTTCAGCCATCTCTCTTAAATCCCATAGAAATTAACAAGAAAAATACTCCACTAGAGGACTGTTGACGTTTAATAGTGCTTGAGTTGTGACAAAGTACATACTTACTTGCTCTTTGAAAAGAAATATAGGGGCAACTAGGTGGCACAGTGAGTAGAGCACCAGCCCTGGAGTCAGGAGGACCTGAGTTCAAATGTGACCTCAGACACTTGACACACTTGCTAGATGTGTCACCTTGGGCAAATCACTTAACCCCAATTGCCCTGCCTTACCCCCTCAAAAAAAAAAAAAGGAAAGGAAAGGAATATAGAGCAGCTATTCATTTTGATTCATTCCAACTGTGGGCTGGAACCGTATTTTTCTTTCTTCTCCAGCTACCTGTCCTACCTTTTTCCCCTCCCATTGCCTAAAGTTTCCAAAATTTTGACTCCTGTAGCTGGACCCTTTAGTCAAACATTTCTCTCTCACCCTACGAATCTTGAAACCTTTAAAAGTCTATATACAGCTGTTCTTTAGCTGATAACCAGAATTGTAATCAGGAAACTTGGGTTTAAATCCAGTTCCTGTGGGCAAGTCAATTTTGCCCTTCTGAGCATGTTTTTTCGCTTGCAAAAAGAGGAATGTCCATTTCTCTTAGAAAAAAAAAAGACCTATGACTAATTCCTTCCAAAGATCTGGGAGTTTCAAAAACTCATCCTTTTACCAAATTGAATTCTCCTGGTGCATATCGAAAGGCTCGTTAATAACCATTTCTCAGGGCCAGCTTTAAGTGGTCTCAGGTCTTCGTATATATACTTCCCCCTTAAATGTTAGTTCACCAAATATTATTAATGTACTATGTACATGGCATTGTGATAAATCCTAAGGATGCAGTCTTGAATAAGGCACAATCTATGATCTCACAGTCAGATTTGTAGTTTAGGGTAGAAGTGACATGTATACAGATTACCAATACAAAGGAAGAATATGATATGTACAAAAACAAGAGTCCCAAATAAATTTTTATGGGAAGTATCAAGAAGGGAAAAATTCACTTTCATCAAGTAGAGTTGAGGAAAAACTTTATGGAAGAGCTGGTAGATACCTCAGTGATCATTAAAGGTTGAAATTTAAGCAGTTTTGAGCAGAAGGATTTTTGTCCCTCAGATCTCCATTCCATGCACAGTATTAAAAAAAAAAAAGCAAAGATAACCTAAGATTTTTGTCAAATTCCAAAGATAGGTGAGATTTGTCAATATTTTCACTTCAGACTCATAGGTACGAGTCTTTATATGGCATATTTTATCCCCATGTCCTTAATAGGGATTACATCACATTTTTATCACTAAGGATCTGTCTTCTGAAGTCAGAAATACTTCTCGGTGGTAGTTCTTCCCCAAAATCATAGGTTCCCAACACTGGAACGACCCAGAGGGGCATTAGTAGTTTGAAGTGATGAGAATTTCCTCCTCCCCTCCCCCCACCAAAAAATGTTACAGGGTTAAAGAAAGTAGATTTCCAGGGGGTGCTGAGTAATTTTTTTTTTTGAGGGAGCGGTAGGTCAAATACATTTGGGAACCTCTGCCCTAAATGGTCAAAGGTGGCCTTTGTAGCCCTTAAATCAGAGACTTAGCAACAGAAATGGAAATAATTAACAATTGGATATGAGTTGCAATATCCACTCCCTAGCTCCAACAACGTAGAGGCTCCTCAGTGCAACCTTAGTATGTGACTCTTGCCTTCCTCCAAACCATTTAGGGTGCAGCTTGTATACTCAGAATTAAACATAGGAATGATGAGGAATCAAGGTATTCAAGTTTCATAGAAAATAAAACCTTTTTCTCCTGTGAAGAAAAATCCTCTAGTCTTTAAAAGTGAAGTTAAGTTCTCATGTTACCATGGAAAATATACAAAGGGTCAAAAAGGTATCGGACTCAAGAAAATGTGAACAGACCTTTTTTTTGTCTTTTTTGAAATTAATTCAGAGAATCAGCTAGTTATCCAAATGAATCCTTTCCATTTAGCACACATCTTAGTATACTGTGAGTGAGAGTCTGGAGACCTTAGGTCTCCAGCTTTGTCTCTATAAACTGTGTAAGTCATTTTTAGCTTCTGTGAGTTTTAGTGTCCTCACCTATAAATGATGAGCTTCAACTAGATGATCTTTAAAGCTCCTTTCCATTCTAACATCCTCTGACTAGTTCTTAAATTCCAAGGAAATTACATCTAAATAAAATACGTAGTTTAGCTCTTAAGGATACTTCATGGTTGTACCTCTTCTCTTCATTTACCTCCTCCCTGCTCAGGCTGCTGTTTTCATAAAAATTTTATTTTGTTTGTTCCTAGTTGTAAGTTCATTTTTTCTGTCTGTGTACTCACTTCCCTCTTGTCAACTAGCTATGTGATTTTTTTGTCTCAAAATAATCTATTTTTTACCAAAATGAAACAAATACCCACTCTGTTCCTTATTATCTGGGTTCAGACTAGGTTCCCTACAGCAGCTTTGCTTCTCGGTCTGATTCCTAATTGGTATTGCAAAGTGCAGAATTAATTTACATGAGCTTCCTAGTTTAGTCCAAGGGGGTGAGTGCACATTCTCCTCCTAATTTTAAAGTCTACCCTATAGAAACTTATTGAACCAAAAATGCTTTTCTTAGACCATAATAGAGTTACTGAACCAGCTCTCAGGGACAATTCATCTTTATAAACTTACTTGTAACTGGAGTTTCTCTGGGAAAATAGTTATATTTACCACTGTATGCTTTGGTTGCTTATAATTTTTAATAAAATTATGGTGATAGTTAACATTTGTTGAACATCAACTAAATGCAAACCATAGAAAGAATAGAAGTACCTTAAAACTTCCATCTTAACTTGACTCATAATTTAGACATTAAGTTGACTCATAATTTAGTTATAACTTAGCTCAGATGTTTTCCCCAAGTATATAACTGCATGTAGTAAAAGTATCATGTGGTAGCCATAAATTACCAGATTCTGTTCCTATTTCAGTACCAGAAAACTGTGGCTACATTGATTTAATGATACTAGGCACACAAAATATTCAAATTCTTTTAAAATTTGTATTAATATCTTACTTTTACCACTTAACATTTCCCATTGTTTTCCCCACTCCCAGATTGCCATGCCAGAATAAAAAGTTTTTTTTTTAAAAAGCTAATCAGCAAAACTGGTGAATTCATTTACCTAGTTTGAGAAAGATTGATTCTATAGTGTTCCTCATCTCTATTCCTTCACCTCTAAAATGAAAGATGGGAAGTACCTTCTTATATCTCTTCTTTGGCACCAAATCTTCCCATGCTTTCATCATTTAAGATAATATTTCATCTCATTCATGTGCCACACTTTGTCCTTTACTTAATTCATGTACATTTACTCATTTTCTAGGTCTTTTCTACTACAAAAAGAAAAGTGATGCTATAAACATTTTCATATATATGAAACCTTTTTGTCATTGACCTCCTTGGGGTACATGCCAAAAAGTGGGCTGAGTTTCAGTGAGTAAACTGGTATTTTATTAGTAGAGAAGGAATGAAGAAAAGTCATATTCCCATACCAGTGCCAGCTGTCTATTCAAGGAAAATGCATGGAAATTGACCATAGATTCAGTTGAATGAGAATGCTCTACCATCTTCTTCTTTGGGGGAGGACCCTTTCCTAAAGGTTTGTCATTTACCAGCTATTTCAGAGCATTTCTACTATATTAGTTTTTTTAAGTAAAAGGAAATATTTTAACTAGGGAGATATCCCCAGTACCTTGAATAAGGTTTAAGATTGATGTGTAAGAATTATAAGAAAGTATAGTAAACATTCCAACAACTAAAAGTTAATCTTTAAATGTGGCAAAACCGTTTACAAAGTCTAACACCACTTTGATTTCTGCTTAGGTTTACTTTTGGACATCAAGCCCATCATTGCCTGCCAGTGAAGAGGGATTTCAGCCTATGCCATCCATCACAATAAGACCACCAGATGACCAACACCTTCCTACAGCAAACACTTGCATTTCTCGACTTTATGTCCCACTTTATTCCTCTAAACAGATTCTCAAACAGAAATTATTACTCGCCATTAAGACCAAGAATTTTGGTTTTGTGTAGAGTATAAAAAGTGTGTATTGCTGTGTAATATTACTAGCTAAGTTTTGTAGATTTTTCCATTTGTCTATAAAAGTTTATGAAAGTTAATGCTGTCATGCCCCTGGTGGTACTTTAATGATTAAATGCAAACATTCCTATACCAAGTTTGTAACCTATAGGTCTAAGGAGCACTAGCAACATTTGTCTGTAACTGTTTGCTAGTCAATAACTTCTTGGCCTAACCCCAGCCAAAGATGACAGCAGAACAATATAATTTACACTGTGATTTATCTTTTTGCTGAGGGGGAAAAATGTAAAATGTTCTGAAAATTCACTGCTGCCTTTGTGGAAAGTGTTTCAGCAAAGGTTCTTGTATAGAGGGAGTAGGGAATTTCAAAATAAAAAATTAAGTATGTTCTGTGTTTTCCTTTTAACTTTTTTATGGTGTTTAATTTGTGGTTGGCTGCAGTTGTGTATCATGTATATTGAACTTGTAAAAAAGTTCTTGACATTCAGATCTTAGAGGTGAAATCACTTACCTATGAAACCACTTTCATTGCGGTTTTGTTTTGGTTGCATTGAGCTCTAGGACATTAGATGATATCACTAATATTTTGCATGTAATTTGTTCATTTGAGTGGGGGGTTTTTTTGTACATAAGGTGGGGCCAATGCACAATACTTTATATCACAATCAACATTTTTTTTTTGTGTCCCTATTTCAATGGGCAGTCAATCAGGAGGTTACTCCACTTCAGTTCTAATTAGACATTTGTACTAAGGTGTTTCAGTTATGTAAACTCAGCCTGGGCACTTTCTGATAACTGTAAAATGTTTTATAAGATCATGATTATTGAAGATACATTTTGGAAAATTTTAATGTTCGTGAGCAGCTTAACTACTTTTGTATCTAGCCTTTTTTAAGTATCTTGTTACATTTACTTTTTTAAATAAAGAAATTACAGAAGAAATGTCAAGTCATATTGAAGAAACAATAGTTGTTATTTTATGTAACACTTATATTTTTAAACTAACTACAATACACCAGACACAGTTATGAGCTTAACAAATTTCTGATTTTAAGAACTTAAAAAAACTTTTTAATATATGGATTATAAAGAAACAGAAGTAATTCAGTCTACATTTTACAGTTAGCAGAGAATCCTGAATGGCACAGGCCAGACAAGCCCATTCATTTTAAAAATTCATTTTCAAGAGGGCATTTAATTTTAGAAGCCCAGACAAACATTCTTAAGTTCTTATAATTTTAGAATTTTCTATGTAATTTGCTAGAGGAGCTCCTTTTTTATATCACTGCTTCTAAGTAGGAATACTGTGCTTATGATGCAAGAAAGTCATTTTACTTGTTTATAAGAAGGCTAGAGGAGTTCTACTTTTTTCGTCCTTTGCAGTGCCCCTGTCCTGTTGAGAGAGATGTGACTTGCTTTGAGTTGATATTTACCATCTTTTTCTTGCAACTTCATGGCACTTAATTGCTAAGTGGATGATTATCAGATTCATCGATTTTACTGGAAACATTTATGACATGCTGTGTTTATTTTTATAAAAATTGAGCCGGGGTCATTTTACAAAATGGGATAGTTGTTTCTTTTGTAATTTTTGAATAAGTAGTAATTAGATTAAGGGTAGGGTGGTAAGCAATTTGATGGAAATTTAGTTTTGACTAAAATTCCTTAGACTAAATTATAAGGTTAGGCTTGCTTTTCTAACCCTTAATGTGAACATGATTTGTAAAATCTCAAATGAATGAAAAAAAGAATTATTTTAAAAAATCCACAATATCTAAATATATCAAACCTTCCTAAACAAAAGTTTCAGTCAAAAACATATTAAGAAAAAGTAGGATAACGTTAAGTGAAGTGTAAAAATCCTTTATTTTCAAACATAAAAGGAAGTTTCTTTGGGTCTTAGCTTATTAAGTTTTAAAATAACGTATTACCACCCTCTTCGTCAAAAATAATCTGCACAGTATATCTTATTGGCACAGATTTACATAATAGATGCCTTATTTCAGAAGTATTTGGACCAGCTGTACTCCATAGCATTGTAAAAGTGCTAGAGAAACATAAATTGTTTTCCACTTTCCATTCTATATTGGGAGCAGTTCTTTAGATACCTCTCCTTTGAAAGCCTAAGAAAACATGGAGGTTTGGTTTGCTTTTTAATGAGAGACAGGAATTTCTAATGTTACATTTTAAAGCTATAATCTTGTGTTTTTTGTGTGCTCTTCCCCTTTCCCACCCCTCTCCCCTCCCCATATCCATGGAATATAATTTATCAGTGTGTAGGCTCCCTGCCATTGGTCTTTTCTACCAATAACCTATTCTAAGGAATATACATGTGATATCCAGTCAATCTTGCAAATATATTTAGGTACATATCCTGATGTTTATTGTTCTAATGGAGGTACCTTTATTTCATTACTACTATGCACATGAATTAAAAATATTTTAACTGGTAATCATATTCAACAAAAGAGGTAAATATGAGTGTAGATAAGACCTTCTTAGTTTTGCTGTTTACTATAAAAGTGCATTGAATGAAAATCATGGCCTTCAAGGGTTGTTTAAATATAGCACTATCTCTATAAAGGTTTAGAACTCAAATCCCAGTAATTATACTGGCTTCAGCAACACTGTTGACAGAAATTCTGTGGCGTTTCTTATAATTTCTAAACTTATTAGTAGGGAAATTTAGGACCAGGGAAGTGTGGGAAATAATAATCATGTAGTTATTATTTATCAAAGCTTACCCAAAACTCAACCTTGATTTCTTTACCAAATGCTTTTAAGTAGAAAGTGGTATATATCGTGAACGAACCATTTTCTTCTGAAATTTTCTGTTTCTGTTAAGTTATAAAGGAATTGTGCAAAAGAAATTATTTCACTTTTATATTTTTATTTAACTTTCTTTAAAATTAATTTCTGTGGAGTAACTTACTAATTACTAAAAAAAATTATGTATTTTAATAATCGATTTGTTAAGTCATGATTTTTTCCCCCTGAAGTTTGAATAGGATCTCCCACTTAACAGGTAAGACAGTTTGTTTTCAGAACTTATGGAGAGCACTGCTGTGTGTTCGGCATTTCTATTTGAAATAGTTGTTAATGACCACAGTGACATAAGGCTATTTCAGAAGCTTGAAGATGTATGTTCAATTCATGGACGAGTTTGTTGATCTTTACCTTGGCTTGGATTCTCAAGGTTGGCAAGTATTAGAAGTGTAGCAAAACATCTTGTAGATATAATCCATGCTGGCCTCCTTGTTAATTTCAGATGTTTTATTTCAGTATATCTAGGGATATCGTGAATGTTTTCTTGACTTAGTTATAGTTAGGTTAGTGATAACTGGAAGAATATTCAAAAGCACTGAGAAGCAAGTTCCTGAGCTTATCACTTGGAGGATTCAGTTTCTTTGTTTTTTAAATGTAGAGCCCATTTTCAATTTTTACTTACCCAGAAGTTATTCTCCCTGTTATCTTGAACACAACTTTCTGCTCTTTTCATAGACTGTTGGAGTGGGAAGGACTTTTTAAAGAACCAGTCTAATGAATTTCAGTTTCTACAACTATCCTTAAAATTGACTTATCTTCCCTTCCAAATCACCACCTCCTCCTGATTTTCCTATTTTATAAAGAGTGCTACAGTTTTCCCAGTCACTTCAGTAGCATCTCTAGCTCCACATACAACCAGTTGTGAGGCATTGTTCTTTGCAACAATTCTCAGTTGTCTCTTGTCCATTCCTACGGCTACCTAGTTTTGGTTTTTAACACTTGGCTCTAAGACTATTACATTAACCATCTAATTAGCCTAACCCTCCAAGTCAATCCTAGGATCAAGATTTGGTATAGTGCTTAAAGGATCTTAGCCATCACTTGGTACAATCCTCTCATGTTTACCTGCACCTGATCAATTTGATCATGTCATGCCTATTCAAAAATTCCTGTCTCCCTTTACTGGTTCCTCTGGGCCTTTTAATGTTCTCCGAATTTATCCTTGATCCTCTTCTCTATGATTGCTTAACAACCTCATTAGCTCCTGTGTTTTCAACTACTGTCTCTCTGCAACAACAAGATGATACCTCTGGCTTTGATCTCTTTCTTGAACTTCAGACCTCCATCTCCAGAAGCTTATGGGACAGAAATCTATACTTTGATGCCCATCTCTGCTTCAAACTCATTATGTCCAAAAACAAGTTCATCTTTGCCCCTAACCCTTCTGACTTTACTTGCTTCTGTTGGTAGCATCACCAGTTACTCTGCTTCCCATGTTTGTAACTTTGGGCTTACACATTGGTCTAACCCCCTAGCATATAGTAGGGGCTGGATCAATGTTGATTAATTGATTTTTTTCCCCCTCATCTTTCTAGTTCTTCATATCTCTTACAATCATTTCCCCTTTCCTTTCTCTGTTCCTTCTGCTGCCACTCTAGTACAATTGTACTTGCCTGAACTTTGTGATATGACAATATTATGTAAGTCAGCTGGTAAGTCTGCTTCCTAGTGGTTCCCTTTTATCAAACCTGAATACTGCTGCCATAGTAAATTTATTTTTACATATACACATACAAGTGACATCTGGTCACTTCAGTCATTTGCTTCCTTTTGAATAAAAATTTCAAGTTTCTCTGCATGACGTTGAAAGATTTCCATAACCTATTATGGCCTTGCTTTATCATATTGATTCCCTTCACAAGTTATGTGTTACAGCTAAATTGGAATACTATGTCTCTCAAACATGCCCCATACTTTAATTCCTCCACACCCTAATTAGTTATATGACTTCCTGAAATACCTTCCTTCACCCTTTGAATTCCTTCTCATCTTTTAAAGCCCAACTTATTACATTATATCTACAAATATTTTCCTGATCATTTGTCTCTACCTTATTCTCAGCTATAATAAAATAACTTTTTTCTTTAGACATCACAAAGTACTGTTTTAACCATTTGTCCATGTAATCACATATCTGTAATGATGGCTTATGTCTTCCCCCACTCCATCACTACCCCCTCCCCCAATTAAATAAGAACTTTGACCATAAGTCAGCTTATTGTCACCAGTATCTTAATTTGATCATGCCTTGGATAAACTTTATATTATAATGAGTCTAACACAGTGCTCTACACACAGTGTCTGAATGTTTTAAAATTTCGTTACCATCAACCTCTATAAAGCCCTAATTCAGTGCTTCATTATGTTGTGGAGGAAAACATTCTGGATTCTCAAAAGCTTAAACTTTGACAAGGTCTAGCATGCTGGAAAAGTTTCAGATATCTTCTAGAAAGCAAACGGATTGCTTTCTGAGTACTTCTCTAGCAAGCTTATTACCATTAGGCTGGCTACCTGGTGAACTACTTTGTCATAGCAACCCATGAATAAAAGGAAAATGCAAAAAGAAATCCATTATGTCCCCTTTGCACTTTTGTAGTAATAGTGGCAAGGCTGATGGCAGAAAAGGGGTCAGAGGGTGCATCATGTTTCTTGTGCCATTAACATTAGGTGCCAATTTGGAAGATCTTAAGTGATAAGTTTTACTGTATCCAGTCAAACATGAGAACTCTAAATATGAGATACTTGTCAAGTGACCAATGAGTAAACATATTACTTGAGGAAATGAATGGTTGCTCTTGACACGTTCACTATAATAAATCAGAATA